>NC_047088.1:21325055-21925055 GCF_902459505.1 Geotrypetes seraphini
CGTGTGCCAGCGACTCCTTCCTCCCTCCCGGCTCAACCGTCTTCCCAAGGCGAGAAGGACAAAAATTTCATCTCCACAGGGGGATTCAGCACTCACAACAGGCTGCGTCTTCCTGCCTCGGCCTCTCAGCTGGTGCGAGCGCTGTGGCGTGGCCAAGTCCGCCGTTTAGTAAACATAAATAAAAGGGCTTCGCCGCCGTAACCAGGCTCCATGCGGACACATCAACAGTTAATGCTGCCCAAGCGCCATCCCCTGACGTCCCCGCCTAAAACGGCGGAGGGCTCGAGTCTCGTGGTGATCAATCGCCGAGCCGTAGATTTCTCGCCAGAGGGCGGGGTGACGCTGGAGGCAACGTCTGCTTGGGAGGAGGCGGGAAGGCGGCCAAAGGCGGCGAGTGGCAGCCAACCAGGGGGAGGAAGTATCGCCAGCAGGTAGGCCAGGCTTGGGCGCAGGAGGGACGCAGACAGGCTGGCTTCAGGGGAGGGGTGGGACAAAGGCTGAAAGACAGTAAGGGGGACATAGGAAGGAGAGAGAGGCAGAGTAGGGGTGAGGGTTGTAAGCAGAAGAAACACAGAAAGGTCTGGACCAAAGGGGAAAGACAGAAGGCAGATGCTGGACTATGAGAGGTACAGACGGGGGGGGGGGGGGGAGACCCTGAGGAAGAACAGAGAGATTGAAGATCATAACAGAGGAGGAAGAGAGAGACAAAGAAAAAACCCCAGACAGACAGACATCTCTAGCACCCGTTAATGTAATGGGCTTAAAGACTAGTATTCTTATATATAAATATCTGCAAACAGAAGGAAAGACTGAAGTGCTGGAGAGTGAACATTCTAAACGGTTTGTTTAATGGATACAGATGGCATCATTTTCTGTTAAGGTTTGGAATGCTCCAATATATTTAAATATGTTGGTTTAGTTATGAAAAGACAGGAATATAAATGACACAGATTTATGTGAAGTAAATGGCTACTTCAGATATGCAGGTGAAAGAACTAAAGAAGTGGGACTCTGGGAAGCTTTTAAATTTATAATGAGTCCTTGATCAAATGAATCAACCCCAGAGTTTCCCATTTCTCCTCCTAAAAGTAAGAGGTTCATTGGAAGATTTTCAGAGGAATTTAAAAGCTGCAAAAGGAAGATGTAAGTCGTTTGAAGCTGAAGTGTTACAGTAATTGACTGAGAAATGGAAGCATGAAAAAGAAGTGATTTAGAAAGTATAAAGAAAATCATCTCTTCAGCAAATTGGCAGAGAAGGAACTGGATCATAAGATGGAAGACAATAAAGAAACTTGGGAAGTGTGGATGACAGCCAAGTCTGAGCGTTTGTGAATGAAGGATGTGAAAGTGGGAGTGGTTTTTAAGAACAAAGGAGCCAAAGATGATGCTGAGAACTGATTTATGCTTTGCAGCTTGACGGTGAAAAAGGAAAAAAGAAAAGTGTTTAGAATGTCTATGGTTGTAGCTATTGCAGTGAGACAGCTTCTGGAAGATTCAGAAAAGGTTTGAGTGTGAAGAATTTAAAAAGTGAGGATGTATGAAAGAATCAAAATATGGAAGTTTATGTGAGAACAAGAGTAAGGAAGATTGTATAGAGAATAGAGCATGACAGCATATGATAATTTCAAACTATGACAGTGTATTGAGGTGCAGAACATGAGAGTTTATGAGGACTTTGGAACATGACAGCTTATGAAAGTTCCAGTGCATGGCTGCTCATTAAAGAATGATGACTGATTATTTCTAAAATGGATAATTCTGATGTGACCTTTGTTGGAGGAATTTAAATGCATGAGGTGCTGTATTTATTATACTTTAGGATGAAAGATTTTAGGTTGGAGGTACTTAAACACTGCATAAAAATGATCCTGGGAAGTGATATTAAGGAAAAAGATAATATATTGATAATTTTAGTTATGTACAAGTTATGTTTTTGGAAGGTATTTGAAATACTGATTTAATGAAGATATGAATGAATTGTATGGTGGATGAAGTATGTGTGGGTTTGAAAGTTCATATTTAATATTAATTTATTAATTTAGTATGAAACAAAAAAATTTATGTGCAGAATTGATTTTTTTTTATTAGTTTGAAGTCAATTCTTAAAATAGAGAGATTTGAGTTCAAGATGGTATGGGTATTGGTTTTAATTTGATATAGATTGTCTTTTAGGTCAAGAGGTTTATATTTGTAGAGGGGGTAATTTCTCTAATTTATTTAGGTTTAATTGGGTATTTGTAACAGTTTTGAATAGAGTCCTATAACATTGCTTATGAGAAACATAGTATTAATAATATAAGGGAAAGCGAATTAATATTTCTTGATGAAACAATTTTCAAAGTTGAGAACATAATTAATCTTAATTTGGGTGGATTGAATATAGTTAGCTTTTGATTTCTGAAATTTTTTTTTTTTTTCAAATTCTTTATTCATTTTCATATTTTACATCAAGTGCACAAAATATTTAATTACAACAAATGAATACAAAATATCACTTTTATATCTACTACATAAAATTCTAAACATATTTTTGTCCCCTCCCCCACCCCCCACCCTTCAAGTACTTTCCAATCATCTTATACACATTATATACCATATTATAACATGTTATGTAAAATTATTTTCATTACCCACCCCTCCATATGTGCCATAAAGAAGACAACGAAAAAAAAAAGAAAAGAAGAAGAGAAATCCTACTATTCATTCACTACAATATTTTGTCAATGGCCCCCATATTTTTATAAATTTAGTATATGCCCCTCTTTGTATTGCTATTGCTCTTTCCATTTTGAATATATGACAAATTGTATTCCACCAAAATGTATAATTAAGGTTACTATGGCAACCCCTGTCATGACTAATAAAAGCTAGTTATTTTCTGGTGAAATTTGACTTTTTTTTCTCATCATCATTCCAAATAACACGGTATCATATGATAGTGCTACATGGTTTTCCATCAATGTATTAATTTGTGGCCAAATTGCATTCCAAAAACTTTTAATGTGGGGACAATGATACAGTAAATGATCCAATGTCCCAGGTTCCAGATTACAGTGGCAGCATTTATTGGACTTAGAACTATCTAATTTTTGCAAATGTACAGGGGTCCAAAACACTCTATGTAACAAAAATAACCAAGTTTGTCTCATAGATGCTGACACTGTACATCTCATTCTCCAAGACCAAATTAGTGGCCATTGAGATGCAGTAATTTGGTGCTTAATCACAATGCTCCAAATGTCTCTTAAACCATTTTTTGGTTTTTTATTCAAATATCCAGATAATAATTTATACAACAATGCGGCTTGATGCCCTAGGAAGTCTGCTTGGAAGCATAAGAACTCTAAACTACCGTATTTTCGCGGATATAACGCGCGCGTTATACGTGATTTTACGTACCGCGCATACCCCTCGCGCGTTATATGCCTGAGCGCGGTATACAAAAGTTTTTAAACATAGTTCCCACCCCGCCCGACGCCCGATTCACCCCCCCAGCAGGACCGCTCGCACCCCCACCCCGAACGACCGCTCGCACGCGCTCCCACCCGCACCCGCATCCACGATCGGAGCAAGAGGGAGCCCAAGCCCTCTTGCCCGGCCGACTCCCCGACGTCCGATACATCCCCCCCCCCGGCAGGACCACTCGCACCCTCACCCCGAAGGACCGCCGACTCCCCAACAATATCGGGCCAGGAGGGAGCCCAAACCCTCCTGGCCACGGCGACCCCCTAACCCCACCCCGCACTACATTACGGGCAGGAGGGATCCCAGGCCCTCCTGCCCTCGACGCAAACCCCCTCCCCCCAACGACCGCCCCCCCCTAAGAACCTCCGCCCGTCCCCCAGCCGACCCGCGACCCCCCTGGCCGACCCCCACGACACCCCCACCCGCCTTCCCCGTACCTTTGTGTAGTTGGGCCAGAAGGGAGCCCAAACCCTCCTGGCCACGGCGACCCCCTAACCCCACCCCGCACTACATTACGGGCAGGAGGGATCCCAGGCCCTCCTGCCCCCGACGCAAACCCCCCTCCCCCCCAGCCGACCCGCGACCCCCCCGGCCGCCCCCCACGACCCCCCCACCCCCCTTCCCCGTACCTTTGGAAGTTGGCCGGACAGACGGGAGCCAAACCCGCCTGTCCGGCAGGCAGCCAACGAAGGAATGAGGCCGGATTGGCCCATCCGCCCTAAAGCTCCGCCTACTGGTGGGGCCTAAGGCGCGTGGGCCAATCAGAATAGGCCCTGGAGCCTTAGGTCCCACCTGGGGGTGCGGCCTGAGACACATGGTCGGGTTTGGCCCATGTGCCTCAGGCCGCGCCCCCAGGTGGGACCTAAGGCTCCAGGGCCTATTCTGATTGGCCCACGCGCCTTAGGCCCCACCAGTAGGCGGAGCTTTAGGACGGATGGGCCAATCCGGCCTCATTCCTTCGTTGGCTGCCTGCCGGACAGGCGGGTTTGGCTCCCGTCTGTCCGGCCAACTTCCAAAGGTACGGGGAAGGGGGGTGGGGGGGTCGTGGGGGTCGGCCAGGGGGGTCGCGGGTCGGCTGGGGGGGAGGGGGGTTTGCGTCGAGGGCAGGAGGGCCTGGGATCCCTCCTGCCCGTAATGTAGTGCGGGGTGGGGTTAGGGGGTCGCCGTGGCCAGGAGGGTTTGGGCTCCCTTCTGGCCCAACTACACAAAGGTACGGGGAAGGCGGGTGGGGGTGTCGTGGGGGTCGGCCAGGGGGGTCGCGGGTCGGCTGGGGGACGGGCGGAGGTTCTTGGGGGGGGGGGCGGTCGTTGGGGGGAGGGGGTTTGCGTCGAGGGCAGGAGGGCCTGGGATCCCTCCTGCCCGTAATGTAGTGCGGGGTGGGGTTAGGGGGTCGCCGTGGCCAGGAGGGTTTGGGCTCCCTCCTGGCCCGATATTGTTGGGGAGTCGGCGGTCCTTCGGGGTGAGGGTGCGAGTGCTCCTGCCGGGGGGGGGGGGGATGTATCGGACGTCGGGGGGGGGCATCAGGCTTTCAGGATGGGGACAGACCTTCAAGGGGGGACAGGACTTCAAGGGAGGACAGTGCACGGAAGTCAGGGGGGTTGAACGGAGAGTCGGGACAGCGCACGGAAAGTCAGGGCGGGCGAAAGGAGAGTCGGGCAGCATGCGCGTTATATGCCTGAGCGCGGTATAGAAAAGTTTTTGTACATATCATCGTGATTTCTGCGCGCTATACCCCTGTGCGCGTTTTACAATGGTGCGCGTTATATCCGCGAAAATACGGTATATTGATTATTCAATGTTTTCCATTCAGGGAACCCAACCTGAATGGCCTGCTTCAATTGCAACCATTTAAAACTTTGTGTTTTACTAAGACCAAATCTATGTTGCAATTGTGAAAATTCCAGCAGTTTACCTTCTGAAATAACATCATTTAGAGACCAAATGCCTACAATAATCCAGTTCTTCCAAAGGATTTGAGCTCCGCCAATTTTAATCTTGGAGTTTATCCATAAAGACTGATTAGTTGACTTGTTTATTGGGATAGGTGTTAATTTACTAATAAACCTCAACGTTTTCCAAGTATCCATTAATATCTTATTTTCCCTGTATCTTCTAGGCATGTTGATACTTGGAAGATGAACTAAATTTAGGGGAAACATAAGGCGCCATTCCAAATATAACCAATCCGGTGCATTATCTATAAGTTCTGGGAGGATCCAATACATACCCTGATGTAAAATATAGGCTTGATGGTACCTATAAAAATTTGGAAAATCTACCCCTCCCTCCTTAATTGATTTTTGCAAAGTTACTAAAGCTATTCTAGGCATTTTACCAAGCCAAAGAAATTTTGTTAAAATGCTATTAAGCTTTTTATAAAAGGACCCCTGAAAATAAATAGGTATCATACTCATTTGGTAGCAAACTACAGGCAACATCATCATTTTAATAGTTTGAACTCTCCCCCACCAAGAAAGATGTAAAGGGTTCCATTGCTCACACAACTCCGTAACTCTTTTTAATACAAATTTTTCATTTTCTTTTACTGTATCTTCAATTGTATTTTTAACTTGAATGCCAAGATATTTAAATCCTTCTTCCTTCCATATGAACGGAAAAGCGTCAAATAGTCCTTTTACACAATGAACATTTAAATGTATAAGTTCAGATTTACTCCAGTTAATTTTATATCCTGAAAATTTACCAAACATATCAATTAATTCCAATAGACAAGATAAGGTAGACTCTGGATTTCTCAAATAAAGTAAAATATCATCCGCATATGCCGAAATTTTATATTCCATATCAGAATATGGAATACCCTGTATCCCCCTTGCTTGCTGTATTGCTAACAATAAGGGTTCTAATACAACATCAAATAACAAAGGAGATAAAGGACAACCTCATCTGGGGCAGCCTCCTTGGAGCGGTTGGGGCACGGGCAGTGTGTCTGGGAGGGAATGCATGGATGGGAGAACATCGCAGGGGAGGAGACATAGGCATCCTGGGACTGTCTGCCAAGTCTCTTCCCTGAAGAAGCCCTTTCTGGAAACGTCAATTGCTACTCCTAAACTTACTTGCTCCACTTCATCACTGACGCTGAAACCGTGGATTGAAGACAAAGTTTTATTTTATTTTTCTTTCCAGCTTATGATTTATCTTTAATCTTATCTATTGTTTTGCCTTTTGTCTTTGTTTTGTTCTATTTCTATCATTTAAATTTCTCCAGAATTCTACTGTTCAACGGTTCCCCCTTCTGCATCTATTCCTTTCTCTCCTCTCTTCTACCTTCCAAAGTATTTAGATCAATGCTGTCTTGTTAAAATGTTTATTTTATTTTTATTTTTCCTCTAACTCTACTTTTCACTTCTCTATTATCCTCCAGGTACTTTAGTTAGATTGTGAGCCTTCGGGACAGTAAGGGAATTTTTCAAGTACCTTTCTTATTTCTAATCTTAATGTATATTTTCTGTAAACCGCTTAGAACCTAACGGATGTAGCGGTATATAAGAAATAAATTACATTACATTACATTACATAACCTTGTCTAACTCCCCTCTGCAATTTAAAACCTTCAGATAACATATTGTTAATACTTAATCTTGCAATCGGGAAGCTATACAATGTTTTTACCATTTGTATAAATCCAGAACCTATACCAAACCATTCTAAAGCCTGATACATAAAATTCCATTCTACCTTATCAAACGCTTTTTCTGCATCCAATGAAACTGTAAAAGCCGGTTCATCCATTTTTTTTGATAAATTTAACATATGAAACAATACTCTAGAGTTATTAGAGGAATGCCTTTTAGCAACAAAACGTCTGATGCGTATCTATAATATGTGGGAGAGCTTTGGCTAATCTCAAAGCCAAAATTTTCGCCAAAAGTTTATTATCCACATTTATTAAAGATATAGGCCTGTAGTTCGAAACCAAAGTAGGATCTTTATTTGGCTTAGGCAAAACAATAACTACTGATTCAGCCATAGTACCTTTAATATCACCTTTTATAAGTTGTGTCTGATATAAATTTAGTAAATATGGGGAAAGGACATTTTGAAATGTTTTATAAAATTCTACTGTATAACCATCACCACATGGAGCCGATCCAACTCTAAGAGATCTCAATGCTGTTTCTAATTCTTTTAATGATATAGGTTCATCTAAACTCCGTTTTATATGATCAGGAACCTTAGATCCATTAATTAAATCTAAAAAATTTTTACCATCTTTTTGACTCTCCAAATAAGGCTCGGAAGAATACAGGTCCTTATAAAATTTTAGAAATTGTTTTAAAATGATATCCGTTTGATTTGTTATTATACCATTATCATCTTTTATCCCATTAATGTTAGTTCTTCTTTTTTTTGCTTTAAGATAATTCGCCAATAATCTTCCCGCCTTATTAGAATTTCCATAATACATTGTCTGTTTAGAAAACAAATCTCTTCTTATCATTTTTGAAGCTAATTCGTTATATTTACCTTTTGCTTTCAAAAGAGCTTGCAATACATCATGTTCCCATTTACTTACCAATTTAGTTTCTAGTACTTTAATTTCTTTTTCTAACTCTATATACTGCATTTTAATCTGTTTCCTAACAAAAGCCGAATAGGATATAATATGACCTCTCATAGTCGCTTTAAATGCATCCCATACATTTTCAATAGATGTATCCTCCACTAAATTAATTTGAAAGAAATCACTAATTTGTGTTTTAAAATTTTCCAAAAATTTGTCATCCACAAGCAATGCATTATCAAATCTCCAAAGAGGTCTTCTATTCTCTAATTGATCTAATTGTAATTCTATCCATACTCCCGCATGATCCGAAATAATAATGGGATCAATGGAAGCCTTAATCACTTGTTGCACCTTATGTGATGAAATAAAAATATAATCTATTCTTGAAAATGATTTAAGGACCTGTGAACAAAATGAAAATTCCTGATCATTAAAATGAAGAATACGCCATATAACCTTCAAATCACATGATTGAACCAAATTATCTAAACCTAAAGATTTTATACTTTTACCTGGTTTTTTATCCATTAATGGATCCATTACAGCATTAAAATCTCCAGCCACCACTAAATTAGAAGCAGCCAGTGGTAACAACATACTCTGCAACTTTTTTAAAAATTCTGATTGATTCGAATTAGGGGCATATATATTGAACAATGTCAGGGTATTATTTCCCATACTCATATCAACATGTAACCATCTTCCATGTGGATCCGAATTTACTACCTTAAAATTGGCCATACACTTTTTATTTATAAGAACTGCTACCCCTGCTTTTTTACCTACTGCTGGAGCAAAAAAACATTCCTTCACCCACCCACCCACTAGTTTCTGTGATTCCTTTATATTCAGATGAGTCTCCTGCAAACAATAAACATCCGCATTTTGCTTTTTTAAAAATGATAATACCTTTTTCCTTTTGATTACATGATTCAGGCCATTGATATTAATAGAAAATATCTTCAAAGACATAATATATTTTAAACTCCTCATCATAATCCTCTTCTTCCCTTCTTCCATAATTAAGATCTAAAGAACTTCTCCCAATGGCACACATTTTTACCCCTAAATTACCCAATCCCTTATTAATCTTTACCTTAATCATTCTAGTAATACCTTTAATGCCCATCTTCATCCCACCCCTCCCTCCCCAATATAATGACTGCTTAAGGACACATATTGGAACAGCAATCCCAACTTTCCCCCCACCCCCAGGCAACCAATATTTATTAATAACCCCTTTATCATTTATTAAGACAAACTCACTAACCCTCCACAATGTATCTAATTATATCTCTCTTCTAATCATAAAACCTTTTTTTTTACCATTTTAAAGTAAGTAATTTCTCTATTATTTAACCTTTGATCACATAAACATATTTAATTCCTAACATTCCATTAATGCATCTTTATATTCTCACCAATCTTTAATTCATTTCCCCAATATTTTATTTCATTCAACAAAATTCTATCATAAACATATATTTAATAAATTAGTATCATTTTTCCTATATCTCATACTATCCAATCCATCAACCCCTATCATCCTTTTAATACCTAAAAGCAAATATCCATATCTTCATATACTTATTTAAAAATTGTTTTCAATTTTATAAGTTTTTATCTTCTATTTATATATAAACTTTTTTATTTCATTCAGAAAAATAAAATTTTCACTTTATAATTTTTTTTTAAATATTTCCTCTTTTCCAAATTAAATCCAATCCTTTTAAAACTATAATATTACAAAATCAATCTTTACATTTGATACTTTAGTCATCTCCTTCAGTTACCAATAAATTCTTATTTTGTATCTTTCTTTTATATTATTCATTTTCCTTTCCTTTACTTGCATCTAAATGCCATATAACTTTTCCTGTCTATAATTAGTCCATTCTACATTCTTCTTCTTGTTGTCCTTTCATTCTTTACTTTCTCATTTACTGACTTATTAAATTAACTGAACTTTCATATTTATTTCTTAGCTACATCCATCCTCTCTTAAGACTCTTGACTGCCAATTGTCATTTTATTTAATATCCTTTTAGTCTATCAATTCTGCTTTCTTCTTCTTCTTCACATTTATTTATTTTCTTGTCCATTCTTCACTTGTCCCCTTTTGTTAATTTGTCAAGACCTTTATTCCTTCCTGTTCACTCTTTACTCCAGCCATCCATCCTTCAGTCTCCTAAAGTTCAGTCTCATGTCTTTCCAGTCCATCCTTCTTGCTTTTTCTTCTTTACATTCTTTTATTGTCTTTTTCCCTTGTCCATTTTTATATTCCTGTTCTTTGTTTCATATTCCTCTTTCTTCAACAAACAAAAGTCCCATAGTTCTTTATATTAAACTTTTTGTTCAATATCCATCAATCCAGTCTTAATATTTATCCCTTCATTTCAACACCCATTGTGCTAAAATGACATAGGTTCTGATTTTGAAAGAAAGGTCTTTAGCTTTTCCGGGTCTACAAAATACAAAGATTTATGGGTAATATAACCCATATTTATATCCTTTTTCCTTTAATTGAGGTCTCAAATCAAGGAATTTCTTCCTAATGTTTGCTGTATTTTTAGCAAAATCTGGTAAAAACCATATTTTGGACCCTTTATAATTTAAATTTTTATCTTTCTTGGCAGCATTTAAAATTTCTATTGCTTGCTGGTATCTTAACATCTTGAATATTAGTGGTCTTGGTCTCCCTTGGTTATCCACACGCTTTGTTGGAATCCTGTGTGCACGTTCTATTTCTAAAGGCTGTTTGAAATCCAACTGCAGTATTTTAGGTATTAAATTTTCTAAAAACTGTATGGCATTTCCTCCTTCCAAATTTTCTTGTATTCCAAAAAGTTTTACATTTTTCCTTCTGCCACGGTTTTCATAATCTTCCAGCTGATTTTTCAGTTGAGTAATTTCCAAACTGTCATTTTTACATCTTCTTTCTGCACATTCCAAAACCTCCATTTTAGCTTCCAGATCCGTTGTTCTTTTGTTTGTCACTTCCATCTGCCTATGTATATTCAATATTTCTTCCTTCATTTCTGCCATGCTATTAACATTTTCTTTCAACATTTGTTTTATTTGTCTTAATTCCCCCATAACTTCGGCTTTACTTAGCTCTTCCGACTCATCCCCCGGAAGCGGAACCTTACACGGAGTAATTTGATCCGACTTTTGCCTCTTCACCGCTCCTCCGGTTTCATTTTTACTCTGCCTCGTACTCGCCATGCTCCCGCACTTCCCTCCTCACTTTTTCGCCGAAATACAAGC
Source organism: Geotrypetes seraphini (assembly GCF_902459505.1). Classification (NCBI taxonomy): domain Eukaryota; kingdom Metazoa; phylum Chordata; class Amphibia; order Gymnophiona; family Dermophiidae; genus Geotrypetes; species Geotrypetes seraphini. Next base: position 21,336,316 of record NC_047088.1, read on the forward strand.
CGCAATGATAAACTTTTTTATTCAGCTGTTGCCCAGGTAAGAGGAGCGCCGCGATCACACGTCCATTTTGTGTGTGCGCTAAGCCATGCCCCCCCCCCCGATTTCTGAAATTTCTGATACAAAAATTATTGACCTGTGGGAGTTGCATGTCACTGGGTACCACATGCGTGGTTCTAAGTTTTCATGTGTATTTTGGGGGGGTTGGGAGGAGAAGAAGGGATAGGGGTTTGGGAAGCGGGGTTTATTTTCTTTTATATCCTGTAATTGGGAAAGGTGTAAATTTTATATGTTCACATAATGTATTTACTGAAAGATTTATGAAAGATTGTTTTAGATATGTTTTGTAATGACTTTTAAAATATTTTCGTTAAATGTAAATGGTCTAAACCATCCGATAAAGAGGAAAAAAGTGCTTTTATTTTTAAAAAATCAGAATGCGGATATATGTTTTATACAAGAGTCTCATTTGTCTGCTGAGGAATCTAAGAAGCTGGAAGGGAATTGGGTGAAGCAATGCTTCTTTGCCCCAGCGGTGAAGAAAAAAGCTGGAGTTGCTATTCTAGATAATAAAAAATGTAATGCAGTGTTCAATTTAAATTGCCTTTGATCCCTTAGGAAGATGGGTGCATGTTGGCCTGAGTATTGGCAATACTGCTTTGACGCTTTTTAATGTGTATGTCCCTAATTCGAACCAAGCAGAGTTTTTAAAGTCTCTACAACAATTGATTTTACCACTGGCTGCTTCTAATTTAGTAGTGGCGGGAGATTTTAATGCTGTTATGGATCCTTTAATGGATAAAAAAAACCTAGTAAAATTATAAAATCATTAGGTTTGGATAATTTTGTACAGTCTTCAAATTTAAAAGATATATGGCGTATTCTTCATTTTAATGATCGAGAATTTTCTTTTTCTTCCCATGTTCATAAATCATTTTCAAGAATTGACTATGTTTTTATTTCAGATCATTTAGTGCATCAAGTAACACAAGCCTCTATTGATCCTATCATTATGTCTGATCATGGAGGGGTGTGGGTGGAATTTAATGTTATTGGTCAAGACAGTAGTAGACCAGTTTGTAGATTTGATAATGCATTGCTTGCAGATCAAAAATTTTGTGAAGAATTTCAACTTAAATTAGATGAATATTTTCAAATTAATAATATAGAGGAAATTTCTGTAGAAACTTTGTGGGAAGCTTTTAAGTTAACTATGAGAGGGCAAATTATTTCGTACTCAGCTCATGTTAAAAACCAAATAAAAAAGCAATTTTTTAGTTTAGAACAAGAAATAAGACTTCTAGAGGCAAAATTGGTTGAAAAATGGGAGCATTTCTCAGAGAACATATCCTCCTGTATCTCGAACCTGCAATCTTGGGCCCACACCGTCCAAATGAAATTGAATGAATCCAAGACAAAACTTCTTTGGCTTGGCCCAAAATTAGTTCAGCTACCCACCTCAATCCCACTGTCCTCCGGCTCTACTCTGCAGCTTGAATTCTCCAGCAAGGTCCTGGGCATCATCATTGACTCTACACTGTCCTTCAACGACCACCTCAACTCCCTGGTAAAAAAATGCTACTTCAGCCTTCATATGCTGAGGACAGTAAGATCCTGTTTCCATCAAAAACATTTCGCCGTTCTCGTCCAATCCATCATCCTCTCCAGACTGGACTATTGCAATTCCATCTTCATATGCCTAACGAAGAAAAACCTCCACAGACTCCAGCGGATTCAAAATGCTGCGGCCAAGCTTATCTTTGCAAAAAGTAAATTCGATCACGTCTCACCACTCCTTTCCAAGCTTCACTGGCTTCCGATAATTTCCAGAGTCCACTTCAAATGCATCTGCCTAACTTTCAAGATCCTCCACGGCATCCTTCCTCCATTAATCCCACTGTCCTGGAATTCCTCGAATCTTAGTACCACCAGACCTACCCAAAAATCAAAACTATCCTTCCCCTCATTAAAAGGCATTTCCCACCCAGGAAAACTGGGGACTTCCCTCCTCTTCAGATTCACCGAGCTCTGGAATAACCTTACCTCCCCTCTTCGGAACCTGAGTGCTCTCCAACCCTTCCGTAAACATCTTAAAACCTGGCTTTTCTCAAAAACTTAATCACTCCCTCCTCATCTGACATCCTAGCTCTTTAACATTCCTCTTTCCTCCGATCTTCATCTAACCCTTTCCTTGGAGTTCCTTTCTCTTCACAATCCCTGTAAACCGTGCCGAGCTCTATGACCATGGAGATGGCACGGTATACAAACCTAAGATTTAGTTTAGTTTAGTTTAGTTTAGCATTCTACATTACAAGCTCTTTTAAAAATTAAATGTAAATATAATGAGATTTCTTCTAAGTTAATCAGAAATGATATTTTTTCGCAGAAAGCTTTGTATTATGGAAGCTCTAATAAGGCGGGAAGATTATTGGCTAATTATCTTAAAGTAAAGAAAAGGAAAGCAAAAATTAGTATAATCAAAGATGAAAAAGGAGATACACATTCCCAAATTGGACCTATTTTAAAACAATTTTTGAAATTTTATAAAGCCCTTTATTCTTCTGAGCCTTATATAGAAAGGGAAAAGGATGGCTTTGAATTTTTAAATTTAATTGAGGGTCCAAAGGTTCCTGATCATATAAAAAGAAGTCTAGAAGAACCTATATCGCTAAAAGAATTAAAAACAGCATTGAAGTCTCTTAGAGTTGGGACTGCTCCAGGTGGTGACGGTTATACTGTAGAGTTTTATAAGTCTTTTCAAAATACCTTGTTACCCCATTTATTAAATTTATATTTGAGTCAACTGAATAAAGGCTGTTTTACAGGTACTATGGCAGAATCATTAATTATTGTTTTGCCGAAGCCAAATAAAGATATTACTTTGGATTCAAACTAGAGAATGACACGGTGAAAAAATTGGTCCCCGTCACCGCCCCGTCCCCGTCTCACCATCCTCTGCACCGCCCCGTCACCGCCATTCCCTTCACCGCCCCGTCACCGCCACTGCCACCCCATTCACCGCCCCGTCACCGCCACTGCAACCCCATTCACCGCCCTGTCACCGTCACCGCTGCATACATAAAAGCCTCAAACGGGTACGATTTTATATACTTTTCTTTATTTACGTATAAAGGAAACATTCTTTAAAACTTTAAAACTCTTCCTCTAGTTCAGCAGCCAAAGCTCTAATTTATAAAATGACAATTGTATAGAATATTGTTTCTTTTTATACTTGAATAAAATAAGTTCAGTATAAAACTATTTGAGGCTTGTTGAAATGGGATGAGATGGTTTGTGGGGATGGGATGGGGATAGGGCCCGAGCTCACGGAGACAGAGCTCACAGGGATGGGGACCAAGTTCGCGGACAAATATTTTCCCCGTGTCACTCTCTAGTTTACAGCTCAATCAAGGCTGGCTCTGATGGGCTGCAAGTCTCCCCTCCCCCCAGCGTTCACGGCAGGAGGGCACCCAACCCCTCCTGTAGACACCCCCCAACGGCCCTCCCGACAATCGCAGCAGGGTACCCAACCCCTCCTGCCGGTCCTCCCAATGGCCTCCCCTAAGATCACCGGCAGGAGGGTACCCAACCCCTCCTGCTGGACCCCCCCCCCAACGAACCCTCCCACCCCTTGGACTTCCAGAAAGCATTTGACAAAGTTCCACACAAAAGACTTCTTAGGAAACTACAAAGCCATGGCATAGAGGGAGATATACAAAGATGGATAGGCAAATGGCTGGAAAACAGGAAGCAGAGAGTGGGCATAAATGGGAAGTTCTCCGACTGGGAGAAAGTGACTAGTGGTGTACCCCAGGGCTCGGTACTTGGGCCGATCCTTTTTAATATTTATATCAATGACCTGGAAAATGGAACATCCAGTGAGATCATCAAGTTTGCAGACGACACAAAACTCTGCCGGGCAATCAGATCGCAGGAGGACAGTGAGGAACTCCAGAGCGATTTGTGTCGGTTAGAAAAATGGGCGGAGAAATGGCAGATGAAGTTCAACGTGGAGAAATGCAAGGTAATGCATTTAGGCAGTAAAAATAAGGAATACAAGTACAGAATGTCAGGTGCAACTCTGGGAAAAAGTGAACAAGAAAGGGATCTGGGTGTACTGATAGATAGGACCCTGAAGCCATCGGCACAATGCGCGGCAGCGGCAAATAAGGCAAATAGAATGTTGGGCATGATAAAGAAAGGAATCTCGAGTAGATCGGAGAAAGTTATAATGCCGCTTTATAGGGCAATGGTCAGACCCCACTTGGAATACTGCGTCCAACATTGGTCTCCCTACTTAAAGAAGGATATAAAACTGCTGGAGAGGGTGCAGAGACGAGCAACTAAACTAGTGAAGGGTATGGAGAAACTGGAATATGAGGATCGACTTAAAACACTGGGATTGTTCTCCCTTGAGAAAAGGAGACTGCGTGGGGATATGATCGAAACCTTCAAAATACTGAAAGGAATCGACAAAATAGAGCAGAAAAAACTATTTACATTGTCCAATTTGACACGGACAAGAGGACATGAAATGAAGCTAAGGGGGGGCAAGCTCAGGACTAATATCAGGAAGTTCTGCTTCACACAGAGAGTGGTTGACATCTGGAATACTCTCCCAGGGGAGATTATTGCGGAATCGACAGTCCTAGGCTTCAAAAGCAAACTAGATGCATATCTCCTTGAGAGAGGCATATAAAGATATGGTTGGCTATAAAATAAGCCAGGTGTATACCTAGCAGGGCCTCCGCGTGTGCGGATCGCCGGACTTGATGGACCGAAGGTCTGATCCGGAGATGGCGCTTCTTATGTTCTTACCCCGGAACCCCCTTAGTCTTACTTTCCAAGTTGGACCGGACGGCTCCTCACACGTATGGCCAGCAGGCTTGCCTCCGTCCAAATGAGGCGGGCCCGCCCCTACCCTGCCCAACCCACAGGATCCTAGGGCCTGATTGGTCTAGGCACCTAAAGCCACTCCCGCTATAGGAGGGGCCTTAGGTGCTTGGGCCAATCAGGCCCTAGGATCCTGTGGGTTAGGCAGGGGAGGGGAGGGGCGGGCCCGCCTCATTTGGACGGAGGCAGGCCTGCTGGCCAGACGAGCGAGGAGCTGTCCGGTCCAACTTGGAAAGTAAGACTAAGGGTGGTGTTTCGGGATGGCGGGGTTTGTTGGGGGAGGGTCCGGCAGGAGGGGTTGGGCACCCTCCTATTGGCGATATAGGGGGCCATTGGGGGGGCCGGCAGGAGGGGTTGGGCACCCTCCTACCAGTGATCATAGGGGGGCTGTTGGGGAGCTGGCAGGAGGGGTTGGATATCCTCCTGCTGCGATCGTCGGGGGGGCTGTTGGGGTAGGCAGGAGGGGATGGGTACCCTCCTGCCGCGATCGTTGGGGAGGGCTGGTTCTGTCGGCATGAAGGGCTGAGCACCTTCCTGCCGGCGATCGTCGGGGGGGGGGGGGGGGGCGGGTTCTATTGGCAGGAAGGGTTGATCTGACAAATGAGGAGCACGGTGAAACACAGGTAAATAGCGGTTCCTAGAAGGGGGTACATTGGCCTGCGGGGACAAATCTTTTCACCGTTTTTGCGGGCGGTGAAAACTTTTGTCCCCGTGTCTGCGGCGATTTGGCTTTGGAGTCTCCATAACCCGCAGCCAAACCGCAGCCACGCCGCAGCTCCCTGCGGGGATCGCTCCCCGTGTCATTCTCTAATTCAAACTACAGGCCTTTTTCTTTAATTAATGTTGATGGAAAATTGCTAGCTAAGCTTTTAGCCTTACGTTTGAGAAAGGCTCTTCCTTATATAATTGGAATGCACCAAACGGGCTTTGTTGCTCACAGACACTCTTCTAATAATACTAGACTGGCTCTTCAGATGTTATATTTAACAAAAGACTTAAAAGACCCAGCCTTCTCTGTGTCATTGGATGCGGAGAAGGCTTTTGATTGAGTAGAGTGGGTCTTTATGTATCAAGCAATGGAATGGTTTGGTGTGGGTTCAGGATTTATACAAATGATTAAAGCATTGTATAGCTCCCCTGTTGCTAGATTATATATTGATAATAATTTTTCAGAATCTTTTAAATTGCAAAGGGGGGTTAGACAAAGTTGTCCTCTGTCTCCTTTACTTTTTGATATAGTACTTGAAACCTTGTTATTAGCTATTCAACAGGTAGGGGAGATACAGGGTATTCTGGGAAAGAATATAAGGTATCTGCTTATGCAGATGATATACTGCTCCATTTGAGGAATCCTGAAACAACCATTCCATTTTTGCTTGATTTGATTGAGCAATTTAGGAAATTCTCAGGATATAAAATAAATTGGAATAAATCAGAAATTCTTCCTTTAAATGTACATTGTATAAAAGATTTATTTGACTCATTTCCTTTTATTTGGAAGGAGGAAGGAATAAAGTATTTAGGTATCTGGATAAAAAACACATTTGAGGAGACAATGAAAGTGAATGAAAAAAACTTTATTACAAAAGGTCACAGAGCTGTGTGAACAATGGAATCCATTGCATTTGTCTTGGTGGGGAAGAGTCCAAACTGTTAAGATGATGATATTGCCTGTTTGTTACCAAATGGGTATGATACCAGTTTTTTTCAGGGGTCTTTTTATAAAAAGTTAAACGGTATCTTGTCTAAATTTATTTGGCTGGATAAAAGGGTAAGAATTGCTTTAGTATCTTTACAAAGGCCAATTGCGGAGGGTGGGGTAAATTTTCCAAATTTTTATAGGTACCATCAATCCTATATCTTGCGTCGAGGTATGTATCGGGTCCTCCCAGAGCTCATGGAAAAGTTACCTGATTGGTTATGGTTAGAATGGCAGCTCATGTTTCCTATAAGGCTCCATCATCTTCTCAGTATTAAAATGCCTAGGTTACGGAAAAATAATAAGATTTTAATGGACACATGGAAAACTTTAAGATATGTTAATACTTTAACACCTTCTGATTCAAAAATCTACATGTCAAAATATCTGGCTCAACTCCAGGATCCAAATTGGCGGGTTTAAGATTGTCTGGAAGGATTGGATTAAAGTAGGTATAAGAACAAAGTTATAAATGGTTGCAACTGAAGCAGGCCATTCAGGCAGGGTTCCCTGAATGAAAATCTCTCAATAATCATTTTAGCTTAGATTTCCTATGCTTTCAGGCAGATTTCTTGGGTCACCAAGCCGCGCAGTGGTATAAATTATTATCTGGCCTTGTAAAGAAGAAACCAAAGAGTGGACTTAAAGATATCTGGAGCATTGAGATTAAGCATCAAATTAATGTGTCTCAATGGCCACGTATTTGGTCCTGGAGGATGAGGTGCACAATGTCTGCATCTATGAGGCAAACATGGTTTTTCCTGTTGCATAGAGCAGTGTTTTTCAACCGCTGTTCCGCGGCACACTAGTGTGCCGCGAGATGTTGCCTGGTGTGCCGCAGGGCCCGGAGCTGACAGGGGGCCCGAGGCAGGGGCGCCAGTAGCTCGCCAAGGCAAAGTGAGTCGATCACCCAGGACTCACTTTGTCTTGGCGATCTAATCTATCGAGCCGATAGAAGTATATTGCAGTCTTCTTTTCCCCGACGTCAATTCTGCAGTCGGAGAGGAAGTTCGGGCCAGCCAATCGCTGCCTGGCTGGGCGGAACTTCCTCTCCGATTGCAGAATTGACGTCAGGGAGAGCATGCGTCGGCGTCGGCTTTGGGGCCTGTTATCCATTGGTGGGTCCTGTTCCCCGATGGCAGCGGCAGTGGCTTGGGGAACGGCAGGGAGAAAGAAAGAAAGGGGGCAGGCAGGGAGACAGAAGGAAAGAAGAGAAACAGAAAAAAAGAAAGGGGGCATGAAGAGAGGAAGAAAAAGTTGTGGGAGGGAATGAGGTGTGGAGGAGAGAAAGCATACAGGCTGATAGAAGGGAAGAAAGATTGGATGCACAGTCAGAAGAAGAAAGTGCAACCAGAAATCACCAGACAAGGTAGGAAAAATGATTTTATTTTAAATTTAGCAAAGTGGAGGCAGTATTACCACAGTTTTCAAAGGAATTTGCCCAAATAACTTAATAGTTAACTGGGTAAATTCCCAGAGATGAAAGCTTCCCTTCACTTACTATGCACAGTTCTGAATTTATATCTGCTGTCTATATTTTACAATATGGTCACCTTTTACTAAACCGCAATAGTGGTTTTTAGCGCAGGGAGCCTATGAGCGACAAGAGCAGCGCTGGACATTCAGCGCAGCTCCCTGCGCTAAAAACTGCTATTGTGGTTTAATAAAAAGGATGGAGGGTATATTTGTCTATTTTTGTATGCTATAAAAACCAAATACAGAGAGAGACTGAGAGCTGTTGACGAAGAGCTACGTGTGTGTCTTTCTTCGATTCCAGCCAGAATATCAGCTTTGTGTTCAGCCAAATAGGCCCAGGTTTCGCACTGAATAAAGTATTTTATAATTTTTATTTCGTAATAAAGTAATTATAAAATACTTTCTTTGTGTTTATTTGACTCCTATTCAAGAGAATTACTTTATATATAGTCAATATAGGCAGAGAGTTAAATTTTTTAACATTTTCTAATGGTGGTGTGCCTCGTGATTTTTTTCATGAAACAAGTGTGCCTTTGCCCAAAAAAGGTTGAAAAACACTGGCATAGAGCACTCTGGACCCCTGTTCGTTTACAAAAATTGGACTGCTCTAGGTCTAATAGATGTTGGCATTGTCACTTGGAAGCTGGTACTTTAGATCATTTATTGTTTTATTGTCCATTAATTAAAATTTTGGTTGTCAATTTGGGATCAAATAAATCAATTGCTTGAAAATTATGTAGCATTATCTTATTATACAATTTTGTTTGGCATACTGATGAGAGCTAAGCCTCAAATATCGGCTAATAATAATAAGCTTTTAATGATTTTAACTGGGGTTGCCATTCAACAAATAACATATAACTGGAAAGATTGTACAAGATTGGTGGAACTCAGTATGTCATATATTTAAAATGGAGAGAGCGTTGGCAGTACAAAAAGGCTGTTATCATAAATTTAAGGATGTGTGGGGGCCATTTATAAGTTATTATAAAGAATAATTTACACTTTTCCCAAGTTTTAATTTTTTATTGTGGTATGGGGGGTGGGTTTCTAATGATAAGATATTATATTTATGTGGTATATCTATTTTGTTGGAAAAGTGATATGGGAGGGGGGAGGGTTAAATTTTCTTGTTGAAAGATTGCTGATTTTCAAGTGATGCTGTATCTTATGTATGTTATTTATTGTACACTTGTTGTAAATTATAAATGAATAAAGAACTTAAAAAAAAAAAAAGAGAACAGTGAAATGTAAATAACTTTTACTAAAATAGCTCATAAACTTGTAACTATGTATTTGTAACTATGACCTAACAGTATTAATAGTTGTACTGATCCACCTTGTACTAGCAACCCTAATGAAAGTCCGTGTCAAACTGTCCATTGTAACTTCCTAGGTAACTAACCCAACCTCTTGTAATGTAATCTGACCTTGAACTGAATAGGTAAAGGCGGAATAGAAAACCTGATTAGCATAACATGTTGTCTGTCATAAGATCCACTTTATTCCTAAGGGCCCTGATATGTGCTATTCTTTAGTAAAAGATCCTCTAAGTCTGCAGAAGAGGGAAGGAATTTGGACTGGTCTGGGGAGACTCAAGGAAAGAAAATTAGCAGGTAAGATCTAGGGCAACTCGAGGAAAGAAATTAGAAGATAAGATCTAATGACATCTTTCATTTCTTCACTAGACCAGTCCAGAACCTGTGAGATATAGTAAAATAACCCTTAAGATGGGAGAGATCCTGCCAACACCTGTGCCCCAAATACAGTGTTGAATTTCAGTCAGATTTAACCTGTAAGGCTTATGACCAAGCTGCTGCTGCTCTGCAAACATCTAAAGGTATGTCTGCCTAAGAGGTCATAATGTCCCTAGCAAAATGAGCTCTCAAATTTTCAAGTGTTGCTTACCTTTAAGAATATAAGCTGAAGAGATAGCCTTTTAAGCAAATGGGAAATAGTGGCCTTTGACACTGCCTGACCCTTACTACTGCCACAAAAGAAGACAAAATCTATTCTGTTTCTAAATCATTGGTTACCTCCAAATATCTCATTAAGTATCTGATGCTCATCTAACAAACATAGGGTTCCAAATTCTTGCGCACATTCTTCTTTTTGAAAGGACAGTAAAGCTGTTGGTTCACAGTGACAGGTAAATATACCTTCAAATGAAAGGAAGGCATGGTTCTGATTGAAATTCCTCATGAATCTGAAGACCAGGGGATGAGCAGTTAGTGGTTTACCGTCAACTGGTTGGTGAAAAGCTGTAACAGCGCTGAGATGGACTCTAATAGATGTAGACTTGAGTCCCGAGTCAGACAAATGAAGACCAGTGCAACTGAGATGGAGGTTGAATCAGTGATGAAGAAGACACCACGAAGAAAAATGAGTCCACTTTTGTTGATAACATTGCTGAGTGGCTGGTTTCCTGGAGGCTTCTAGAATAAGTCTTACAGGCTGAGAAAGATGAAGTCCAGCTGCATTCAGCCTGAGAGATACCAAGCTAAAAGGTGCAGAGACTGAAGGTTGGGATGCTCTCCTCTTTTCCATATATACCTGCTCTCTTGGTGCGCTGATCTCCGCTCATGATTTTCAATATCACCTCTATGCTGACAACTCTCAGATCTATCTCTCCACGCCAGATCTCTACAGGAGTTCAGGCCTGAATTTCAGCCTGCCTGTCCAACATTGCCGCTTGGATGTCTCACCGCCATCTCAAACTGAATATGGCTAAAACTGAACTCCTTATCTTTTCACCTAAACTCACCTCCCCCCTCTCGCCGTTCTCTATTTCTGTGAATAACACTATCTTCCTCCCTGTCTCGTCGGCTCGCAACCCTGGGGTGATCTTTGACTCCTCTCTCTGCTCAGATCAACAAACTGCCAAATCCTGTTGCTTCCTCCTCTATAATATCAAAATCCGTCTTCTCTCTGAACACACTACCAAAACCCTTGTCCACGCTCTTGTCACCTCGTGCTTAGACTACTGCAATATACTTCTCTCGGGCCTCCTGCGCATCCATCTCTCGCCTCTTCAATCTGTTCAAAATTCTGCCGCATCGCCATATTCCATATTCCAAATCGCTTCATTGGCTCCCGTCTGTTTCTGAATACAATTTAAACTCCTCTTTCTGAAGCCCCCCCCCCTGATATCTCTCCTCACTTAGCTCCCCCCCCCCCCCGTGATCTCTGCTCATCGGGCAAGCCCCTCTTATCTGCACCCTTCTCTTCCACTGCCAACTCCAGACTCAGTCCCTTCTTTCTTGCGGCACCGTATGCCTGGAACAGGCTGCTTGAATCAATACATCATGCTCCATTCCTAGCAGTGTTCAAATCCAAGCTAAAGGACCACTTTTATGAATCTGCTTTCAACTCTTAACTCCCACTCATTGCTGTCAGATACCTATACCCACTGTATCATTTTCTCTACCATAATCTCCCCAAACCTGTAATGTCCTGTCTAAATTAGATTGTAAGCTCTTTTGAGCAGGGACTGTCTATTGTATGTTAAAATGTACGGGCATAAGTTGACGCATCTGTAGTCAAAACTTTTTGATGAGGAGGCATGTGAAAAAGAAGACCCCTGGAGAGATTGGATGAAATCAACCACCACTGAAGCGACCAAAGAGACGAGATGACAGAAATGTGTTGCAAAAGAGGATTGGTCACCTGAGACCACTGCAAGGCCAGAGTCCACTGGGGTGTCCTGAGATGGAGCCTTGCCAAAGGAGTCAAGTGGACTGTAGAGGCCATATGGCCAAGAAGAACCATCATTTGCCTGGCCGAGATGGATTGAAGCTGGTCCATTTGATGACAGAGCTGAAGTAAAGTGTCTTGACGATCTTGCAGAAGGAACACCTTCATTTGAGTGGTGTCGAGAAGAGCCCCCAATGAACTGAAGCCTTTGAGAGGGATGAAGTTGCGACTTGGGAACATTGATCTCGAATCCCAAGTTCTGAAGAAACAAGATGGTGAGATTCGTCGCTAGAACGACATTGTGACATGAAGGGTCTTTTATGAGTCAGTTGTCCAGATAGGGAAAGACCTGAAGAACCTGAGACCTCAAGGCCACTGCCACCACCACCACCAGGCACTTCGTGAAGACTCTGGGAGAAGATGCCAGGCCAAATAGTAGTACCTTGTATTGGTAGTGGTGATGTGCCACTCGAAATCTGAGATATTTCTGGGAAGCTGGGTGAATTGAGATACGAGTATAGGCTTCCTTGAGATCTAGAGAGCATAGCCAATCGTTGTGAGCCAATAGGAGATATAGAGTGGCCAGAGACAGCACACAAAACTTTTCTTTGACTAGAAACTTGAGGGCTCCGAGATCCAAAATTGATCAGAGACCTTCCATCTTCTTCATTATCAGAAAATAGTGGGAGTAAAACCCCTGGTTTTGTTGATCTATAGGAACTTCTTTGATGGCATTGAGGAGAAGAAGTGAATGAACTTCCTGAAGAAGAAGAAGAAGAAGAGAGGATTGGATGAGGGTTGGAAGCAGACTCTCTTGGAGGATGATCTGGAAGGATGGTGATGAAATGTAGAGAGTAACCCTCCCAAATGATTTGTAAAGTCCAGAGATGTGAAGTGATGAGCTCCCAACAATGGAAATAAAGTTGAAGATGACCTCTGATTGGCTAAGGGAGAGGCTGAAGAGGGATCGCAAGAATGTTCTTGAACAGCAAGTCAAAAAGACTGAGTTGATTTGGTAGGAGCAGCGGGTTGAGCCTTGGGAGGACGCTGCTGCTTTTGAATTTTCTGCTGAGGCCTTACTGGTGCAGAGGCTTTAGTTAAAAAGCGCCTCTGGTAAGAGGAAGAAGGCGGCCTGAAAAGTCTCAATGAACAGGGCTTAGACTAAGGCTTTACTAAGGTGTCCCATCGAGTCTCATGGGCCTTGAGCTTTTGGGTTGCAGTATCTGTAGAGTCCCCAAAGAGCTCATCACCCAAACAAGGAACATTGGCTAGTCTGTCCTGAAGGTTAACATCCATGTCAGAAACTCTAAGCTACGCCACTCTCCTCATGGCCACAGACAGAAAAGGCTCTGGAGGTGAGCTCAAAAACATCATAAGCTGAGCAAACCAGATATTTCCTCAACTGAGTGACAGTGCTGACAAGGTGCTGGAAACCTTTCAGTTTATGAGAAGGGATATATTTTTGATACCCGGGAAATTGTTTGATGAGATGGTTCAAATAACATGAGAAATATTGGCCAACATGGAACTTTGGTATAGTTGTCGACCAAATTTGTCCATAGTATGGCCCTCTCTACCTGGAGGGTCTGACACACAAACTTTCGATGGAGTAGACTCCACTACTAGAGACTGATGAGGGAGTTGAGGTTTGTCAAATCCTGGAATGGAAATGATCTTGTAGAGAGAGTCCAATTTTTATTTTTTTTTTTGGGGGGGAGCCACCGGCACTGAGAGAGGAGACTCCCAGTTTTTGAAAAGAGTCTCTCAGAATTCCATGCAAAGGAAGTTTGAGCATCTCCTTAACAGGCTGATTGTAATCCAAAATTTCTAGGAATTCTGCAATGAATTTGGAATCTGCCTCCAGTTTAACAGAGAGGTCCTTTCCCAGTTGTTGAATAAACTGAGTGAAGGAAAGCCTCTCAGTAGGAGAAGAAGCTCTAGCTGGAGAATGCCTCAGAGACTTCGATGCAGGAGAATTATCAGCTTCTGTAGTAGAAGGCAAGGGATCAGGATTAGAGTCTTCCTGAAGATGAGAATCAAGCAGCACTGAGGGAGAATGATGCTTCAACTTTCCCGGACTCCCGCCCAAGCATCATGAAGATGATGAATGACAATGAGAGGATGGAGACCGATGTTTTAAAGATCAATGCAGGACTGGTAGTACTGGAGCAATAAAGAGAGTCCTTGTGTTGCACCGATGAAGCATCGACGGCATTGGAGGTCCTGACAGGGTTAGGCTCAGGCTGGGCCGGTACCAGAGGAGTCAGTGTTGGGAGAAGTAATTGAAACTGGTCACTGATCTCCTCTCAAAGCAAATCGAGCTTCTGCTTCATTGCTGGTACCAAAGGTGCTGCGACATGTTCCGGAGAGGATGACGAAGCACCTCTTGACAATGGAACTAGTCACTGCAGGGAATTACACTTGGTCGGCATGAACTGGCTCGATACATTCATGACTTGAGACCCTGCCTGAGAAGATGGTGGCTTCTTAGCTGGCTTACCCGAGGGAGCAATATGTCGCAACACCGGAGTCGATGCTGGTGCCTCTGGCGGTGTCGTTGACTTCAACAGAGACTTCGATGTAGACGGTGTCGTAGTCACATCCCCATCCATGCTGACACCAAAGAGTTTCTCCTGCTGAAGAATGCAATTTTTTTATAGTGCGCTTCTGAAGCGAAGAACAGCATTTACAAGATTGAACACGGTGTTCGGGACCCAAACACTGCAGGCACCAGCTATGAGGGTCCGTTAATGAAATAGTGAGAGAACACTGACTGCACTTTTTAAAACCAGTCAGTGGGCCTGACATTGACAGGAACACCGCCTCAGCCAAATTGAATTCGATGGATGAGGCATTCAAAGGCCACACTGGGAAGAAACCCAGCGAACAGCCAAAAGAAAAAAAGTTAAATTCTCGTTTAATTTTTTTTTTTTTTTAAAACAAGAAAGAAACAAATAAATGAAGAAATAAAGGCAAAAAAAACCCTGCGAGAATGGGGAGGCAAGCGTAGAAAACAAGACGACTGTTGAAGAACGCGACTTCAATGCTCCACGGAAAAAACAGAACTGAGGAGCCACACGCCTACGTCAGGCGGGAAGGCAATCGAGCATGCGCGGTGCGGACTATTGCAAACTTTCTAAATTTGTTAAAGTGCCAATGCACTTTTATGTCTGTACCGGGGCTCCATTGATGACATCACCCACATGTGAGAATATGATGCCTGCTTGTCCTGGGATAATGGACATAACAGCCATACAGTCACTAACATTAACTAAAGAAATTCTGCCTGAATAGTCTGATCACCTACAATGTGAACTGCAGAAAGCTATAAGGTGCTTTTCTGCAAAACAGAAAAGGAGATGCACCTCTTGTGTTACTGATAATATTCATGCTGCACCCATGTGTACAAGCCCCCTTGTTTATATGCTATGCCACTTACATGCATCCATGAAGATGCTAGCAGAGCGTAAGGAAGTTCTTCTTCACCCAGAGAGTGGTGGAAAACTGGAACGCTCTTCCAGAGTATGTCGTAGGGGAGAGCACCCTCCGGGGATTCAAGACAGGGTTGGACAGGTTTCTGCTGAACAAGAAGTGCGCTGGTAGGGCTAGTCTGTTAGGGTACTGGTCTTTGACCTGGGGGCTGCCGTGTGAGCGTACTGTTGGCACGATAGACCACTGATCTGACCCAGCAGCGGCAATTCTTATGTTACCTAAGTGCTATTCTGTAAGGCAAATGTATACCAAAGATGGACCACCATTTGCAACTACTTTGGAAGTGCCAATGGGCCTGGATGAGATACATCTGAGGGTTCCTTAGGAATTTAGGGAAGAACTAGTGGCTCCATTGTCTGACCTCTTCAATGCTTGTTTAAAGTAAGGAGTAATATCAGAAGACAGGAGAAGGATAGATATGGTTCCTCTCCACAAAAGGGAAAGTAAAAAAGGAAGTTGAGACCTGCAGGCTGTTTAGTGTGGGATAAGTTAATAGAAATGCTTTTTAAACAGAAGATAGAGAAGTTTCTGGAATCCAATGGCTTTAATAGAGGTAGGTCTTGTCAGACAAACTGATAAATTCTTTCACTGGTTGACCAGAACAGTTTACATAAGAATAGCCTTACTGGGTCAGACCAATTGTCCATCAAGCCCAGTAGTCCGTTCTCACGGTGGGCAATCCAGGACAAAACCCAAGGAGTAGCAATATTTCCTGGGCTAATGAGAACAAAAACAACTCTTTTGTGCAGGGTTATGTCCCTTGGAGAGTTGTGAAGAATGATGACTCTATTCACATATTTCTGATATTTCTTCATTATAATGTTTATTTTTATATTGTCCGCTTAGAGTGTTTTAAATGTAGTTTTCCTACATTTGTTCATATATCTGCTCAGCTAGTTCACGTTGGAAGAATCTTTAAGAGTTATTGTTTCTACATTCTTTCATTTGGGATTTTTGAGTATAAAGTGCATTTTTCCTGGGAATCATCATATGGGAATTGGTGCTATAGAAAGATATATGGTTCAGGGATACCCCCTTCTACCCTGGCAAAGACTCCGTTTCCAACTGAAGATACATTATATGCTAATTCCAAGCCTCCCCTGACCCCCAATATTGACACCCCCTACCACACACACAATCTCAGTCCCCTGTTGCTCCTGCCCTTTGCCATGTTCAAAATAGCACCTAGCAGTCCCCTTGAACCTGGTGACTGGGGTTCACTCCTACCCAGAATAGTTGTGTATACCACACTGTCTGCCTTGCTACAATCTCTCATACCATGGTTGCCACACAATGTTTGCCGTTCCATGTCCTCTATGCTGTTTGTCATGCACCCTTGCCTTTGCCAAGTCATTTCATACTATACTAACCATACTTTGTAAAACTGTTTGCCATGCTGTTTTGCTGAACCGTACTCACCATCTCACTGTTTCATGTTCTACCATATTATGTTTTACTATGCAGTTAACTATGTTTTGCCATCTTGTCTAAGTTTACCATGCTATTTGTTACCATACTATGTTTGAGAATGCAGCACCGTGGTTGGAGCTACAGCCTGGGCAACCTGAAGTTGTGCATGCAGGACCACACTGCTCCTTGTGACCTTGGATGAGCCACCTGTTCCCCCACTGCCCCAGGTACATTAGATAGACTGTGAGTCCCCCCAGGACAGTTAGGGAATTATGCTTGAGTACCTGAATATTCATGTAAATCATTTTGAGCTCCCCTGGGAGAACGGCAGAGAAAATTGATTAAATAAATATACATATATCAGGTGGAATTAAAACTAAAATACAGAGGTGTAGGATCAGGGTTTCAAATTAGCCTATAATGTGTCCTTGAGAGTAGGTTAGGGGAGCATTGAACCATGCATCTTTCTACAACACTGACTTTTAACACAGGCTGTCTAAGAACATCAGGCCACATATTAGTGGCTTCATGCTTCCATGGAACATAATAATGCAGCTTGTGAGGTTGATGACAAGTTACTTTATTCCTTTGCTATGAAGCCACTAATGTATGATAATCGGTTACTATAAGTTACCGAATCCCAAGGTATACTAAACTGCAGTAACTTTTTTTACACTGAAACTTGGTCATTTCTCTTAGTTCTGAGCTCTTAAGAGATGTTCTGTCGAAGTAAAGTGCAGTGGTGTAAGTAATTACTTGTGTGTGACTCAATTCTCCTTATCAACAGAAAATAAGTTACTCACATATGCTATGGAATGATATAACCACTGAGCACAACAGAAGAAAAGGAAATGAGAAGCCCCCAGGCAAAGCAACAAAAAGAACACAAGACATACAAATGGCTACAGTTTATCATGCTTGATATAACCACAAGCTTAAAGTTAAACTTTCTTCTAGCTTGGAAGGATTACACATCCTACTTGTTCTTAAAGTATTATAGTTAAGAGCATTATACATCTGACTTAGGCAAGCAATCACAGATATTACTGCAATTAGCAAATCTTGTTCTCTTTTCTCTACGCCATCAAAAGGAAGATTTACTTGTACAGTGGTGCCTCGCACAGCGAACGCCTCGCACAGCGAACGCTGCGCACAACGAACTTTATGTCTTGATTCGTACAACGGACTTCGTTTCACACAACGAAGTCCGGGGTTCCTGCGGGGTTGGATCGCAGCGGGGTTGGTCGAGCCGCGAGGGTAGTCTCCTTCTCCTTACCTGCCCTGTCGCAGCACACAGCCGAACGGAAATCTTCCCGATGTCAGCGCTGACGTCGGAGGGAGGGCTTAAGCAAAGCCCTCCCTTCCTCCGACGTCAGCGCTGACATCAGGAAGACTTCCGTTCGGCTGTGTGCGGCTGCGGCAGGGCAGGTAGGAAGAAGGCAATGGCGAACGAAAGAGGGGGGAGGGGGCGGTCCGCCCCGAAGAATGTGCACAGCTGGTCAGGTCCCCCGATCGACCGACAACAGGCCCGGCCGACAAACCTCCCTGCCCTGTAGCCGCGAATCTAAATTACCTCTTACAGCAGCTTCAATAATCCAGCTGCTGTAAGAAGGTAATTTAGATTCGCGGCTACAGGACAGGGAGATTTGTCCGACCGGGCCTGTTCTGTTGTCGGTCGGGTGCAAAAGCGCCACAAAGGTGGAGGCAGGGAGGGAGGAAAGGTGGAGTGGAGAAGAAAAGACGCTTAAGGGGGGAGAAGGCCGCTGAAAGCACATGTTGGAGCAGGGGATGAGAGGGAGGGAGAGAAGGGGAAATATTGGACAAGGGCAGAAGGGATGCTAAATCATAGGGTGACAGGCAGAGAGAACAACAGGAAAAAGAGTGGAAGCAATCTTGAACCCTGAGGGTGAGGGCAGAGAGAGGTGGTGAGATGATTGATCATGGGGAGAGGGACAAAAGGGAATAGAGATGGGATAGGAAGATAGTGGAAGTAAAAGGACAGGGAGATGTATGTTTTTAGATGTATCTAAATAAAAATAATAACAAAAAATTTATCTTTTTTATGTCATCTTAGCATATTTTATGCTGCAGAACGAATTATTTTTTTTTACATGTATTCCTATGGGAAAACGCGTTTCACATAACGAACGTTTCACATAACAAACTTGCTCCTGGAACCAATTAAGTTCGTTGTGTGAGGCACCACTGTACTTATATTGCACTTTAAAATAAACAGAATCTCCATCTTCTTCTCAGAGTTGGTCACCACTCTATCACATCTTCCTCCACCTTAGGAAAGTCATTTATCATAAAGAAAAGGAACCAACACACAAAACAGAAATTGATAACATGAATTATAACTACCAAGAATCTTAGGCTGCATTCCCATATTGAAGGGTCTTAAAGCCAAGCATGCAGGTAGCTGGAGAGGCATTTTCAAAAGGACATCCTGCTCATGTCAAAAAAGTCCATCTCACAGTCATTTTCAAACAGAAAATATGTTCAAAAATATGTGAGAATGTTCAAAATCAACAGCCATTTTACAAACTTGAGACCAAAAAACCTGGGACAAGGATTCTGGGGACAGAAATGGCCACACAGACATCCTTGTAAAGCAGAGGGGCAGCCTGGTGGTCAGTGCAATTGACTGTAAACCAGGTACCCAGGTCCATATCCCTCTACAACTCTATTTTAAAATTTGCTGAGCTTTCTAGAACAGGGAAGAACCTACTTTACCTGACTGTACACCACCTCAATAGCCTTTGAACTTGTGGATGTCAAATATTTAGGTACATCTTCTCGCACAACAAGCAGCATTATGGGGTAAAGACCTTGAACAATTACTTGTGCCTACTACCTATGGAGAATTCAGGAAACGCCTGAAAACACATTTATTCCTCAAATACTTAGGAAACCAACCTATTCAATCTTAGTCCTTAACAACCGAGCGCAAGAACCACCTGTCGCTAAATCTGTAACTTTGTTTATTCACTCAATCTTAACATTTCTAATCATTGTAAACCGCATAGAATTTCACGGTCCTGAAGTATATAAACTGTTATTATTGTTATTATTATTATATGTGTTTCTGAAGGTCTTCCAATTTCTAGGAAAAACAGAGCTAAAATGGTTACTGAACCTGGGTTCCTTGCACTGACCACTAGTCTAATCCTCAGACCTGCTGTCTTCAGAATGCTCACCTGATGCTGTCAGACCCTGGTACACCTTTCCAGTTTCACGAGAGAGCAAGATAGACTTTTTTTTTTTTTTTTACTATTTTGCGACATCCATGTGCTTTGACAATGAACCCCTTAGTGTATTTGGAAAGGATTTTTTGTAGCCTTAATTTGGTCAATGCCCTAAAAATAGCTGCTCAGCTATGCCTCACTATATACATACCTCCCCACGCACTGCTTGCTGATGTTGCTATGGCAGGTGTACTCTGCACAGTTGGAACAAATGCAGACTGAAGATCAAAGAGGTCACTTGAAAGATTGGGCATGCTGAAAATATAAATCAAAATACATGAATGAAAAAAACAGAAAAGATTTCCTAAATCAGTGCTTCATACTCCTCTCTAGCCATATTCAAATCCAGTCTAAACACTCATCTCTTTTATAGGCCATTTAAAAATCTTATCTACTTCTGTACAATGAATACATTCTCATAGACTCAAAGCAGAGGAGTCCATCCCACAGTGAGATATATATATATATATGTGTGTGTGTGTGTGTGTATGTACACATACACACACACACAGTAGAACCTTGGTTTGCAAGCATAATTCGTTCCAGAAGCATGCTCGTAAACCAACTTGCTCGTATATCAAATCAAGTTTCTCCATAGGCCACCGGCGCTGCTCGCTTCCACGCCACCCCATCCCAAAAAGA
This sequence comes from Geotrypetes seraphini, assembly GCF_902459505.1. Taxonomy (NCBI): domain Eukaryota; kingdom Metazoa; phylum Chordata; class Amphibia; order Gymnophiona; family Dermophiidae; genus Geotrypetes; species Geotrypetes seraphini. The sequence continues at coordinate 21,356,866 of NC_047088.1, forward strand.
ACCCCCCTAGGCCACTGGCCCGCTTCCACCCCCCCCCCTACGAATCGGAGAAAGGCCCAGCAGCAAGAGGCAGGATCTTCAGGCACTGGCACGTCCTGTGGGTTGGTGCTGCGTGTCAGTGCCTGATCGGGGTAAGGGTTTTGGCGGGTGGGCGATGCCGGTTCTTGGGGGGGAAACATTGCCGGTTCACGGGCGGGGGGCTCATGGACAATGCCAGTTCTCGGGGGGGAGAGGGGGGGAGCTCGCAAATCGAGTCAATGCTCGGTTTGCGAGGCACGATTTGCTCATCTTGCAAAACACTCGCAAACCGAGGTTTGACAGTATGTGTGTGCTACAAGTGAGTAACTTTCCTATTTGGGTATTTTCCCCCTTGCCTGGATAAAAATAAATATAAAAGGCAAGGGGGAAAATATCCAAATAGGAAAGTTACTTACCTGTAGCAGGTATTCTCTGAGGATAGTAAGACTAGCATTTTCACATATAGAGGTGTCTAGCAGTATTCTTTGTGAATCAGTGTGCCAACGGGCATGCAACTGAGTGGTCACGTTGTTTTGTTCTATGTGATTTTGTAAGGTTGTGTTTTAGTGACTCGGCGGATTTTGATATGACAGATTTTACTGAGCAAAGAATCTGCATCAAATTTTGTTTCAAACTTTAAAAAACTGCTGCAGAAATTTATCATATGCTATAGGAAGCCTTTGGAGATAATGCCATGTGCCAAAGCAAAACCTCTCTTTGATACAAATGCTTCAAGGACTGACTAACATCTGTCAACGACGATGATCTTTCCAGACGACCGTCAACAAGCACATCGCCGGAAACCATAGCAAAAGTTCATGAGACTATCCTTGCAGATCATATGCAAACTATCCACGATGTTTGTGAGATAGCAGGACAGTCATAGGGGACAGTTCAATGAATTTTGTCAGACAAATTGAACATGAGATGCATTTCTGCGAAATTTGTGCCAAGACTGCTAACCGGTGAATAGAAGGCCCATTGCGTTTGTCTATTTGGAACTTCCAGAAATATTACTGACTACACACCCTCCCTATTCACCTAATCTTGCCCCCTGTGATTTTTTTCCTATTCCCCAAAATGAAATTATGACTGACAGGACGTTGTTTCAACCAGGGCTGTGGAGTTGGAGACAATTTTGGGACCTGGAGTCATGGGTACCAGAAACTGAGGAGTCAGAGTTGAAGGATTTATCTACCAACTCCACATGCAGGGCTGTGGAGTCGGAGTTGGAGTCAATTTTGGGTACCTGAAGTCGAAGTTGTGGGTACCAGAAACTGATGAGTCGGAGTCAAAGTCAAAGTATTTATCTACGGACTCCACAGCCCTGGTTTTAACACGATTGAAGATATTCAGGCAGAATTGCAGGAGGTCCAAGGCACTCCCCAAGATGACTTCCATAGATGCATGGACTCATGAGAAAAATGCTGAGCTCGCTATAAACATTCTCAAGGGGACTATTTCAAAGGAGATGGTGGAAACTAGGAGTTTTGTTAAGCAACTCATTTTTTACAATTGAATTCCCCGAACTTTTGGGTAGCACCTCGTATTGACAACCAATGCAAATCCTGGAGGACAGGTGTGATGTGATCATGTTTAGAAACATTGGTAATCGGTCTAGCAGCAGTGCTCTGAGATAGCTGCAAAGCTTGTATTGTATATTTAGGCAGACCAAGATACAGCAAACTGCAATAGTCAGAAATAGAAATACTATCACAATTACAACACAGAGAAAATTATCTACAGATAAAATAATCTTTAAGTCTCCAGATTTAAGTCTCCGGAGAACTCTCAGATGAAAAAAAACATCTAGAAATAATCGATTTTATCTGTGGCCTAAAAGACAAAGCAGAGTACAGCAGTACTTCCAAATATCTATAGCAATCAAAAACTGTAAAAGTAACACTGTCAAAAGATATTTCAGACAAGAGACCTATCCAATTTATCAGTTGGTTCCAAATGCAAAATCTGAGTTTTGTTGATATTCAGTTTCAAGTGATTACTAATTACCCAATCATTTATTACACAAAGACAATCTTTCAAACAATCATGGGTAAATGAAATGGTCCCTACGATTGGAATAACAGCTTTGGGGATCGGTCAGAGTTGCAGTGGAGGAGCTCACCTCGCCAGTTCCAATGGCCAGCAGCCACCAGCCCAGCTCAGCCTCAGTGCCTCGTTCTGGCCCTGTCCCCGCTGGGCATGCGAGTCTGCTCTGCCCCTCTGAGGCCAGCCGGGAACTGAATTTTAAATTACAGCGAAGGGAACCCACCCTCACCAGTTTCGGTAGCAGAGGAGCTCACCTCGCCAGCTCCAACGGCCAACAGCCACCAGCCCGGCTCAGCCTCAGTGCCTCGTTCTGGCCCTGTCCCTGCCGGGCGTGCGAGCCTGCTCCGCCCCTCCCAAGCCAGCCGGGAACAATTTAAATTACAGCGAAGGGAACAGCACGCAGCTGTTTGGCGCGCCGGCTAAGGCTCACGGCAAAGGCCCGTGCCTTTGCGAAGCGACAGAGCGAAGCAACTCAGTGTTCGAGTTGAAGAAGCTGAAAGTGAGATCACTGAGCACCTTCTCCCAGCAGCCAAGCACTGCCAGTGGCCTATCATTGGATGTGAGAGCCTGCCCCACCACTACCATCTCACCAGTGCTGGGCTTGCTCAAAAATCCAGCAGGAAGTACGCCCCGTACTACCACACTTTCCCCTCAACAGATGGTGCCTGCTACCTCACTTCCTGACTTGCAAGATCTCCCCATTAGGTGCACCGCCTGGATAAATTGATAAGTATTTGCATGGTTAGTCTATTACCCTTACTCCAGTTAAATCTTATTCTCTGTTACACACTCATTACATGATGGCTTCTTTAAATAATTTTTTAACATTGTTTCTTATGTTCTACTGGTCCTGTTACAAAAGCTGGTCAGCTGATGCCCTATATTCTACTCCTATTCCAATCCTTGTTTTACTAACCTAGAACCCCACACAACTGTCCATCGATTTTTACATGATTGTTCCAAACGGGGCCCTTTTCAAATCTCAGTTGTTCCCCCTTCACGCAAACCAAACAGACCTCATTGCTAAAAACAGCGGATGTTGAGAAAAGTTACAGTAACAACAGACCCCTCCCACCATCAAAAGGTCCAAGGATTCTACCTAAACTTTCGATCTATTAGGAATAAGTCACGACTGGTTAGAGGAGACCAACCCTGACTTTGTTCTTTTAACCGAAACATGGTTGGTTTCTGACAATATCATAATAGGCGAGTGTCTTTCACCTGGGTTTAAAATTATTTCTCAGCCCAGAAGCAGGGGAAGAGGGGGAGGATTAGCCATAATTGTAAGAGATTCATTTGAGTCTACCATCTAAGCTTCGAATTACTCTATGGATCTCAAAATTCTTTCTTGTAGACTCCGGTCAGATCAATTAGAAGATAGCTAATTATTACACTATTTTATATTCCCCCTAAGAAATGGTCCACTGCTAAGGATAACTTCTTTGAATTCTTCCTTACTAATTCAATAACGGGTCCCTACAACCTACTGACCGGCGATCTGAACATCCACCTAGAGCAAGTAGAGCAGGGTGATGCCAAAGATTTACTATCCTTTATTGCTTCTCTAGACTTCTTCACGCTGGCCCCAGAAAAGACCCATCAAAAAGGACATCAACTAGATCTAGTATCCTTTTCCTCCAAAGAACTAGTCTACCTCAAGATTCTCTGGGAGCAAGTCACTTGGACTAATTCTTTATGGTCAGACCACTGATTATGTAATTTTCAATTCAGCTGGCAAGCAAAATGTCCCCTGTCCAACCCCAAGGTGGCGAAAAGGAATAAGAAAATGATAGCTACTAGAGCTTTGGTAAATCCTGTGGAATTCTGGTCACAATATGACATTACTTCTAACTCAGATCTTGATTCCTTCTCGGTAGAATCCTGGACCAACATGAGTACACAGATATTAAACAAAATGGCCCCCATCAAATCAAGAATAATGAGTAACAAAAACCTAGAAGGCTGGTTTGACGCTGAGCTAAGAACAGTAAAACAGGAGTTATGAAAACTTGAAAGACAATGGCTGAAATCAGGAGACAGTAAAGGGAGAGAGAAATTTAAAACTAAAATTAAAAGAATATAAAAAATTAATAAAATAAAACGTACTCATTTTTATGCACAAAAAATTGGTTCTCCAAACACCAACACCAGAAATCTTTTTAAATTAGTCAACAATCTCTACGACATACAGACCTTCTCCTGCCCTACCTTAGAAACCCCACCATCGGCCGATACTCAGGCTGAGTTTTTTAACAACAAAATCTTCAACCTGAGATCCATTCTTTCGGTCACTACAGCCAATCATTCGAACTACCCAGTTGCTCAACACTTAGATGTACTAAGGTAGACATGACCTGGAATAATTTTACTACCCCTACCTGGCAACAATTCTGCAAATTTTATTCAAAATAAGCCAATTCCTACTGCAAATTAAACTGTTGCCCACCAATTATTATGAAAGTTGCTCCCGTCGCCTTCAAAGCCAAATTACATAATTGGCTTGCTTCTCTACTACTGTCAGGTACTTTCCCCAAGGCCTTAGGCCAGATTCTAATCACTCCGATCGTAAAAAATCCCAAGGAATCTATGAAGTTGACATCAAACTACAGACCCATCGCAAGCATTCCTTTTTTATAAAGCTGATGGAAGGTTTGGTTAACCAGGACTTAGTAACCTAGCTAGATAAATTCAGTATACTACATGATAACCAGTCAGGTTTTCGTTCCGGGTTTAGCACTGAAACTGTTATTACCTCATTGCTAGATTCCCTCCATGGCTTATTTAGTCACGGTACTAGTGCACTAGTCTTGCAATTTGACTTAAGTAATGCCTTCGACTTAGTCGATCATGTCATCCTAATTGACTGTCTGGAGTCAATTGGACTTTCGGGTAAAGTGTTAAAATGGTTTCAGGGTTTTTTGACTAAATGATCATACCAAGTTTACAGTGACAACAAACAATCCTTCACCTGGGTTAACTCACGTGGAGTCCCACAGGGTTCCCCCCCTATCCCCTACACTGTTTAACATTTACCTAGCCTCATTGGGTCATCTACTGCAAAGCTTAAGTCACATTTTACATCTATGCTGACAACATCACTATAGTTTTTCCCCTAACAAACCTGACTTCTGAGACGAAGAACCATCTGGCATCTATTTTAAAGCAAATTGAACAATGAATGGCCGAATACAAATTGAAATTCAACCCTGAAAAAACCAAATTCTTCCTGGCGAATCCAAACGACAAATTCAAAGATTCTTCAATTTCTTTGAATGGACAAGTCTTTCCTATTGTCAATTCCATAAAAATTCTGGGAGTGACTCTGGATCATTACCTTACTCTAGATGCACACACAGAGTTATTGGTTAGAAAAGGCTTCGACATTATGGAAACTAAGAACCATCAGAAAGTACTTCGATGCAACTTCATTCCGTTTACTGGTGTAATCCTCCATTCTAAGCATACTCAACTACTGCATCATCATTTATTTGGGGTCTTTCAAGAAAACCATTCAAAGACTCCAAATTATTCAAAAAAACTCAGCAATACGATTGATTTTTGGTATAAAAAAATGGGGTCACATAACCACCTATTATCAAAAACTTCATTGGTTGTCCCTGGAGGCAAGAGTTCTGTTCAAATTTGCCTCTCTTTGTTTCAAATTTATTCTTGGTTCAACCCCTATGTACTTGGTCTCTGATTTCAACTTGGATTGTTCCATTACGCCTACACGCAGAGTTCACATGTTTACCATCCAACAATAAAGGCCTGCCGATATAAAAGATACCTGGACAGAACACTTGCTTCCCAAGCAGGTCATCTGAACAATTGGCTGGTCATCTGAACTTATTACGCACTCCTATCTAAGTTTTAGAAAGCTACTAAAAATAAACTTGTACAACAAACTTGTAACCTAAGAACTCTTAAAGCCCTATCTCTTTATACTCTAACCGATTTGTAACCAAGAGCTCTCAAGCTTCTACAGTACTTGGCTTACATGTATTCGATGACTTTACAGTGTGCCTATTTTCGCTGATTGTTCACTGACTGTTCCAGCTCCTCTTATCTCTGTATCCTACTTACATGTATTCAATGTCTTTACATTGTGCCTATCATCGCTGATTGTCCAGCTCTTCTTATTGTAAACCGCCTCGAACTATTATGGCTTTGGCGGTATATAAGAATAAAATTATTATTAAATTTTATCTGCCTAGAGATAAGAAAACACCCAACTGTGATAGAACCTGACAAAGGGGCGGAATATAGATATTAAATACAGCAGATAATGCATATAGATATTAAATACAGCATATAATGCAGACCCCAGATGGACACCAGCATCAATAGAGCACCAGTCAGAGGCTTCCCCAACCACTGAATCTGGAAACTTCTCTCACTTAAGAAAGAATGAAACCAATCCCAAACTTTCCCTCCAAAACCTGATGCTAGTAACCTTAGTAGTAGTGCTGCCCAATTCAGGAAAAAAATTTTTAATTCGATTCAGCCTATTGAATCAATTTTGATTCGATTTTCCTGCTCAATTGGGTGTTTTTTTCAAACATCCTGGTGGGTTTATTTTATAGCCTCTTCACCCCCTTTGCCTTCTCCTAACCATATTGGCACTGTGGCGTAAACAAAACAAGCAAACAAAAAAGACTTTTCCTCTCTCTGTTAAATCCTAGCTCACGTTTGCGGTCTAACACCAGCTCTGGCAGGATACACATTTAAAATCTGACATATCGTAATCACAAAACAGAAAATAAAATTATTTTTTCTACCTTTTGTTGTCTGGTCATTATTCAGATCTTGTTGGTCCCAGGCTCTGGTTATCTTCTGATAACTTGCTTGCTTGGATCTCTTTCTTTCTTCGTGCTAACCGTCCATCTTCTATCTCTGTCCTTCCCTTCCATTTCCCTTCCCTCCCCTGGAGGTCTGGCATCTTTCCTTATTTTCGTCTCCTTCCACAGATCCACCTTTTCTCAAATACTCTTTCATCCAGCATCTCTTCCTCCTTCCCCACCACCCCAGGGTCCACCATATCTCCTTTCCTTTTCCCAACTACCCTCCTATCCAGTATCTCTATCCCCCCTTCCACACCATCCCTTGTATCCAACTTCTCTCCCTTTCTATTCCTTCCCTCCCTAAATCCCATCGTTCACCATTTCTCTCCCTCTCCTCTGTTTTTAGACCCATTATTTCTTCCCCCCCCCAAAGTCTGGCATATGCATATCTTTAAACCCCCCTTCCCTTTCTCCCTCCATATACTTCTACACCAGGGCACCCCTCCCCTGAAGGTCTGTCCCCCCCTGAAGGCCTGCACCCCACCCCTGAAGGACTACGCACCCCCCCCAGAAGGCCTGCATGTTCCCCCTGGCCTCCTGCGCACCATTTACCTACTAGCAGCAGCCTGCAGAGAAGATCGCTGGGGCTAGCGATCTCTGTAAGCTGCTATAGGTCTTAGGAGCTGTTTCCTCTGCTGCGATCCTGCCTCTGATGTCAGAGGAGGGGCAGGACCGTGGCAGAGGAAACAGCTCCGAAGACATATGGCAGCTTGCACAGATCGCTAGCACCTGCTATCTTCTCTGCAGACTGCTGCTAGTAGGTAAATTGTGCATGGGAGGCAGGGGGGAAGCCGGACACCAGCACTTCCTGACTGACCCTCCCCCTCTAAAGCAGGTACGGCAGCGGCCAGCCAGCAAGAGACAGTGCTGCCGCTCCTGCTTAGGGGGTGAGAGTCAGTTACCGAATTGGGAGGCCGATTTTTTTTGTTTTAAATCGATTCGAATCGATTCACCCGAAGTGAATCGGGCAGCACAACTTACCGTGTTTCCCCGATGATAAGGCAGGGCCATCAAATAATACAGCCCCCCCTTTTTAGAAAAAAATGTAAAATAAGGCACCCCCCCCGCAAATAAGCCACCCACCGATACCTGCGCTTACCCGAATCGGGTGGTACGCTGGGTGACTCTGTGTGGTCCCTCCGTCTACCTATTTGCCTCCATGGCTGCGTGCTGCGCCTCGTCATGAAGTGAAGAGGAGGAAGTGACAGGACTGCAGCGCGCGCTCTTGACTCTGCGCCAGGAAACACAGGCAGCTTCCCTCATCCCTCCCTACAAAATTTTTTTAACATAGTTCCCCCTCCCCCCCGACATCCGATTCACCCCCCGCAGGACCGCTCGCTCATACCCGCACCCCCACTCCGAAGGACCGCCGACTCCCCGACACGATCGGGGCAAGAGGGAGCTCAAGCCCTCTTGCCCCCCCGACTCCCCGACACGATCGGGGCAAAAAGGAGCCCAAGCCCTCTTGCCCCGTCGATTCCCCAACTCCCCGACAATATCGGGCTAGGAGGGAGCCCAAGTCCTCCTGGCCAAGGCGACCCCCTAACCCCACCCTGCACTACATTACAGGCAGGAGGGATCCCAGGCCCTCCTGCCCTCGACGCAAACCCCCTTCCCCCCAATGACCGCCCCCCCAAGAACCTCCGACCGCCCCCCCAGCTGACCCGTCACCCCCCTGGCCGACCCCCACGACACCCCCAACCCCCTTCCCCGTACCTTTCTGTAGTTGGCCGGACAGACGGGAGCCAAACCCGCCTGTCCAGCAGGCAGCCAACGATGGAATGAGGCCGGATTGGCCCATCCGTTCCAAAGCTCCGCCTACTGGTGGGGCCTAAGGCGCCTGGGCCAATCAGAATAGGCCCGGGAGCCTTAGGTCCCTCCTGGGGGCGGGGTTAGGGGGTCGCCGTGGCCAGGAGGATTTAGGCTCCCTCCTGGCCCGAACAACTAGGGGGGGGGGGGTCGCCAGGGCCAGGAGGACTTGGGCTCCCTCCTGGCCCGATATTGTCGGGGAGTTGGGGAGTCGGCGGGGCAAGAGGGCTTGGGCTCCCTTTTGCCCCGATCGTGTCGGGGAGTCGGCGGGGCAAGAGGGGAAGCAGCAGGACACCGGTAGGAGCTTCTACATGATGGGGGGGGGGTCGGGAGGCTGTGGGGGTGCGAGTGGTCCTTCAGGGTGGGGGTGCGTGTGAACGGTCCTTCGGGGGGGGGATGAATCGGATGTCGGGGGGGGGGGGCATCAGGCTTTCAGGGTGGGGACAGGACTTCAAGGGGGAGAGGAGAGTCGGGGCGGGCGAAAGAAGAGTCGGGGTGGCCAGAGGAGAGTCGGGGCGGGCGACTGGAGAGTCGGAGACATTGTCTGGTTATGCTGGTTTGTAATGACAACTACCGTTATTACCATTATACTGTACCATATACAGGTAATAAAATTCTGTTTTTTTTCAACAATAACTGTGTACTGTAGTCTTCTTCATGGGTAAATAAGGCATCCCCCCGAAAATAAGCACTAGAGCATATTTTGGCCTTCCAAAAAAAATAAGACAGTGTCTTACCATCGGGGAAACAGGGTAGTAGTAATATTTGATGACAAATGATATCGAATGCAGCAGAAATATCCAAAATATTATATGGAACACTATCATAGTTAGCAAACCTAAAAGATAATTTCCATAAATTGAATAAACAGAAAAGTAAAATTGTTTGGTTTGGTATTTATATTCATATTCCTTGATAATAATTTAAGAGTATGAGAAAAAGAATTTAGTGCAGGGCATGAGAAAAAGATATCATCTGCATAAAAGACATATCCCCATTGCTGTTAAAGATTCCTCCAATGTGGGCAGATTTATATTAAATAATAGCACAGCGTCACACCACAATATGTGCGCCAAGGAATTGACAAGTTGACATTTTTCTGAACCTTATATGATTTTTACATAAAAATTCCTCAAACCATCTAAGAACTATGCCTGAAATATTTTGCTACTGTATATACTCGAATATAAACTGAGATTTTGAGGCCCAAAAGTGGGGTCTCTGTTTATATGTGCATCAGTGCTGACTTGCCCCCCTCCCGAACCTACTGCATGCCTCTGCTGGGTCTACCGTAAGACCCAGTGGGCCAGCGGTGGGCCAGGACAGGAGGAATCCCTCCCCCATGTTCCTTTTGAATCACTGGTGGTCCAAAAGTGAACAGCAACAGGTCGGAGATCTCCAGTCTTCTTCGGGACTAGAAAATAGCGGGAGTAAACTCCCCCCGTTTTGCTGATCCACAGGAACCTTCTCGATGGCATTGATTTCTTGAAGGGAGGATTGGTGAGGGTTCAAAGCAGACTCTCCTGGAGGATGATCTGGAGGGACGGTGAGAAAATGAAGACAGTAACCCTCTCAAATGATCTGTAGATCTGAAGTGATCAACTCCCAATGATGAAAACAGAATTGGAGACAACCTCTGATTGGCTGAGGGAGAGACGCATGTACTGGGATTGCAACTATGCTCTCGAGTAGTTGATCAAAAAGATAGTTGATTTAGCAGGAGCAAACCCCTGAGATTTTTGAGGGCGCTACTGTTTGTTTCTTCTGCTGCGGCCTGGAAGGGGCAGAAGACTGCTGAAAGCCGCTTGTGATACGAAGATGATGGCCGGAATGTTCTTGGTGTGGAAGGCTTGGCCTTCCAGTTGATCCGGTGTCAAAGGTTCCTTAGAACGTTTACGCTGGCAAGAAACATGCTTGGACTTGGAGGAACTCCTATTTGACTTTTGATGATGAAGAAGAAGAATGCTTCGAGGATGTGGAACCGTGTCTGGAGGAACGATGCTTCGATGCAGAACTGGATGGACGAGATGAGCGTTGTAATCATCCATGATGCTGCATCGCTTGAGCATCGCCGGTACCGAAGGCCCTGCAGTGTTAGGCTCAGGCTGGGCCAGTACCGGAGGAGTCGGTGTCAGAATAAAAAGACTGAACTTATACCTACTCCTGATGAAACAGAGCATTGAGCTTCTGTTGAAAGCAAGCATCAGTACCTTTGGTTTAGTCACCGGTACCAATGGTGCTGCAACTCTTTCCTGAGAGGATGACTCGGATGACGATGCACCCTTTGATGTTGGAACAAGTCGCATAAGGGGTTTTCACTTGGTCAGCATGAATGGACTCGATGCCTTAGTGATCTGCGACTCCGTCTGGGAAGCTGTTGGCTTTTTAGCTGGCTTACTAGATGGAGCGATAACCTGCGACACCGGAGGCGATGGAGGTGAATCGGGCGGTGTCAATGTCTTCGTCATCGTGGCTTTCGATGTAGATGGTGTTGATGACAAATCTCCCTCCATGCCGACACCGAATAACTTCTGTTGTTGTAGAATGCAGCTTATAATGGTGCGCTTCTGAAGGATTGAATTTTGTGCTCTGGACCCAGACACTGTAAACCCAGTTGTGAGGGTCTGTGATGGAAATAGTCAGAGAACACTGGCTGTACTTTTTAAAACCCGTTACCGGGCGGAACATCGATGGGAACACCACCTCAGCCAAGTTGAACTCGATGGCTGAAGCATGAAAAAAAGCCCTGCTGGCCAAACAGAAATAAACCTGAACTCCCAAAAAGTGTTTGTTTTTTTTTTTAACCAAGGGAGAAAGAAAAATAGAAGAAAAGAATGCATGGTTACTGCGGATGGGCAGACTAGATGGGCCATTTGGCCTTTATCTGCCATCATGTTTCTATGAGCGAGAAGGTAAGGCAAAAAACAAAGAACTTTTAGAAAACACAACTTCTTAATTCAGCAGAAAACTAAGAACTGAGGAGACGTGCCTATGTCGGGTGGGAAGGCTCTCGTGCATGCGCGATGTGGGCTATCGCAAACTTTCTAAATTTCTTAAAGTGGTAATGCACTTTTAAAGTTTCCATAACAGGGCTCCGTGGATGACGTTACCCACATATGAGAATATGCTGCCTGCTTGTCCTGGGATAAATATACATCTGATGTAAGCCCTGATGAAATGCGACCAATAGGTTATGCAGAATGACCAACTGAAGTGGTCCAGCGCAACAGCAGCAAGCAAGAAATGACAAGAGTGCAGGGAGGTAGCTCAAAAGCTTTTCAGTTGAACTATTCTGGAGTAGCTTCCCATATGCAGGCTCTATCAGTGACATGACATGCTCCACCGACTTGCTATTCCGCTTGTCCTCAAAGAATAGTAATAGATTTACCTGCTGCTTTATGAATGCAGACTCATCTTTGCTGGAGGTTCTTTTCAATAACTGCATTTAGTGAGACAGTTTAAAATCTTTGTGTGTTTTATATAGACCTGAACAAGGAAACTCTAGTATGGGCCACCTAACTTAGTTGTTTTAATTGGCTTTAAGTGGCGCAATGTTTGCACCATTAAAAGCCGATTAAAATACACAACCCACCTAGTCGCAGCTAATACCCAGGTGCCTAGTGGCGCTTAGTGATGCTGCATGCCTAAGTAGGTGTCTTTAGGGGCGGAGTTGGACTTAGACATTACTAAGCACCGCTAAGCACGATTCTATGCCGAACCTAGGCACTAGAAATGTAGGCCTTTAAAACCCTGGCCTACATTACTGGCACCTAAGTTTGTCATTAGGTGCCAGTAGCCATGATTCTCTAAATGGTGTCTAGTATTGTACCTGCCACATGTCAATCACGTTCATTCTTCTAGAATTGGCTCCTAAAGATTTCTATCTATTATCTTGATATTTCCAGACAAAACATTCATTGGTAGAAAAAGCTTAGCTGGCCAATAAGTTTCACCAGCATGGCTTCTAAAATGCACATTTTTTTTGGACTCCGCAAATTTCCACCTTTGCCTTCCAGGATGCCTCTCCCACCTACATTCTCTCTTCTCTTCCCCAAATCATCATATCTGAATAATACAGTAACAGTGCTCAGCCAGGCAACTGCTCCATTTTGCTTTCTATCTTTCTAATAACTGGAAGTATGAAAACTAAGAGTTCTAAAACAGTTTCTCAAACTAATGTCTTTTACCTGTTGGTGGTAGGTGCTGGTGCTGAGAACAAGTCAACAGCTGTAGTGGTAGTCACACTTTTTCCAGATAAAGTGCTTGGAGATGCTGAAGTGGAAGCTGAATTTGATACTACAGAAATCTCTCTTAATCTCTGTTCCTGAAAGACAATAATGAAAATCATTGTCTGATGAAAACAAACCTAGTACTTCTAACCATGCTACCAACTCTGTTTAAGATGTCATTTCTGACGCAGCAGAGGAAAGGCCCTGGTGGGGCTGGCTATAGCCAGACTATTTACAGCACTGCCTCTGCTGGCCAGTCACCACTTTTACTTTGGGAGGGGGCATGGGTAAAAGATACTTGCTCCACACAGGTTGGGGGTTTAATTGGAGGCCAGATCTGCACAGGAAAGGGGGAGTCTCTCAAGTCAGAAGCAGGATGGCAGGGAGATGCCACCAGGGAAGAAGGGGCAGCAGTGGTCAGAGAGAGGGCAGACCCGCAGAAGGAGAGGGGACACAGATGGTGGACCAAAAGTAGGGATGGGGGAGAAGAGAAAGGAACTGAGTAAGGAAAAATTAGAGATGTTCAATAAACTAACTTGAATACGATGGAGAACAAACTCATATCAAGTTGATTTTATTATTTATTTTTATTTTATTTTTTCCATTTGTGCGTCGCACATACCTATACAAGCTCTAGGCGACATTAGAGGGAGGGGTTAGAGGAGGGTAGGGAGGACTATGGAGGGCAGCAGGAGTGGAGAGGAGAGAAGTATGTAGAATATTTCATAGAAATTCCTAACTTTACAGATAGGAGCACTATCTGTGTAAATGATATCGAAATGAATTAAAGGAATATGTAAAAAGGAATAGAAGGGAGGAACCGTTAAACAATAAAATTCAGTTAATAAAATAAAAAAATTAGGGGTTAAAACAATGGAACAAAATTTAAAATAATTCATAAACTGAAAGAAAAAATTGAAAAACAAAATCAAATAAGTCTGGCAGAAGTCCAATTTTCTGTGTTCATCATCAAATTAATTTTTAATTATTTTTAACAGGCTCTAAGCATTTTATCACTTTACTAGTATTTTAGCACGTTACATTAATGGGTGCTAGAATATATGTCTGTCTGTCTTTATTTCTGTCTCTCTCTCTGTCCCGCTGTCTTTCTTTCTTTCTGTCTGTCCCTCTCCCTGGCCCCCTTTGTCTGTCTGTCTTTCTGTGTCTCTCCCTGTCCCTGTGTCTTTCTTCTTTTCTTTCTGTCTCCCTTCCTCCCGCTGGTGCTAGAATATATGTCTGTCTTTCTTTCTGTTTCTCTCCCTACCCCTGTCTTTTTCTTTCTGTCTCTCTTCCTCTTCCTCCCGCTGTCTTTCTTTCTTTCTTTCTGTCTCTCTCCCTCCCTGGCCCCTTTTGTCTGTCTGTCTTTCTGTCTCTCTCCCTGCCCCTGTCCCTTTCTTCCTATCTCCTTCCCTACTTCCCTGTGCAGCAGCATTCCCTCTCCCTCTATTTCCCTGTGCATCATCATTTTTCCCTCAGTCTAGCTTTTCCTGCCCCTCCTACACTCACTACTTTAAACTTCGGCCTGGCCTGTAGGTCAGGGGTTTCTTGGGCTGATCGCCACCCGCTGCTGGTGGCTCCGTGCTCAGCCGCCGTGGCCTGCAGCCGCCGACAGCCGCGGCGGCCGACATCCGCCTCGGAGGAAGAGAGAAAGAGAGAGAGATTCACGTGCATGTGCACTCCTACCTGCGGTGCCCTACAGCGCACGGAAAACGGGAGCACACAGGTGGGAGTGCGCATGCGCGGCTTAGGGTTTTATTATATTAGATTGAGCCCGTTAAAAGTAATTAAAAATTAATTTGTACACGTCACTTTACCAAGACTGATGATGAACACATCACCCCTGTAAGAGTATGAAATTTATAAAATCGACTTGATATGAGTTTGTTCTCCATTGGGAGAAGAGGAAATGACATGGATGCTGGATCTGCAAGGTGAAGGGGTGGGGTGGGGAGATGGATGCTGGACCCATAAATATGGGGTGGGGGAAGTAACTCAGATTAGAAAGGAGGGTGGGTAGGGAGGAAGAGATGTGAGCGAGAGAGGTGGTGGGATGAATGCTGGACCTATAAGTAGAGGTGGAGGGGAATGGTAGAGGGAGAGAAAAAGTGACTCAGACCAGAAAGGCGTAGTGGGAAGAGATGCTTGGACATTGAGAGAGGGAGACAGGGATATCAGACCATGGGTAGTAGGGAAGGGATTCAGAGTGCAAGCGAGAGAGCTGGTTGGCTGGGTAGGGTGAGGGGACATGGATGCTGGACCCACAAGGGGAGCAGGGGATTGGTAGAGAGAGGAAGAGTGTGTGACCCAGACCAGAAAGGGGATGGGAAGGGAAGAAGATTCTTAGCCAGTGAAGAGAGGGAGAGAGAGAGATGCTACACCATGGGGGCCAGGGAGGGGATTCAGGGTGTGAGTGAGAGAGGTGGGATTTAGAGAGGACCATGCAGCCGGCTCACTATTAAGCCTGGCCAAGTCAGGACAGAGTCAAACAGCCTATGCTCAAGCTCCTGATAAATTAGGGATGCAAGCAGATAATCAGGGGACGGCCCAAGCTCAAAAAATACAAAAGCAGGCTGGCTAGCTAGGTGTTCCCGAAGGCTGATCCTGCTAGTAGCAGACTTCTGCAGCACAAGTCTGAATCTTCTGCCAGGCAGAGGTCCCAACCATTGGGAACCTCTGGGCACCGAGCCTCCAACTGAACACTTAGAAAACAATACTCAAAAATAATAAAATCACAGAGCAGAGCAGAAACTCTTCTGAGCAACTTGCTTCTAAAAAACAAACAAACTGAGAGGGCAGAGGCAGCTCACTCAGAAGGAGGAGTTCTAAAGATGATTGACATCATTCTGCAAGCAACTTACGGGTTCAGATGCATAACCCTAGCTTAAGGGACCACTAGACACATTGAACTAAAACTGCAGTTGGAGCGAGAGAGGGAACAGAGGAGGCTGGAACCCAGGAAAGGAAAAAGAAGAAAAGAATTTCAGGCCTTAGGATGGGGGAATTATATAATAATAATAATAACTTTATTTTTGTATACCGCAGTACCATAACAGTTCAAAGCGGTTAACAGAGGAAGAGACTGTACATAGACAGCGAAGTTACATACAAGACATTCCGGTTATCTTAACATGTCAGGAGTAGTTAGATATATCTAGAGGTATATCAGAGATACAAGGCAGGGGTATAGGGTGGGGAGGGAGGTCAGAGAAATTTGTCAGAGATAGGTTTTGATTGATTTCCTGAAAGTTTGGTAAGAGGGTAAATGTGAAATGAGGGTGGTTAAGCATTTATTACATTTGCCTGCTTGGAAGGAGAGGGATCTGTCAAGGAATCTCTTGTAGGTACAGCCTTTTAGGGAGGGGAAGGCAAACAGGTAGACATTACGTGTGCGAGTGGGGCCTGGAAATTCAAAGTGTCCTGACAGGTAGATTGGGGAGGAGCCTGTTAAGGTTTTGAAGCAGAGGCAAGCAAATTTGAAGATGATCCTTGCCTCCATCGGCAGCCAGTTCAGTTTCTTGTAATAAGGGCTTACATGATCTGATTTTTTGAGGTTGTAGATGAGGCGAACAACAGCATTCTGTATGATTCTCAAGCGTTTGATGGTTTTCTTAAAGGATTCCAGGTATATAATGTTCCAGTAGTCTAAGATTCTTAAGATTAGTGATTGGACCAGCAGTCAAAAGGAAAGGAAGTCGAAGTAGCGTTTAATGGTGCGAAGTTTCCAGAGGCTATAAAAGCATTTTTTCACCTGAGCGCTAGTATGATCTTCAAAGGTAAGGCAACGGTCCAGTAAGACTCCAAGGATTTTGATGGTAGGGTTAATTGGGTAGTCTAGGCCATTTAATTTCAAAGATATATTTGTTAGCTTGTAGGTAGGACTTGCCAGGAAGATTTTGGCTTTTTCTGGGTTCAGTTTTAATTTGAATAGTGTGGTCCATTGTTCTATCTTGGTGAGGACAGAAGAGGTGAATTGTTCCGTCTCTTGTGTCAGCGAGGTTATGGGAATGATAATAGTGATGTCATCTGCGTATATAAATGATTTCAGTTTTAGGTCAGATAACATGTGTCCCAACGAAGCCATGTAGACGTTAAATAGAGAGGGGGATAGGGGGGAACCCTGTGGGACTCCACAGGGATTGCACCAGGATTGGGAGAAGGACCCGTTACAGTGAACCTGGTAAGTACGTTTTTTTAAGAAGCATGTGAACCAGTTTAATACCTGTCCAGTGATACCAATGGAGTCGAGGCATCTGAGCAAAATGTCATGGTCAACTAGGTCGAAGGCACTGCTCAAGTTGAACTGGAGTATCAGGGCGTTTTTTTCCCAGTGAGAACAAATGGAAGAGGTACTTAGTCAGTGAAGCTAGGAAAGTTTCTGTGCTATGATTTGTACGAAAGCCAGACTGGGAGTCGTGAAGAATGCTGAACTTCTCTAGGTATTTCATGAGGTCATGATTAATTAGACCTTCCATGAGTTTTTGGAAGAGTGGTATATTGGCAATGGGTCTGTAGTTGGAGGCCGAAGAGATTGGTTCTTTGGAGTTTTTAATAATAGGAGATACAAGGATATGGCCGAGTTCTGTCGGAAAGTGGCCAGTGGACATGCATAGTGAGATCCAGTTGAAAAGTTCAGCTTTAAAAGTGTGTGTGTAGGGGGGGGGGTAGATTTCATGATAGAGGGCGGGCAGGTATCTAGAAGGCAATTGGATTTTGCATATTTAGAGTAGAGCTGGAGAAATAGGTTCCAGTCTGGGCTTTCGAAATGAGACCAGGTCATGTCTGCTATTGAACCTTCGTTTCCTACAGCAGGTTGGTTGAATAATGGTTCTAAGTTGGAGGCTACGAGAGACGACTTCAAATTATGAATTTTGCTGGCAAAATAGTCAGCTAGGATAGTAGCAGATGGTGGGAGGTCTGAGTGGGAGCGCTTATGTGAGTCAATGTCAAACAGAGAATTGACTATTCTGAAAAGTGCTTTGCTATTTAGCGAAAGGGAATTAATTATTTGGGAATAATGTTTACAGCACTTTTCTTTAATCATTCTTTTTTTTTTTTAATTATTTTCAAATATTTATTAGGAAAATGAAAATACAAAGAAAGTATACCACAATCTGGAAACAGAAACAACCAGAAACCAACCAAAGCACAAGACAAAAGGGTCTACCGCATGGTGTCTGCGCGGAGACAAAAGATACCCACCAAAAATCCAAATGTCAACCCACCCCCAGAACCACCCCCACCACCCCTCCAAGCACTCCAGTGTCAGAAATTCAAAAGAGCACTTCGGGCACCATGGGACAAACTGTCCCAAACAGGAGCCCAAACCGCCCGGAATTTCCTCCATTGACCAGGGCCACAGTTCTTAGTATCCAAGTATTCATACTTCAACAAGGTAAACATTTCATTTTTCCACATTATAAGGGTAGGCACCTCAGCCTGCCTCCATAACAAAAGGAATCATTTACGAGACAACAATAAAGCCTTCTTCAGCAATAAGGAATTACCCTTAGAGAGTCCCAAAGAGGTAAATTGGTAGAAAAGGAAAACATTCGCCCTATTCTTTTCTTTATGATCGTCTGCAGATGAAGTCCAACAAAAGACCAGAAAGTTTGTATTCTGTCGCAGGACCAAAACATATGAAACAAACCAGCTGGTGCAGAATGACATTTAGGGCATTCAGCGTGAGCAGCAATACCAGCAACCAATGCCCTGTATGGGGAGATGTAAAGTCTCAACAAAAATTTGTAGTGATGTTCCTGTAACACCACCGAGCAAGTCAGGCACGGAAGATGTCGCATGAGGAGACGTAAGTCCTTATCAGTAATCTGCTCAGTATAGGCGAGGTCCAGATTCCAAACAACCGCTACTGCATCATAATTCCAAGGCGCAGTAAAACTTCCCAAACTGACCTGATGAAAAGATAAACTCATGCTGGATGGACGAGACAGGGTTAAGGTTTCCCAAACCATATCCGCCTTATCTTCAGTCAAAGTAAAGCGGTCCAGGGAATGCAGATAGTGGATGACTTGACCATAATAAAGCCAATCCCGAGACTGCAAAACACCCCGAGCTTGGAGGTCAATGAAGGAAACGGGAAGGCCCTGTGCCGTTACCACATCCCGCACATAACAAAGACCATTGGCATACCAAGTCCGCAAATAAGTCTTAGAGTCATAATCATTCTTTTATACTCTGACTTTTAGTCGCCAGTTGAGTCTGTCATTGTCTATCCCCGATTTACACCATGTTCTTTCTAATTTTCGTACTTCTCATTTTAAGGCTAACAGGTCAGCATCAAACCAGTTGTCTGAAGGATGAAGTGTTTTTTTGCAAAGTCTCAGTGGTGTGATATTGTTTAGGACCTGATCGCTGAAATTTTTCCAATCTAGGGCGAATTTAGGGTCTAGGCCGGGGTTGGAAATAAGGCTGTAGTGCGACCAGAATTCTACTGGGTTTAGTTGACCTCTTGTCCAGCTCATCTTCTTTAAGTGATTGGTCCTAGGTTTCCTTTCGGGTTGTTTTTTGGTCCAGCTTAGTTCAAAATTACAAAGAAGGTGGTCTGACCAAGGAGTGTTAGTCCAGGTTTCACCAATGAGATTTACACTGGGGTAGAAAGGGCGTTGGAGAGAAAATAGATCAAGTCGAGGTGGTGGCCTTTCCTATGTGTTGTAGTCGGTGGAGGCTTGGAAAAACCTAGCGATGTGAGGAAGGAAAGTAGGTCGGCTATGTTAGAATTCTCTTCCTGCTCGAGGTGTAAATTAACGTCACCGGCTAAGAGATTGTAAGTGCCGGCTGCCGAGTTTATGAGGAGGAATTTGTAGAAGTCTTCTTTTGCTAGATTCCATTTGTTAGGGGGCATGTAAAATATAGTGATGATTAAGTTGTCTTTACAGTACGATTTTGATAATTTTACAAGTGAGGATTTCCAGGTCGTTGGTTAGTTTGCAAAACACTACAAATAAACACTGCAGAATTTTGAAATGTGTGCAGAATTACCAATTTTCACAGAATTCCACCAGAATTCCAATGTGCAACTGACATATTGTTACTCTACCATGTACCAGCAATACTGCTATATGGCACATTACATTATCTCAAAAAAGATATAGCGGCACTAGAAAAGGTTCAAGGAAGAGCTTCCAAGATGATAAAGGGAATGGAATTCTTCTTGTATGAAGAAGACTAAAGAGGTTAGGGCTCTTCAGCTTGGAAAAGAGATGGCTGAGAGAAGATATGATTTAAGTATACAAAATCTTGAGTGGTGTAGAATGGGTACAAGTGGAACAATTTCCTACTACATCAAGATTTACAAAGACTAGGGGACACTCAAAGTTACACAGTAGTACTTTTAAAACCAATAGGAGGAAATATTTTTTCACTCAGAGAATAGTTAAAACTGTGGAACATGTCAGAGGATGTGGTAAGAGCAGTTAATGTAGCTAGTTTTAAAAAAGGTTTGAACAAGTTCCTGGAGGAAGTTCATAGTTGGTTATTGACACTGACATAGGGGAAGTCACTGCCTGCTCTGGATCAGTAGCATGGAATGCTGCTACTATTTGGGTTTTTGCCAGGTGCTTGTGACTTGAATTGGCCTCTCTGAAGACGGGATATTGGGCTAGATGGACCATTGGCCTGATCCAGTAAGCCTATTGTAAATTTCTTATACAGTATATACAATTTTTTAATTGCTCTTCAACTTTAAAAGGGTAAGAACTGAATATTCTGTACAAAAGGGACACACTGCTCCTCAATACATTTTCCCAAAATGTACATTACTAAAGCTCTCTTATCCTTGCAAAACACTAAGTTTATTCAGGTAGTGTCAACAAGGTTACAGTTATTAGCACATATATTTTGTTAACTTTTTCAGGACTTACAAAAAGTTGAGCTAGTTTGAGACCTTAAAAGCAAGTGCTATTCATAAGAATAGCCTTACTGGGTCAGACTAATGGTCCATCTAGCCCAGTAGCCCATCCTCATGGTAGTCAATCCAGGTCATTAGTACCTGGCAAACCCCCCAAAAGTAGCAACATTCCATGCTACTGAACCCAGTAGCCCATCCACATGGTGACCAATCCAGGTCAATAATACCTGGCAAAAAAAGACAAATCATAGCAACATTTCATACTTCCGATCTAGAGCAAGCTGTGGCTTCTCCCATGTCTTTCTCAATAACAGACTATGGACTTTTCCTCCAGGAAATTGTCCAAACCCTTCTTAAAACCAGCTATGCTATCCACTCTTACCAAAACCTCTGCCAATGCCTTCCAGAGCTTAACTATTCTCTGAGTGAAAAAATAATTCCTCCTATTTCCCTGTAACTTCGAGTGTCCCCTAGTTTTTTTGTAATTTTTGACAGAGAATAATATTGATCCACTTGTACCCGTTCTACACCATTCAGGATTTTGTAGAATTCAATCATATCTCCCCTCAACTGTCTATTTTCCAAGCTGAAGAGCCCTAATCTTTTTAGGGTTACATGCACTAGTCAGTCGGTAATACCGACTGGATCGCTTTTGGCCAAATCTCTGGCCGATTGCAGAAGAGCGATCGATGCGCTAACAAGTTTGCATACAAATGATTTGAGCAGAGCTACAAATCATCTGCATGCACAGAGCCTGACACATGCACAGAGCCCTAACAGCAGTGACAGGGGAAGCAGCCTCTTGTCACTGCTGTTAGGGCTTCTTCTTTTTTTTTTAAATGGCACAGATGATGTGCGTGTTATACATGCACGATCTGTCCCATTACAAAAAAAAGCCCTCCCCTCGCTAATGGCCCTCTCCAATGACCCCCCATGAATCAGCACCGTGACACTCCTCCCCCCCAACACAGAGGTGAAAATGACAGGAGGGATGCTTACTCCCTCCTGTCTGGCCGAATACTCCCACACCCAGTCCTGGACCCCCTGTGCCATTGACCCACCCAACCATCCTACTCCCTCCTGCCACCGGATGCTTCCCCGAATCCCCCCCCCCCCATACCTTGGGAAGCACAGTCCCTCCAACTCTGAGGTCCCGTCCTTGGAAAACAACAGCCCTTCCTCTCACTGGTGCACCATGTGATGCATGGGGAGGAGCTAAGGCCTGACATCTGAGCAAACCAGACATCAGCCTTAGGTCCCGCCCTTTGCATCACATGGGATAGAAGGAGGCATCTAAGGACCTTCCCTTAGGCTCTTTCCTGTGCACAGGCGAAGGGAAGGCCCATCTTTTCACACAGGCGGGCCCTCAGAGCTGGTGGGACCATGCTTCCCTCCAGCTCCCAATGTCTACCAAGGTACTAGGAGCATCCGGTAGCAGGAGGGAATGGGCATCCCTCCTGCCAATTTTCTCTCTTGGGGAGGTAGATTCCTGCTGCAACGTTCAGACCGGGAGGGCTGGGTGTTTTCTATTTTTTTAATGGGACAGATATTTTACATGTGTAACACATGCAAAATATCTGTCATTGGAAAAAACAAACAAGCAGACCTGTCAGTTACCGAACCTGTCAGCTTTTTCCGATCACTAAAACTCCCTCTTTTTTTTTTTTTTTTTTTTTTAAATAGCCCAAGCTATGTTAGTGCATCAATCGCTTGGCTACTTGCATGGGGTTTTAGCTAATCTGCATGGCCGGATCGGAAAATAGGTGATCGAGGGGGAAAAACACGTGGTGGGCCGTTTTGTGAATCAGGTGGGTAATAGAGTTCATTGCTAAAGCTGTGAAAACAGGTTTAGCGATGATCGTTGACTTTAGTGCATCTAGCCCTTAGTCTTTCCTCAGACGAGAGGAGTTCCATCCCCTTTATCATCTTGGTCGCTCTTCTTTGAACCTTTTTCTAGTTTTGCTATAACTTTCTTGAGATAAGGCAACCAGAATTGAACGTACTACTCCAGGTGAGGTTGCAACATAGAGCGATACAGAGGAATTAAAACATTCTTAGTCTTGTTAACTATCCTTTTTTAAAATAATTCTTAGCATCTTGTTTGCTTTTTTGGTTGCTGCGACACATTGGTTGGAAGGTTTGGTGTATTGTCTACAATGACACCCAGATCTTTTTCTTAGGTGCTAACTCCCAAGGTGGACCCTAGCATCTGGTAACTATGATTTAGATTATTCTTCCCAAATCACTTTCAATTTTACCAGTGCACTTTGTTACTGTTGTATATTATAAGAGATATGCTTTGAATCTTTTGTAGTAGAAGTCTTTTCTAGTGTACTGTAAGTCTAAAACAGCTAAACTCATCTTTAGAACATAAGAATAGCTTAACTGGGTCAGACCAATAGTCCATCAAGCCTAGTAGCTCTTCTCACGGTGGCCAATCCAAGTCACTGGGTACCTGGCCAAAACCCAAGGCATAGCAATATTCCATGCTACCGATCCAGGGCAAGCAGAGGCTTCCCCCAAGTCTTTCTCAATATCAGACAATGGATTTTTCCTCCAAGAAATTGTCCAAGCCTTTCTTAAAACCAACTATGCTATCCACTCTTACCACAACTTCTGGCAATGCGTTCCAGAGCTTATCTATTCTCCAAGTGAAAACAAATTTCCTCCTATTGGTTTTAAAAGTATTTTCCTGTAACTTCATTGAGTTGATTGTCCCCTAGTCTTTGTACTTTTTGACAGAGTGAAAAATCAATCCACTCCTACCCGTTCTATTCCACTCAGGATTTTGTAGACTTCAATCATATCTCCCCTCAGCCGTCTCTTTTCCAATCTAAAGAGCCCTCCGTTTTAGTCTTTCCTCATACAAGGAGTTCCATCCCCTTTATCATCTTGGTCACTCTTCTTTGAACCTTTTCTAGTGCCACTATATCTTTCTTGTGATAAGGAGATCAGAATTGAATGCAATACTCCAGATGAGGTCGCACCATGGAGCGATACAGGGTATTATACCATTCTTCAAAGTTTCAAAGTTTATTATTTTTCTTGATTAATCGCTTTATCAAATTCAAAGCGATGTACATAGTAAAATATAATTAAAAGAGAACATACAAAACAAACTTTAAATACTTACAAAGAATAATAAAAACTGCATTACATTAGGTAAAAGGGGTTTTTGAAATACATTTGTCAAATAAAAAAGATACATAGGAAAAACACAAAGGGGAAACATTAAAACAAATGGTACAAAAATATTGGAATTAGTCTGAGTATTGTTAAATTAAGTATTAAAAGCATCATTAAATAAAAATGTTTTTAGTTGTATTTTAAATTTTACCAAGTCTTGTTCATTACGTAAAAAAATTGGAAGAGCATTCCAGGTTTGTGGGGCTGTTACAGAAAATATATATTGTCGTCTCGTGTTTATAATTTTTAATGAGGGAACGGTTAATAAATTTTGATCAATAGATCTTAACGTTCTAATTGGTTGGTACGGTATTAGTAGTTTATAAATGAAAGCAGGTGTCTTATATAGTAATGTCTTGAATGTAAGAAGACAAAGTTTATACGATATTCGGTGGATGACAGGAAGCCAATGAGCGTTTTTTAACAGAGGGGTAACGTGATCGAATTTTTTAGATTTAGTTATGAGTTTTATGGAGACATTCTGGATAATTTGCAAACGTTTTAGTTCAGTTAATTTTGTTAATCATCCCTTTTTAAAATAATTCCTAGCATCCTGTTTACTTTCTTGGCCACCGCCACACATTGGGCAGAAGGTTTCATCTAGAGAATGACACTATCTGCGGGTAACCTGCCGAAATGGTGAGGGGGGAAATGCTCACTGCGGGCACAGGGACAAGGCCATCCACCGCCCTGTGGAGCGGTGAATGGCCTTGTCCCCGCAGTTAAGGGGAGAATGTGCGCGGTCCCCTACCTCCTTACTGAATCTATCTCCCTCCCCTCTTACCTTCGCAGCATGTTGAGGCATTAGTAAAGTAACTTGCTCAAAGCTGGCCTAGCCTGCCTGCAGTCGCGTGTGTGGGCGGAAGCATCTTCTCTGACGCAACTTCTGGTTGCATCAGAGGATAAGCTTCCGCCCACACAAGAATGACTGCAGGCAGGTTCGGCCGGCTTTGAGCAAGTTATTTTACTAATGTGCCGCAAAGGTAAGAGGGAGGGAGGAAGATTCTCGGGCCGTACGAAGGGTGCTGAAGTGCGGTGAGGTGGCAAGAGGAAAGGATGGTGGTGGGGAGAAGACGCTGAAGGGAAAAAATGAGGAAGGTAGAGTGGGGAGAAGACGCTGAAGGGGATTGGAAAAGGCATAGTGGGGAGAAGATGCTGAAGGGAAATGGGGAACAGAGAGTAGGGAGAAGACGCTAAAGGGAAATGGGGAACAGAGAGTAGGGAGAAGACGCTGAAGGGAAATGGGGAACAGAGAGTAGGGAGAAGACGCTAAAGGGAAATGGGGAACAGAGAGTAGGGAGAAGACGCTGAAGGGAAATGGGGAACAGAGAAGACGCTGGAAGTGAAGAAGACAGAGATGCCAGACTATGGGGGGAGCAGAGGGAAGAAGATGGGTGTCAGACCAAGTGGGGGTGGGGTGGGGCACAGTAACAGAACAAATGGAAATCGCTGAGAGAAGACAGGGAAAGGCACAGTAACAGAACAAATGGAAACCGCTGAGAGAAGACAGTGGATGGAAGTAATTGAATAAGAAGATGAGGAAAGTAAAAACCAGACAACAAAAGGTAGAAAATTCTATTTATTTATTTCCTTTTTTTTTTTTTTTTTTGCTTTAAGATAAAGTAGTATATTAGTTGTGCTGATAAAAATTTATAAACAAAGCCCTGCCAGCTGAACATCTCTTTCTCTAGTTCAGCAGCTAGAACTTTGATTTATAAGGAAGGAATAAGCTAAATATTGCAGTACTGAGGCTTGTATTGATACTGCGGGGATAGTAGTTGTGGGGACGGTGGTCTCGGGGACGGGGACAAATTTTTTCACTGTGCCATTCTCTAGTTTCATCGTATTGTCTATGACGAAACCCAGATCCTTTTCTTGGGCGCTAACCCCCAAGGTGGACCCTAGCATCCGATAACTGTGATTCAGGTTATTCTTATCAATGTGCATCACTTTACAATTTGTCCACTTGGACGCCTAGTATTCCAATTTCCTAAGGTCTGCCTGCAATTTTTCACAATCTGCATGCATTTTAACAACTTTGAACAGTTTAGTGTCATTTTCAAATTTAATCACCTTACTCGTCGTTCCAATTTCTAGATCGTTTATAAATAAGTTAAATAGCATCTGTTCCAGTATAAACCCCTGCAGCACTCCACTGTTTACTCTCCTCCATTGAGAAAAATAGCCATATAACCCTACCCTCTGTTTTCTATCCGATAACCAATTCCTAATCCACAACTGAACTTTGCTTCCTATCCCATGACTTTAATTTTCTCAGGAGCCTCTCATGAGGAACTTTATCAAAAGCTTTCTGAAAATCTAGATACATTATATCAACTGGCTCATCTTTAGCCACATGTTTATTTACACCTTCAAAGACGACAAGCAAATTGGTGAGGCAAGATTTCTCTCGGCTGACTCCGTCTCATTAAATCACGTTTGTCTATGTGTTTCCACAATTTTATTTTTTATAATTGTTTCCACTGTTTTGCCCGGCACTGAATTTCCCGGGTCTCCCCTGAAGCCCTTTTTAAAAATTGACATAACATCGGCCACCCTCCAATGTTCAAATACTACAGATGATTTTAGCGACAGGTTACAAATCACTAACAGCAGGTCAGCAATTTCATGTTTGAGTTCTTTTAGTACCCTGGGATGTATAACATCTGGTCCAGGTGATTTATCACTTTTTAACTTGTTAATTTGGCTTAGTACATCTTCCAGATTCACCAAGATTCCCTCACAGGTTTTCTGCTTATGATGTACTTAAAAAAAGTTATGAGTTTTTGCCTCTTTTGCAAGTTTCTCTTCATATTCTTTCTTAGATGTCTTTATCAATGCTTTGCATCTAACTTGCCAGTGCTTGTGTCTTCTTATTTTATTTATTTGGATCCTTTTTTCCATTCTTTAAAGGATGTTTTTTTGGCTCTAATAGCCTCTTTAACTTCACCATTTAACCATGCCGGCTCTCGTGTCCTCTTCTTTCTACCTTTGCTGATACGTGGAATACAACTGGTCTGGGCTTCCACGATGGTATTTTTAAATAACATCCACGCCTGGTTTACATTTAAAAATATCATCTTTAGTTATACAGTGATGATAGCATTGCGCTTACATTATCTTTAGCCATATTTTCTATACATTTTCAACACTGATTATGTCTGAGTGTATCCCATGCAAAAACATTCATAACTTTCTAATGATATAATCCTTTCACAAATACCTTAAGTGCTTGTAGTCTAACTTGCTCTTCCTCCAAAGCCTGCTGTTTTTCTTTTTCATCCATTCTACTAAATGACATTCCTGTGTTTGCAAGTGTAGAGACAGCACTTGAAAGGGTACTTGCTCTGCAATAAAAACATTTTTATCAATTATTATTTTAAAATACAAAAAAAACATTGCATCTATATAGACTGCAGAGAAAAAAATACTTCAAAGCACACTTGACCAAACAGCTCAAACATAATATGCTCAGAATACGACTTTCACTTTCAGTGTGCTACTCTGCAGTGATCCACCTAGATTTCAAATTTTTTTCAAATATTTTTGAGTTTTTCTTGAAAATGCTATACAGTTAACATATTAAAAAAAACCAAACCAAACATAACAGTAACGAATCATAATAGGAATCATGAAATTAAATCAGCTGAACTGAGGTAAAAATTCCAAGCATGAATTGTGTAAACACGCAGTTTTGCACATTACGATGTTTAATTAAGTATTATACTAGAGATGCTAATTTTTATGCTGTAGAGAAACAATTTGATTGATTACCAGAACTGCTGGTGGAGCGATATACAAGAAAATAAATAATAATTATTAATTATTATATAACATTTTCATATTTCTGAAATATCGCCACCACATTCCACCAAGCATGAACTGATAATTGACACAAAGTTTTCAAATCTTGATTCTGCAGTTGAAATGTGCAGCCCTCTGTTTTCATTCAATTAAGAGAGAGGAGAGACATGATAGAGAAGTTCAAATATGTTACTGGCCGTATTGAGGTAGAAGAAGACATCTTTTTTCCTTACAGGACCTACGGTAACAAGAGGGCATCCGTTAAAAATCAAGGGTAGGAGATTTCATGGTGACACTAGGAAGTATTTTTTCACCGAAAGGGTGGTTGATCGTTGGAATAATCTTCCACTTCAGGTAATTGAGGCCAGAAACGTGCTCGATTTTAAGAAAAAATGGGATAAGCATGTGGGTTCACTTCGAGGAAGTGCTTAGGGAGGGAGTGTTCTTAGAGTGGGCAGACTTGTTGGGCCGATGACCCTTTTCTGCCTCATATTCTATGTTTCAAATTCTATCATCTGAGTTAAAGTAATATGGATAGGTACTCAGAAAAGTTTCTTCCCATTTTTTTCATTTGAAATAAATGTTGTCCACAGATAATGTGCCCTCTTCTTAAGAGTGCACTCTAAGAAGTGGGCACATTCTGTGGAAAACAACTCTACAAGAGAACTCCTTTGTACTTTAGCTTCATTGCTCATTTTGCATCCGTTATCACCCTATTATACAAATAAAAACCTCAACAGCAGCCGTTACACATGGAAGGATAAACGGCATTCACTGCTAATCGCACGTTCACAATTTACAGAGAACCTTAATATTAGAGAAGTGCTAACAGTAAACCAATGGAGCAAAGACAAGCATTAATGGATCACTGTTTCTCTAATGGATTACAAGATCCGAGGCAACATGGGTTTACTAAAGGTAAACAGGATAGTGAAAGATGTATATCAACTATTGTTGAAACACGATACTACACCAAGTTGATAATAGTAGATAAACCTAAGTGGAGGAAAAGATCTCAGATGCACCATTACGGGAACATATAGTTTTTCTCCCTATAATCATGTGGTGTTGGGTTTCTTTCATCGATCAAAAACCTCCACTAATTATAAATTTACTAACCATTGATAAAATTTTTTTTATTTATATTGCTTTTTTATATTATTTTTTAAAATCAATGGTAGTTAATCAATATTTGAAATGACACTCATAATTTTAACCATTCAATAATGGATTAAACATGCAGAAAAGAAAAATAACTTATCTGCAGCTGAAGAGACAGGGTAAAGTGCTCAAGTGCTTCAATCCAAAGTGCAAAATGCCAGTACTGAAAAAGATATTGCACAAAAAGATAAAGTGCTAAGTGCTGAAAAACTATTGCACCATGTAAATATCAATCAAACATGCAGAAAAAAATCACTTATCTGCAATTGGAGAAGCAAAATTCAGTGCTGTAATGTAGAGCACATAAAGTGCTAGGTGCGTTGTCAAATAGTATTGCACAATCCGTTCATAAAACAGCGCTAAATATATAACCCTCTCAACTCGCTCAACAGGTCCCGTTTCACCCTACAAAGGGCTTCATCAGGAAACGAGCTAGACATGAAAATATAAGTCATTTATAATTAAATACATAAAATTGATAAATATATATATGAATCACATAAATTAAATATCTTAAAACAAACTTACTGCTTGTGTGGGATAGATCTTTTCTATTCACATCAGATTTCATTCAAAATGGCGCTTTTAACCACTAAGAACGCCAGCACATGCGCTGTGTTTTATGAACGGATTGTGCAATACTATTTGACAACGCACCTAGCACTTTATGTGCTCTACATTACAGCACTGAATTTTGCTTCTCCAATTGCAGATAAGTGATTTTTTTCTGCATGTTTGATTGATATTTACATGGTGCAATAGTTTTTCAGCACTTAGCACTTTATCTTTTTGTGCAATATCTTTTTCAGTACTGGCATTTTGCACTTTGGATTGAAGCACTTGAGCACTTTACCCTGTCTCTTCAGCTGCAGATAAGTTATTTTTCTTTTCTGCATGTTTAATCCATTATTGAATGGTTAAAATTATAAGTGTCATTTCAAATATTGATTAACTACCATTGATTTAAAAAATAATATAAAAAAGCAATATAAATAAAAAATTTTTATCAATGGTTAGTAAATTTATAATTAGTGGAGGTTTTTGATCAATGAAAGAAACCCAACACCACATGATTATAGGGAGAAAAACTATATGTTCCCGTAGTGGTGCATCTGAGATCTTTTCCTCCACTTAGGTTTATCTACTATTATCAACTTGGTGTAGTATCTTTACTAAAGGTAAATCATGCCAAATAAATCTGATTGAATTCTTTGACTGGGTGACCAGAGTTGGATCAAGGACATGCGCTAGATGTAATTTACTTAGATTCCTCATAGGAGGCTCTTAAGTAAACTCCATGGGCTGAAGTTAGGGCCCAAAGTGGTGAACTGGATTAGAAACTGGTTGACAGACAGACGCCAGAGGGTAGTGGTAAATGGAATTTGCTCAGAGGAGGGACAGGTGAGTAGTGGAGTGCTTCAAGGATTGGTGCTGGGACCGATTCTGTTCAATATGTTTGTGAGCGACATTGTTGAAAGATTAAAAGGCAAGGTTTGCCCTTTTACGGATGATACCAAAATTTGTAACAGAGTGGTTACCCCGGAGAGTGGAAAGCATGAAAAAAGATCTGCAAACGTTAGAAGAATGGTCTAGCATCTGGCAACTAAAATCCAATGCGAAGGAGTGCAGAGTGATGCATTTGGGGGGTAGAAATCCAAGGGAACCATATGTGCTGGGAGGTGAGAGGCTGATAACTACAGATGGAGAGAGGGACCTTGGAGTAATTGTGTCTGAGGATCTAAAGGCATCTAAACAGTGTGATAAGATGGTAGCTGTAGCCAGAAGGCTATTAAGCTGTATAGAAAAATGAATAATCAGCAGAAAAGAGGTGTTGATGCCCCTGTATAGGACATTGGTGAGACCACACTTGGGAGTATCATGTTCAGTTTTGGAGGATATAAAAAGTCTTGAAGCAGTCCAGGGAAAAAGGTAGATCCAGCAGAAATGAATCATATTGTTTGCTAGGCCCTGCTATAGAACTGCTGATAGGGATCTTGGTGAGTCACTGGGACCTTAGTCCCTCCCACCGCCACACACTCCACCCGCCCCAGGGTCTGCAACTCATATATAGACAGCCCAATAATCAAGAAGCCTCAGTCAATCCCAATTTCAGCATGCCAAGATGAATTTCATTCAGTGCAATCATTGTGGTGCTTTAGTTCCCAGGCAAACCATCTGAAGGCTCAAGGCTTGCCCTATCTGTCTTCAACTTGCTAATTTCAAAAAGGAGCTCTGCAAACTTAAGCAGGAATTGGAGGCTATTAAAAGCAGCTACAATCACTCCACACAAATATACCAATTTACCATCACTGCCCCAAAAAATAAAACAACCTAGGAATAAATGGATCACAGTCGGTTCAGGTAGACTGTGGCATGTAACACAAACATCCACCTTCACTACTGTTGCCCCTAAAGAATACCTTTGCTCCAGTAGAGCATTGTGATGCTCAAGATAAAAGAACTGAGGAGGAACCAGAACCAGTGAAGATAACTTGTGAAGTTAAGCACCCCCCAAGCACATATAAAAAAGCTCAAACTGGGAAAGTATTGCTGCTAGGGGATTCCATCATCAGAGGGATTAACCTTGGAATACAAAACAAGGAACTCAAAATAGTGAAATGCCTTCCGGGATCTTCAGCTACCAGGAATGCCAGACAAATACTGAATGAAATTAGGGAAGAAGCAAAGAATTTGAACCCTGATATTATTATCTACCTCGGAACAAACGATCTGGCCAACAATAACCGACTTGCAGCGCAGAAAGCTTTTCAGGAGCTTGGGGAGTGGATAAAACCTTTTGTAAAGACTGTAGCTTTTTCAGAAGTACTGCCTACTCATGGAAAGGGAGAGGAAAGAGTACAAAATACCGAGAACTTCAATAGGTGGCTCAAAACCTGGTGTCATCAAGAAGGCTTTAGGTACTTAGGAGGATGGGGCAATACATGGAAAAACAAGAGACTGTATGGTAATGATGGGCTGCACCTTACCATGGCAGGAAAAAGAATCCTGGCTGAGAAATTTAAAATAGGCATTTAAAATAGAGGTGGGGTGGCATTATGTATGGAGGCTACCCCCAGCAAAAGACAAGATTTGATGATAATAAAGAAAGCAATGAAAACAACAATATTAGCAATTCACTTCCTAGCGATGCAACAGGAAACAAGCTGAAATTAAAAACTATACAAAACTTGAAATTGTTGAGGAATAGTAGCTGAAAAGCAATGACCACAAACGCCCGCAGTCTAAGCAACAAAAATCAGGATCTGCAAGCCCTGATGTTAGAGGCAGACTTGGATATTGTTGCTATCACTGAGACATGGTTCAGTGAGTCCCATGGATGGGATGCCAACATACCAGGCTATAATATCTTCAGGAAGGACAGAGATGGTAGAAAAGGTGGAGGAGTAGCTCTCTATGTAAAGACATATATCCAATGCCGGGCGCCTGGGGAAAAGAAGAAGCACTATGGATTGTTTTGAAAAGAGAAGATGGAACTTCTATCCACTTGGGTGTTGTCTACAGACCTCCAACTCAACTGCAGCAAATTGACAAAGATCTGATTATGGATATACAAAAGTTGGGAAAGAAAGGGGAGGTGCTGCTACTGGGTGATTTCAACCTGCCAGATGCGGTCTGGAAAGTTCCATCTGTGGAATCAGAAAGAAGTAGGGAGATCGTGGATGCCTTTCAAGGGGCTTTGCTCAGACAAATGGTAATGGAACCCACAAGGGAAAAAGTGAAACTGGATCTGGTGCTCACAGATGGTTAACGTGTCTCTAATGTCCGGATGGGGGCCTAACTGGGAAATAGCGATCATCATATGGTTAGGTCCGATATAGCAGCCAAAGTGAAGGATGGCCACACAAAACTCAAAGTCCTGGATTTCAAACACGCAGACTTTAGCAGCATGGGGGAGTACCTGAAGAAAGTTAAAAGGGGACAGATTCCATACAAACGTAAGGAAGTTCTTCTTCACCCAGAGAGGTAGAAATCTGGAACGCTCTTCCAGACGCTGTTATAGGGGAAAGCACCCTCCAGGGATTCAAGAAACGGTTAGATAAGTGAACCAGAATGTACACAGTTAAGGCTATACTCAAATAGGGCACTGGTCTTTGACCTAAGGGCTGCCACGTGAGCAGACTGCTGGGCACGATGGACCATTGGTCTGACCCAGCAGTGGCAATTCTTATGTTCTTATGATTGGATAGGAAAATATTAGGGAAAAGGAAAAACAGTGGTCCAAGTTGAAAGGATCACCCCTATCACCTACCTAATATCCAACACTCTATTTACCCTTAGATCTCTCTAATATTCTTTTATCTACCAAACGTTATCAAAAACCCATAATTTCGCCCTATTATTATCTCCTAAAGACCTCCACTTCCCTTTGGTAACTCTTTACCCAACATATATTACCTTAAAAATTCTATGTCATCGCTTATTCTATTCCTTCAAATTTTGAATGTAATTTTTGTTTTAGTTTGGATGTAATCCGCCTTGAACCGTAAGGTAATGGCGGAATAGAAATCACTAATGTAATGTAATGTAATGTAATGTAAAAGGTGCAATAAAAAGATCTAATGACCTTTATGTGAAGAAAATAAATAAAAATAAGAGAAAGAGGAAACCAATATGGTTTTCCAAACTAGTGGTGGAAAAAATAAAGACAAAAGAATTGGTATTTGTGAAATATTTAAAAAAACCTCAAGAGGAGTACTACAGAAAGGAATATCGAATTAAACTGAAAGAAGTCAAGAGTGCAAGCGGAAGAGCAAATAGTTACAAATATAAGAAAGGGAGACAAAATTTTTTTCAAGTATATTAGTGAAAGGAGGAAAACAAAAAATGGAATTACGAGACTGAAAGAAGATACGAACCATTATATAGAAAGTAATGAGGAAAAAGCAAATGTGCTAAACAAATACTTATGTTCGGTGTTCACAGAAAAAAAAAAAAAACATGGAGAAGGACTGCGATTGGTTAGCAAAGTTACACCTGAAAATGGAATGGATACTGCTCCGATCACGGAAGAATGCATTAATGTACATCTTGAAAAACTGAAGATGGACAAAGCTATGGGACTGGACGATTCTTCCTGGAGATGTCAACTCAGCGACCCGGTCAGTGTATTGACCCCCTCCATCTGGGGACACTGTGCTGATCAAGCTCTCAGCAGTCCCACGTCGTGTGCTGTCCTGCACTGTATTCCATGATCGAGCTGTTGGGGGGGATAACGATGTTTCAAGGTCCAAGGCTCCGGTGGCTCCTTCCAAGGGTGCAACAGTGGGCGAAACTCCCCCTCCTGCAATGACCGGCGAGCTTGTTAGAAACCGATCCATCATCGCTTGTCCGGAGAGGTCCCCCTGAATAAAGCCCTTGCTTTTCGTGTGGGGCATGATCGAAATCACACCTAAGAAAACTTCAAAGCCAAAAGGTAAGACAGACTCTGGCTCTAGCAGTTCTCACGCCGCCGCAATCTTGTTCCTCACCTTTCAAATATCTTAAACGTCTGTATCATCTCTCACCTGTCCCTCTTCTCCTCCAGAGTATATATATTTAGGTCTTCCAGTCTCTTTTCATACTACTTTTGAGGTGTGGCCTCCAGAATTGTACACAGCATTCTAAATGAGATCTCACCAAAGTCTTATACTGGCCATACCTCTCCCTATGCTCCTTATACTCACCAAAGTCTCCTATGCTCCTTATACTCACCAAAGTCTTATACTGGCCATACCTCTCCCTATACACCCTAGCATCCTTCTAGCTTTCACTGTCACCTTTTCCACCTGTTTGGCCATCTTAAAGATCATCACATACAATCACACCCAAGTCCCGCTCTTCTGTCATGCATATAAGTTCTTCACCCCCTAAACTGTACTGTTCCTTCAGGTTTTTGCAACCAAAATGCATGACCTTGCATTTCTTAGCATTAAATATTAGCTGCCAAATTTCAGACCATTCTTCAAACTTCACTAGGTCCTTCCTCATGTTATTCATACCATCCAGCGTGTCTACTCTATTGCAGATTTTGGTATCGTCTGCAAACAGACAAATCTTACCCGACAGCCCTGTAGCAATATAATTTATAAAAATGTTAAAGAACAGGCCCAAGAACAGAACCTTGAGGCACACCACTGGTAAAATCCCTTTCCTCAGAGTGATCTCCATTGATCACTACCCTCTGTCGCCTTCCACTCAACCAGTTCTTGACCTAGTCCGTCACTTTGGGACCCATCCCAAGGGAACTCAATTTATTTGACATCTGTGTGGAACACAGTCAAAGGCTTTGCTAAAATCTAAATACACCGCATCTAGCGCACTCCATCTATCAAATTTTCTGGTCACCCAGTCAAAGAAATAGATCTGATTTGTCTGACAAGCCCTACCTCTAGTAAATCCACATTGCTTCTGGTCCTGTAATCCATAGGATTTCAGAAACTTCATCAATCTCTGTTTTAAAAGTATTTCCATTAATTTGCTAACTACAGAAGTCAGACTTACCGGCCTGTAATTCCCTACGTCTTCCTTACTTCTACTTTTTTGGCGAGGGACCACATCTGCCCTTCTCCAGTCCTCCAGTACCACTCCCGACTCTAGAGACTCATTGAAAAGGTCAGTCAGCACCCTTGGATGTACACCATCCGGCCCCATCGCTTTGTCTACTTTTATTTTAGCTAGCTCCTCACGAACACAACTCTCTGAAAATCAATCAGGGTCTACCACTCCTCCATCCCTATTCAAGTTTGTCTTCTGTGGTCCCACTCCCGGTGCTCCAGCCGTGAACACAGAACAGAAATATTTAAGCAATTAAGTTTTTTCTTTATTAGCTTCTACATATTTCTCCCCTTCACCTTTGAGTCTCACTTTTATACTTCTTCCTATCACTAATATCTAAAAAGTATCTTGTATCCCCATTATACTATGTCAGCTATTTTTTTCCCATTTGCATCTTTGCTTTGCTGACTACACAACCAGCCTCTCAACTTTTCCAGATATTTTTGCCTGTCTTCCTTTTTCTGTGATCTTTTATAGTTTATGAAAGCTAACCTCATATTCTTTGCCTTCTTAGCTACTACTTTTGAGAACCAAAGTGACCTTCTTTTCCCTTTACTAACTTGCCTCACAAAAAGGTTTGTCGCTCTTACAGTTACTCCTTTCAGTTTTGCCCACTGCATTTCTACTCCTAGACATTCCCATTCAGACAATTCCTTGATGTAATCCCCCATCTGAACAAAGTTAGTTTTTTTAAAAGTCTAGAACCTTTGCTTTTGAATGAGCTCTCTCTATACCCTTCTTAATATTAAACCGTACCATGCAGTGATCAGTGGATGCTAGATGATCACCCACTGTAACATCAGAAACACCTTCCCCGTTTGTAAGCACTGAGAGGAAGATTCTCAAAACTTTAACGTCGTCACTAAACTGTTTACAGGCGATTTAGCCTGTATGCATTTTAGTGGCAGATTATCAAAACGGATTATCTTTGTCAATAGCGAGCTTTCTAGCAGTCTTTGACAATGACATGTAAATGAACCGAGCTCTCCGGTGCATTCTTAAAAAATGCCGGGTCATTTTCTAAAAGTGGCATCGGCTTTTTGCGACAAAAATAAACAACTGGTCCAGGGGTGCTGGTCAGTGTCAGAGAAAGCTAGAAAGCCTATGTTGTGATGCAGTGGCAGAGATGCTCATTCTCTCCCCCATTGCCATCACAACACCCCTCCCCTACAGTGGCAGCAAACACTCCTCTCCTCCAGAATAGCAGCGACACCCCCCTGCAGCAGGAGAGATACCCACTCTCCTTGCTGCCAAGAAACGCCTACCGCCAATCAGCTGCACTCCCCTCCCCGCAGCCTGAAAGATGCCCACTCTCCCCGCTGCCAAGATACCTGCTGCCACTCAGCCGCATTCATCACCAGCAGCGGGAGAGATGCCCTCCCTCTCCACTGCCAATACACCTGCCGCCACTCAGCTGCGTGCACCACCCACAGCAGGAGAGATGTCCACTCTCACCACTGCCAAGTGACCTCCCTCCCTTACCTCAACATAGGTGCAAGGAGGGCGCGGACTCCCTCCTCCCAGCTAGTCTGCCTGCATCATCTAAAAAGCACAGTTACTTACCGTAACAGGTGTTATCCAGGGACAGCAGGCATATATTCTCACATGTGGGTGACGTCATCTACGGATCCCCGATGCGGAAGCATTTTCAAGCAAACTTGATTGAAGATTTAAGTTTGCTCTGCTGCTCCACGCATGCGTGCCTTCCTGCTCCACTAGGGGGTGCATCCCCTCGTGGTCTCCAGTTCACTTAATTAGCAAAGAAGCCAACCTCGGGGAGGTGGGCGGGTTGTGAGAATATATGCCTGCTGTCCCTGGATAACACCTGTTACGGTAAGTAACTGTGCTTTATCCCAGGACAAGCAGGCATGATATTCTCACATGTGGGTGACCTCCAAGCTGACTGAAAAGGGATGGAGGGAAGTTGGCAATTTAAGCAAATAGATTTCGTAAAACTGATTGGCCGAACCGGCCATCGCTCCTGGACAGAGAGTCCAGACAGTAGTGGGAGGTGAAGGTATGAACCGAAGACCACGTGGCAGCCTTGCAGATTTTCTCAATAGGTGTGGACCTGAGGAACGCTATGGAGGCTGCCATCGCTCGGACCTTGTGTCCTGTTACTCGACCATGCAGAGTGAGACCAGCCTGAGCGTAGCAGAAGGAGATGCAGTCGGCCAACCAGTTGGACAAGGTGCGCTTGGAGACTGGGTGACCTAACCGGTTTGAGTCGAAGGACAAAAACAATTGTGGGACTTTCCGGTGTGACTGAGTACGTTGGAGGTAAAAGGCCAACGCTCTCTTACAGTCAAGAGTATGGAGCGCCACCTCTCCGGGGTGAGAGTGGGGCTTGGGAAAAAACACAGGTAAGACAATGGACTGATTGAGGTGAAAATCAGACACTACTTTAGGCAAGAACTTTGGATGGGTGCGGAGTACCACCTTGTCGTGATGGAATACCGTGAAGGGTGGGTCCGCTACCAGAGCCTGTAACTCACTAACCCGCCGAGCGGAAGTGAGCGCAAGCAGGAAAATTACCTTCCAAGTGAGGAATTTTGGATGGCATTTGTCTAGGGGCTCAAATGGAGGTTTCATTAGTTGAGCCAGAACCACGT
This sequence comes from Geotrypetes seraphini, assembly GCF_902459505.1. NCBI lineage: Eukaryota > Metazoa > Chordata > Amphibia > Gymnophiona > Dermophiidae > Geotrypetes > Geotrypetes seraphini. Next base: position 21,394,994 of record NC_047088.1, read on the forward strand.
TGAGGTCCCAAACCACCGGAGGGGGTTTGAGAGGAGGGTGGACATTCAGAAGACCCTTCATGAAGCGAGAGACTAAGGGATGGAGCGAGAGGGCTTTCCCTTCCAGGGGCTGATGAAAGGCCGCAATCGCACTGAGGTGTACTCGAATGGAGTTGGTCTTTAGGCCGGAATGAGATAATTGAAGTAAATAGTCAAGGACCAGAGGGACGGGGACCGACACCGGGTCCTGGCTGTGGGAGGAGCACCAGGTTGAGAATCTGGTCCACTTTTGGGAGTAGCAGGTTCTCGTCGAGGTCTTTCTAGAGGCCTCCAATATCTCCTTGACTGATTGAGACACGGGGAGAGCAGTCAGGGGGAGAGAAACCAAGCATTCAGATGAAGAGATTGAAGATTGGGATGTAACAGCGAACCCTGACCCTGTGATAGTAGAGAGGGAAACAGAGGCAGAGGCAGTGGATCTCTGACACTGAGTTGAAGTAGAAGGGAAAACCAAGGCTGGCGTGGCCAGCGAGGAGCAATCAGGATCAGGGTGGTTTGTACTGTTTTCAGGTGGACAAGCGTCTGCAGTATCAGAGAAACGGCGGGAACGCGTATAGGAACCTTCCCTCCCAGTCGAGGAGGAAGGCGTCGGCCTCGAGCCGGTCCAGGGAGTACATCTGGGAGCAGAAGAGAGGCAGCTTGTGGTTGTGGGGGGATGCGAATAGATCTATTTGAGGCGTCCCCCACTTTTCGAACACCTGTCGTAGGATCTGAGAGTGCTGTGACCACTCGTGTGGCTGGAGGAGGCGGCTGAGTCTGTCCGCCAGACAGTTTTGTTCTCCTTGTATGTACACCGCTCGAAGGAAGGTGTTGTTGGAGATTGCCCATTTCCAGAGGCGCAGGGCTTCCCGGCAAAGGGACCAAGACCCTGTTCCCCCTTGTTTGTTTACGTAGTACATTGCTACCTGGTTGTCGGTTCGGATGAGAACCACTCGGTCGTGGAGCAGATGTTTAAAAGCTACAGCTGCGAGATAGATGGCCCGAAGCTCTAGCACGTTGATGTGGCAGCGACGGTCTTCTGCTGACCACATCCCTTGAGTGCATAGGCCGTCCAGATGGGCTCCCCAAGCGTACTCCGACGAGTCCGTGGTGAGTATCTTGCTGTGGGGTGGGGTGAGGAAGAGCAAACCTTTGGAAAGATTTGAAGAGTCGGCCCACCAGCGGAGTCGATCGGGTCCCGGTCTTGACGCCATTGAGAGGCCAGGGTCCATTGAGGAATTCTCTGATGGAGGCGGGCGAAGGGTGTGACGTGGACGGTGGAGGCCATGTGGCCCAGAAGAGTCATCATCTGCCGAGCTGATACCGAGGTCAGCAGGGAAAACCTTCGACTCAGGCTTACTAACGCCTCTAGATGCGGAGGGGGGAGGAAGGAACGGAGGCGAACAGTGTCCAGCGTGGCCCCGATGAACTGTAGGGACTGGGAGAGGCGTAGTTGGGATTTTGGGAAGTTTATCTCGAACCCCAGACTTTGTAGGTAGGTAATAGTCTGTTGGGTCGCTGAGATAACCGCTTCCCTGGACGGGGCTTTGATCAGCCAGTCGTCCAGGTAGGGGAATACCTGGAGGCCCTGGGAGAGTAAGGTTGCTGCGTCCACCACGAGGCACTTGGTGAAGACCCGAGGTGACGATGCTAGGCCGAAGGGAAGGACACGGTATTGTAGGTGCCAGTCCCCTACCTGAAAATGCAAGAACTTGCGGTGAGCGGGGTGCACTGGGACATGTGTGTACGCCTCCTTGAGATCGAGGGAGCAGAGCCAGTCGCCCTCGTCGATCAGGGGGTAGAGGGTCGGTAGGGAGAGCATCCGAAATTTTTCTCGTATCAGAAATTTGTTGAGGCGTCTCAAGTCTAGTATTGGGCGTAAGCCTCCCATTTTTTTCGATACCAGGAAGTAACGGGAGTAGAAGCCCTTCCCCCGTTGGTCGGGGGGAACCTCCTCCACTGCTCTCAGGCGAAGCAGGTCTCGAGCTTCGGAGAGGAGTAGGGGTAGCTGCGTCCGGTTGGGAGGGCAATTCCTTGGGGGGTTTTCCGGAGGAATGGTCCGAAAGTTGAGAGAGTATCCTGATGAGATCACGCCAAGGACCCATGCGTCCGACGTGACTTGTTCCCAGCGAGGGTAAAAGGCTTTGAGGCGACCCCCAATTGGAAGGAGGCCTGGGACTATGGCGGAGAGGGCCCGCCCCCTTCCGCGTATCCCGTCAAAAGGACGGGGATGGTTTGGTAGTCGCAGGCGATTGGGACTTGGGCATGGCCCGGTGGTGGGCTTGCGGACGCCTGGGTGGAGGCCGCGAGAAGGCAGGAGTGGATTTTTGTGGGTAGCGGCGCGGAGGGGCCCTATACGGCCTGGACGCGGGCGGTTTGGGCTTTTGTCGGACGAGGGAGGCAAACGAGCGTTCGTGTTTGGAGAGGCGTTTTGTAGCCGCCTCGATAGTGCCATCGAACAGTTCTTTTCCCACGCAGGGGAGGTTAGCCAACCGGTCCTGTAAGTTGGGGTCCATGTCGACCAGGCGTAGCCAAGCTAGTATGCGCATGGCGATAGCAAAAGCTGCCTCTCTGGAGGAGAGTTCGAAGCCATCGTAGGCCGCGTGGAATAGATGGAGGCGTAGGTTGGAGAGGGATTCCAAAAGTAGGCTAAAGGCTCCTTGGCGGGAGGCCGGTAGGTCAGTCTCAAAGGCTCTCAGTAGTCCAATGAGGTGTTTGAGGTAGGATGTGAAGGTGAAAGTGTAGCTTTGCACCCTAGAGGCCATCATCGCATTTTGATATAGTCTCCTGCCGAACTTGTCTAGGGTTCGGCCTTCTCGGCCTGGGGGGACCGCCGCTGAGACCCGGGAGGGGTGAGCCTTTTTTAAGGAGGATTCTACTAACAGTGACTGGTGGGAGAGCTGTGGTTGTTCAAATCCCGGAAAGGGTACTGTACGGTACTTGGCCTCCATTTTGGAGGGCACGGCTGTGACCATAGAGCCTGTTGGAGTATCGGGTTAGGCGGTAAGCGAAGGGACTCTCTGGGTAGTGATGGCATATCCAGTTCCGCTAGGTACTCTTTAGAGTATCTGGAGTCGGACTGGAGGTCTAAATTCAAAACGTGGCCCATGTCCTGGACAAAGCGTGAGAAGGATGGTCGGGATGTTCCCGAGGCCCCGTGGGGGGGGGGGGGGGTGTCGGTGAACGAGACCTCCGTCGGGTGGAGAAGGAAGGGGAGGCTTCCCTCGAGTAGCGAGGTTCCTGCTCCGATCCAAGCTCCGAGACCGGGGAAGTACTGTGAAAGTGTTCCGGGGTCGTGGATCTCCGACGTCTCGAGGAGCCCCTCGGAGACGATGCCGGGGTTCGGGGTACCGATCGATGTCGAATCGGTGACCTCGACCCGGACTCCCTTGGTGAAAGCCCGAAACCTCGGATCGGAGCCCCGGTCCGAGGGGGAGTTCGGAGGATGCGTGGGTTGGAGAGTGATAACTCTGCCACCTTCAGCGGTCCCGTACGAGGTGTAGGTGAATGGCCTCGTAGAGTGGGGGAACCCCGGGCCTTCTTAGAGGTACGGCGGTTCGAGGTTTCTTTTGGTTTAGCCCGACGTTTTGCCCTGTGGCGGTCTGTGGAGGGAGAGCGCCTCGGGTGCTTCGGCGAGGAGGATGAGATGCGGCGAAGTTTGCGCACTGTTCCCCGAGGTGGCTCAACGCGAGGCTCAGGCTGGTCTGGCACATGCGGGGTCGAGGTCGAGGCAGAGGCCGGTTGTAGATGGGCCATTGCAGCGGACAGCTCCGACGAGATCATTGCTCGGAGTAAGTCCTGGAAGACGGGCACGGACAGCATCGAAGGCATGTCCCCTGCCTTGGTGCACTCCACCAGGGGCGACCTCGTATCAGCGTATTCCCGTGTGGTGGAGGCACGGCCCGAAGGCTTGGAGGGCTTCGTCGGGGCTGTAAGCATGGGACTTCCGCCATGCGTCGCCGGTGTCCCCGAGGTTGGTTTCTTCGCTGGTACAGAACCTGAAGAGGGAAGAGGGGACTTACCCGGAGCCGAGGCTTTCTGTTGTCCCGAGGACTTCGGAGTCGTGTCTCGAGGCGATGCCGAGGTATTCGGGGCCGAGGTCAAGGCCGGGGCCAACCTCGAGGCCGAGGTAGAAGGTTGGTCTGGGGCGAAAAGATCCGCCATGCGGGCTTTCCTTCGACGGAGGGCCCGGTTCTGGAAAGTAGCGCATTGGGGACAGGAGTCGGTTGGATGAGCGGCCCCCAGGCAGAGGATGCACTGGCGATGCGGGTCTGTGATGGATAGAAGCCGCTTGCACCGGGTGCACTTTTTAAAGCCGGTCAAAGGCCGGGACATAGAATCGAAAGTGGCCGCGGCTCGAGTAGCCACGCGGCCACGGGGACCCGGAAGCCTCCGGGTCGGTCAAACGAAGCAGGAATCAAGTTGAAGAAGAAAAAATTTCGCGCACAGTGACTTAAACGATGAAAAACAAGAAAAATCGCGGTGCTAGAAGGCAGTTGGGGCAGAGCCTGAAAAAACACGACTTCTAGGCTCAGCGGAAAATTTTGAACTGGAGACCACGAGGGGATGCACCCCCTAGTGGAGCAGGAAGGCACGCATGCGTGGAGCAGCAGAGCAAACTTAAATCTTCAATCAAGTTTGCTTGAAAATGCTTCCGCATCGGGGCTCCGTAGATGACGTCACCCACATGTGAGAATATCATGCCTGCTTGTCCTGGGATAATGGGACTTTCTCTCCACAGTGCATCATAGTTCTGATTGGCCTGGATGTCTAAGACTCCTCCTATGGGGTGTCTGGGCCAATCAGAGCTAGACTATGGCACACCATCCCCCCCCACATCTGTTAGAACACTGGAGCTTCAGGAAGGTTGTGAAAACCTTCCTCTTCACAAACCCAGCGCCTTAAGGACATGCACCTAGAAATACCATCAGAGTCAACACACCTACGCCACCTAACTCTCACCAGATGCTGCTTAATGCATATGTTTTATTGTCATGTCTATATTGTAAATTATGTCATCTCTGTCCTCTCTCGATTATATTGTGGATGTACTTGGTTGGTGAGCAAACTCATGGGGGAAGGGTCACTGGAGTGGGCAGACTTGATGGGCTTTGGCCCTTTTCTGTCGTCATTTTTCTATGTTTCTATGTTTCTACTTTGTAACCCATTCTGGGCTCCTTTGAGAGGACGGGCTAAATAATTGAGCAAATAAATATTCCTCTAAGAGATCCCACGTGCCTATCCCAGGTTTTCTTGAATTCAGACACAGTCTCTGTCTCCGCCACCTCTTCCAGGAGACGGTTCCACGCATCTATCACCCTTTCTGTAAAAAAGTATTTCATTAGATTACTCCTAAGCCCATCATCTCTTAACTTCATCCTATGCCTTCTCATTCCAGATCTTCCTTTCAACTGAAAGATTCGACTCATGTGCATTTACATCATGTAGGTATTTAAATGTCTCTATCATATCTCCCGCCTTTCAAAGTTTCAAGTTCAATAAAAATTTTTATACCGCCTATAAGTCTTCTAAGCGGACCAGTCTTCTTCCAAAGTATACAGATAGAGATCTTTAAGTCTGTCCGCATACACCTTACAACGAAGGCCACATACCATTTTAGTAGCCATGTATTTCCTCGTTTCAAAGATTATAGAAATGACTCATGTGTTCTTCCAGAAGATATTTATCAAATGAGGAGAGCTTTTGAATCAAAGATTTAAAAGTAAAAAATCATATAAAAATTGTAGTTGAATATTCTGCTGGTTAGCACAGAGTCTTAGAATACTCTGTGTCAAAACCTATCGAGAGTTTTGCCCTCTCCTCCTGGTGGAGTTGAAACATAGTTCCTCAAACTGTTGCATTTTTTTTAAAAGCAGATTCCATAAAAAGTGATTATGTTGCAGCTGTGGTTTATCAAAAACCTGGGCAACATTGGATACTCTACAAGGTGTCAAGTTTACATGGGGCAACTGGTACTAGTAATGGTGTTTGAGTTTCTTGAACACAGCATCCTTTATCCGATTGTGGAATAATAACTTAAAACAATCTTTGGGACACTGTTCATAGTCCAGGGCATCAAACAATTCTGCCTTTGGCTCTGATTCCGATATCATTTTGATAAGAGCCTGCCCTAACTGTCTAATAAACTTTGTAAATGAGTCTTTTAGGCAGAGATCTGTGTCCGAGGGAATTCCATAAGACTCATCTTATGCTGGGAACCAATATGTGGAAAGTGATGAGGAGAAAGCGAATGTGCTAAACAAATACTTCTGTTCTGTGTTCACAGTAGAAAATCCTGGAGAAGGACCGAGATTGTCTAGCAAAGTTACACGAGAAAATGGAGTAGATTCTGCGCCGTTCATGAGCAACTTGAAAAACTGAAGGTGGACAAAGCGATGGGACCAGACGGTATCCATTCCAGGATACTAAGGGAGCTCAGAGAGGTTCTGGCGAGTCCTATTAAAGACTTGTTCAATAAATCTCTGGAGATGGGAGTGATTCCTGGTGATTGGAGGAGAGCGGATGTGGTCTCTATTCATAAAAGTGGTCACAGGGATGAAGCAGGAAACTACAGGCCGGTGAGCCTCACTTCAGTTGTTGAAAAAATAATGGAAGTTTTGCTGAAAGAAAGGATAGTGTACTTCCTTGAATCTAATGGGTTACAGGATCCAAGGCAAAATGGCTTTACAAAAGGTAAATCGTGCCAAACGAACCTGATTGAATTTTTTGATTGGGTGACCAGAGAGCTGGATCGAGGACATATGCTAGATGTAATTTACTTGGATTTCAGCAAAGCCTTTGATACAGTTCCTCATAGGAGGCTGTTGAACAAACTTGAAGGGCTGAAGTTAGGACCCAAAGTGGTGAACTGGGTCAGAAACTGGCTGTCGGACAGACGCCAGAGGGTGGTGGTTAATGGAAGTCGCTCGAAGGAAGGAAAGGTGAGTAGTGGAGTCCCTCAGGGATCAGTGCTGGGGCCAATCCTGTTCAATATGTTTGTGAGTGACATTGCTGAAGGCTTAGAAGGAAAAGTGTGCCTTTTTGCAGATGATACCAAGATTTGTAACAGAGTAGACACCGAAGAGGGAGTGGAAAATATGAAAAAGGATCTGCAAAAGTTAGAGGAATGGTCTAATGCCTGGCAACTAAAATTCAATGCAAAGAAATGCAGAGTAATGCATTTGGAGATTAATAATAGGAAGGAACCGTATATGCTGGGAGGTGAGAAGCTGATATGCACGGACGGGGAGAGGGACCTTGGGGTGATAGTGTCCGAAGATCTAAAGGCAAAAAAACAGTGTGATAAGGCAGTGGCTGCTGCCAGAAGGATGCTGGGCTGTATAAAGACAGGCGTAGTCAGTAGAAGGTGTTGATTCCCCTGTACAGGTCATTGGTAAGGCCCCACTTGGAGTATTGTGTTCAATTTTGGAGACCATATCTGGTGAAGGACGTAAGAAGACTTGAGGCGGTCCAGAGGAGGGCGACGAAAATGATAGGAGGCTTGCACCAGAAAACGTATGAGGAGAGACTGGAAGCCCTGAATATGTATACCCTAGAGGAAAGGAGTGACAGGGGAGATACGATTCAGATGTTCAAATACTTGACGGGTATTAACGTAGAACAAAATCTTTTTCAGAGAAAGGAAAATGGTAAAACCAGAGGACATAATTTGAGGTTGAGGGATAGTAGATTCAAAGGCAATGTTAGGAAATTCTACTTTACGGAGAGGGTGGTGGATGCCTGGAATGCGCTCCCGAAAGAGGTGGTGGAGAATAAAACTGTGACTGAGTTCAAAGAAGCGTGGGATGAACACAAAAGATCTAGTCTAGAATCAGATAATAAGATTAAATATTGAACTAAGGCTGGTACTGGGCAGACTTGCACAGTCTGTGTCTGTATATGGCCGTTTGGTGGAGGATGGGCTGGGGAGGGCTTCAATGGCTGGGAGGGTGTAGATGGGCTGGAATAAATCTTAACAGAGATTTCAGCAGTTGGAACCCAAGCACAGTACAGGGTAAAGCTTTGGATTCTTGCCCAGAAATAGCTAAGAAGAAAAAATTTAAAAATTTAAATTGAATCAGGTTGAGCAGACTGGATGGACCATTCGGGTCTTTATCTGCCGTCATCTACTAAGTTACTATCTGCAGACAGGTTTGGATAGTCAGAGAAAGATCAATGTGATAAATCTGAATCATACATCTCAGTGTGTTGCCTTAAAGATGGAGAACATCGAGAAGAATGATGAGGTAAATATCAAGGCAAGCTTCTACATTGAGAAAATCGATGCAGTGATGGATGAGGTGATCACAGAGCAGATAGTTGAGGGGAACATCGAGCATCATGTCAAGGTGAATGATGGGATGTGCTTCGGGATAAGCCTCGATGCCAAGCTGAGGGACGTCGAAGTGTAGAAAAGGAAATATGCTTCCTGGAAGAAGGAGGTCTCATTGATATAGAACAGTGATAGTGTGCCAATTGAGACTGGTCCCTTGATGATCTCCTGGGGCAATGCTCAGGCTGAGATGAGACTGGATGACATGTAACAGGTTGTTGCATTGAGTGCACCTGCAATATACCAGCTAGTTCTCTCTGCAGCAGTTGCCAAATCTGGTCCTGTAGGAAAGGTGCTAGTACCAATGGTGCATGTGGTACTGAAGGCACGGATGGTGTCGGGTGTCTGGAGTGCACCGATGGAGTGGATGCTTGTGGCGCCACTGCCAATGGATTCTTGGAGGGAAAAGGATGCTTATGTTTCTTAGTCTTATTATGAACTTCTTCATATGGTGACATGGTTGACAAACTCTATGCTGACCTCAGTCAATGGTACTGGTGTCTGTGATAATGCACAAAACCGAGAACTAATGGTCCCATATGTTGACGTCGGAAAGAAAGGCACTTGCATATGTGCGGTATGGGCAATCTTGAGACTTAAGTCTTTTACAGTTATAGTATACTTTTGCACTGTCCATACCGGGTTCCCTGGATGACATCACCCACGTGTAACATGGATGCTGCCTGCATGTCCTGGGATAAAAATTATTATATAACATCACAAATAGTTTGGTATTTTTCCCATTACTAAAAACAAAAAAATAATATCCAAAGTATATGTTCTTTTCAAAAACATAATGTCCAATCATCTGGATTTTCCATTATCTGGACTGCTCTCTACTGAAGATAGTCCGGATAATCAGTGTCCTACTGTAAATGATATTGAACAGATAGACAGTATAAAGTAGAGAGTAAGAAAGTGGCTCAATCAAAACTTTTGGGCCTGACAGAGAAAAATAGGCTAAATGTTTGGAACGGATTGAAGACATAACTACTGCTTTGCAATCCTTGCTTAGATGGAATTATAGTATTCCATTCATAAAACTAATAATGCTTGGACAAGCATGTGGAGATCAGATTTATCATGTAAATAGAAAAAAATCCAAGCTTCAACAGGTGAGGTTTTTTTTATGAAGAGTTTTGAATCAAAAATAATTTCTGAGTAATGGAAGAAGTTAGTTAAGTGGGATACAGATATAAAGAACTACCATATATACTCAAATATACGATTTTGGGGTAAAACAATGCTCTAAAAATGTGGGTCTCTTTATATTCGGATCAACACCCACTCACCCAAGCCTGCCGTAAGCCCTAGTGGTCCAGAAACAAGAGAGATCTCTCCTGCCTCCTGTCCGACAAATCCCACCTCCCTCTTGCCTCCCAGACTTTTTAAAAACCTACCTTTAAAGCTCTGATGAGGGCAGAAGCAATCTTCATACACGCCTGTCCTGTGCAGAGCTGCTATCTGAATGGCTGACAAGAGATCTCGTGGCAACAAGATGAGCTAGTTGATGGTTTCTTTGATGAGAAACACTCAACAGTCAACGGAAGAAATTATTTTCCCTTCAAAAATTCAAGTTGTTAATCTTACTAGTACATGCTGGATGAAGGTTAGTGTCCTCTCATATGTTTTTGCTTGGTTTTTTTTATTTTAAATGCTTTAATACAAGAAGTAATACATAACGACTGTAGAAATCATAAGGGTAAATCAAATAGAAAGATAGAAACAAGATGGCAGATAAAGGCTATATGTCCATCTAGTCTGCCCATCCGCAGTAACCATTATCTCTTCCTCTCTCTATGAGATCCCACATGCCTATAATCACACATCCCTATTACTGAGAAACAGAAAGAAAGATCTCATCCATCAAAGTTGCCTCCAGAGATCCCTCCTTCCTGTCCGCCCCTCTCTGCTGAAGCGGCTGCCGGGGATCCCTGTCCCCCCCTCCCCCTTCCAAAGCTGACCCACAGGGCTTCCCTCCGATGTCAAGAGCTGACGTCAGAGGAAAGCCTTCCGGGTCAGCATTGGAGGGGGGAGGTGTCCCAGTTATCTCCTTGTTCAAGCCACAATCGCTCCTTCTGCCTTCAGCGGCCATCACTGCAGGGACACACAGGCAGTGTTCACACACTGCACATAGCTGCCTGGAAACTTCTTTGACATCAGAGCTGATGTTGGAGGGAAAGATTTTGGATTAGCCATGTGCAGTGTGTGAACACTGCCTGTGCGTCCCTGCAACGATAGCCGCTGAAGGCAGAAGGAGCGAGTGCGGCTCGAATAAGTAAGGGGACATGATCTTTCTGGAATAAAGGGTGAAAGGAGGGGGGTGGGAAGGAGCACATTGGAACATTGAGGGGCATGATTTTGGAACAAAGGCAGGGAGGGGGCACAAATTCAACACAGAAGGAAGGGAGGAGGCATGAACATGGGACACAGAAGGGAGGGAGGAAGGAGGCACTAACTTGGAGCATAGGAGGAAGGGAATAGAAAGAGAGAATTGTTGGGCACGAGTATGTGAGAGGGAAAGAGATGGTGCACATGAGGAAAGGAAGAAAGAGGAAAATTGTTGGGCATAGAGCGAGAGGACTGAGGAAGAGATGCATGGGGAACAGAAGAATGAGGGAGAGATGTTGGATATAGTAGGGGAGAGAGAACAGAGGGACAGATTGAAGGGGATGCAAAGGGGAGGAATGTTGGACATAGTAATGGAGGGAGAGATGTGGCATTGTGCTGAAGAGGGGTGATAGAAGGAGAAATGGTCACGGGGCTGGTGGGAAGTGGTGAAAACTGCTGCACATGATTCAGGGGATGAGAGAAGGAGAAATGTTGGATGTGGCAGTACAGGGGTTGGGAGAGATGCACCCTGGATCTCTCTCTCTTTCCCCACTCTCTTTGCAGCAAGGGAGAGAATAAGAGAAAGACAGATGAACAGTTAGAGAGAGAGAGAGAGAGGGAGACATGTTGCCAATGAGAGTGGAGGAGAGAGGAAGAAAAGTTGGACTCAAGGAGGGACAGAGGGAGATGTTGGTTGCATGACAGGAATGAGGTCTGGAGGAAAGGAAGCATGCAGGAGGCAGAAAAGAAAGAAATATTAAATTCATAGTTAGGAGGTGCAACCAGAGACTATTAAAATCACAACAAAAGGTAGGGAAAATGATTTTACATTACATTAGAGATTTCTATTCCGCCATTACCTTAAGGTTCAAGGCGGATTACAAAAGAATTATAAACGGTGGGCTACAATGGAAGATCATTTGTCATTTCGAGAGACAAATGATCTTCCATTGTAACCTACCATTTTATTTTCAATTTAGTGACCTAAATACGTCAGTTTTGATAATTTATATTTGCTGTCTATATTTTGCACTATATTTGTCTATTTTTTTGTAGCTGTTCCTGAGGTGACATTGCATATTTTGAAGTCATCTGCCTTGACCTCTTTGGGAAAAAAACAAATGATAATTAACATTTTCTCTGTGTTTTTTTAAAATTTTGTGGTTACCATTATGTAATAATAGTTAATAAGATTATATCGTGTGCCTATGAAAAATGAATGGAAGAAATTGAATTACAATTAGCACTATTATTATGGGGGTGGGGTCAGGGGCAGAGCTTGGGCGGGGTACTCAGTTGATATTTGTTAGACTTAGGAGGTACTTGGCTTAAAGAAGTTGAGAAACCGTTATAACTCATATTCTTGACTCTGTTGCACCTATGAAATATCACATGATACGTTCAACCCAAGCCTTGGTATACTGAAACCTTAAAAGCTGAAAAACAGGTTTGCCGATAACTAGAAAGACCATGGAAGAAAAGCCAACAGTTGGATCATAGATCTCTATGGAAGATAATCAAAACTTAAAAATTCCATACTGCTGAAGCATAAAAAGGCTTACTATGCCACAGAAACCTTTGATTCCAAGAAACCTCTCTCTATAATGCATACCTTAACAGAACCTCCAGCCCCAGGTCTATCCCTCACCGCACACAACCTAGCATCCAGGATCTAGCTGACTTCTTAGACAAAATGAAAAAAGGTCCAAGAGGATATAAACCAATCAGTAGACTCCAACAACCACAACCTCCTAAGTAAATCCGAGACAATGAAACCCAAGACATCTGTTCTGCTGATCATACCCAAAACAAATTCACCACTCTAACAGCAAAAGATGTTGCTTCTTACAAAAACAAAACAAAAAAAACTCTCCACACATAGCATACTGAATAACGTCCCAAGCAAATTACTAGCTGAAGCACCTAACACTATAATCCTATGGCTAACTAATGTCCTTAATGCCCTGTTGCACAATTGCTACGTCGGGCCAAATGGAATGCATAGCCTTAACTCCAATAACCAAGACCCAAGAAGCAGACTTATCCACATCTTCCAACTATAGACCGATTGCAGGAATACCCCAACAAAATTACTCAAAACCCAAGTATGCAAGCACCTTTAATGCATAAACTGACAAACACCCCTGCCTGCACCCAAAACAAAATGGATTCAGAGCACAACAGCACTGAACTGCTACTTCTCACTTTGACAACCAACGAAAAGCAAGCACTCGGCAAAGGACAATTCTAATTCAATCTCTCTGCCGTCTTTGACTATCGATCACAACCTTCTATAATATCAGGACTCAGTGACATTGGAATTGGAAGCCCTGTATTAAATTGGTTCCACTCATTCGTGACAAACAGGGAATATTTAGTGTACAAACCTGAAGTCAATCTGCGGTGTTCCTCAAGGCTCCCCCTTAACCTCCATCCTATTCAATCTATTCATGAGCTCATTGAGAACTATGAATTTAAAAATGGAGAGCAGAAATTCCCCTACACAGATGATATTTTCCTACTTATACAACTGGACCCAGCATCCTCAAACGCCCCAGAAAAAAATCCTGAAAGGGATAACCAAAATATTCACTTGGACAACCAAAAACATACTCAAGTTAAATGCCACCAAGACCAAACTGCTTTGATTCCACACATCCCAAACTGCTCTCATTCCCTGACTACCATCTGGAACCAATCTTAGAATGAAAATTCCAGGTGTCATTCTTGACTCTACTTTCCTACCCATCACAAGTATCACACCTGTGGAAGAAAACTATCTACAGCTAATTAGACCTCTCTTCTTTGAGCATCACTTTGCTATTCTGTTCCAAATACTCATTCTATCACAACTTGACTACTGCCCAGTTTGCTCTCCCCGGCGATCCAGAGGGCAGGCAGAGAACGAGGCAGGAGCCCGATCCTGCGGGGGCGTTGAGCCGTCTCCGCCCCCCCACACCCCGAGTCCAGCGGGGGCCTACTACTTAAAGTGAGCAGCGTGGAAGCTGCTTGTTCAAGCCCAGTTTGCTCTCCCCAGCGATCCAGAGGGCAGGCAGAGAACGAGGCAGGAGCCCGATCCTGCGGGGGCGTTGAGCCGTCTCCGCCCCCCCCTCCCCCCGAGTCCAGCAGGGGCCTACTACTTAAAGTGAGCAGCGCCAACGGCGCTCTGCCGTTTGGCGCGCCGGCAAAGGCGCGTGCGCCTTAGTGCACGCCTTTGTGAAGCGACTCGAGTTGAAGCGACAAACGTTATGATAGACTCTTCAATCCTCCATAATCGTCATCCATATACTGCACCTACCATTGCTGACAATCCTGCAGAATCTGACAGTACCTACAAATTCCAGTATACTTCCAAACAGCCTGATAAGTTGATAGTACTGTTTATCTCCAAAATAACCTGTATATCTCCATATAGTCTGATAAGCTGATAGTACTGTTTATTTCCAAAAGAACCTGTTGATCTCCATTTAGCCTGATAAGTGATAGTACTGTTTATCTCCAAAAGAACCTGCATACACTCCTAGAGCCTGATAGTTGTCTGTACTGTTTACCTCCAAAATAATCATATATCTTTATATAGCCTGATAAGTTGATAGTACCGTTTATCTCCATAATAACCTGTATATCTTCCATATAGCCTGACAAGCTGATAGCACTGTTTATCTCCAAATCAACCTGCATATCCTCATAGAGCCTGATAAGTTGATAGTACTGTTTCTCTCCAAAATAACCTGACAAGCATAGACAAACTGCTATTGCCAATACTCTTATATCCCACTGATAGTTCTCCTTAATCCCACTTAACACTGATAGCACCCCCCGAACCAGACTCTCTAGCATCCTAAACAAAAACCACTATGCCTCCCAATTTCTCTATAAGCACACTCCTACATTTACTGCTCTTCCTACTCATAACCAACAGAAAAGCAGAAGGATATCATACATTCTCTATCCCAACCTTAACAGAATCCCACAGAGCCACTCTACCTTCCAGAAAACTATACTCACCCAGAAACTTGATAGATTGCTCCTCACTCAACCATATCAGCATACCAACCAGCTGGGGAAAAAGACCGCCCCCAAAACCAAAATCAGTAAACCACAACTATCACCCACACTCCAAAGAAAATCTCCTTCATCCAAACTGCTCAACCACTCCCCAAACACTTAACACCACATTATCCTGTGCATACATGAACATCAGATCAATAAGCACAAAAGCAGACCTTATTAAAGACTGGATAGTTAAAAAACAACTAAGCTGCTTATTCCTATCCGAAACCTGGCTAACCTCAGAATCCGATCCCTCCATCACAGAACTCTGCCCAATGGGTTATAAAATAGAACTAATCTGCAGAGAAAAAAAACGTGGTGGAGGTCTAGCCATCATACTCAAAAACATCATCAATATAAACACCCTAGACAAACACTCCACCCCCCACCTAGATCTCCTAGCTTGTCAACTATCCGATGATTCTCTCATAGGAACTCTAATATGCATCCTCTGTTACTCAACACCAGGAAAATGGAATGACAACAAACAAGCCCTAGAAGAATTTATCTACCAGAACTCCCTAACATCTCCTCATAACCTTCTCCTAGGAGACGTAAACCTCTATCTAGAAGATCACACCTCAAAACAAGTACTAAATTTACTCTCATACCTCAATGCACTGAACTACCAGATCCTCAACCCCCAATCCACACACGAAAAAGGCCACCAATTAGATCTCGCTGCTTACATGACCCAACACCCTCACAAACCCAAAATCAATATCTCAAACGGGGCATGGCACCCCTCCCTCTGGTCAGATCACTATAAATACACCTTTGACATCAACTGGCCTCAAAGAATTAACAAACAACCTCCAAAAAAAACCTCCTTCAAAGCACGCCAAAAAATCGAACCCTCTATATTCTGGGATAAAGCTGACCACGCCACCACCAACATAGCCCCCAACGAATTCGTATCCCAATGGAGATCCATAAGCGAAACCATTCTAAATGAGCTAGCCCCAGAAAAAATAAAATTCAAAATATGCAGACCTTCTGATAAATGGTTCGACTACGAACTTCTCCAGTCTAAAAAGCTCTGCAGACAACTAGAAAGAGACTGGAAAAAAAATAAGAACTTAGAACACACCAAAACTGCATGGAGAAACCAAATTAACCAATACAAAACCAAACTCAAGGAAAAACGAAAAGCTTACTATTCCAAAATGATAGGCACAAAAACCCCAGACACAAAAAGCTATTTAACCTAGTAAAGAACCTCACTGATACCAAACCTTACCTTTCCACCCAAGGTATCCACCCACCAACAGCCATCCACCTAGCCGACCATTTCAAAAACAAGATCACCAATATCAGATCCACATTCATCAACACACACACCCATCTAGAAAAGATAACAACAAACCCCTCAACAGGCGAAGCCATCGTAGCAGACAGAAGCTGGTCCGACTTCCCAATCCTACTCTGGTCGGATATGAACCGACTCTACAATAAATACAGCCATGCTTCCAGCGACCTAAATAATTGCCCCACCTACCTGTTATCAAATGCCTCCACCACATTCAAAACCAACTTCATGCTATGGATTCAAACCACATTGACAGAAGGCCAATTCCCACAGGACCTAGGAGAGATCTTAATCACCCCAATCATAAAAGATCACAAAGCCCAATAGATAGCCCCTCCAACTACAGATCTATCGCTTCAATACCAATATACGTTAAAATAATAGAAGGCCTAGTTGCTCAATACCTCACCGAATACCTGGAAAAACATAACCTACTCCACCCATCACAATCAGGATTCCGAACTAACCATAGTACAGAAACACTACTTGTCACATTACTAGATACAGCACGGCAACACATTAGCAAAGGAAAAAAAATGATATTAATACAACTAGACCTCTCCGCAGCATTTGACCTAGTTGACCACACCTTATTACTACAGATTCTCGACGCCATAGGAATCTCAGGCAAGGTCTACAAATGGTTTCAAGGGTTCCTTAAATCTAAAACCTACAGGGTAAAATTCAATGATATCAAGTCAGAGCCATGGGCAAATCCCTGCGGAGTTCCACAAGGATCACCTCTTTCACCTACGCTCTTCAACCTCTTTATCTCCTCCCTAGGAGCCACTCTTGATACCCTAGATGTCACATCCTTCAGCTACGCAGACGACATCACCATACTCCTCCCTTTCGACCCATCAGAGACCACCACCACAACAAAGCTAGAAACAACCTTAGATACAGTAGAAAAATGGATGATGGATCACAAACTAAAACTGAACCCAGAAAAAACAAAATTCCTTTTGCTCGAAAAGGCCCAAACTCCTACCATCACCGAACTAGAAATCAAAAATACCAAATACCCAATACAACCCGAACTAAAACTCCTAGGAGTTACGATAGACAGATGTTGCACAATGCAGTCCCAGATCAATAAGACGACCCAGAAAGCTTTTCTAACCATGAGAAATCTACGTAAAATCAGAAAATTCTTCAACCAAGCACAATTCAGACTAATCGTCTTAGGTCTGCTGGATTATTGCAACTCCCTATATCTTCCATGTCCAGCCACTATGATAAAACAACTCCAGACCATACAAAACACCGCCCTCAGACTGATCTATTCACTTAAAAAATACGATCACTTAACAACTGCCTTCTTAGACTCTCACTGGCTACCCATACAAGCACGAATTCAATTCAAATTCCACTGCCTAGTATTCAAAGCGTTACACGGCTCTTCCCCCTCCTATCTAAATAACCGCTTAAACCAGATCTCCACCTCAAGACACAGAAGAACTTCGAACCCTTTCGCCTTCCCCCCACTCAAAGGCACACAATGCAAGAAAATGTTTGACAACCTTCTGGCAACACAAGCAGCAAAACTCAACCATTCCATCTCCAACCTGATGACAATAACAGACAACTTCAAAACATTCCGAAAAGAAATCAAAACCCTGCTTTTCAAAAAATTCATCCAAATATCTTAACCCCTCCTCTCTTACCTCCAGAAGATTCACCTACCTCTAGATAATTCTCCCCCAAATTACCCACCTAAACACCTTCCAAGTAAACAAACCCCATAAATAGATTGTAATCTTACCCTCTCTAACTGTATTCCATTTGTCTTTTTCACACAGTTCTGCACTGTCAGTTTAATATCCATCCCTTAAGTTCCCATAGAATTCTATCCAGCTATCTCCCATATGTTTAAAAAAAAAAAAAAATTGTATCTTCACTGGAAAATGTCCAGACAAATCTTTTGTAATCCGCCTTGAACTGCAAGGTATAGGCGGAATAGAAATCCGAAATGTAATGTAATGTAATATGCTGGAATAAACACTAGACAGTTATGATTACAACCGATTCAAAACACAATTGAAGTCTACAAAATCCTGAATGGTGTAGAATGGGTACAAGTGGATCAATATTTTACTTCACCAAAAATTACACAGACTAGAGAACACTTGATGAAGTTACAGTGAGAGGTACTGTGTGATCTGGATTGGCTACTGTGAAGACGGGATACTGGGTAGATGTAATATTGGTCTGACCTAGTAAAGCTATTCTTATGTTCTTAATCAGGCTGACATTCAGGCTCAAGAAATTTGATTGATAGATCAGACTACTATCACAAACTTCACTGGCTACTGCTCTCTTCACAAACTGCATTCAAAATGTCCTACATCTTATACCATATATGCAATATCAACTTTTTTGAGGTATTAATTCATATTTTTTCCGAACACCACTTTACTTCAACAAGAATAGCCAATACTGCGGTGATGGTCCTCCCTTCATACAAAGAGGCAAAACATAAAAGAACCTTCAACTCCTTGTTCACCTACTCTATACTGCCATTAAAATCTGGAACAGCCTGCCACCAAACACCAGGAAAAAATCTAACTACCTAAAGTTCAGGAAAAATCTAAAAACTTACTTATACCACAACTTATCTGAACCTAATCAGTAACAACATACTCACTCTCCAAATCCAAACTCAAACTAAACTTTTATGCCTAGGACTCTCATGGACTCAGACTTCAAAAAACTAATTCAAAAACTTTTACTCTTCACAGACTACCCAAATGACCAATAGCATAAACCAATGACAGTAATTTTGACCATAACCATGATCTCTGCTCAAACTCTACTAAAGTACAGTAATATCGCTCGTTTTGACAACTTTCCATATATTGCCTCCCAATTGTACTCAACTATGATTAAAATTTATAATCTATAACTACTACATATGTTTCCTTGGTTGCTTACATTGTCTTCTGATTATGTTTAATAACTGACTGAAATGTAGAATCTTGTTGCTACTATGTATTTCCTATGAATTTTAATTTACATGTCTCACCATTGTATATTCCCCCATGTTCTACATGGATTTTCTTGTTCTGTAAATTGCCTTGAACCTCTGTAGGTATAGTGCGATCCACTATAGTGTGGCACGGTGGTTAAAAGCTACAGTCTCAGCACCCTGAGGTTATGGGTTCAACCCCACGCTGCTCCTTGTGACCTTGGGCAAGTCATTTAATCCCCCCCATTGCCCCAGGTACATTAGATAGATTGTGGGCCCGCCGGGACAGAAAGGGGAAAATGCTTGAGTACCTTAATAAATTCATGTAAACCATTCTGAGCTTCCCTGGAAGAACGTTATAAAAAATTGAATGAATAAATGAATAAAAATTAAAGATCAGATTAGATTTTCATTCCTGGTAGTCTGCATCGTTGCTCAATGATGAAGGAGAGCAAAGTCCTTTATAGCTGATGCATCTCCAACATCCAGTGCATTTCCTGGACTCTCCGAGACTAATTCTTTCAAAGACAATGGACAGCTGAATTTTTATTCACACTTTTTCACAGCTCTGAATCTTGGATGTGATCTTGCCACATTAACCACAATTTATTTTGAAAAACTAAGGCCTAAATGGGCAGGCAAGTATCTAAAAAGGCGACAACAATAGGTAATTGTGAAAAAGTTTTAAAAAAGGCCAAAACCCTTAACTAGGGATGCTAGAGGTTAAAGAGAAGTCTATGCACAATAAACAGTTAAAAAAAGAAAATCTCATAAGAGAAAAGGAGAACACCAAGAAAAGCCCCACACAATGATGTAAGGACAGTATGTCAGATGCATTACTTAGTGGTAATGCCTTTTAAAAGCATGTAGAAACTTTCTAAGCTGGTGAGGCTTATCTGTCAGATGATGATATCTAATTATGAGGACTTGCTATCTGGCTTGTCCTTATAGGACACACCAAATTAGAAGATGTACAGCTCAAACACAAACCAATTGTTGCTTACCTGCTAGCAGCAGAGACTTCCTTAGTTTTTTTCCCTTCTAGAGATGCCAAATGCTGTTCCAAAGCTTCAAGTAAACTGCTGGGTGCCTACGGTTAAGAGTACTTGTAAGATATCTGTTATAATATAATGAACTAAAGCAGAACCTACACTTTGAGTAGTAAGGGAAGATTAGGTACTTATCTCGATAATCATCTTTCTAGTAGACAAGCACATCATTCCTGAACCTTTAGGTAGCCAATCTATTCCCATGAGAATTTGTGCAGAGCCCTATTATAATTTTTTGCTCTGCCTCCCATCTCTCTGGACTGTCCTCCAACTTCCCAGTTCATATCAAAGCAGATATTCACCCCTAGAGAGGAAACATAAGAGGGAGGGGTATGGGGGATACTCCCCAAGCGATATTTCTGTTCTGCTCATATCTCAAAAATATATAACAAGTGAAGCTGAAAAAAACATAACCCCATTATAACACAAAATCAGGTGACAAAAAACAGAATGCAACCTGTACTAACCATTTTGGAGTAAAGGCAGTACTTCCTGGATTCATTTTAGTAGCAGTGAAATTCACATCCATGTCCTTACTGGATAAAGGGAAGAAAATCATCTAGGCATGTCTGAGGTAGTAAGCAGGCTAAAGAACATCTGACAGGGTGGGCTTCAGGAATGATGTGCCTGTCTACTAAAAAGATTATCGAGGTAAGTACCTAATCTTCCCTTCTAGTGCAACAGGCACATCATTCCTGAATGTTCAAGAATTATCAAAGCAGTCCCTGGAATCTAGGGCAAGGCAGATGCCTGGAGTTACAAAAATTATCTCAACCCAATCCCCTGGGGGTTCTTGTCCTGCTGTTGAGCAAAGATTGGTTTACAATCTTACATGCTGGCCTTGAGATTGCCCAGACCTTTCCCAAAAAACAATTGCCCTTTAAATAGCAGCTTGCTCAGCATCACATTAGAGGCAGAGTCTCCTGTCCACTGACTGATCCATAGCATCCCGAGGGCAGAAAGTATATGGAAACCTTGCTCAATACCCTGAACAGATCAAAAAGAGCATCCACTACATAGTCTACATCAAGTATAAGAAATTGGTGATCCTGTCTGACAGCTGCCTTCGGATACTGGCACAATCTGGAGCGGCAAGCACGTGCAACGTAAGATGCCACTGCCTTTAACCCTGAGGCCATGGCTTTGAATTGTTTCTTGAGAATAAAATCTAGCCTGTGGTCCTGGGTATCTTTCAATACTACTCCACCTTCATTGGAAGATCTAAGAATAATAATAATAACTTTATTTCTTCTATATCGCCATAATCTTACGACTTCTAGGCGGTTCACAGTGCAGAGAGCTGGACAGTCAGCAAATTACAGAATACAAATGGCGAGGATGATACAGTACAGTCAGTGAATTACAGATTACAATTAGTAAAATACAATACAATACAGTTAGTATAGTACACATATTTCTCAAGTTATCAGCATGGAGTTAATTGTTTAGAACTGGTAACTGATTTATCTCCTAATCTGTTGAATAGTGCTGTCTTAAATTTCTTTCCGAAATGCGACATAGGTCAGCCTAGCTCTGTTGATGTAGTTGCCTAGCCAGGTCTGCTGTTTGCTAGCTTGAGACTTCAAAGTTCTGTCCATAAAGGACCTGTATTTGCAATCAGTGATCCTTGAGTAGGCAAAAAGATTGGAGTTTCTGGTTGTCCTACTGGGAATGTGTAGCTCAAAATGTGGTAAGAGATAGGTAGGGGCCATTCCCCACACCAGTTTAAAGCATAGGCAAGAGAACTTGAATATTATTCGCGCCTTCATTGGTAACCAGTGTAGCAGTTTGTAGTAGGGGCTAACATGCTCGCTTTTCTTTAGTTCAAATATTAAGCAGACGGCCGTGTTCTGCATTATTCTTAATTTTTTTACAGTTTTTTTTAGGTAAACCCACATAAATGTTGCAGTAGTCCAATGTGGAAAAGACCAATGACTGAACCAGAAGTCTAAAAGATAGAGGGTCGAAATATTTTTTTATTGTCTTCAATTTCATAGTGCATAAAGCACTTTTTTGCCACCAGGTTTGTGTGTTTGATCATGGTCAGGTGGGTGTCTAATGTGACTCCTAGTATTTTTATGGTTTTTATTGGGTAATCGTGACCATTTAGGTGTAAAGATGTTCTGATAATTTTATCCTTTGGGCTTGCCAGGAAAATTTTTGTCTTTTCTGTGTTTAATTTCAATTTAAAATTGATTGTCCACTGTTCAATTTCAGTCATGATATGGGTAATGTGTTCTACAGTTTCGTTGGTCACGTTATTCAGCGGAATTAAGATAGAGATATCTTCAGCATATATGTAGTATTTTAGGTTTAACTTTTGTAATAGATGACCTAAAGATGAAATGTAGATATTAAATAAGGTAGGAGATAGTGGAGAGCCTTGGGGCACTCCTGAAGGATTTTTCCAAGAGCTGGAGTATTTCCCATCGCAGACTACTTGATATGATCTTTTGGTCAAAATAACCCTGAAACCAGTTCAAAACTCTTCCCGAGAGCCCCAAAGCGTCCAAGCAAAGTAGCATTATTTCATGATCCACTAGGTCAAAAGCACTGCTGAAATCTAGTTGTAAGATCAGAGCACTAGTACCTTTGCTAAAGAGACCGTAAAGGTGAAATATGTATGCTTGGTCACCTGCGCCACCAGGGAATCTACCTTTGGTGGAGTAAATAGTTGGTTAAAGGCTGCATCCATTGGATAAAGTTTAGTCATGGTGTTGGATACCCGAAGGGGCCCTACCGGGACTTCCCAGTGGATTGTTAACATTTTCGTAATGTCCTGGTGAGAGGGAAAGCATGTAGTCTGAGCCTTAAGTGCTGCTCATGAGTGAGCACTGGGTAGCTGAGATTTGCGGAGTCTCTATCTTTAATTCTTGGAGAGACTCCATAATTATCTCCAAAAAGTGCCAAGGGCTTAATTAGCCTGCACACCATCCGGTCCTTTCCAAGATCGAGGGCCTCCACCTAATCTGGATCCAATTCCCCTAGCTGTGATGCAGAAATTCCTGCTGTAGGGAACCCAGGCTTGGAGACATATTTACTGAATCTTCCTCATTCTAGTACTTATCTGACTGGACCCCCCCCCCCCCCCCGTCTCATGTGCATGGCTCTTTGGGGTGGACTTGCACTCTTAAGGGGAGTGACCCCTGGCACCAGCATCACCACAACTCCCAAGGGTTCCATGCGGCTGCTGTTGATCAAATAGGCTTCATACATCTCATTAATGAATTCTGGGGAGAAATCTTGTCCAGGACTCCCAGAGGGCCCCTGCAATTGCTCCCATGTCCTTTCTGGAGTTTTGCAGCAGGTGTAAAAACTGTGCTTCACTGGGGACACATTATCGCCTTTTACCTGCTCTAACCAGGTCATTTGCTCTGGAACTCAAATCATCTGGGAAATTACATCCTCAAGGGATCTAGAGGAGGCTAAGTCAAAGGCTCCCACTAGTGCTGCCCAATTCAGGAAAAATATTTCAATTCGATTCAGCCTATTGAATCGATTTTTCAATTTAATTTTCCTGCAAAATTGGGTATTTTTTTCCAAAACATCCTGGTGGGTTTATTTTATAACCTCTTCACCCCCTTTGCCCTCTCTTACCCACACTGGTCCTGTGGTGTAAACAAAATAAATAAACAAACAAGACTTTTCCTCTCCCTGCTAAATCCTAGATCACGTTCGCGGTCTAATACCAGCTCTGGCAGGATACAAATTTCAAATCTGAAACATTGTAATCACAAACAGAAAATAAAATTATTTTTCTACCTTTTATTGTCTGGTCATTTTTCAAATCATGTTGGTCCCAGGCTTTGCAAAACCGTCTTCTGATAACTTGTTTGCCAGGGTCTCTTGCTCATTTGTCGTTTTCTTCTTTCTCCATGGTAACCATTCATCTTCCATTTCTGTCCTCCCCTTCCCTGGAGGTCTGGCATCTTTCCTTTTTTTCATCTCTATTCCCATAGCTGCAGCGATAGACCCTACCATCCCCAGATCCACCATCTCTCCATTTCTCAACTACCCTTTCTTCTAGCTTCTCTCCCTCCTTCCCCACCAGCTCTCTCTTTCTCTTTCTAACTATCCTCCTATCCAGTATCTCTATCCCTCCACACCATCCCTTTTGTCCAACTTCTCTCCCTTTCTGTTCCTTCCTTCCCTAAATCCCATTGTCCAACATCTCTCTCCCTCTCCTGTTTTAGATCCATTATTTTTGCTATCCCTCCTCCATCTCCCCTCTCCATGATCTCCCCCAAGTATCTTCCCCTCTCCACCAAGTTCACCTCTCCCCTCTCCCATCCATCTTCTCCCCATCTCTCCCTCTCCAGTCCACTAACGCCCCCAAGTCCATCTCTCCCTCTCTCCCAAGTCCATCTCCCCTCAATGATCTCCCTCAAGTTCATCTCCCCCCCTCCACTAAGTTCATCTCTCCCATCCATCTTCTCCCCATCTCTCCTCTAGTCGACCAATTCCCCCCAAGTCCATCTCCCCTCTTCCCCCATCTACCTTTATTTTGACGTTACAATATGTTGCCGGTGGCGGTAGTTATTTAGCAATCCACTCCTTGCGTCTTCTCTCCACTGCGGCCCGCCCTCAGTGAAAACTTCCTGTTTCCCCTTGAGCGGCTGAATGGAGAGAAGACGCCCGGAGTAGCAGCAGGGTAGCGAATTGCATTCGTTACTGCTGCTTCTACCTGGCCAGGGAGGAGAGGATAAATACTTCTGGCCAGGAAGAAGAGAGAGCCTTGCTGCCGCCGATCTGCATGCAGAGACCCGTTCGGCCTTTCCCTCTGTCACCGGAGTCCTTGCTTCTGATATAGCTTCCAGTTTAGCAAAACTGGAAGTTACATCAGAAGCAAGGACTCCGGGTCTCTAGCAAGGGGGCCGATGAATCGGCAAGTTTGATTTTTTCCAAAAACAAAATCGATTCACCTGAAGTGAATCGGTGAATCAATTCAAATCGCGAATCGGGCAGCACTAGCTCCCACTCCCTCATATGCCATGTGACATGTGGAACATGTGGACAATCCTCAGGCTGCCATCCAGCGCAAATCTGGCATGAATCTGTAATATACTGGCCTGAGGAGCCCATCCCACCTGATTTTGAGCTAAATTGAGGTGTTTTGAGACAGATAGACTTATTTCCAAATTAGGAAATCCAAGATGGCTGCAGCGGCATTGATTTTAGCACCAAAAACTGCCCTTGGGAGCTAAACTGAGGGTCAAATTTTAGCAATTTTAGGGGTAGAGGATCCCCCCAAATCCAACAATTTTACAAACTCCTCCTTCGATTTCAGTTTTAAGGATATCGGCCTTGTACTCACTGTGCCATGCAAGTTCTGGGAGCTGCCTGAACTGAAGTTGCAGTTATCTTACTGAGAGAACTTCTGCCTCAAACAAGCTTGGAAACCACACTGCTTGTGTCTTTGGACTGCCTCTCAGATTTCAACCCCACAACGGACCTTGAACGCAGGTCTGGGGGGAAGAAACACAATCAACCCTGATCCTGCATAAAACTGCCACAGAGCCACTCGGCCTGCACTCAAGAGCACTGTAGACAGAACCTGGGGCAAACCTTGCTCCCAAAAGGAATGTTCCCTGAGCTCTCAAACAATTACTGCAGGCTGGCCAAGTGGGTTACCTGACAAGCAGTCTAACTCTTAGCTTAAGAGTCTGTCTTTCACCTTAAGAGTCTGAGCTTTCCTGCAGCCAGAGATTTCCCAAAATGGGAGCTTTTGCAGCACTGAAAGCGTCACAAGTGGATAGAAAAAACCTTAATGAAAGAAAAAATAAACAAGAGCAGAAGAGACTGGCTCCTACCATCTTGCATGCAGAGAGATAACTGGGGAGTTGGAGGACAGCCCAGAGAGATGCGAGGTGGACCAAAAAATTAAAATGAGGAAAAAATTATAATGAGGCTCCCTACACGAATTCTCACAGGAACAAATTGGCTACCAGAAGATTCAGGAATGATGAGCCTGTTGCATTAGAAAAATTTTATACAGGGTGCATGTGTTGCTAGTCATTTTCATCTGCACAAATCAGACAACAATTAACAGGACGCTCAGTGACTTACAAAGTACAAATACAACTTATTATGCCGATTTACAGCAATTTATTAATCAGCTAGTTATAGTTTTGAAATAGTTACCCCACTACCAATCAACTTTCTTTCTAGCAATCTCAAGATCAGGCAGAATTCAAAAGCAAGGTTACATATTCAGATTAACTATTTATGGGAGCTACTTCAGGATCCTTTGTTGCCCTTGACTCATGCCTATTCAATTTACTAATTTATATGCAATTAAAATGAACTGGAAATTCTGGCTAATTCTTTCTTTACATTTTAAATCAAACAACACTTGCATAATGTCACCTTAAGCTATACACAAAAATGTTTGTAATACACGAACAAGTCAATTTATTCTATCACATTATATATGACACATATGGTTAAAAATTAAATTAGAATAAAAATAGATGCACACATCAGCATTTTTTTTTTTTAGCAGGGTAATCACCATGTTGATGTAAAGAAGTAAATCTGCGAATCAGCACTGGCTGAAAGAGATGTGAAAATAATCTTGGATTAAGATTTTGAAATGAGATATGTGACTGATCTCAGGTTGCTTTATAATGTTCTTTGAAGAATCCTTTGTGAGTGAAACCAAAGGTTGAACTGCTGGTCACCACTAGTTGGAAATGCATTGGTGGAATAGTTGTGAACAGATTCTGATTTTTAATCATTGTTTAATCGTCATTGTTAATTATGTAAGTGCATTTTAAAATAATTTATTTTTCTGTGAAAGCTTTTTTAGTTTAATGGATACAATGGAAGGGACTGGGCAACAATGATATGCGAACCCCTAATGACATTATAAAATATAGTGTTGGGAGGTGTTTTAAATGAACCTACTCCCTTCACACATTAAATATTTAACCAATCATTTACCTTAATAAATGAGAGGAGACAGTCAATATATCACACATTCACATATCTGCATTTATTTCTGGACCTGGTGTGGTGTGCGAGTCAGGTAACCAGACCATGCTAAGCTAAAATAACTTTGAAATTCATATTCTCTTTTTTACCTGTTCTATATATGTTACAACATCAAAACAGAAAAAGAAATACAATAAATTGTAAACCACCATGATGTTCTCTGAATGGTGATTTAGCAAAGTTACTCACCTGTAGCAGGTGATCTCCAAGGACAGTAGGCAGATATTCTCGCATATGGGTGATGTCATCCACAAAACATGGGACGGACATGTACCAAAGTGCACTGTCACTAAAAACCCCCCAAAACGTTAGCACAGCTGTATTGTGTGCATATGTGCCTCCCATCCAATGCCAGCTTGCAGGTTCTTCAGTTCCATAAAAGAGCCAAGAAGCCAACTAGGGGAGGTGGAATGGTTGTGAGAATATCTGCTTGCTGTCCTTGGAGAACACCTGCTACAGGGTAAGTACCTTCGCTTTTTCCAAGTCAAGTAGGCAGCATATCTCGCACATGGGGCTTCCAAGCTGCCAGGCTCATGCCTCTAGCAAGAGGGTTATAGGTAACTATCATGAGCCTTGTGAAATCCCAAAGGGATGGAGGGAAGATGGCTTCTAAAGAAAGAATAAATTTCTGAGTACTGCCTGACCAAATTGACCATCTCTTCTAGAGTTTGATCTAAGCAGCAATGAAGTGAAAATATGGATTGAGGACTGAGTGGTTGTGCTTCAATTGTCCTCAATAGGTGTAGAGCGAAAATGGGCAACTGAAGTGCCATAGTTTGCACTTTATGAACAATGACACAGCCTTCTAGCGTTAGTCCAGTTTGAGCATAAGCAAAGAAGATACAGTCCGTTAACCAAGTGGATTTGTTCTCTTGGTAAAAGAAACACCCAAGTCTGTTAGGGTCAAATGAAACAAAAAGCTGAACTGTAGTTCTACAAGGCTTTGTGAGATCTAGGCAGAAAGCAAGGGCTCTTTTATAGCCCATGGTGTGGAGGGCTGCTTCACCAGAGTGAGAATGCGGTCTTAGAGAGAAGACTGGTAGCACAATGGATTGGTTGAGGTGAAATTCTGAGACAACTTTTAGAAGGAACTTCGGATGAGTCCAAAGTACCACCCTATCATGGTAGAATCTAGTATATATGGTGGATCTGAAACCAGTGCTTGAAGATTGCTGATTCAGTGTGCATACATAAGAGCCATTAGGAAGGCTACTTTCCAGATAAGATATTTAAAAGCTGAAGTCAAGATGAATTCATTAGAATGGAAAGAACCACATTAAGATCCCGGAAAACAGTAGGTGGAGGAGGTCTGCTATGGTAGAGTACTTTCTTGAATCTGGAAACCAAGGGATGTATAGAGAGGTTTGCTGTCCAACAGGGAAAGAAATGCACTGTTTGTGCGGAAGTGAACTCAAA
This sequence comes from Geotrypetes seraphini, assembly GCF_902459505.1. NCBI lineage: Eukaryota > Metazoa > Chordata > Amphibia > Gymnophiona > Dermophiidae > Geotrypetes > Geotrypetes seraphini. Next base: position 21,423,463 of record NC_047088.1, read on the forward strand.
CTGAAGATGTTTTTAAGTCTGGAATTAGAGAAGTGAAGGAGACAGTCCAAGACTTATAGCAGGTAAGTTAGGTTAAATACTGTAATTGTCTCTGGCTCATGTTCAGAAGTTAGTTCCTTATAACTGTATGTGTGGTTAATTGCTATAATTGTGTCTGAGTAGGTGCCACAAGTGACATCAGTTGGAAATGTCACTTGAAGAGACGTTGGTAAGGTTGGGTTAGGGGTCACCCTGGGCAATGCTAGAAGGAGTCTGCAGTTGGAATGTAAGGTGTGAACATCATGATGAAGGACCTAGCAAAATTTGAAGTATGGTTTGAAATTTGACAGCTAAGATTTAATGCTAAGAAATGCAGGGTCATGCATTTGGGCTGTAAAAATCCGAGTGAATGGTACAGTTTAGAGCAGGGCTCCCTCCTCGAGGGCTGCAATCAAGTTTCCCGGTAGAGGTAGTGGAGACAGAGTGAGTTCAAGAAAGTGTGGGATAGGCACAAGGGATCTCTTAGGGAGAAGAGGAGATAATGGATGCTGTGAATGGGCAGACTAGATTGGCCATTTGGCCTTTTATCTGCCTTCATGTTTTTATAATCTCTGGTAGCGAGTCAAAAAGATTGTTGTTTGGGTTGCTGCTGAGGCTGGGATTTTTGTTGCCTTTGGGTAAAAGGACGAGAAGTAATAGATAACTGATTGAAGAATGTCTAGAGGAACTGGCATATCTGCGAACTGATTGCAAGAATGGAGAAGAGCGCACTTTTTCTAAAGTGGTAATGCAATCTGTGCATTTTTTAAAAATCTTTTCTGCCAGGTGGATTAGTGACGTTTGTACAAAAACTATGAACACACTTCAAAGCTAATTCCACCACAAAAGACACGTTCAGGCCGAGGCTTACCAAAAACTGGACAATGTTGGAGCTTGTATAAAATGTCCAGTTTATGAGGTGCTGCTATGATTGTCAATGGAGATTCCAAGGTTTTTTTTAAAAAAAGGGCCTCATTAATTTATAAAGCAGGAGCTTAAGTACAATTTTTATGCCATTTTTTATACTCCAAAGCTTCCATAAGCTCAGATTGAGGTTGCTCTTCAGGCTCCATCTTAATGGGCAGCTCCCGACCCATCTGTCTAATAAAGTTGATGAATGACAAATCCTCAGATGAAGATCATGGAAGAGGAGGGGAACGATCAGACAGTGTGACATATGACTCATCCATGGAAAAATCAGGCAGGCCCTTGGAGGAATGAAAGGACAGAGTCCAAACAGTTCATATGATCATACACAATGCATGGATGAGCATCAAGAAGATACATGGACGTTACGATCGCTGGATGATGAAGAGTGCTTGGAGTACTGTCGCAGTGTGGAGGCTTAATGTTGAGGAGTCATCAAGCAACTTGAACCCATGTTGAGGCTAATGCTCAGGCTGGACTGAAGCTAGTTGTATTAAGGCAGCATTTGGCATTGACTGCAGCTGCAACATACCATCAAGTTCATGTTGCAGCAGTAATCAAAACTGCTCCTGCAAAGATAGTATAAATACCAATATAGGCAAAGGTACAGTCGGCTGCTGCTGTAATAGGTGCTGAAGCACTGGAGACGTCAGCATCGAGGCATTTCCATGTTAAGAAGGTGACCTGCAGATTGTGCATCGACGATTATGGGGTGTTGATTCAGGTGACACTGTGGATGCATGCCTATCAGAGGCGTCGATTGATGCACACACATCTAAGGAATCTTTAGATGTGTGCCTATCATCTGCATCATGTTTGTGCTTCTTAACTTTTACATGGGAGTCTTCAGAGTCACGAGGCAGCAATGCATATTCCCACTGATGCCAGGATTCATTATCATGCCCGTGGACAAAATGGAAGTCAATGCTAGGGTTGATGTCAATGCAGCAAGACGTTGAGGGTCAGGTGTAGAAACCAGTCATGTTGTAAAAAAAAGTGCAAAACACTTGTTAAATTGTAATTTTCTGGCCTTAAGGGACCTCTTCTGCATGCAAGAGCAGAGGGCACAAGAAATAATAATAATAATAATAATAACTTTATTTTTGTATACCGCCATACCCCGAAGAGTTCTAGGCGGTTCACATTAGTTAGACAGAGATTACAAGTGGTTACATATCAAATTGAACATAGAGTTGCAGACAGCAAAGCGAGAGTAGTTACAAATCGAATTGAATCATGGAGTTGCGAACAGCAAGGAGAGAAGTTGGGGGGGAGAGGAGGAGATGGGGGAAGGGAGTAGATCAGAGCTGGGGGAGGGTTGAAGGGGCATTAAGGGTCTTGGTCTTGGAATAGGTGAGTTTTGAGTAATTTTCTAAAGTCGAGGTAGTTGTAGGCCTTGAGGACCATTTGGGCTAGCCAAGGGTTTAGTTTGGCGGCTTGAAAGGCGTAGGTTTTGTCGAGGAATTTTTTTGAGTGGCATAGTTTTAGGGAGGGGAAGGAGAAGAGTTGAATTTTTCGGGAGTTCTTATAGTTGTGGTTAAGGGTGAAGTGAGGGGTGATGTAGCTTGGGGATAAACCAAATATTGTTTTGTAGCAAAAACAGGCAAATTTGAATGTGATTCTGGATTCTAGTGGGAGCCAGTGGAGTTTGTGGTAGAAAGGGGTGATATGGTTCCATTTTTTCAGGTTAAATATGAGGCGGACAGCGGTGTTCTGGATCATTCTTAATCTCCTGAGGGTTTTCTTTGTGGAGCTCAAGTAGATGATGTTGCAGTAGTCCAGTATGCTGAGGATGGAGGATTGTACTAAGAGGCGGAATGAAGAGTCATCGAAGTATTTTTTTATGGTGCGGAGTTTCCAAAGTATCGAGATACTTTTCCTGACAGTGATATCAGTGTGTTTCTCGAGGGTTAGATGTTTGTCCAGTGTTACACCCAGTACTTTTAAGGTTTGTTCGAGGGGGAATGTGGATCCTTTTACTTGGATTGTAGTGTCCTTGATTTTGTCTTTGGGGGTTGCTAGGAAGAATTTTGTTTTGTCTGGGTTTAGTTTTAGTCAGTAGGATAGCATCCAGAGTTCTATCTGATTAAGTATGCTTGTGAGGGAGTTAAAGAGTTCTTGAGTGAAACTGGTTAGAGGGATGACTATGGTAATGTCGTCTGCGTAGATAAAGAATTTTAGCTTGAGGCTTTGCAGGAGGTTTCCTAGGGAGGTGAGGTAGATGTTGAACAGGGTGGGGGACAAGGGGGAGCCCTGTGGCACACCGCAGGAGTTTTCCCAGGAGTAGGAGAGAGAATCATTTTTAAATACTCTGTATGATCTGTTCCGTAGGAACCCGTTGAACCAGTTAAGGGCCTGGCCGGAGATGCCAATGTAGGCCAGGCAGTCTAGGAGAATGTCGTGGTCGACTAGGTCGAAAGCACTGCTCAGGTCCAGTTGTAAAATCAGGGCACTGGATCCCAGACTGAAGAGTGTATGTATGTGGTCTAGGAGGGAGGCTATGATTGTTTCGGTGCTGCGATTGGAGCGAAAGCCTGATTGGTTGTCATTAAGGATGTCAAATTTTTCTAGGTATGTGGTAAGTTCGGCGTTTACCACCCCTTCTGCTATTTTGGTGAAGAGCGGGATACTTGCGATAGGTCTGTAGTTGGATGGGGTGCTTGATGGTTCTTTCTTGTTTTTTATGATGGGAGTTATTGAGATGTGGCCTTGTTCTGCTGGGAAACTGCCAGTGGTTAGTAATAGGTTTACCCATGCTAACATATTGGCTTTAAAATGTATTGGCGCAGTTTTCATAATGTTGGGGGGGCAGGTATCCAGTCTGCAGAAGGAATTTGAATATTTGTTATAATACGTGTTGAAGGTTGGCCAGTCGATATTTGAGAATTGATTCCAGCTTAGGTCTGTTCTGGATCCTGGGTCTAGTTTGGGCCTGTCTGAGTTTGGAAGGATAGGGAAGTCCCCGTGGGGGCTGGCTGGGGCGGATATTGATGATCTTAATTTTTGAATCTTTGTGTTAAAGAAGTCTGCAAGGGGGTTAGCGGTTAGGGTGGATTCGTTAACGCAGGTGTCGGTGAGAGTTTCAAGGTTGTAGAGGTCGTTGACCAGTTTGAAAAGGTTGCTGCTGTTGTTTGTAACATTTCCAATTTTGTGGGCATAGAAGTTTTTTCGTTTGTCCTTGGTGAGGTTTTTGTAGTTTTTTAGTTTAAGTCTCCATGTAGCCCTGTGTTCTTGGGCACCAGATTTAATTCATTGTCTTTCTGACCTTCTTAGGTCTCTTTTTGCCTGTAGTAATTCCGAATCAAACCAACCATCCTGGATTGGAGATCTAATTCTGCGTGATTTTAAGGGGGCAATTTTGTCTAAGATAATTGTACTGTCTTTGATCCAAGAGGTCATGATTTGGTCTGTTTCTTCATTTTGTTTTGAGAGAGATTCGTAGAGGGGCCAGAATTCAGCCGGGTTGATTTTACCTCTAGTGGTGTGAGTTTTGGTGTTTTTTGATATTCTGTTTCTAGTGGCTTTTTGTTGGCATTTGATGGAGAAGTGGCATAGTTTGTGGTCGGACCATAGGGAGTCTGTCCAGATATCATGTTTCCAGTAAAATTTTGGGGTGGATGGGTTTTTGGCAGAGAATGTAGGTCTCATTGATGGCCTCTTTGGTGGGTTGTGATGGGCGGGGGCTTGAAGTAGCCTAGTTGCGAGATTAGTAACCAAAAGTCGGATATGTCTGGAAGGTCTGTTTGCTCTAGGTGGATGTTGATGTCTCCACATAGGAGGTTGTATGGACTTGCTAAAGAGTTGGAAAGTAGAAATTCGGCGAAGTCGTCCTTGGCTAGGGTCCATTTTTTGGGAGGGATGTAACACAGCGTGATTGTTAGGGGGGAGGCTAAGGATTTTGAGGTTAGGGAGGCGGCTAGTATTTCAAGGTTGGGGGAGGATTTGGTGTTGAGTGTGGTGCAATTTAGGTGGTCTTTGAAGATTATTGCTAGTCCACCTCCTCTTCCCCAGGTTCTGGCCAGGGACAAGATCTTGAAGCCTGGGGGAAGACAGTCTTTGACAATGATATCTGTGTCTGAATGCAGCCAGGTTTCGGTGAGTAGAACGATGTCAGGATTGGTTTCGGTGAGCCAGTCTTTAATAAGGATGGATTTATTTCTCATCGATCTTATGTTAAGATAGAAACCTTGCAGGTTCTGGAAGTTGGTGGGGTCGATTGGACAGTAGTGGGAGTAAGTTAGTTTTTTCAGTGATCTTTGATTTTTTAAGCGAGGTTTGGTTGGTCTGTGGGGTGGTGGGGGATTGGGGGGTGGACTTGTGTTTGGGTAATCGTGTGGGGAGTGGAGTGTGGGTGTATGAGATTTGGATTTTACCGTGTGGTATGAGGAGTAGAGGACTGGGATGTGAGTGGAGTATATTGGGTCGGCTGTGCAGATCCTGATGGTGATGAGGTAAAGTATGAGCAGTATAGCACATTGGTGAGGGATTGGCCAGGCCATATTGTTGCACTAGATTTATTTATTTATTAAATTATTTCAAAATTTTTTTTTATTTTTTATTTATTTATTTATTTTTTATTTTACTTCTACGGGCTTATAGGGTTTGTTTGTTTTTGGTTTTTTTAAAATTTATGCGGGCTTATTGGGTTGAAAGGAATTGCAAAGCTGGAGAAGGCAGAAGGGACAGCAGTGTAGTTACAAGCTGGAGAAGTTGTTACGTACTGTTGTATAATTGCTGAGGATTGGTACAAATGCTTGAGAATGCTATAGGGATATAACAAAAGCTTAGGAATGCTGTAGGGATATAACAAACAGTTACATGCTGTTACATGAAGAAGTTTGCAAGGATAAAGATGTTACAAGCTGTTTCATGCTGTTAAATAGATTCTAAGGTTGGTACGGAGGCTGTGAATGCTAAAGAAGAGTTACATGCTGTAAGGAAGATGTGGCATGCCAGTGTACATTGAAAATACTTATCCGGTTGGGGTTCCTAGTGGAGGTCTATGGTTCAGTCTGTTCGAGGTTAGTGTTGTGTTGGAGCTTGGTGTTTTCGCTTGAGGCTTCCACGCCGATGTCTCACACAGACGCTTCGCAGCACGCCGTTGGTGTGAGGGGTTTCAAATCAGGCTCTCCTGCTGGGATCGGGAGGGGGGTGGAGCGGTGCTCGCACGCTCCTCTCCACTGTGCTGGGGCCGAGGAAAGAGGCCGCGTTGCGCCAGAGTGAGGGCTTAAAGTCGGGCTCTCTTGCTGGTCTCGGGAGGGGGGCGGAGCAGGGCTCCCACGCTCCTCTCCACTGTACTAGGGCCAAGGAAAAAGGCCGCGTTCCGCCGGTGTGAGAGGCTTCGGGGTCAGGCTCTCCTGCTGGGATCGGGAGGGGGGGCGGAGCAGTGCTCGCACGCTCCTCTCCACTGTGCTGGGGCCGAGGAAAGAGGCCGCGTTGCGCCGGAGTGAGGGCTTAAAGTCGGGCTCTCTTGCTGGTCTCGGGAGGGGGGCGGAGCAGGGCTCCCACGCTCCTCTCCACTGTGCTAGGGCCAAGGAAAAAGGCCTCGTTCCGCCGTTGTGAGAGGCTTTGGGGTCAGGCTCTCCTGCTGGGATCGGGAGGGGGGCGGAGCGGTGCTCGCACGCTCCTCTCCACTGTGCTGGGGCCGAGGAAAGAGGAAATGTCCTAATAGTCAGGACTAAGGCACTGAACACACCAGTTATGGAGGTCGGAGGCTAAAATAGCCCTGTTACATCCAGTACATCGCACAAAACCATGAGGCACCTTGGACATGGAAGGAAAAATAGCTGATGCAAAACTGAATGGGCTCCAATGCTGAAGAGCTGAGGAGAAAATAAACCGACAAAAGACGATAGTGCCTTCTAAAAGAGGCCAGAAGGGCCAAACAACTGCCTAAAACAAACATATAGGAAAAATTTACAAAAAATGCATGAAGAAAAAAAGATGATTAAAAATTAAAGAAAAATGACATGAAGGAATGAAAAAATCTAAAGAAATTTCAACACGCTGAAGAGAATTTATGACATAGCTACTTAGTTTCATGGAAAATGAAGAACTGTAGAATCTGCAAGTTGAAGTCGGGAAGAAAGGCACACATGCTTGGTATGGGCAGAGCGAAAGTTTTTTTTTTTAAGTGACAGTATACTTTGGTATATGTCCTTACCTGGTCTGTGGATGTCATCATCCATATGTGAGACTATACTGTCTGCTTATCCTCCAATAAATTAAAATTTAAACAAACTATTAACTGTGTCTGTAAACATACATTGTTAAATTTGAGGGTTGGGATTTTTTTAACTATATGTGGGATTATGTGATAGAATAAATTTAATTTTCATGCATTACTACCACCTATTTTGTATATAAAATCATATATATTGTGACAGTAATTAAATAAATCTTCAGCTTTAATATCTATTTTCACACTGCAGGAATGATTTTTTAATAGTAGACAGAGCACATACAGTCATGTGAAAAAATTGGGACATCCCATGAAATATTCAGTTCTTTATCGTATTGATGTAAAATCTTTTTTTTTTTTTTTTTATCTCTGGAAAAGAAAGTGATGTAATTACAGGTAAACAAATATTTTCCTTGATTTACTCATGAAACAAAAAGATTCACAAATATGTATTCTAACAGGAAAAAATTAGAACACCCCCACATATCCTCCCACTTCAAATGGTTCAAATCACACACAAGTGTATCATATAATAATAATAATAATAATAATAATAACAACAGTTTATATACCGCAGTACCGTGAAGTTCTATGCGGTTTACAAAAGAATAAAAGAAGGTACAAATTGATTGAACTTAAAAGAGGTGAAAGCAAGTGATTAATCAGGTGCACATGATAAGAACATCATTACTCAGCATTTTGAAGGAGGTTTGCCCTACTTAAACCTCAGACATTTTGTTTGGTGTGCTCATGGCTGCTGCGGTGAGATCAAAACAGCTGCCTGAGGCCTTTAGAAAGAAGATTGTAGCACCTTATAAGTCTGGTAAGAGATTTAAAAAGATCTCAAAAGAATATGACATTTGCCATTCCACGTTCCAGAAAATAGTTTACAAGTGGAGGACTTTCCAAACAACTGCCAACATGCCCAGGTCTGGCCATCCAAGCAAGTTGACTCCCAGAGCAGACTGCAAGATGCTCATCACCGGATCTACAGCAGGCTCTTGCTACTGTTGATGTGAAAGTGAATGCCTCTACAATCAGAAAGAGACTGCACAAATGTAACTTGCATGGGAGGTATGCAAGGAGGAAACCTTTGCTCTCTAAGAGAAACATGAAGGTCAGACTGAAGTTTACCAGAGAGAACGTAGACAAACACCAGGACTTCTGGAATAGTGTTCTATGGACAAACGAGTCTAAAATGGAATTATTTGGACACCAGAAAAGAGGACATGTTTGGTGTACACCAAATACAACATTCCAGGAAAATAATCTCATACTATAACAAACCCACTGCCAGCAGAAGTTTTGTTCCTGTAAGGGGTGTGAAGTCTAGACAGCCCCAATGCAGAAGAGCTGACCAGGTCAGTGACCTGGAACCTTTAGTTGATGACTATCACTGGAATAGCCAGCCTGAGACAGGGAAAGATATGCAAGAACGCTTACGCTCTTGTATAGAGCCTTTAAATCCTGTCAGGAGATTATACTCTAAAATACCTGATGTTCCTTTAAGAACAAGGAAATCTGACCTCTGGCAAATGTATGCAAGCTATGGAATTTCAAGTAGCAGAGAGTGAACCAGAGCCTGGTGAGGAAATTATGGAAATCAACTGCAAATGTGAGTGTGATGATTTTTGCTACTAACTCTGTGAAAAGAACATTGCTGTGAACTGTGTTTTGTTTTGGTGCTTTGCTGGGAAGAAAGTGGCTTGTACTGACAAGAACTTAACTGCTTATGAACTGGAACATTTGTGGGCTGCTTTTCAAAACCAGCCCAGAGAAAAACTTTTGTTTTTTGCTATTTTTGTTTTTGCTGGATTTTGGTACTGAGGTACATTTGAACGGTGGCAACTAATTAGTCCACAACAACTGATCTTTAGAACTGTTAATCATTAACTCCTAACTTTGTTAATTCCACTCAATCTGTAGCATCTTCTAATCATTGTAAACCGAATAGAACTTCACGGTCCTGCGGTATATAAACTGTTATTATTATTAGTCTTGCATTGCAACAGCTGTGCCAAGAAACCTTCCTGAATGCTGAGACAGCCTTGGCTTAAGAACTGTCCTTTTCTTTTTTTATATATATAAATCTTTATTCATTTTACATCTTACAACAAGTGTAACAATAAATAAGCTAAATTGAATACAACACTTGAATCTCTATCATATTCAACATTAAAATATTTAACCCATTCCCTCCCAAACCAACCATAACCTATGCATTCAAAGCTCATATACAATATTCTTTATTATTGATCTAAATATTTAATAAAATTATTAAATCCCTCCCCCATCCCTTCCTTCTTATTGCATTTATAATGGAAAAATTGTATTTATTCATTACATTATCTAGTCAATGGCCCCCAGATTTTATTAAAATTATTATCGTTCCCTCTTTGTATAGCAACTGCTCTTTCCATTTTATAGATGTGACATAATTAATTTCACCAGAAGCAATAATTGAGTCTATTCCAGTTCTTCCAATTAAGTGTGATTTGTTGTATGGCGACTCCTGTCATGATCAATAAAAGCTTATTATTGTTAGACGAAATTTGACTCCATGTCCTCATTGATATTCCGAATAGAATTGTATCATAAGATAATGCCACATGGTTTTCCAATAAACAATTTACTTGACCCCAAATATCCAAAAGGCTAAAATAAAGGAACAATAAAATAATAAATGATCTAGAGTCCCTACTTCGAGATTACAATACCAGCATCTATTAGACTTAGAGCTATTCAACTTTTGTAATCTAACTGGGGTCCAAAAAAGCTCTATGTAAGAGAAAAAACCAAGTTTGTCTCATAGATGTGGAGACTGTAGATCTCATTCTCCAAGACCAAATCCGTGGCCATTGAGACGCAGTAATCTGATGCTTAATCTCAATGCTCCAAATATCTCTAAGACCATTTTTAGGCTTCTTTTTAACTAATCCACTTATCAATTTATACCACTATGTGACCTGGTGTCCCAGAAAGTCCACCTGAAAGCATAAGAACTCCAACTATAATGATTGTTAAGGGTTTTCCATTCAGGGAACCCAGCCTGAATGGCCTTATTCAATTGCAACCATCTAAAACTTTGCGATTTATTAAGGCCACATTTATATTGCAATTGTGAAAATTCAAGCAGTTTACCACTTGAAATAACATCTTCCAAAATACGTATCTCTATCATCCAATGTTTCCAGATGACCTTAAATCCGCCAATTTGAATCCTGGAGTTTAGCCATATAGTCTGATTTGTTGACTTTTGTTTTGGATCAGATGTTAAATTATTAATATATCGTAATGTTTTCCATGTATCCATTAATATTCTGTTTTCTTTATACAATCTAGGCATTTTAATACTAAGAACATGACATAATCGTAGAGGTAACATGAGTCGCCATTCCAACTATAACCAGTCTGGGGTATTATCTATGAGTTCTGGGAGGACCCAATACATGCCCTGGCACAAAATATAGGCTTGATGATACCCATAAAAATTTGGAAAATTTACCCCACCCTCTTTAATTGATTTTTGTAAAGATACTACTGCGATTCTAGGATTTTTACCTAGCCAAACAAATTTGGTAAGAATACTGTTTAACTTTTTATAAAAGGACCCTCTAAAAAAACTGGTAACATACTCATTTGATAACAAACCACAGGCAATATCATCATCTTAATTGTTTGAACTTTCCCCCACCAAGAAAGACGTGAAAGGTTCCATTGCTCGCACATTTCTGTTACTTTCTGCAACAAAGATTTTTCATTTTCTTTCATTGTGTCTTCCAGCGTATTTTTAATCCAAATTCCTAAATATTTTAATCTATCTTACTTCCATAAAAAAGAAAATGAATCAAACAAGCCTTTTGTGCAATGCACATTTAGTGGAAGAACTTCTGATTTACTCCAATTTATTTTATAACCTGAGAATTTTCAAAATTTTTCAATCAATTCAAGTAAGCATTACTCTAACTGTCCTTTTCATGCTTGCTTGCTTCTGGACTTTAAAGGTGTGAGGTTTGTGTTTGAATCTTTTGCATGGCTTAAAAACCAGAGAGGGTTATTTAAACTCTTTGAACAAGAAAAGCTGCCTGGTGCAAAGAACCTGTCCCAGTGTGTATAAAAGGGAAAAGTCATTTCTGAAACTGAGCACTGCTACTAGTTTACTCCAAGAACTTGTCTAAAAGTGCTTTGGGGGGGGGGGGGGATTTCACGTGAAGCAGCCTATCTAATTGGACATGTGTGAGGGAAGCTCCACTCTTACCCTACTAAAATCTGCCAATACAGGAGTTTTTTGCACCTGGATGCAAGGAGACAGCCTCTGCTTTTGCTGGGTGCTTTTGTTCAGGGTGGCCACACCGGGCATGCCTCTAAAATCGGCGAGAGGCCTCAGGGACAAGCAACCTCCTTCTAAGATGGTGGCTGAACAGGCTACGTTCACGATCCCAGCCAGCGACTGGATTACTGATATCACCAAATCAGTGTCAGCTGCCCTGGTGGTCCAGCTTAACAAAACTCAGTCTGCAGTCGACGAGATGCACGAGAAATTCGATTCCCACAGCCGGCGGGTTGAATGTTTCAGACATACGGTTGTACAATGTTGCTGCGCTCATGCGCTGGATCCACCAGGGTTATACAGAGTCTGATCGCTATTTTCTTTTTAGATGGGTTGCGGGTTGGAGCCACCCTTACCAATTCTTTAATTTACTGCACTCTCAACCAGACCATGTGGCTCATACGGGAGGGTGGAGGGGAGGGGGGGAGGTGTCGCTCTCATTTTCTGTTGCCCTTTCAGCAGGCCTGGCAGTGGTGGCGGAAGCGTCAGGGCTTACCGGCTACGGTCTCCCCGTATAGCACCGCGGGCAAATATTCGACGAAGTGTGGGAGAACTGAGTGTCCATTCGTGAGGCTGTAGAAGACGACTCAATTTGTCCGCTAAACAGTTGTGTTGATCCTGAATGTAAATAGCTTTGAGGAAGATGTTGTGAAGAATTGCCCAATGCCAGAGCTTCCTGACAGAGGGAGTGAGATCCTGTCCCTCCCTGTTTGTTAACATAATACATGGCCACTTGGTTGTCTGTCCGAACAAGAACCACCATGTCATGGAGGAGATGCTGAAAAGCTTTGAGAGCATAGAAGATCGCTCTGAGTTCCAACAGATTGATATGACACTGACGGTCTGTTGAAGTCCATAGATCCTGAGTACGGAGACCATTGACATGGGCTCCCCAGGCATAGGTGGACGAATTGGTTGTGAGAACCTTCTGATGAGGGAGATAGTGGAACAGCAAACCTCTGTTTGGAAAGATTGGAAGAGAGCATCCACCAACGGAGAGACTTCTGCAACAAAGGAGTTATTGTAATTTGTTGAGATGGCGGGTCCGTGGCTTGTTGCCATTGAGATGCCAGGGTCCACTGAGGAATGCGAAGGTGAAGTCTGGCAAAAGGAGTCACATGAACTGTAGAAGCCATGTGACCAAGCAGAACCATCATTTGCCGTGCAGAAATGGATGGAAGACAAGAGACCTGATGACAAAGTCGAATGAGGGTATCTTGACGTGTTTGTGGAAGGTATGCTCTCAGGTGGACAGTGTTCAGAGTTGCCCCAATGAACTGGAGAGATTGAGATGGGGTTAACTGAGACTTGGGAAAGTTTATCTGGAACCCCAGACTTTGGAGGACTGTTGGGTCGCTGCAATAACCCCTGGAATAGAGGGGGCCTTGAGGAGCCAGTCGTCGAGGTATGGAAATATTTGAAGACCTCGGTTGTGAAGAGCTGCAGCTACCACCACCAGACATTTTGTAAATACTCTGGGGGATGAGGCCAAGCCGAAAGGAAGAACTCTGTACTGCAGATGAAGATCCTCTACTTTGAATCTGAGGTACTTGCGAAAGGCTGGATGAATAGGGATACGAGTATAAGCCTCCTTGAGATCCAGCGAGCACATCCAATCTCCCTGATCCATCAAGGAATACAAAGTCGGCAAAGAGAGCATCCGAAACTTCTCTTTGACTAGAAATTTGTTGAGAGCTCTGAGGTCCAGAATAGGTCGCAAATCCCCCGTCTTCTTTGGAACTAGAAAGTAGCAGGAATAGAACCCCAAGTTCCGCTGGGACAGAGAAATCTCCTCGACAGCTCGAAGGTGAAGAAGAGCTCGGGCCTCTTGAAGAAGAAGGGGAAGTTGCGACTGATTGGAAGGACACTCTCTTGGAGGGTGATCTGGAGGCACCTGAAGTAAGCGAAGAGAGTATCCCTCTCGAAGGATGGTAAGAACCCAGAGATCTGAGGTGATGAGTTCCCACTGGTGATAAAAAGTGGACAGGCGACCCCCCTATGGGAAGAGGCGAGTTTTGAAATAGGGAGATTGGAATGCTCAAGCTGGGAACGTCAAAAAGGCTGAGCTGGCTTGGTGGCAGCAGGGGTTTGTGACTTCTGCTGACGCTGCTGCTTCTAAGGACGGCGAGGTGGAGGCCTGGAAAAAGCAGGAATCTTTTTCTGCGGGTAACGACGTGGAGTCTGTTTATACGCCCTAGCTGGCGTCGCCTTGGGTTTAGGGTGAATGAGAGAAGCAAAAGAGCGTTCATGTTCTGAGAGACGCTTAGTGGCTGCTTCAATGGAGTCATCAAATAACTCATTGCCTTGACAAGGCAGATTTGCCAAACGATCCTGGAGATTGGGATCCATGTCAACAATACGTAGCCATGCCAGTCTACGCATGGCTACAGCAAAGGCAGAGACTCGGGAAGACAATTCAAAGGCATCATATGAGGCTTGCAACATGAAGAGTCTCAACTGAGAAAGAGTCTTGAGAATTTGCTTGAACTCAGAAAGATGTGCCTTGGAAATATCCGGATAAAAGGAAGGCAACAATTTGAGAAAATGGTTGAAATAATTGGTGAAAATGTAATTATAGTTAAGAATTCGATTTGCCATCATTGAATTTTGGTATAAACGGCAACCAAACTTATCCATAGTACGACCCTCTCTGCCTGGAGGGACTGCAGCATAGATCTTGGAAGGATGGGCTTTCTTCAAAGATGATTTCACTACCAAGGATTGATGAGAGAGTTGGGACTTCTCAAACCCCTTACAGGGAACAGTGCGATAACGGGATTCCAACTTAGATGGGATAGCAGTAATGGAATAAGGAGTCTCCATGTTACGAATGAAAGTCTGTTTAAGGACTGGAGTCATGGGCAATCTCAAAGACTCTTTAGATGGATGAGGAAGTTCCATGTCTGCCAAATATTCAGGAGTATATTTGGAGTCTGAATGAAGGTCCAGTTTGAGAGCTTGTCCCATGTCAAACACAAACTTGGCAAAGGAAGTTGACTTGGGATCAGAGGCTTCATCAGGAGAAGGACTACGAGACTTTGGAGCCGCCGAGTAGGAAGGAGAAGCCTCCCTAGAGTATTGAGAGATTGGTTCAGACTCGAGTTGCATTGTCACAGAAGAAGCTGCACTGTGAGGTGGAGTCATGGAATGTTTTTGTTTCAGGGTCCGTGATGGAGAAGCACCCGGAGTGCGAGGCACAGAATGAATCGAAGCAGGAGGAGGAGAGTCCCAACGAGCCGGCTTCGAAGGAGGAGTCCTCGACCTGGATGGACTTTGGGTCGAGACTGAGTGCAGTCGAGACCTGTGCTTCGAAGTGGAAGAGCGAGGCAGAGAAGTCTCGGTATCCAGAGAAGAGTGCACCGTAGATGACTCACGACGATGCTTGGAGGCAAGATGCCTTGAATGCTTCAAACAGTGCTTCGAACGAGGCAATTCAGGCGAGGAATCACTGGAGGACAACCTCTTCGATGCACGAGACCTGCCTCGAGGCACGAGGACTGGAGGATCCGGTCGGGTTTCAGGCTGGTCTACCCGAGGCAGAGTCGAGGTCGGGAGCAGTTGAGCCACGATGGAGGATATCTAAGTAGTCAAGATGGACTTGAGCATGTCCTCAAACATCGGCACCGAGACAGAAGGATCTGATCTCGTATGTGCAGCAGTGCGCTCCAAAGAGGGCGACCTCGAAGGTGAGTATTCCCTTATCTTGGAGGCACGCTTAGAAGGAGGGAGCAAGGAGGACTCTGGCGGCTTCTTAGGTAAGGCACCTGAAAGAGATACAGGAGGCTTACCCACCGAAGACGTCTTCACTGAGGTCACTGTTGAGACCTTCAAGGGCGTCAAAGCCGGGGCAGGAGTGGAGGTTGCGGTTGAGGCCTTCGAGACCAAAGCTCCAGCCGAAGCCAAGGTCGAGGCCTTCGAGACCAGAACCCCCATCAACGTCGGAGTCGAGGCCTTCGAGACCGGGGCTGCTGCCGGGGTCGAACCCGAAGTCTTGTCCGAAGGTTGCTCCATGTCGCCAAAAAGTTGCCAGAATTGGGCACACCTGCGACGAAAAGCTCGAGATGTTAGAGTGAAACAGCAGTGACAGTCTTCTGGTGAATGAGTTGAACCCAAACACTGTAAACGACGACAGTGAGGATCGGTGACAGAAATCACTCGATTACACTGACGACAGTGCTTGAACCCGGTAAGAGGCCGGGACATAGAAAAAATAAAGTCCGTGTCGAACGGAGTGAGCAGTTGGGCCTAGGCCAAAGGCTCACCGACCGGACCAAAGGAGCGATAGAAAAACGAATAATTATATTGTTTTGGGGGTTTTTTTAGAAAAGAAAAGGAAAGAGACACAACGACCGAACTTTAAAAATAAAAGAAACAGCCGTGGTAAAAAAAGGCAAATTTCGCTGCAGAGCTGAAGAAAAAAAACGTCTTCTTGGCTCCGCGGAAAATAACGAACTGAGGATCCTCACAGGAGATGCGCCCTCTAGTTCAGACGGGAAGGCACGCGCACATGCGCGGTGCAGCACTTGAAAGCTCAAAGATCTTCAAGCAAGTTTGCTTTCGAGGCTGTCCGCTGCGGGGCTCCGTCGCTGAATTCACCCATATGTTGAGAATATGCTGCCTGCTTGTCCTGGGATAACCGATGTTTGAGGGTAACTCTGCCTGGCTGGGGATGGTCGGTGTTTCGGTATTGGGCCAGCTCCCTTTCCCCTCCATTCAATAGTTGCAGGCACATTGGGCGCTTCCTTCTAAGTACATGTTCTCCTTCCTTCAACTTCGA
Organism: Geotrypetes seraphini; assembly: GCF_902459505.1. NCBI lineage: Eukaryota > Metazoa > Chordata > Amphibia > Gymnophiona > Dermophiidae > Geotrypetes > Geotrypetes seraphini. The sequence goes on from NC_047088.1 coordinate 21,439,696, forward strand.
TACTACTGGGCCACCACCGGTCGAGACTGTGCGGGTGGCTGGGATTCCGGGCCTCTGGATCAGATCTTTGCGGCTACTCCACTGGCACTAAATCGGTTGTCCCACTGGTATGTTGCCTTGCGGCTCTCTTCCCGGATTCCTGGGAAGAGCAAACTAAGGGAGCAATGGGAGGCAGATCTGGGCCAGAGCATTACTGACCTACAGTTCAATGACTGTTTCCAGACCCTTTATCTTTTCTCAAAGTCTGCGGACTATCAGGAGCTGCAGTATAAAATTTTGCACCGAGCGTACATCACTCGGCACAGGGGGGCACGGCTTGACCTGTGGGATAGTGACCTCTGTCTCAAGTGTAAATATAAGCCTGGCACTTATGTTCACTCATTTCTTGAGTGCACTGAGCTTACCATTTGGCAAGGACTCCAAGGTCTCCTCAACTCTGTCCTCCACAGACCCATAGCATGGGATTATGGCACCCTCTTATTTGGCCTGCAGGGCTCTCTGCAAGAGCAGGGTTTTTCCCCTTCCCAATGTAGATTTTTGTGCAATGCCCTCTTAGTGGCCAAGAAATTGATCCTGATCTACTGGGTGTCTTGAGGACTCACCTCCCACCGTTCAATGGCGAGCCAAGTTGCGAGAGATGGCTCAATTTGAGATTCATTCCTATGAGATTTCCACAGACTGGACCTGAAGCATTATGTGACTTTATGGGGGGGGGGGGGGCTTGCTAGATCTCCTTACTTTCTGATTGCCCACTGACCGGGGCACTACCTTCGCTCACTGTAGAGGCACGACTGGGGCTTCGGGCCCTCATTGTCTGCACTCCGGGAGGGGGGGTGGATTCCCGGGGAGGTCTGTCTGAGTAGAGTATATGCGCTGCCTGTTGTATGTTTGATGTATGTCTGTTGTGGATTTGTTTGTAAGTTATTGGGTTTCTTCCTATTAAAATGCCATGGTTGCTGGTCCGGGCGGGACTTTTACTTGTCCTGGATGGAGAGAGCTTTGGATTGGTTTGTTGCTATACTTTTTGCAGGCCCCTTGCTGGACTTACTATTTGGGGAGGTCTGGCTCTGCTAGCTATTCCACTGTTATTCTAATGACTCCTGTACAGTTTTTGTTTTATCCCTTGTGCTTTACTTTTTGGACCATATGCCATTTTCAATAAAAATATATTTAAACTGGTCTTAGGGATATTTGGAGTATTAAGATTAAGCACCGGATTTCTGCGTCTCAATGGTCAAGAATTTGGTCTTGGAAGTTGAGATGTACAATGTCGTCATCTATGAAACAAACATGGTTTTTTCTGTTATATAGAGCATTCTGGACCCCAGTTCGTTTACAAAAGTTAGATAGCTCTAAGTCGAATAGATGTTGGCATTGTCATCTCGAAGCAGGGACTTTAGATCAATTATTGTTCTATTGTCTGTTTATTTTGTCATTTTGGAATTCAATATGGGGTCAAATTAACTGTCTATTGGAAAATCCAGTGGCATTGTCTTATGATACGGTATTATTTGGAATGGTCATGAGGGCTAAAAGCCAAATATTATCTAAAAACAACAGGCTTTTATTAATTATGACAGGAATCGCCATACAAACAATTGGAAGAATTATAAAAGGCTTAATTATAGCTTTTGGTGGAATTCATTATGTCATATGTACAAAATGGAAAGGACATTGGCCATTCAGAAAGGAAATTTTAAGAGGTTTCAGGAGATTTGGGAGCCATTAGCAAAATATTGTAACGTTTAAATAGTGTTTTTCCCTCTAAATATGCACATCCGGATGGGGGGGAGGGAATTTTGAATAACTGATATGGGGTAATTATAGATATTTATGTATGGATTTTGTGATTGTTTAGAGGGGAGGGGGATATAAGACTATTAAGTGTGGAATTTGGATATAAAATGTTTGTATTTACTGTGACACTTATTGGAAGTATTGAAAATAATAAAGAATTGGGGGAAAAAAAAGTTTATTTTGTACCTTACCACTTTGTGCCTTGTGTCTTTACCTGACATAGTGCTGATAAAGAGGATGAGACTCTGAAAGCTTAGCAATTGCAACAGCTGAGGTGGCTGTTTGCCAGTTCCTGGAAGAAAAGCTGTGTTTATTTTTTCTGCTGATATTCTTTTTGTTTGATGCTATTAAACAGTGGAATTGGTATGCAGGCAAGTGTGCCTTGAACCCAAAGCACAAAGTCTGGCCAGTGGCCAATAATAAATCTCTAAAACTTGAACATTGGTAAGTTTACTTCTTTTGCTGAAAGAGACAGATACTTACCTGAAATACTGGGGTTTGACCACAGTGTAGCCATTACAAGGCCTGAAGGGAACCCCAAGCTAGAGGGGACACGCCGGACCAGTATTTTGTTACCGCCCAGATGGTCTGCTGTGCTCAGAGACCCCGGGTTGTGACAATACTAACTGTGAAGTATGGAGGTGGAAGTGTTATGTATGAGGATGATTTGCTGCAGCAGGACCTGGCCAGCTCACCATCATAGAATCCACCATGAATTCTACTGTGTATCAGAGGGTGCTCGAGGAACATGTGGGACGATCTGTAAGAAAATTAAAGCTGAAGAGGAACTGGACCCTGAAACACAACAATGACTCAAAACATACCAAATGGAGAGTCCTGGAGTGGCTGGTCAAAGCCTTGATCATAATCCCATTGAGATGCTGTGGGGTGATTTGAAACGGGCTGTACATGCAAGAAACCCCTCAAACATCTCACAGCTGAAAAAATTATGCATTGAGAAGTGAGCCAAACTTTCCTCAGACTGATGTCAAAGACTGGTAGATCGCTACAAGAAGCATCTCACTGATTATTTCTGTCAAAGGGGGTAAACACTAGCTATTAGGTTATAGGGTGTCCTAATTTATTCCTCAGTTAGAATACACCTTTTTGTGGATATCTTTTGTTTCATGAGTAAAAGATTTGACAAAGATATGTGAACATTTCTTAAGAAAGAACTGAATATTTAATGGGGTGTCCTAATTTTTTCATGACTATCTGAATCCAACTTATCATGGAAGAATCTTTTCATTAAGTATTTAAAAGGATACCACTTTTTTAGTTCCATTGAAAGGAAGGCTTTTCATATTCATGACTAATTTGAGACTGACTAGAGATAAAATTTGTATACTTTGAGGATTTGTAGGTTTTTACAAGAGATCAGATTCTTGCACACACTGAATTCTACAAAGCAGTTAGCAGCAAAAGTAACGCCACCATGTGAATAAATGTAGACAGAACCAGGAGTATTTAGAATGTTAGATTTCCTAATTTTTCTTGATTAATAGTTTCTCCTTTTCTCTTCCAACACAATTGGTACCAGTGCTGGGTTTCTGGTATCTGGCATAACTAACTAGAAATTTTACCCTTATTTTAACAGATCCTCCTCCTTACTGTTCCTAGCCTGTAGCAGAAAAATACAAAAAATATTTCCCATTGATTTGGATGCCACAGGCTTGATCAAAATGAACTTCCAAGCACACCTGGATAAGTTGCCTATACATGTTACATCTTATGAACTCCAGAAAGCAACTCTTTTTGGCACAATGCAAGTACTACAGCGAAGTGTTAACAATGAATTTGAGAAACTAAGATCATGCCCTGGCTTAGGTTAATTCCTGTCATAGTATGTGCAAAACTAATGCCACAGATATAAATTGTTATCAAGCCAGGAAGGCCCCTACTGTGGCTTAATAACAATTTAAATATAGCTGTGGCATTAGCTTTTGTTACCTTTTATATTGAATTATGTGCAAAACTAATTCAACTGGAGAAATTTCCTCCGAGAAAACCATAACTCTCATCATCCTTCCCCTCCACTTGACGGTACATAGCATTGTCACTGAGCAAACAAGTTGGTTCAAAGAGGACACGTTTTAAATAAAAGGGCATAACTTTTTTAGAAACATTTGCTTAGTATTGCTTTTGATAATACTATATAAAATGATGCTAGCTTTTCCTATTATATTGAGAGATACTGCTTGGAACTAACTCAATATACACAAGGTAATAGTGCACAAAAAATTACAGCCGTTAGCTTAAGATTACTGTGATGCAGTTCCATTTGCAATGGGTTGCTAGTTGGAAAACCAGGATTGGAAAAGGTATGTCAAGGAGTTTATGAGCTCGAATCCTGTACTGCAGTGTTTCCCAAGTCAGTCTTAAAGTACCTCTACCCAGTTTGGTTTTAAGGAAAACCACAATGAAACCTCACTGTGGTTATCGGAAAAACGATTGGCTGAGCAGTAATTACAGCAGTGGCTTGAAAAAACTGCAGTACCATATCACAGAAGAGGAGGTTAGAAAGATTGTAGCAAAAGAGAAGAAACTAAAGACCGAAGCACAGAGAAAGGAAATAAAGACAACAAAATACCAGGATCTAAATTGCATATATACTAATGCAAGGAGCCTAAGAAACAAAATGGGGGAATTAGAAGCCATGGCCAATGCAGAGGATATAGACATCATTGGAATCTCTGAAACATGGTGGAATGAGGAAAACAAATGGGATACAGAGTTTGTACCCCGGTAGTGCTATCGCCAGGATAGGTCAGGACAGAAAGGAGGTGGAATAGCCCTATACATAAAAGAAATCATACAATCGACAAGAATGAACACAGCAGAGACGACCAACAAGCTGGAATCACTATGGGTTAAAATACCGGGAAGGAAAGGGCTTGAAATAAAGATGGGCCTATACTATCATCCACCCGGGCAAACCGGAGATATCGATGAAGAAATGTAAGCCGAGATGAAGCGAGAATGCAAAAGTGGTAACAGTTATTATGGGAGACTTCAACTACCCTGGGATAGACTGGAGTCTTGGAAGCTCAAAATGCGCTAGGGAGACAGAATTCCTGGAGGCTACACAGGATTGCTTCATGGAGCAGCTTGTTAGAGAACCGACGAGTGGAAATGCCACTCTGGATCTAATCCTAAATGGGTTAAGGGGACTTGCAAAGGAAGTAGAAGTAGTGGGACCGTTGGGAAACAGCGATCATAATATGATCAAATTCAAGGTTGAGGTAGGAATACCGAAAGGAAAGAGAACCATAGCGACAACTTTTAACTTCAGGAAAGGAAACTATGAAGCAATGAGGGAAATGATAAGAAAGAAACTTAGGAACACTTCCAAAAAATGGCAAACGGTAGAACATACCTGGTCTTTTTTCAAGGACACAGTGAGCAAAGCGTAAAATCTGTATATCCTCAGATTCAGAAAGGGGTGCAAAAAGAGTCGAACAAAAGACCGAGTGTGGATAACTAAAATAGTGAAGGAAGCAATAGGCAATAAGAAAAATTCATTCAGGAAATGGAAAAAGGACAAAACTGAGGGGAACTGGAAAGAGCACAGGAAGTATCAAAAAGAATGTCACCCTGTGGTTCGAAATAGAGCTGCACGGGAACGAGGACGACAGGGATCCCGTGGGTTCCCCCTTCGGGTCACGGGGATCCCGTGGGGACGCCCCTAGGATTGCAGGGATCCCGTGGGGATGCCTGCTAGGGTCGCGGGGATCCTGCGGGGTTCCGATGCACTCGAGCCACGAGGCTCGTCTTCTTTTCCCTACCTGCCCTGCCGCAGCACACAGCCGACTGGAAGTCTTCCATGATGTCAGCGCTGACGTCGGAGGGAGGGCTTAAGCAAAGCCTTCCCTCCCTCCAACGTCAGAGCTGACATCGGGAAGACTTCCGGTCGGCTATGTGCTGCGGCAGGGCAGGTAGGGAAAAGAAGACCAACCGAGCTTTCCAAAAAACAGGAGCTTTGGACTATGAAGACTCTAAAGTGCTGTTGTTTAACAATTACTCCGTGCAAGTGGCTGCAAACTTATGTCACCATTCTGCACGATCTTCACAACCAAGGCCTCCAATTTGCACTGGTGTTCCCGGCGAAGCTGCTTGTGTGGCAGGATGGCAGGACGATTACCCTTGCCAAGGTGAAGGAAGCCAGGGCAGTTATGGAGCGGCTTCCTGCCCAATTTACTGCTTTTGCAAGACCCTGTGCGGCCTGATGGACGACTTCTGTCTTTCCTGTGGGGAATGTCATGGACCTTGCCTGGGGTCACCTCACTGGGCACAGGGTTTTGGCCCTAGGGTTTGATCTTTGGCATCCCTGTTCCTGCCTGGGCCCCATGTTTGCTGTGGCCTGTTGGGGCTCCTACCGTCCTGACCCCTGTGCACCTGCATTTGCTTGGACTGTATGCTGTTGGCTGGAGGACTCTGCAGGGAGCCAGGGGGCCTTCACTCTGTGAGAACTCCAATCTGCTTTGGCTATCGGCTCTCTGCCTGTGGCCCAATTTGACTGGGGTCTTGCTGGGCTCTCCAGTTTGGTTTTACACTTATGTTCTTGGATGGGATGCAGAAATGTGTTGTTTATTTGGCTGGGGATGAGGTCCTCTCTGGGTGGGCTGGGGAAGTGCATATGGGATTGTATGCTGGGGGAGGCATGCTCTGGGGGAGGGGGGTGGCTATGGTATGTCTGGTGTGGGGGGGTATGCCTGTGTATTCCTAGACCACAGAGCAGCGCTACAAGGACTACAGGGACCTGATGGGCTTCACCTAACAAAGAGAGGCAAGAAAGTTTTTGGACATCGACTAGCACATCTACTTCGGAAGGCTTTAAACTAGGTAAGTTGGGGGAGGGTTCACACATACATACCAGAGCAGTAAGGATCCATCCTGGTGAAGCAAGTAAAACCCACACTTCTGAGCCTAAGGTAAGTACCCATAGTATACACAATTCTGAGCCTAAGGCAAGTACACTAACGGGGATAGGCATATCATCACAAATTTGGAGAGCAATGTATGTTAATGCACACAGCTTGGGCAACAAAATCCTGGAACTAGAAACAGAAATAAGGAATGCAGACCTTGACATAGTAGCGATATCCGAGACCTGGTTCACAGACTCGCATGGGTGGGATATGGTTATACCAGGCTACAATCTACTTCGAAGGGACAGAGAGGGCAAATTAGGAGGGGGGGTAGCACTATACACTAAGGATAATATCAAAACTACCAGGATCACAGAGGTTAGATACACAGGGGAATCACTTTGGGTAAACCTGGCCAGAGGGAACGAAAAATGCCTTTACCTCGGTGTGGTATACAGGCCTCCGAGACAAAAGGAAGACGAAGACAAAGATTGAGGACATAGAGAACATCACTTTGCGTGGTGACACAGTACTGTTAGGCGACTTCAACATGCCAGATGCAGACTGGAACACCCTCTCAGCAACTACGAGCGGTAGCAAGAGAATAATAACCTCCATTAAGGGTGCACAACTAAAACAAATGGTATTAGAGCCCACCAGGGAAAAAGCAATACTGGACCTGGTACTCACAAATGGAGACAGTGTCTCGGAAGTATCAGTGGGAGACACGCTGGCCTCCAGCGACCACAACATGGTATGGCTCAACCTCAGAAAAGGCTTCTCTAAATCAAACACAGCAACGAGGGTCCTCAACTTTAGGGAGGCAGATTTCGACAACATGAGAGACTGCAAAACCATGCAGAAACTGACAATCCGGAAACTATGTGGTCAAACCTAAAATCCATCCTGAACGAAGCATCTAGCCGCTACGTAAAAACAGTAAGCAAACGCCGGAGAAACAAAAAACCACAATGGTTCAACAAGGAAATATCTGACCTCATTAAAATGAAAAAAGAAACATTTATTACCTACAAACATCTTGGGAAAAGGGAGGCAAAAGAAGACTATCAGGCCAGATCTAAGGCTGTCAAAAAGGCAGTCAGGGAAGCCAAACTTCAAACAGAGGAAGAACTAGCACGGAACATTAAAAAAGGGGACAAATCCTTCTTCAGGTACATTAGCGACAGGAAGAGAAACAAAAATGGAATAGAACGCCTTAGGAAATCAGATGGAAACTACGCAGAATCTGATACTACCAAAGCAGAACTGCTAAACGAATACTTCTGCTCAGTATTCACCTGTGAAGCACCGGGAGATGGTCCGCAACTACAAATAAGAAACAGCCAAAATGACCTGTTTCGTGACTACGAGTTTACACCTAGTAATGTCTACCACGAACTTTCAAGACTCAAAGTAGACAAAGCTATGGGGCCAGACAATCTACACCCCAGGGTACTCAGAGAGCTGAGTGAAGTTCTGGCTGAACCACTATCCGTACTCTTCAATCTTTCCATGCGCACGGGAATAGTACCCCTAGACTGGAAAACAGCTAACGTAATTCCACTCCACAAAAAGGGCTGCAGAACGGAGGCAGGAAATTACAGACCGGTGAGTCTTACATCCATAGTGTGCAAACTCATGGAAACACTGATCAAACAGGAACTTGACAAAATTCTAGATGAAGAAAATCTACGTGATCCACATCAACACGGATTCACCAGGGGAAGGTCCTGCCAATCTAATCTGATTGACTTCTTTGATTGGGTGACCAGTCATCTGGATGCCGGTGAGTCCCTTGACGTGATATACTTGGACTTCAGCAAAGCTTTTGATAGCGTTCCACACCGCAGGCTGTTGAACAAACTAAAATCGATGGGATTAGGGGATACATTCACAACATGGGTAAGGGATTGGCTAGATGGTAGGCTTCAAAGGGTGATGGTAAACGGTACCCCCTCCAAAACGTCAGCAGTGATGAGTGGAGTACCTCAGGGCTCCGTCTTAGGGCCGATTCTATTCAATTTATTCATAGGAGATTTGACCCAAGGACTTAGAGGAAAAGTATCACTGTTTGCCGACGATGCCAAACTATGCAACATAGTTGGCAAAAGCAGTGTGCCTGACTTTATGACGCAGGACCTAAGACAGCTTGAACAGTGGTCATCAACTTGGCAGCTGGGCTTCAATGCTAAAAAATGTAAAGTAATGCACCTAGGCAAAAAAAATCCACACAGAACTTACACACTAAATGGTGAAACCTTGTCCAGGACCACGGTGGAACGTGATTTAGGAGTGATCATTAGCGACGATATGAAGGCTGCCAATCAAGTAGAGAAGGCATCGTCCAAGGCAAGACAAATGATGGGCTGTATCCGTAGGGGTTTTGTCAGCAGAAAACCTGAAGTCATAATGCCGCTGTACAGATCCATGGTGAGACCTCATCTCGAGTATTGTGTTCAATTCTGGAGACCACACTACCGAAAAGATGTGTTGAGAATTGAGTCGGTTCAGCGAATGGCTACCAGGATGGTTTTGGGGCTCAGGGAACTCACGTATGAAGAAAGGTTAAAAAAACTGAGGATGTACTCACTGGAGGAGCGAAGAGAGAGAGGGGACATGATTGAGACCTTTAAGTATATTACTGGGCGTATAGAGGTGAAAGATGATATCTTCAGTCTTACAGGGCCCTCAGTAACCAGAGGACACTCGCTGAAAATCAGGGGAGGGAAATTTCAGGGTGATGCGAGGAAGTACTTCTTCACTGAAAGGGTGGTAGATCATTGGAACGAGCTGCCTCAGAGGGTGATTGAGGCCAGCAGCGTGTTAGATTTCAAGAGAAAATGGGATATTCATGTGGGATCTCTAGGAGAGTAAGAATCAGGGAGTGGGTCATTGGTATGGGCAGACTCGATGGGCTATAGCCCTTTTCTGCCGTCAATTTCTATGTTTCTATGTATGTTTGTGGGGTGTGGGGGGAGGGTAGGTGTGGGAGTGAGATGAGGTACCGGGGGCATTGTGGTTGGTAGCACATACTCAATTTGTGGCGGAGTTTAGCTGGGTATTCAGATAGTCTGTGGTTATGGCTGATTTGAAAGTGACTACGCTTAATGTGGATGGAATCAAGTCTCCCATTAAGCGTTCACGGATATTGACTCATCTCAGGAAGCTGGGTACTGATATAGCATATTTGTAAGAGACCCACCTTTCTCAGATCGAGCATGCTAAGCTGTTGAGGGGTTAGGTGGGGGGGGAAAGGTAGGTGGGGGAAGGTAGCTTCAGTGGGAGGCAAAGGGGTGTTGCCATCTTAATGCATAAGAGATGGCCGTTTACTCTACATCAGTGGTCAGCAAACCACAGCTCACGAACCGCATGTGGCTCTTTATCCACTTGAGTGCGGCTCGCGGCTCAGCTTCAACCGCTGGTCCGCACAAATTTTCTGCTGGTCCACAGGGCCGGCACCTCCATCGGGCCCAAGAGATTGTTCAGTAGCCGCCAGTCTTCAGTGCGATCAATGCAGCATTTTTGGGCTGGCTCCCTGAGTGCTGCAGTGCACAAAGCCATGGGAAAAGGCTTCTACCCGCGGCCTGCGCCTGACCCGGAAGCCTTCTCTCTGACGTCGCAAAGTCAGAGGGAAGGCTTCCAGATGAGGTGTGGGACGCGCGCGAGGAGCCGCTTCCCACAGCTTTGTGCAATGCAGCACTCAGGGAGCCAGACTGAAGACCCTGCGTAGATCGCACCATGGACCAGCCTGAAGCTAACACCGGGGGGTAGGCCAAAAAGCAAGACACATGGAGGGAGAGAGACAACAACGGTAGAGGAAATGCTTTTATTTAGTGATTTTGCATCTGCTGTCTGTTCAGGAAGAAATGCATTTGTTTGGTTTTCTCTGGGGGTTGTACTTCTTGAAGAGTCTTGCATCTTAGGGTTTGTTTGAATATTAGTACTTTTAGTTTTTGGTTCTGCATTTGCATGGGATTATCTGTTTTCTGGTAGAAATGAATGTTGAAAAGCATACAGTGTGCTTTCTGTATTTTAATTTTGTGGTTAACTATTATGTGTTGTTAATACGATGATATTGTATGTGTGTACATATGAAAAATGGATGGAAAAAATGGTGTTACAATTAGTACTATTATGGGGGTGAGGTCTGGGGTGGAGATTGGATGGAGATGGGAAGGTTGGTCGGCCCGGCGCTTCAGCATCTTCTTTACGGGGAAGGGAAGCAGGGAGAGCTCAGAACTTGGCGGCGGCCTGTTTCCCGATTGCGGCAACAGTGGTAGCCTGTTCCCTGGTGTGGCAGCCTGTTCCCCAATGGCGGTGGCTTGGGGGAGGGCAGGGCGAAAGAAAGGGGCAGGGTGAAAGAAAGAAAACGTTGGGGGAGGGAATGAAGTCTGGACCAACTTTATGGAAAAATAAGTCTCCAGACAACAAAGGTAAAAAACGGAATTTATTAACTAAAATATGTTAGTTTTGGGAAATGTATATAGCAGATGTCTTTGTATTGTGTTCAAAAGAAAAGGAAATGCATTTCTGCTTTTATTTCTACAGTGTTGAAGTACTTGCTGACCCTGGCTGTGACTGGTGGGGATCCCCAAGCACCACCAGCAGAGGACCTCCTCTAGAGACGGCCAGAACTCCCCTCCACCGAGCACAGCAGTCGCTGGCAACATCCATGAGCCACTAAGATGCCAGCATCTGTGACTCAGGGACGCTACTGTTGCCTGCCAAGCTTGGCAAAAGGGACCCCCGGCCAACTGCAAAGGAAGTCCTCAGCTGACAGCTTGGGGGTTCTCATCAGCTGAGTATTTATATTTTATATTTACATTAGAGGCTCTGGTAGAAACCCGTTTACAAAGTATGTATTCTTCCCAATTAATATTTCCAAATTAATAAAGTCTCTTTGCTTATTTGTAAATGGGTTTCTACAAGAGCCTTTAATTCAGTAGCAAATTAAATGAAATAACCATTTCTGATGTTTACAGAGACGGGCGGGGACGGAGGGGATTCCTCACGGGGACGGGTGGGATTTCTGTCCCCGTGCAATTCTCTAGTTCGAAAAGCCAAAAGAGAGTATGAAGAGAGGCTAGCCAGGGAAGCACAAAATTTTAAACCGTTCTTTAGATATGTTAAATGGAAGCAGCCGGCTAGGGAAGAGGTGGGACCGCTGGATGACGGAGATAGGAAGGGAGTGGTGAAGGAGGAGAAAGAAGTGGCAGAAAGACTTAACATGTTCTTTTTGTCTGTATTTACAAATGAAGACACATCCAACATACCGGAACCTGAGCAAATCTTCAATGGAGATCAAGCAGAAAAATTAACATCCATGGAAGAGAGCCTTGAGGGGTAGTTGGCTTTAGTGAGAGGTGGAGTTTGAGACTTGCGGTATTATTTCTTTTTTCAGAGTTTTCTTGAAGAGTATGGTCTTTATTTCTTTTCTAAAAGTCTTGTAGTCGAGGGATGCCGTCAGTAGATTGGCAATTTGGTTGTCTAGTTTGGCTGCTTGAGTGGCCAGGAGGCCATCATATAGTTTTTTTTCCATTTGATCTCCTTAATTGGGGGTATGAGAATGGGTTGTGAGTTTTCCTATGTCTGGTTGCGGTGTTGTGGATGAGGCAGTTATTCAGGTAGTTTGGACTGTCTCCATATAAAGTCTTAAATAGTAGGCAGTAGAATTTAAATTGTATTCTTGCTGGGATCGGAAGCCAATGCGATTGGAGATATGCTTCTGTAATGTGATCATGTTTCTTTAATGAGTAGATGAGTCTTAGTGCTGTGTTTTGGATAGTTTGTAGTTGTTTTGTTATGGTTGTAGGGCATGGGAGGTAGAGGATATTACAGTAGTCAAGAAGGCCTAGTATTAAGGACTGAACTATGAGCTGGAATTGAGTTTTCTCGAAGAATTTCCGAACTTGTTTTAAGTTTCTCATGACTAAGAATGACTTTTGTATTGTTTTATTGATTTGCGGTTGCATGGTGCAGCATCTGTCGATAGTTATTCCTAGCAGTTTTAGGGTGGTTTGTATGGGGTAGTTGATTGTGTTGATTTCAATGTTGGTTATGGTTGGTATTTTGTTGTTTTCTAGGAGGATGAATTTCGTTTTATCTGGGTTCAATTTCAGTTTGTGATCTTTCATCCAGGTTGCTATTGATTTTAGTGTTTGGTATATTGTGTTCGTCATGGAGAGTTCAGGTTGATCGAAGGGTATGAGAATGGTAATGTCATCGGCATGGCTGTAGGAGGTTATGCCTTGCTTCTCCAGGTGAGAGCTGAGGGAGGCTGTATAGAGATTGAAGAGAGTCTGGGATAGAGGGGATCCTTGGGGAACTCCGCAGGGGTTTGACCAAGGTTCAGATTTTTGTTTGTCTGATTTTACTCTATAGGTTCTTGATTTAAGGAATCCTTCAAACCATGTGTATACTTTATCTCTGATACCTATTGTATCCAGGATTTGTAGTAGAATGTTATGGTCCACCAAGTCGAATGCAGCGGTAAGGTCTAGTTGTATGAGCATCATTTTTTTTCCTGTGCTGAGATGTTGTCTGGCTGTGTCCAAGAGAGATCCTAGTATTGTTTCCGTGCTGAAGTTGTTTCTGAAGCCGGATTGTGTGGGATGGAGTATGTTATGGTTTTCTAGGTAATTGGAGAGGAATTTGGCAACTAGTCCTTCTATTATTTTGACGTAGAGTGGAATAGAGGCAATGGGTCTGTAGTTGGCTGTTTGGTCTATCGGTCCTTTGGGGTCTTTGAGGATCGGGGTGATGATGATTTTCGCTGAGGTTGGTAGAGTAGTGGCGAGATTTGTATCCAGTTTAGAAGAAGAGCGCGGAATTTTGTGCTGGATATTTTTAGGAGATATGGTGGACAGTTGTTGAGGTCACAGGATGCATGGCTGTATTTTTTGTAGTATTTGTTGAATTCAGGCCATTGTATGTTGGGGAATTGAGACCATATTCTATCTGCTGCAGTAGAATCTCTATCTATGGGGAGAATTGTGAATTTGTTAGGATGGGTAGAGGTGTCATTGAGGGTAGCTCTTGCATTGGTAATTTATTTTGGAAGTGTTCTGCTAATAGAGTGGCTGAGGGGGGTAGTATTGTTAGTGGTCAGGTAGGGTATGGTAGAATTGCTCTGCAGGTCCCGAGGGACATTTGTAGTGTTTTATATTACTTCACAGTATGGCTGGTACTGGATTTTGGCTTTGGATTTAGACCACAACTTTCTTAGTAGTAGCTCAAGGTATATTACATTCAGGGTACAGTAGATATTTTGGAGGGTTTACAAGTTATGTTTTGTACCTAAGACAGTAGAAGATTAAGTGACTTGTCTAAGATCTCAAGAAGCAGCAGCTTCCCTAGCTCTCAGGTTGCCACTTTAACCATTATGTACAGCTAACACAGATAATACCTATTACCTGAGCCTAATATTTGGCAATGTAACAATAAATTAAAGGTTAGCAGAACTAAAACCTAGTGGCCATTTGGCAATTTAATAAAATCACTGATGGGAGTGGATGTTTAAAAAAAACAAACAAACCCCAAAACAAAACAAAACAAAACTACCCCGATGCATATACACGCAGTATATTTTGACATCTTATGCTAAGGTGTTGGAAAGAATTCTCCAAGTCAAGTTTTGCATTCTTTCCCCACTTAAAAGTAAAAAGCAATTGCAAATTTCCCCTCTCCCCCCCAAAAAAAATCTACTTTACAATGATTATGTTATACTAAACTGCATTATGATTTGTACTGATAAGCAGCTCCACCAACAGGGTCTTGCACTGCAACACGGATTAAACCAGTTCTCATGGAAATACTCAGCCAGCCAGGTTTTTAGGATTTCCATGATGAACAGCACATGCAAATCTATGTATGTAAACATCTCGTGTGTATTCACTGCAGATATCCTGAAAATTTGACTGGCTGAGTGTATTCCAAGGTTTGAAGGTCAATTATCTAGAATAGAACCCCTTCTTGTCCAGACTCCAGAGAAAAGCAGGGAAGATGCAGAAACATTTGTAGGTATCCAAGTTTATTCTATATTTGGTCAGTTTATATCTGGTCAGTTTATATCTGGTCAGTTTATAATACTAAAATTAAGGTACAATTTTAAAAGTAAAGGGGGTCATTTACTAAATATAACATACGTGGTTGATGAGACAAGACAGACCTGTTACATGAGGTACTGGGGTTAGGTTTATAAAAAATACATCAAAGTAAAAATAATTTTTAAGAGGAAGAGGAAGGGAAGAAATAAAAAGGGTGAGTCGCTTCTTATAAGCAGTTCTCTTTCGTCATTGATCTTGAATGGAGTTGGCAGGAGATGTGATCTTCTCATATTTGACAAGCATCCCAGAATAAGAATGTTTTAAGTTTGCTCTTAAATTTATTAAGGGATTCTTAAAATTGAATATCAGATGGGAGTGAGTTCCAGAGTGTAGGGACTATAGCGGAAAAAATGGTATTGTGAGTAGACAAGGTACAAATCGTTGAACCGGTGCCAATACGGCACAATCAATGTCCACATTCAACAGATTAGGGGCTGGGGAGTCCACCCAAAACGATTTTGTGTCAAATCAAGGGGTTTTTGAGACAGAAATAAAAGTTTGAAAAAAGATCAATTTTAAAAAAGATGGCCACCGTCACAAATGCACGCCAAAAATAAACAAAAACTGAAAATAGCTATTTGGGGGTCTCTTGGAGGCATAGCTATTTGGGGGTCTCTTGGAGCCATAGTGATTTTGTGAAGAGAAAAACATTATCAAACAAAAAATTTATTTTTTTAAATGTAGTGGCCTCCTCCTCCCTATAGCCACTCCCAAACCTCTGGGTTTTTGAATGAAAAAGTCGATGGAGTAAAAGTGTGGCAAATGTAGGGAAAAGACTTTCAAGTATATGGATGTCTATAAACATTGATGGAAAGTGGGAAAACAGGTTGCAAGAAAAACACACCTGATTGATCCTGCTTCGAAGATGAACAGTGGAAGGTTCTAATATGGCAGGAATTTAACTTACAGGTTCTACACATCCTGCCATTTCATGGATAATTGTAAGTGAAAAAGCGCATCCAGCTTGCACAGGTATCATTGGCTTTTCTGCCGGTACCAAAGGTCCATGGCTTGCTTCGGAGAGGGTGACTCTGATGAAGATGCAGCCTTTGATGGAGAATAGCCAAGCCGTGAGGGAGGCCGTTGCAATAGAGACAACAGGAAGCTACCTTACAGGCTCTATGCCCCATGATGGAATCCTGAAGTAGTTGCATGTAAAGGTGCTTGCTGAATACCATGTGGAGGAATAGCAATTACTTACTGTAACAGGTGTTATCCAGGGACAGCAGGCAGCTATTCTCACATATGGGTGATGTCATCGATAGAGCCCAGATGTGAACGCCTCACAAGCAGACTTGCTTGAAGAAACTCGAAGTTTCGAGTTGCCCGCACCGCGCATGCGTGAGTGCCTTCCCGCGTCTCCTCAGTTCAGATAGCTAGCAGAGAAACCAACCAGGGGAGGTGGGTGGGTTGTGAGAATAGCTGCCTGCTGTCCCTGGATAACACCTGTTACGGTAAGTAACTGTGCTTTATCCCAGGACAAGCAGGCAGGTATTCTCACATATGGGTGACCTCCAAGCTAACCAGAATGGGATGGTGGGGGTGTTGGCAATTTAGGAGAATAAATTTTGTAATACTGTTTGGCCAAACTGTCCATCCCATCTGGAGAAAGTATCCAGACAATAGTAAGAAGTGAAGGTATGAACCGAGGACCAAGTAGCAGCTCTACAAATTTCCTCAATAGGTGTAGATATGAGGAAAGCTACTGAAACTGCCATTGCTCTAACTTTATGGGCTGTGACTTTACTGTGAAGGGGTAATCCAGCCTGGGCATAGTAGAATGAGGTACAAGCCACCATCCAGTTGGAGATGGTACGCTTAGATATAGGATGTCCCAACTTATTTGCATCGAAGGAGACAAAAAGTTGAGGAGCAGTTCTGTGTTTGGTGCGTTCCAAGTAGAAGGCCAAAGCACGTTTACAGTCCAGAGTATGAAGAGCTGATTCTCCAGGGTGAGAATGAGGCTTTGGAAAAAACACTGGAAGTACGATGGATTGGTTGAGATGAAATTCTGAGACCACTTTAGGTAGGAATTTCGGATGAGTACAAAGAACCACCTTGTCATGATGGAACACAGTGGATGGTGGGTCAGTAACTAAAGCTTGCAGTTCACTGACTCTTCGAGCGGAAGTGAAAGCAATGAGAAACACCACTTTCCAAGAGAGATACTTCAGATGAGCCTTATCAATTGGTTCAAATGGAGGCTTCATGAGATGAGTAAGAACAACATTGAGGTCCCAAACCACAGGAGGCGGTTTGAGAGGTTTGATATTGAAAAGTCCTTTCATGAATCTGGAAACCACCGGATGAGCAGAGAGGGGTTTCCCTTCAATAAGCTGATGGAAAGCTGCAATTGCACTGAGATGGACTCGATATAGATGTAGACTTGAGGCCAGAATTGGATAAGTGCAAAAGATAGTCCAAAACAGAAGATAAGGAGGAAAGCTGAGGCTCCTTATGATGAGAAAAACACCATCTAGAAAATCTAGTCCATTTTTGGTGATAGCATTGTCTAGTTGTAAGCTTTCTAGAAACTTCTAAAACATCTCTTACAGATTGAGAAAACTGAAGAGGGGTTATGTTGAGAGGTACAAGGCTGTCAGGTGTAGAGACTGTAGGTTGGGATGAAGCAGAGATCCTTGACTCTGTGTAAGTAGAGAAGGAAAAACTGGTAGAAATATGGCTCCCTCTGCTGAGTTGAAGTAGAAGGGAGTATCATGGTTGTCTCAGCCACCGAGGAGCAATTGGAATCATGGTGGCATGATCGTTTTTCAACTTGACCAGAGTCTTGAGAATGAGAGGGAATGGAGGAAATGCGTAGAGGAAAAGATTCATCCATTCCAGAAGAAAAGCATCTGCCTCGAGGCGGTGAGGAGAGTATATCCTGGAGCGGAACTGAGGCAGTTTGAAGTTGTGGGGAGCTGCAAAGATGTCTATCTGTGGCATTCCCCACTGTGAAAAAATGTGGCGAAGAGGCGAGGAATGGAGAATCCATTCGTGAGGTTGCAGTAGACGACAAGTTGTCCACCAAGCAATTCTTTGCCCCTTGAATGTAGACAGCTTTGAGGAAGGTGTCGTGGCGAATTGCCCCGTCCCAAATTTCCAGAGCTTCTTGACAAAGGGAGGCAGACCCTGTCCCTCCTTGTTTCTTGACATAATATATGGCGACTTCGTTGTCCGTCCGAATGAGTACTATAGTGTTGTGAAGCAGATGTTGAAAAGCATGGAGAGCTTTGAGGATCGCTCTGAGTTCCAACTGATTGATATGACACTGACGATCCGTACTGGTTCAGAGGCCTTGAGTACAGAGACCATCGAGATGAGCACCCCAAGCATAGGTCGAAGAGTCTGTCATGATGACCTTCTGATGAGGGGGCGTTTGAAAAAGCAAGCCTCTGGAAAGATTGGAAGAGAGCATCCACCAACAGAGAGACTTCTTCAAGGAAGGAGTGACTGAAATGTGTCAAGAAGGAGGGTCGCAAACTTGCGTCCATTGAGATGCCAGGGTCCACTGAGGAATTCCGAGGTGAAGTCTGGCAAAAGGAGTCACGTGTACTGTGGAGGCCATGTGACCCAAAAGTACCATCATGTGTCTCGCTGAGATGGAAGAGCAGGAAGACACTGTGTAACAGAGTTGAAGAAAAGCTTCCAGACGTTGTTGTGGAAGGAATGCTCCGAGTTGGACAGTGTCCAGAACAGCTCCAATGAATTGTAGATTCTGAGAGGGCTGAAGTTGAGATTTGGGAAAGTTGATTTCGAATCCTAAACTTTGTAGGAAGCAGGTAGTCCGTTGGGTCGCTACAATAACCCCTTGAGATGTGGAATCTTTGATGAGCCAATCGTCAAGGTAGGGAAATACCTGAAAACCGTGATTCCTTAGAGCTGCTGCTACCACTACCAGGCACTTGGTGAACACTCTGGGAGACGAGGCCAGGCCGAAGGGTAGTACTCTGTATTGATAGTGCAGATTCTCCACCCGAAATCTGAGGTATTGACAGGAGGCCGGATGAATGGGGATATGAGTGTAGGCCTCCTTGAGATCCAGAGAGCATAACCAGTCGTTCTGCTCGAGAAGGGGATAAAGGGATGCCAGGGACAACATGCAAAACTTTTCTTTGACTAGGATTTTGTTGAGAGCCCTGAGATTCAGAATGGGTCGCAGATCACCCTTCTTCTTTGGAACAAGGAAGTAACGGGAGTAAAACCCCCTGTTCTGCGGTCCAAGGGAACTGGTTCGATGGCATGGAGACGAAGCAGAGCTTGAGCTTCCTGAAGAAGAAGGGCGGTCTGGGATGGATTGGAAGGGTACTCTCTTGGAGGAAGCTCTGGTGGAACTTGAGTGAAATGAAGAGAGTATCCTTCCCTGATGATGTTAAGCACCCAGAGGTCGGATGTAATTAACGTCCATCGGTTGTAAAAATGATGGAAATGACCTCCTATAGGGGGAAAAAGAGACAGAGACAGAACAATGGAGGCTATGCTCTGTTGTAAACAGTCAAAAAGGCTGAGAAGCCTTAGGTGCAGCAGAAGGTTGGGGTTTCTGCTGCTTCCGAGATTGCTCTTTTTTCAGAGGAGGGCGAGTATAAGGAGCCGGCTTTGGTTTAGGTCTGACTATTGAAGCAAAAGATTTTTCATGGTCAGATAATTTCTTGGTGGCTGCTTCGATGGATTCATCAAAGAGATCGTTGCCTTGACAAGGAAGGTTAGCTAAGCGGTCTTGAAGATTTGAGTCCATGTCAATGGTACGAAGCCAGGCAAGACGACGCATAGCTACAGAGCAAGCAGCCACTCGGGCAGAAAACTTGAAGGCATCATAAGATGATTGGAGGAGATGGAGACGCAATTGAGAGAAAGAAGCAATGCATGTGGTTATCTAAATAAGCCAAAAGAGAAGAGAAAGAAGAGAAAGAGGTAGAAGAGAAAGAAGAAACTCAAAATAAGTGATGAAATAAAAATTATAATTGAGGACTCTAGAGGACATCATAGCATTCTGGTAGATGCGACGTCCAAATTTGTCCATAGTTTTCCCCTCCCTTCCAGGAGGAACTGTGGCATAGACCTTGGAAGGATGGGATCTCTTCAAGCAGGATTCAACAAGCAGGGATTGATGAGATAATTGTGAATTGTCAAACCCTTAGCGATGCACAGTTTTATACCTAGAGTCCAATTTTCCTGGAACTGCTGGTATGGAAAAAGGTGTCTCCATGCATCGAGCAAAAGTCTGATTTAAAAGCTTATGAAGTGGAAGCTTAAGACACTCTGCCGGAGGTTGAGGAAGATGCATGACTTCTAGATACTCTTTGGAATATTTGGAACCAGTATCCAATGGAACATCCAAATCTACAGCAGGAAAGACGAGAAAGATAGCTGATCTGTTAATGCTTTGCCTCGAGGAGGACTCGAGGACGTCGAGGCAGCCTGTGTCGAAGAAGAAGCCTCGGCATGGAAAAAGGCATCAAAGGAACCTGGTGATTTGGACGAGGCAATCGAGACCGGAATATCCTCGAGGTCTGGCATCGGAGACCTTGAATGAGGAGTCGGTGGTCTGGTCGAGGTTGAAGTAGATCGAGGCTTCGAGGAAGATGGTCTATCTTGAGAAGAACAATGCCTGGAAGGATGCCTCGATGAAGGCCTTGAACGGTGGTGAGAACTGTGTCTGGAACCAGATCTCGAAGATCGAGGAGATTTCGCCTCGGAGACATAAGCAGCCAATGCTGATGTATGAATAGGGCTAGAGGCTGTAGATCGAAGCTCCAGAGGCTTGGTGGAGGAACCTCGATGCACTCTCAAAGACTCTGCTCCTTGATTAGAGTGTGAGGATTCCCGTCAATGCACTCGCAAAGAATCTGCTCCCTGCAAAGAGTGTGGAAGCTCAGACTGGGGCATTGGAAGCGGCTCGACCTCGCGGGAGTCTGCTGAATTCCCAGGCTGGATAAGAGGAAGCAGTTTAGGTCCCATGTTAGTAAGGAACTGAATAAACTGCTTCTCTAACATGGTCTGGAAAGAAGCCAGCAAGGGTGGATCCACGTCTGAAATCAGACCACCTGCTTTGGCTGAAGGTTCCTTCGAGGTAGTGTGAGAGTGTTTCGACTTAGAAGTCTTGGACACTTTAATCACCACCGGCGGAACCGACTGCTGAGCTATCTGACCTGAGGAAACAGGGGAAGATAGAGCAGATGACGTCGAAGCAAGAGCCGCTGCAAACGATGAATGTCTGATGAGGCTCGAGGTGGAAGCAGTAGGCACTGAAGGAGTGTCGATGGAAGTCGAGGCTGAAGACGCTTTCGAAGTCGAAGGATCAGTAGGAGACTCCATCTCGAAAAGCTTGTGCACCAGAATGCAACGGCGCTTGAAAGCACGAGGCTGAAGTGTTTGGCAAGGCAGGCACGACCTAGGATGATGTTTCGGCCCAAGGCACTCGAGGCAGCATCCGTGAGAGAGATTGCGCGCTGAAACTTGCTACACCTCTTAAAGCCTGTAGCAGGCCGGGACATAGACGGAGAAATAGCTGCCACAAAGTCAAAGCCCTCGGGCTGCGGCCAAGCGGCCCGTCTCAGAAAAAGAACGGAAGACGAAAATTTTTTTTTTTTGACTAAAAGAAAAGAAATAACAGCGATTCGTGAAGAAAAACACACAAACCGCGAAATAGAGAAGGCAAAAAGTGAACGAAGTTAAACGCAGAGCGTCAAATTCGGACTTCTGAACTCCACGGAAAAATGAGAACTGAGGAGACGCGCCCTGCGCTGGGCAGGAAGGCACTCGTGCATGCGCGGTGCGGGCAACTCAAAACTTGTCCTGGGATAGCAGAATTATATTTATATGAAAGTAATTATATAGAAAAATAAGGAGAAAAGTATGTCAGAGTATCTGCCCCTTCAATTGGCTAGCACTAACAGGTACCCCCTCTCAATCACTTCTCAAAAATATACAATTTTTCTTACCAGTGTGCATACATTTTACAAAGCTAATGTGAATATAAGTGGAACATTCAAAAACTATAAACAATTCAACTTATTTTTAAAAGTCCAAGTTTGGCCAATGCACTTTAAAATAAGTTCTTTTCTCCAGCCTTTGTTTTACAGTAAATTATGCTGCATCAGAGGTTTCCTCCATGAGCAATAGTGACATTGCTCTCAAACATGGTGGCAGCACCCTCTTCTCTTTAGCTTAAATGAAGACTTTATTCACTTAGTCCACTTGGTCCATGCGAAGTAATCAGGCTGGTATCTGATGTTGGTTGTCAGTGGGTGGGGTTTAGCTCCAATGTTAAACTTTTGGAAAGTCCCTCTCTCAGAGGGGTAAGTACAGAGATGGAAACAAAAGCACTTCATTCAGCTGACCCAGCAATTTGTCTTTCCAAAGAAGATGACTCTGACCTGTAAGTCGACACTCTTGTAGTAATCAGGCTGATGTCTAGCATCTGAAATTTTATGCAGATACACATTTGGAAATCCAAAAATAGATGTGCAAGGATCCACAACGCTATTCCCAAATTGCCTCTTTAACACACATGTATATTTATGTACAGTGGTGCCTCGCATAACGGACGCCTCGCACAGCGAACGCTGCGCACAACGAACTTTATGTCTTGATTCGTACAACGAACTTCGTTTCACACAACGAAGTCGCCCGAGCTGCATCCTTAACTGCCCTCTCTCCGCCTGGCTCCCTCTTGCCCCCCCCCCGACTCCCCGACACGATCGGGGCAAGAGGGAGCCCAAGCCCTCTTGCCCCCCCGACTCCCCGACACGATCGGGGCAAGAGGGAGCCCAAGCCCTCTTGCCCCCCCGACACGATCGGGGCAAGAGGGAGCCCAAGCCCTCTTGCCCCCCCGACTCCCCGACACGATCGGGGCAAGAGAGAGCTCAAGCCCTCTTGCCCCCCCGACTCCCCGACACGATCGGGGCAAGAGGGAGCCCAAGCCCTCTTGCCCCCCCGACTCCCCGACACGATCGGGGCAAGAGGGAGCTCAAGCCCTCTTGCCCCCCCCGACTCCCCGACACGATCGGGGCAAGAGGGAGCCCAAGCCCTCTTGCCCCCCCGACTCCCCGACACGATCGGGGCAAGAGGGAGCTCAAGCCCTCTTGCCCCCCCCGACTCCCCGACACGATCGGGGCAAGAGGGAGCCCAAGCCCTCTTGCCCCCCCGACACGATCGGGCCAGGAGGGAGCCCAAGTCCTCCTGGCCACGGCGACCCCCTAACCCCACCCTGCACTACATTACGGGCAGGAGGGATCCCAGGCCCTCCTGCCCTCGACGCAAACCCCCCCTCCCCCCAACGACCGCCCCCCCAAGAACCTCCGACCGCCCCCCAGCCGACCCGCGACCCCCCTGGCCGACTCCCACGACACCCCCAACCCCCTTCCCCGTACCTTTCTGTAGTTGGCCGGACAGACGGGAGCCAAACCCGCCTGTCCGGCAGGCAGCCAACGACGGAATGAGGCCGGATTGGCCCATCCGTCCCAAAGCTCCGCCTACTGGTGGGGCCTAAGGCGCCTGGGCCAATCAGAATAGGCCCGGGAGCCTTAGGTCCCTCCTGGGGGCGGGGCCTGAGGCACATGGGCCCAACCCGACCATGTGCCTCAGGCCCTGCCCCCAGGAGGGACCTAAGGCTCCCGGGCCTATTCTGATTGGCCCAGGCGCCTTAGGCCCCACCAGTAGGCGGAGCTTTGGGACGGATGGGCCAATCCGGCCTCATTCCGTCGTTGGCTGCCTGCCGGACAGGCGGGTTTGGCTCCCGTCTGTCCGGCCAACTACAGAAAGGTACGGGGAAGGGGGTTGGGGGTGTCGTGGGGGTCGGCCAGGGGGGTCGCGGGTCGGCTGGGGGGGCGGTCGGAGGTTCTTGGGGGGGGCGGTCGTTGGGGGGAGGGGGGGTTTGCGTCGAGGGCAGGAGGGCCTGGGATCCCTCCTGCCCGTAATGTAGTGCAGGGTGGGGTTAGGGGGTCGCCGTGGCCAGGAGGACTTGGGCTCCCTCCTGGCCCGATATTGTCGGGGAGTTGGGGAATCGGCGGGGCAAGAGGGCTTGGGCTCCCTCTTGCCCCGATCGTGTCGGGGAGTCGGGGGGGCAAGAGGGCTTGGGCTCCCTCTTGCCCCGATCGTGTCGGGGAGTCGGGGGGGCAAGAGGGCTTGGGCTCCCTCTTGCCCCGATCGTGTCGGGGAGTCGGGGGGCAAGAGGGCTTGGGCTCCCTCTTGCCCCGATCGTGTCGGGGAGTCGGGGGGGGGGCAAGAGGGCTTGGGCTCCCTCTTGCCCCGATCGTGTCGGGGAGTCGGGGGGGCAAGAGGGCTTGGGCTCCCTCTTGCCCCGATCGTGTCGGGGAGTCGGGGGGCAAGAGGGCTTGGGCTCCCTCTTGCCCCGATCGTGTCGGGGAGTCGGGGGGGCAAGAGGGCTTGAGCTCCCTCTTGCCCCGATCGTGTCGGGGGTGCCAGGGACCACACGGAGTCACCCACCGTACCACCCGATTCGGGTAAGCGCAGGTATCGGTGGGTGGCTTATTTGCGGGGGGGTGCCTTATTTTACATTTTTTTCTAAAAAGGGGGGGCTGTCTTATTTGATGGCCCTGCCTTATCATCGGGGAAACACGGTAGAAAAAAAAAAATGAACAGTTAAGTCCCAGTTTTTGCCGCTGAGACTCTGCCCTCTCTCACTGTAAAATTAGACTCTACTTAGTCTGTCTTTAAATTTAAAAAATGTGTGTTGTTTTAAAAAACAATTATGTTTTTAGATGTATCTAAATAAAAATAATAACCAAAAATTTATCTTTTTTTATGTCATCTTAGCATATTTTATGCTGCAGAACGAATTATTTTTTTTTACATGTATTCTTATGGGAAAACGCGTTTCACATAACGAACGTTTCGCATAACAAACTTGCTCCTGGAACCAATTAAGTTCGTTGTGTGAGGCACCACTGTATTTGTCATAAAGTACATTATTGTTTGCGGTAGTCAATTTTCAAGAACTCCATTTCTGTAATAAAGTTATATTTTGTGCACAGAAATGCCTTTTAAAATATATCCACTAAAGGACACAGTCTAGTAACATACTGGAATAATAATAATTTTAAAAATTACTGCTTTGACTCTACATGTAGTCTACAGAAAATACGAGGGTGCGCTGCAAAGTTCTCAGCCCAACTAACCAACTTCCTTCCTAAATTCTGAGCATTATTTTGTCACTGTAACTGAAGAGTTATCTTATTTCATTAAGAGCCAATCTGCAGAAACAAAATTCTATGTTTTGACATTGTTTCAGATCACTGACTGAACCATATCCACATCATTCTCTTCTTGGTTAGACTGAGAACTTTTCAGCATCCCCTTATACACATATATATATCCACTGAGATAATCATAAAATGGAATAGTTCTTTATAATTGTCATAGATAACAGCATATTCCCTTTTCTGAGAATTCTCTATACATCCTCTCTACTGCTTTCATTTAATGTGATTATATAGTTAATCTAATTTACAGCTCACCTATATTTTCTGTTACAATCAATCAATCAATCTTATACCACCTTTGGAAAACAAAATGTATTCATTGATTTTACTCATTATCATCAACAAAACAAAATGTTCTTCCTAAACAAACCATATACCACATTACAACCTGGCTACTCAGAAAAGTATTTTAGAATTCACAACATGAATATAATGTATCTTTCATGAGTAAACATGAAATTTCCATATATAAATATATGGAAGAGAATGGTTTTCTCAGAATGAATATGATGAAAGCACATTAACAGGTAAAAGACAAAGGGAAAATAAAATAAAATGAATAACTGGGTTAAATTAACATGAAATGTACACTGACCTGAGTAAGATCTGGAATGTCACCCTGATCAATTCCAACTTGCTGGGATCACAAAAAAGGAAAAAAGTGTACATTACTACATGCAGTGGCAATGAAGAGAGAGAATCATGGAGTCTGAATGTTTACATACAAGTTAAGGCATGGCAAGGGACATTACTAACTTTCTGAACTGGTACAGTAGCACTTGCTTAATACTTGAGGGCCTTAGGGAGGGATTATAATGTGCATGTTAAATAAAGAAAACAAATTTACACAGATGTGGCACAGCTGTAAATACTTTTCATACAAAGGGTTAATGTGACTATATAACCCAATGTCATTAAAGTTAACATGTTTTTGTTTTTTCTTTAAAAAGGGACCCATTTTATCAAATATTCTTAGTGTAAGATTACAAGATCAACATTTTCTAAGTAAAAGTAAAAATTTATGAGAGATCAAATTCACAGTATTTTAGGCTGATAATGAATTATGTTTTATAGTGAATAAAACCAAATTAAGAAGGCTTGCATATTAATGAACAAGATTATCCTTTAAGAATTTGAATTCAGCAATACAAAAGGAAGACAAATTCATCACAGAAATTATGTAAATAATGTGAAGTAGTGACTGTAAAATTTCTTAAACTCCTTCATAAAGCATGCTACTGTACCAGTGCTGATAGCTGAATAAAGCCCCTTTGATGTGAGAGTAGATCTCTTTTACCTCAGCCACTTTGAGAAATTCAGATAATTTGGTCATTCTGGCAAGGAACTTTTTGTAAATATCCAAGGCTTCTTTGCACTGGTTCTTCTTCATATCAAAATACTTTTCTACAAAAAGAATAGGTTAAATGATGTGGTAAAAATGCAAAATAACTTTTATACAAATAAAATCTACTTAAGTTTTGTAACACACTGGATACAGGTTCATTCATATAAAGGTATCACCCAAAGCAAAATTAAATTAGTCTACTCTACCATAGAAAGAATTTTAGTACAATGCTACAATGCCAAGTTGCACTGTTGAAGTTTCATTGACCTTACTATGAAGCACCACTCTTCTAAATCTAAATTCTCAGAATCTAAGGGCTCCTTTTATGAAGCCGCATTAGCAGCTTTATCGCACGCACCTTTTTAGCACACACTAACCCCCGTACTAACCTAAAAACTACCGCCTGCTCAAGAGGAGGCGGTAGTGGCTAGCGCGCATTAAACCGCTAATGCGGCTTCGTAAAAGAAGCCCTAAGTGGTTGAATATACAGTAATGTGCTTTTAAAAGGACAGCAGAGAGCTCAGCAACCAGAATCAAAACAGGGGAAAACAGTCGATATTAGGAACTACACTCATATTTCTCAGTGACATGCTGTAGATGAAACACGGTACCTTAAAATGGTATGACTGGCTACTTCTTATGCTCTTAGGGGTTGTAGTAGTATATGCAGTTGTACTGTCGTCAGGTATGGTTAGAGAAAAAGCAAAGATACTTCCCTGTAGCAGGTGTTTTCTGAGGTGTTACCCGGTATAGACACTGCCAAGTGCACAGTCACTTTAAAATCTTTAGGCAGTGCCCATATCACATGCATGCTGGTGCCTTCCTGCCACAATATCTGTTGTAGGACCTTCAGTTCAGTAACTAAGCTAAGAAACAAACTAGGTGAGATGGGTGGTTATGAGAACATATGCCTGCTGTCCTCAGAGAACACCTAATACAGAAGGACTTGCAGGCATAATATTCTCACATAAGGGACTCCCAAGCTGCCAGGATCAAGACTGGACAAGGATAACTGACACAAACCCAAGAAGGTTGGAGGGAAAGTTGGTGCTCAGAAGTAATAGGATTCTGCAGAACTGCTTGTCCAAACCATTTCTCTCTATGTCCCAATGTGTCCCTCTTCCTCCCTTCCAAGCTCCAACATGCTCCTCATCTTCCTGTGTCTCAAGAAAGAGTCTGGAGTTCCGAGACTCATCTCACAGAGGTCATACCTACCAGAAAAACTACTTTGAAAATCCAGCAACAACCCTCATTCAGCAGCTCAAAAGAAGCATGGCTGAGATCACTCAGGTCCCACGAAGGAAATGGGGCTTTGACCAGAGGTCTTATGCACAGTGCACCCATCTGGCTATGTCTGGTTGAGATACCAGAGTAGATCTGCGGTCCTGAGCCCTGAAACAAGAAAGCCCTGCTACTTGAACCCGAAGAGAAGCCACTAGTCCCTTGTAAAGGCCGGACTGGAGGAAAGCCAATACCACAGAAACTGGAGCTGAAAATGGCTTCACTTTTTCTTGGGCGCACCAATGTTGGAAAGTTTCCCACACTTTAGCATATACCAACACCATAGTCAGCTTCTTTGAGAAGAGCAATAATAACCACTGCCGAGTACCCTTTGTGTTCTAATGCTTCACGTAGAAGAGCCATGCTGTAAGAGCAAAGCGATCCGGATCTTCAATGAACATTGGACCCTGGGAAAGAAGATCCGGATGCCCCTGTAGCCTGAGACCAGGACCTGTCCGAAGATGCAACAGATTCGCATACCAATGACTTGCAATCTTTTGAAGGACTCGGTCTATTATGGGCCACGGAGGAAAGACATAAAAGTACATTCTTTGGCCACAACTTGATGAGAGTATCCATACCCATGCTTCCGGGCTCAGATATTCGACTAAAGAACTTGTCCACCTTTATGTTCTTTGCCTTAGCCATTAGGTCAAATCGTGGCCAACACCAGTGGCAAACAATGGCTTAAAATGCTGATGCTGACAGCCTCCATTTGCCCAGATCCAAGGTCTGTTTGCTGAGGAAGCCTGCTTGGACATTGTCCACTCCTACTAAGTGCACCATCAAGAAAGCTTAGAGATGATATTCTGCCCAGGTGAAGAGCAGGTGGGCCTCTAGTATTCCAAGGTACAGACCTCTGTAACAAATTTGACTGTAGAGATCAACGCATGAGTAACGCTTGCTGGAGCATATTCATTTAGGTCCTCACCCAAGGAACCACATCTGTCATGGCTGCCACTGAACCTAAGACCTGAAGACAATCCCATACTGAGAGAGCTGGATTGGTCAGAAGGCACTGTATCTGAGAACAATCAGTTTATTTAACACCCAACAATGGAATTCTCTCTGCCCATGGAAAAGTACATGGAGTACAGTAGGGTTTAGTTATTATGGAGAGAGGGTGACTCTGGTTATCCATGCTCTGGGAGGGGCTGAACCCTGGCATAGTTTGTCTTCTTTCTAAATCGAGGTGACAGGTGAAATAGCAGTGCAACCTGCCCCTTTGTAGGCAAAGAGCCTCCCAGTTGTAACAGGTAGCTTAGGGGTGTTTCTTTTTCTGCCACATATTATACAATTTGTTGAGTACAAAGAGAGGTTGGCTTTACATCTTGCTCCTTCAGTTATCGCCCCATGGCTTCATACAGTTCAAGCTCCTATTTCTGACCTACAAGTGTATTCATTCTGCTGCCCCCTCAATATCTCTTCTTTCTTTTCTCTCCTTAAACACCTCCCAGAGAATTCCGTTCCTCAGATAAGCTGTCTGTGTGCCTCTGGAAGACAGACACGGCCTGTTGAAAAAGATTCTCTGGTACTCCAGGGAATTGTGTTGGAGACAAATGGCTCTTTTGGTAATTCACAATCCAACCCAGACCTTCCAGAACTCAGATCATCTGAGCTACTCTGTGCCGACCCTTGGTCAATGAGGGAGCCCAGATCAGCCAGTTGTCCAGGTAGGGATGAACCTGCAGCCCCATCTGTTGCAGGTGGGCTGCCACTTTGGTGAATGTGCCCATTGCCAAGCCAAAGGGCAGGGCCAAGAACTGGAAATGCTTTTCCAGGACATGAAACCTGAGGAACCATACGTGGTCTGGGAAAATGGAAATATGCAAGTAGACCTCTGTCAAATCTACAGAGGCTAAGAACTCTCCTGGAGTCAACGTCACTATGGCGGATCAAACCGACTCCATGCGAAAATGTGGGACAATGAGCACTACATTCATGTGAGTAAGGTCTGGAATAGGTTTCCAATCGTAGGAGCCTTTCTTTGGCACGATGACATTTATGGAGTATAATAATAATAATTTATTTCTTATATACCGCTATACCGTGAAGTTCGAAGCGGTTTACAATAAAGATACATTTGACAGTACATGGGACAGAAACGGTTTACAATACAGATACGTTTAGTCCAGGGGTGCCCAACATGTCGATCACGATCGACCGGTAGCTCAGGAAGGCAACGTGAGTCGATCGCAGAGCCCATCCCGGGCTCCGTGATAGACTTGTGTTGCCGTCCCGATCTACCGGGCCTATCAGCCTTCCTCTCCCCGACGTCAAAGACGCCGACGCCGGGCATTAGGCTGTTTTTGTCATTTCGGGGGGGGGGGGGGGGAGCGTGGCAGCGGCAGCAGCAGCCTGAAAAAGAAATCATCCTGGCCGGGGTCGGTGTCATGCTCCGGAGCTTCTATAGCCTTCCTCTCCCTTCTACCTGCTTCCGGCCACACCCCCTGCTCCGCAGCTCTCTTCGGCAACTCAGCAGCAGCGATCGACACAAGTTTTCTGACGTCGAGGCCTACCCTCTGTGAGTCCCGCTTGTTTCAACTTTCTTTTTCCACAAAGGCGGGACTCGTAGAGGGAAGGCCTTGGTCGGCAGCCTGTCTTGATCACCGCTGCTGACGAGTTGCTGAAGAGAGCCGCGGAGCAGAGGGTGTTTCCGGGTGCAGGTAGAAGGGAGAGGGCCAGATACAGGACTCGTGGGTGAGGGAGGGGAAGAGAGAGAAAGAGAGAGGGGAGGGAAAAAAAAGGAAATATTTCATACTGGGCTGGGCCGGAATGGAGAGAGGGTGGAAAGATTCTGGCTACAGGGTGCATTAACAAAGGAAAAGGGGGGAAAGCTGAAAATGGAGATAGTGACACAAAGAAGAGAAAGGGTAAGCAGGACCTACTGAATAAGGATAGAGATACAGAGGGGACATGAAGAGGAGGTGAAATAGAGACATAGAAGTAATGCTGAAAAAGTGGGGGGGGGGGGAGATAAAGACATTGAAAGGGCAAATTGTGAACATGGGGTAAAGACAAGGACAGAGACAAATGAAGATTCTGAAAAAGTGGTGAGATAGGGATATAGGTGAGATGGACACAAAGAAGGGTGATGCTGGAAAATAGGTGGAATGGTAATTCTGACAGACACAGAAGGGAAATGCTGGATCAAGGAGAGATGGGGCTCAGGCTGGATGGAATGAGGAGAAATGCCTTGTTTTCCCGGAACTTCCTCTCCTACGTCAGAATTGACGTCAGGGAGCGGAATGCTGGTCAGCGCGACGCTTCTGTAGGGAAAGTTTGGGATGACAGTGGCTTGGGGGCTGTTCCCCGATGGCAGTGGCAGCAAACCGAGTGGCTTGGGGGAGGGCACGGAGAAAGAAAGAAAGGGGGCAGACAGGAAGACAGAAAGAAAAAGTTGGGGGAGAGAATGAGGTCTGGAGGAGAGGAAACATACAGGAGGCTGAAAGAAAGGAAGAAAGATTGGATGCACAGTCAGAAGAAGAAAGTGCAACCAGAAACTCATGAAATCACCAAACAGCAAAGGTAGGAAAAATGATTTTATTTTCAATTTAGTGATCAAAATGTGTCTGTTTTGAGAATTTATATCTGCTGTCTATATTTTGCACTATGGCTCCCTTTTACTAAACCGCAATAGCGTTTTTTAGCGCAGGGAGCCTATGAGCATTGAGAGCAGCGCGAGGCATTCAGCGTAGCTCCCTGTGCTAAAACCTACTATTGTGGTTTAGTAAAAAGGGAGGGGGTGTATTTGTCTATTTTTGTATTTTGTTACTGAGGTGACATTGCATAGAGTCATCTGCCGTGACCTCTTTGAAAAAACCCGGAATATGAATAATTAACATTTTCTCTGCCTTTCAGTGTGCTTTGTGTTTTTTTTTTTTTTATTTTATTGTTGGTAGATCATTTTGACTTAGTCATTATAAAAGTAGCTCACAAGCCCATAAAGTGTGGGCACCCCTGGTTTAGTAAGTACATGGGATGCAAGTGGTTTACATTAAAGATTCATTTTGTCAGTACATGGGATACAAATGGGTTACAGTAAAGAGTATTTGTCCAAGCCCGAGTCTTTCGGCGGCACAGGCTCTATGGCCTGAATCTCTAGCAGGCGGCAGGTAAAGTGGAGAGAAAATCAGAGCACAGAACAGGAGAGGGTAAGAAGGAGCAACAGAAGGCAGGAGAGAGCAAGGGGCATCGGTGAGAGGTAGCTCCACCCACCTCCTGACAACATCCACTGGAGCTCCTCCTTAAAAGGGGAAGGATCGCGTCTTTGCGAAAAGGCCTTGAGAAGGGACGAGCCACTGCTAAAGGAGGAGACCACAGCAGGCGCAGATGACACACAACCAGGCAGACACAGAGGACATCACAGGTGCAGAGGACACACAACCAGGCAGACACAGCAGGCGCAGAGGACACACAACTAGGCAGTCACAGCAGACAGAGGGCACACAACAAGGGCACAGCAGGCGCAGAGGACACACAACCAGGCAGACACAGAGGACACAGCAAGCGCAGAGGACACACAAACAGGCAGACAGAGGACACAGCAGGCGCAGAGGACAAACAAAGCAGACACAGAATACATCTACAGCAGACCGGCAAGTGGGCAGCAATGGAAGCTGCAGACAGAAGCAGGACGTTGAGCTACCCAGTTTTCTGCACCGTCTGCCATATGTATGACTATCTCCTCTCTGGAAGGCAGTCTTACGTATGCGCTCGAAGCGGAGAACTAGAGAGCCTGAAGAAACAAGTCAGACTCCTGGAGGACAGAATACTGGAACTGGAGGCACTTCAAGCAGTAGAGGAAGACAGAGATGCAGAGAACATCAAGACAGAGGACACCATCGAGGAAGAAGTCCAAGAGCTGGAGAAGTTCATAGAGGAGGCATACAGGGAGGCTGTGGAAAATCACCAGCAACAGTGGAACTGCCGAGATACACCTACAGAGAGTGTGGACCACTGAAGGACAACCACCAGGAAGAAATGGGTGACACAGCAGCGAGATCTGGAAACAGCGGAGGGGATCCACAAGAAGATGAGTCCGGTGCAAGCCAATTCCAGGATGAGAGAAAATGGATGGGAACGAAGGACACGGACCTACGGCTGGAGAGATGGACATATACCAGAGAACACGGACCTGCAACTGAAGAATCAAGAGAAGATAGAGAGGACAGCAATCATCGTGGGGGACTCCATCATCAGACAAGTCAACAGCCACACAGCGGGAGTAAGACTGGTTCGGCTGGTGACCTGCCTACCAAGAACCAAGGTAGAAGACATAGTAGTGAGCCACATCGACAGGATCATCGACAGTGTGGAAGAAGAACATACGGTGATGGTGATCCATATGGGGACGAACAACGTGAGCAACAGGAACTACAACAAGGAAAGTACTGAAGGACCAGTTCCGGATGATAGGAAGGAAGCTGAAGACCTGAATGCAGAGTATAGCATTCTCGGAGATCCTGCTAGTACCCAGGGCCAACAAGAAGAGGCAGATGGAGCTGCAAGCAAGTCAACGTGTGGATGCAGCGCTGGTGTGAGGAAGAAGGATTCCACTTCATGCGCAACTGGACGATGTTCTGGGGAAGAGCAAGCTATTCAGGAAGGGAGGACTCTACCTCAGCAGAGACGGAACGAGGCTACTTGCAAGCAACATGAAAAGAGAAGTTGAGAAGTTTTTAAACTAGGAAGAAGGGGAAAGCCGACAGTCGATCGAGAGAGTCGATGGTTCGGGAACCGGTATACCCGGAGGATACTGTGCAGGAAGATAGAGGGGAAGACTCACCGGATCGCAGACAAGACAGACCGAAAGGGACACAAGAGGGAAGGACACGCATGAAGGGAAAAGGCTGCAACTCAAGTGTATGTACACGAACACAAGGAGCCTTAGAAATAAGATGGGTGAATTAGAAGCTGTGGCACAAATGGATAATGTTGACATCATCGGCATCACAGAAACATGGTGGACTGATGAAAATGTCTGGGACACGGTGCTACTAGGATACAAAATATACCGCAAAGACAGAGTGACTCAAAAAGGAGGAGGCATTGCCATATATGTTAAAAAGAGGGAATTTAATCTACTGGAGAGAACATGCCACAACAGACGAATAAGTTAAGTCTCTTTGGGTCAAAATTCTGGGAACAAATGGACCGGAAACAAGGATAGGCATCCACTACCAACCCCCAGGGTAGTTCGAAGAAATTGATGGAGAAATGACGGATGAGATTAAACACAACTGCAAGGGAAGCAACGCAGTTATCATGGGCGACTTCAACTATCCGGGGATAGAATGGAACCCAGGCACCTCCGGCTGTGCTAGAGAGACCAAGTTCCTGGAAACTGTAGGCGATTGTTTCCTGGAACAACTTGTCAAGGAAAAAAACAACAGGAAACGCAATTCTGGACTTAATTCTAAATGGACTGCAAGGACCGGCACAAGATGATCCGCTTCAACCTGGAAATAGTGGCAAAACATCGGTCCAGAACGACGGCCACAGCGCTGAACTTCCGAAAAGGGAATTACGAAGGGATGAGATGCATGGTGGGAAAGAAGATTAACCCTTTCAGGACCATAAGGATCGTAGGCCAATTTTTGTGGTTTTGACGACATTTTTATGGTAAAAAGGGCTTGCAGATGCCAAAAAATTGATTTTTTTTGTGAAATATCATTATTTTTATTTAAAAAAATCACACTTCTGGCTTATGGACAGTGTGGCAAGTGAATCTTCTCGTCAATCTAGCAACGACGCTAATGAATGAATGTCGGAACCAGTATCATATGGAATCCGTACATATCAAATTTAGAACTGTAGACTATCCCAATCAAAATTTATAGGATTTTAAAGTTATGGGACAAATATGTCCCTTGGTCCTGAAAGGGTTAAGAAGAGGATAGACACTGTAAAGATGCTAGAGCAAACTTGGTCCCTTTTTAAGGATATGGTCACCGAGGCACAAAATCTATATATACCACGAATCAACAAGGGATCAAAGAGGAAAAAGAATAAATAACTGGCGTGGCTCACTGTAGAGGTAAAGGAAGCGATCAGAGACAAAAAAACATTGTTTATGGAGTGGAAAAGATCAAAAACGGACGAAAACTGGAATAAGCACAAACATCAACGCAGGTGCCATAAGGCGGTAAAAGGGGCCAAAAGAGACTACGAGGAAAAAATAGCCAAGGAGGCAAAAAACTTCAAGCTGTTCTTTCGATATTAAAGGGAAATGACCCGCGAAAGAAGCGGTGGGATCGTTGGATGACCAAGGAATAAAGGGAGCGCTAAAGGAGGACAAAGCAATCGCCGACAGACTGAACGTTTTTTTGCGTCTGTATTTAACGAAGAGGATATACATAGCATACCGAAACCCATCAGGCTATATGCTGGAAGAGAAAATGGGAAACTGACAGGGTTAACGGTCAGTCTAGAAGAGGTATGCAGGCAGATTGATAGGCTTAAGAGCGATAAATCCCCGGAATTGGATGGCATCCATCCGAGGGTCATCAAAGAACTGAAAGGACCATAGCTGAACTGCTTCAACTAATAGCCAATCTGTCAACCAAATCGGGAAAGATTCCAGAGGAATGGAAGGTGGCGAATGTTACGCTGGTCTTCAAAAAAGGTTTGAGGAGAGACACGGGAAACTATAGACCGGTGAGTCTGACCGGGAAAGATGGCAGAGGCACTGATAAAGGACAGCATCATTGATCACCTTGACGGACACAGTCTGATGAGGACCAGCCAGCACGGTTTCAGCAAAGGCAGATCTTGTTTGACAAACTTGCTGGCAGATAGACAAAGGCGACCCGGTCAACATTGTATAGCTGGACATTCAGAAGGCGTTCGACAAGGCTCTGCATGAATGACTACTTCGTAAAATTGCGAGCCATGGAATCAAGGGTGAAATACTCACGTGGCTGGAGCATAGGAAACAGAGAGTGGGGGTAAATGGATAATACTCAGACTGGAAGAGCGTCACCAGTGGGGTGCTGCAGGGCTTGGTGCTTGGACCTATGCTCTTCAACATCTTTATAAACAATCTGGACATAGGTACAACGAGTGAGGTGATTAAATTTGCAGACGATACGAAGTTATTCAAAGTAGTGAAGACACAGGGGGATTGCGAAGATCTGCAACGTGACATAATCAGGCTCGAGGAATAGGCATCGACATGACAGATGAGGTTCAACGTGGATAAGTGTAAAGTGACGCATATCTAACAAAAATCTCATGCAAAAATACAGGATGTCCGGGGAGGTACTTGGAGAGACCTCCCAAGAAAGGTACGTGGGAGTTCTGATCGACAAGTCGATGAAGCCATCCGCACAATGTGCGGCGGCGGCAGCAAAAAGGGCGAACCGAATGATAGGACTGATAAAGAAGGGGGATCACGAACAGATCGGAAAAGATTATCATGCTGCTGTACTAGGCCATGGTACGCCCTCACCTGGAGTACTGCGTCCAGCAGTGGTCACCACACATGAAGAAGGATACGGTACTACTCAAAAGGGTCCAGAGAAGAGCGACTAAGATGGTTAAGGGGTTGGAGTAGATACCGTACAGCGAAAGATTAGAGAAACTGGGCCTCTTCTCCCTCGAACAGAGGAGATTGAGAAGGAACATGATCGAAACATTAAAGGTACTGAAGGGGATAGATTTAGTAGATAAGGACAGGTTGTTCACCCTCTTCAAGGTAGGGAGAACGAGAGGGCACTCTAAAGTTGAAAGGGGATAGATCCCGTACAAATGTAAGGAAGTTCTTCTTCATCCAGAGAGTGGTAGTAAACTGTAACACTCTTCTGGAGTCTGTCATGGGGGAATACACCCTCCAAGGATTTAAGACAAAGTTAGACAAGTTCCTGCTGAACAAGAACGTACGCTGGTAGGGCTAGTCTCAGTTAGGGCGCTGGTCTTTGACCAGAGGGCTGCCTCGTGAGCGGACTGCTGGGCATGATAGACACTGGTCTGATCCAGCAGCAGCAATTCTTATGTTCTTATGTTCTTCAGGCTAGGCTGAGGCAGGCATGGAAGCTGTTAATGCGTGTGAAGACCATCTCTAGTAGCCCCAAAAGCTCTTGTCTGAGCATAGCCCAGAACTCCTCCTGGAGAGACTGCTGCTACCAGAAGAGAAATCAGCATGGAAGCAGTCTGCTGTATTGGATGTCGAAGCATGGGAAACCTCAATGTTGAGCCATGCCTGCAAGGAGACATCAGCTGAAGACAATTTTAAAATCATGTTAGCTGCAGCAAAATAGGAATGGACAAGAGCTATATTTTTGCAACCAAAACAAACGTGTATCACTTGACAAAAAACTCAGATGCCAAAGTAGTTTACATAAAAATGACACAGTAGAACAATTTCTAGTTACTACAAAAACTAGATGTTTTTCTATTTTACTAAGCATACCCAACCTGAAACAGTAGTCAGTTTCAATGTAATCATTACAAAAATATATTAGTAACCTGGCTCACCAATCTACAAAGTCTTTGTATAAAATGCTATCCATTATGGTGTCTACTCTCAGCAAAATAACTTTACAAACTAAGGCTCCCTTTTATCAAACGGTGTTAGGGTTTTTTATCATGAGTAACTGAAGTAAAAGCTCAGATACTCAAAGGAATTCTATCAGCATCGGAGCTTTTACCACAGTGGCCTGTGATAAACCCTAACGCAGCTTGATAAAAGGGGGCCTAAATGACAAATTAATCTGATCATGTTTCAAGATTCTTTATGAAAGTTATACAAGAACTCATATTATGGTTTCCACATACCTAACAGATTAATAATTCCCTCATTGTACGCTGCAAAGAGTCTAATGGAATCTTTAAAGAGAAGCATGAAACCAGCATTTATCACACCATTGGTCAGCTCATTTGGATTTGCCTGCACATAAAAAACAAAATGTTGACAGGGTTAGAGTCATCATAACTAGACTAGAGCTTGTATAGGTATGTGCGATGCACAAATGGAAGAAATAAAATAACTACACAAAAATACTATCCCTGTCACATTTCCCCAAACTAAATTTTCACTTCGGAAAACACTAGCAATACATACCACAAGTTTAAGAATTTAAGACAGCTAAATGCTTACATCAAAGTCTAATAGAGCATCAAGTTGATTCTGAATAATGGGAAGGGTCTTCAGTAGTTTTTCAGTATTCATGGTTCTCATCACTCCATCTATCCTAAAACACAGAAGAGCAAATTTTTAAATATACAAATGACAGCACTTTCACATATATTTTTATTTATTAACTGCCTTTGTGAAAAGTCACCCTTGTTATACATTGAATTTTTGTTTTTTATTTGCTCTATAAATTAAATATAGTTAATAATATATTTCAGAATATTGGAAAATTATTTTTTTAAATCACATACCCTCTTTTCATTTTGGTGAAGTCAACTGCTACAAGTCGGTAGGAGAGTGCTTTTTCATTCAAGTATCTGCTGTATCGCCTGATGAAAGTAGACATATCATAGCCTAAAAGAACAGTTACACATAATGGATGTATTTCAAAAGAGAACAAAGTATTTTTCTTCTTATAAAGTGATCTTCAGTTGCAATTTTGCTATTCTGAATTTGTTTGGAGAACCTGAGGTATAAAATTAGTCTTGTGGCACATCTACCATCACCTATCATTCACAAAAATGAATCTATTGAGGAGGGAAAATAAGGGCTTGTGAGAAAAATATGGTATTTTCCCAGAGAGCTACAATATGGCAGGCTTTCAATGTCTTCACTGTTCCTGAAGCAGATGCCAAACTGGCAAAAATACTTCAACTTGAGAGCCAGGACCAGAGTTAGATAAAGCAAATGATGCCCAGAAAGAGCCCTAAGCAATAAAAGAAGGTTATAGCCAGTCCAGTTAATCAAGTGCAATCAAAGATACATATGTAAATAAAGTCCGATTCTCCAGATTCTTAGTCCATCCAGTCTCTCCTAACACACATTTCCCCCAAAACTCTTCTCCTCCCCCAATACACACTCTTCCATAACCTCATCCAAATCAGTCCCATCACCCTGTAATACCAGTTGGTAACTTAATTTTACTAGAATTTCCCAGATTGATTGTAAGCCACATTGTAGCAGAAAAGAAATGGCATGACAACAGGTGTTAATTTACTACTGAATGAGCTGGAGTTGGTTGACATGTAGTGCACACTACATCCAGCTCCCTTTTCATTTTGAAATAAAGCAAATAAAGCTGTAACAGAAGAAAAGAGAATGAGGGGCACAGGTAAGAACTGGGATGCACCAGAAAAGGGGCCTAACGCCCTGATTGGCCCAGGTGCCTAATCCTCTCCTATGGGAGGAGCCTTGGTATCTGGGCCAATCATAGTCAGGCCCCTCCCCAGTGTGAAAGGAGATGGCCCACCATTTTGAAGAGGTGGGCATGCTGGCAAGAGGGCGTAGACATTCTTCTTGCTGGCTTTCTACAACATGGTACAAAAGGGGGGAGGTGCTTGAGCTGGGGGTGTTTCTAATCTTCTTATTTCTTTTTGTGTTATGCCCTGATATAAAGACTTACAATAATCCAGCCTTGAAATTATTAATGAATGTATTAATATGTTAAGCGCTTCGGGCTTTAAGACTTTTGATAAGGATCTAATGACACGTAATTTATAAAAACAATTTTTAACTACTGAACTAATCTGGTCATGATAGGTAAGTTCCTGATCTAATGTTACTCCCAATATTTTTGTAACATAGTAGATGAAGGCAGATAAAGACCCGAATGGTCCATCCAGTCTGCCCAACCTGATTTAACTTTAATTTTTTTTATTTTTTTTCTTCTTAGCTATTTCTGGGCAAGAATCCAAAGCTGTGCTTGGATTCCAACTGTCAAAATCTCCATTAAAACCTACTCCAGCCCATCTACACTCTCCCAGCCATTGAAGCCCTCCCCAGCATATCCTCCACCAAATGGCCATATACAGACACAGACTACGCAAGTCTGCCCAGTTCTGGCCTTAGTTCAATATTTACTATTATTTTCTGATTCTAGATCCACTGTGTTCATCCCACGCTTCTTTGAACTCAGTCACCATTTTACTCTCCACCACCTCTCTCGGGAGCGCATTCCAGGCATCCATCACCCTCTCCGTAAAGTAGAATTTCCTAACATTGCCTTTGAATCTACCACCCCTCAACCTCAAATTATGTCCTCTGGTTTTACCATTTTCCTTTCTCTGGAAAAGATTATGTTCTACGTTAATACCCTTCAAGTATTTGAACATCTGAATCATATCTCCCCTGTCCCTCCTTTCTTCTAGGGTATACATATTCAGGGCTTCCAGTCTCTCCTCATACGTTTTCTGGCGCAAGCCTCCTATCATTTTCGTCGCCCTCCTCTAGACCGCTTCAAGTCTTCTTACGTCCTTCGCCAGATACAGTCTCCAAAACTGAACACAATACTCCAAGTGGGGCCTGTACAGGGGCATCAACACCTTCTTCCTTCTACTGGCTACGCCTCTCTTTATACAGCCCAGCATCCTTCTGGCAGCAGCCACTGCCTTATCACACTGTTTTTTTGCCTTTAGATCTTCGGACACTATCACCCCAAGGTCCCTCTCCCCGTCCGTGCATATCAACTTCTCTCCTCCCAGCATATACTGTTCCTTCCGATTATTATTCCCTAAATGCATTCCTCTGCATTTCTTTGCATTGAATTTTAGTTGCCAGGCATTAGACATTCCTCTAACTTTTGCAGATCCTTTTTCATATTTTCCACTCCCTCTTCGGTGTCTACTCTGTTACAAATCTTGGTATCATCTGCAAAAAGGCACACTTTTCCTTCTAACCCTTCAGCAATGTCACTCACAAACATTGAACAGGATTGGCCCCAGCACCGAACCCTGAGGGACTTCACTACTCACCTTTCCTTCCTCCGAGCGACTTCCATTAACCACTACCCTCTGATGTCTGTCCGACAACCAGTTTCTAACCCAGTTCACCACTTTGGGTCCTAACTTTAGCCCTTCAAGTTTGTTCAACAGCCTCCTATGAGGAACTGAATCAAAGGCTTTGCTGAAATCTAAGTAAATTATATCTAGCATATGTCCTCTGTCCAGCTCTCTGGACACCCAATCAAAAAATTTAATCAGGTTCATTTGGCACGATTTACCTTTTGTAAAGCCATGTTGCCTCGGATCCTGTAACCCATTAGATTCAAGGAAGTACACTATCCTTTCTTTCAGCAACACTTCCATTATTTTTCCAACAACTGAAGTGAGGCTCACCAGCTTGTAGTTTCCTGCTTCATCCCTGTGACCACTTTTATGAATAGGGACCATATCCACTCTCCTCCAATCCCCAGAAATCACTCCCGTCTCCAGAGATTTGTTGAAAAAGTCTTTAATAGAACTCGCCAGAACCTCTCTGAGCTCTCTTAGTATCCTGGGATGGATCCTGTCTGGTTCCATCGCTTTGTCCACCTTCAGTTTTTCAAGTTGCTCATAAACACTCTCCTCCGTGAACGGCGCAGAATCTATTCCATTTTCTCGTGTAACTTGCCAGACAATCTCGGTCCTTCTCCAGGATTTTCTTCTGTGAACACAGAACAGAAGTATTTGTTTAGCACATTTGCTTTTTTTCTCAACACTCTCCACATATCGGTTCCCAGCATCTTTTAGTTTAGCAATTCCATTTTTCATCTTCCTCCTTTCACTAATAGATCAGAAAAAAATTTTTGTCTCCCTTTTTTACATTTTTAGCCATTTGTTCTTCCGCCTGTGCTTTCGCCAGACGTATCTCTCTCTTGGCTTCTTTCAGTTTCACCCTGTAGTCCTTTCTGCACTCCTCTTCTTGGTTTTTTTTATATTTCACGAACGCCAACTCTTTCGCCTTTATTTTCTCCGCCACTAGTTTGGAGAACCATGTCGGCTTCCTTTTTCTCTTGTTTTTATTGATTTTCTTCACATAAAGGTCTGTAGCCATTTTTATCGCTCCTTTCAGCTTAGACCACTGTCTTTCCACTTCTCTTTTGTCCTCTCATCCTAACAGCTCTTTCTTCAGGTACTGTCCCATTACATTAAAGTCAGTACGTTTGAAATCTAGGACTTTAAGTAACGTGCGGCCGCTCACCACTTTAGCCGTTATATCAAACCAAACCATTTGATGATCGCTACTTCCTAGGTGAGCAGCCACTCGAACATGGAGATACTCTCTCCATTTGTGAGGACCAGATCCGATATCGCTTTTTCCCTTGTGGGTTCCATCACCATTTGTCTGAGCAGAGCCTCTTGAAAGGCATCCACAATCTCCCTACTTCTTTCCGATTCCGCAGACAGAACATTCCAGTCCGCATCCGGCAGGTTGTAATCTCCCAACAGCAGAACCTCCTCTTTCCTTCCAAACTTTTGGATATCCACAATCCTTATCAATTTGCTGCGATTGAGTCGGAGATCTGTAGACTACACCCACGTAAATAGAAATTCCATCTTCTCTTTTCAGAGCGATCCATATTGCTTCTTCCTCTCCCCAGGTCCCTTGCATTTCAGTCACATTTCAGTTGTAGTTACTTTTTGAAGAGAGGTATTAGAACATAAGAACATAAGCAGTGCCTCTGCCGGGTCAGACCATAGGTCCATCCTGCCCAGCAGTCCGCTCCCGCGGCGGCCCAAACAGGTCACGACCTGTCTGAATCACCAGAAGGGGCCCCTTGCCACCTTGGTTTCTCATTAAAGTCCTATCTTCCCATCAAAGTCCTCACCCTCCGGTCTTGCCCATGCACGACCTGGTTGGCTTTCTATACTTATTACCTGGTTAGCTTTCTATACTTGTGTTACATCCCAGCACCTCTCTCAGTATCCCACGATCCCTTTATCCCTCAGGAATCCGTCCAATCCCTGTTTGAATCCATGTACCGTACTCTGCCTGATCACTTCCTCCGGTAGCGCATTCCAAGTGTTCACGACCCTTTGGGTGAAGAAAAACTTCCTTGCATTTGTTTTGAACCTATCTCCCTTCAGTTTCTCCGAATGCCCTCTCGTACCTGTTGTCCCCCTCAGTCTGAAGAATCTGTCCCTATCCACCCTCTCTATGCCCCTCATGATCTTGAAGGTCTCTATCATATCTCCCCTGAGCCTCCTTTTTTCCAGAGAGAAGAGCCCCAGCCTATCCAACCTCTCGGCGTATGGGCAGTGTTCCAGCCCTTTTACCAGTTTCGTTGCTCTCCTTTGGACTCTCTCAAGTACCGCCATGTCTTTCTTGAGGTGCGGCGACCAATACTGAACGCAGTATTCCAGATGTGGACACACCATCGCTCGATACAATGGCATGATGACTTCCCGCGTCCTGGTTGTTATGCCCCTCTTTATGATGCCCAGCATCCTGTTGGCTTTTTTTGAGGCTGCTGCGCACTGTGCAGATGGCTTCAGTGATGCATCCACCAGCACACCCAAGTCTCTCTCAAGTCTGCTATCTCCCAACAATGCCCCCCCCCCCAATTTGTAGTTGAACAACGGGTTCTTTTTCCCTATATGCATGACCTTGCATTTTTCCACGTTAAAGCGCATTTGCCATTTGTTTGCCCAGTCTTCCAGCTTGTCCAGGTCCCTTTGCAGGTCCTCACACTCTTCCCTGGACCTAACTCTGCCGCACAGTTTGGTATCGTCTGCAAATTTTATAACCTCGCACTTTGCCTCCTTTTCCAGGTCATTGATAAATATATTGAAGAGTAACGGCCCCAGCACCGATCCCTATGGCACACCGCTCGTGACTCCCCGCCAGTCAGAATATTGGCCCTTCACTCCGACCCTCTGCAGCTCTGCAGTCTACCCGACAACCAGTGCTTGATCCATCTGTGCACATCCCCTCCCACCCCGTGGTTCCACAGCTTCCTAAG
Organism: Geotrypetes seraphini; assembly: GCF_902459505.1. Lineage (NCBI taxonomy): Eukaryota > Metazoa > Chordata > Amphibia > Gymnophiona > Dermophiidae > Geotrypetes > Geotrypetes seraphini. Next base: position 21,483,169 of record NC_047088.1, read on the forward strand.
CAGCCTTTCATGTGGCACCTTGTCGAAAGCCTTTTGAAAATCGAGGTAAATGATGTCTATGGGTTCCCCATTGTCCACCCGACTGCTTATTCCCTCAAAGAAGTACAGAAGGTTCGTTAGGCACGACTTTCCCTTACAGAATCCGTGCTGGCTAGTTCTCAGTAGGCCATTCCTCTCGATGTGTTCGCAAATGCCGTCCTTGATCATAGCTTCCACCATCTTCCCTATAATTGAAGTCAGGCTCACCGGCCTGTAGTTCCCGGGGTCACCCCTTGATCCCTTCTTGAAGATAGGTGTGACATTCGCCAATTTCCAATCCTCTGGTACCTCTCCAGTTTTCAAGGATAGGTTGCAAACATGCTGGATTGTGCCCGCTATTTCTTGTCTTAATTCCTTCAGAACCCTTGGGTGGATCCCGTCCGGGCCCAGTGATTTGCCACATTTTAACCTGTCTATCTGTTTGAGGACATCCTCCTTACTTACCTCTATGTGCTCCAATTTTTCGGCCTGTTCCCCATTCATGAGCTCCTCTGAGTCCGGTATATTAGATGTATCTTCACTCGTGAAAACCGACGAGAAGAACGTGTTCAACCTCTCAGCTACCTCTTTATCCTCCTTAATCACTCCCTTCCTATCCCCATCATCCAACGGCCCCACCTCCTCTCTCGCTGGTCGCTTCCCCTTTACGTAACTGAAGAATGCCTTGAAGTTTTTTGCCTCCCTGGCCAGCCCCTCCTCGTATTCCCCTTTTGCTTTTCTAACCTCTCGGTGGCATTCCTTTTGGCATTTCCTGTGCGCCTGGTGATTTTCCTCCGTTGGGCCCTTTTTCCATCTCCGGAAGGATACTTTTTTGTCATTTATTGCCCTCTTTACTTCAGTTGACATCCAAACCGGGTCCTTTGACCGCTTGTTCTTGCAGCCTTTCCTGAAACTGGGGACGTACATTCTTTGTGCTTCCTGCAGGGTGTCCCTGAATAGGGTCCTGGCGCTTCCTACAGTCTCCATCCTAAAGATGTTTCTGAGCTTCCTCCTCACCATTTCCCTCATAGCAACATAGTTCCCTTTCCTGAAGTTGAGTGCAGTTGTTGCGGTCCTCCTTACTATGGGTGTCCCCCTTTCTAATGTGAATCTGATCGCGTTGTGATCACTGTTGCCTAGTGGTCCTCCCACTTCTACCCCTCTTGCAGGCCCCCCTAATCTGTTTAGGATGAGGTCAAGAGTAGCACCCCCTCGCGTCGGTTCCTTGACTAGTTGCTCCATGAAGCAGTCCCTCACAGCTTCTACAAATCCTGTTTCCCTAGTGCAGTTGGAATGACCCGTACTTCAGTCTATCCCCGGGTAGTTGAAGTCCCCCATCACTGTTACACTTCCAGTCTTGCATTCCTGTCTCAGTTCAGCTTCCAAGTCGTGTCCGACTCCTTCTGGCGTACCAGGTGGGCGATAGTACAGCCCCAGTTTTATATCTGCACCCTTGTTTCTCGGCAATTTGACCCATAGCGATTCCAGCCCCTCTGCCTTTGTCGCCATATCCATCCCGACCGAGTAGATAGAGTCCTTTATATATAGTGCTATGCCTCCCCCCTTCTTGTGGGTCCTGTCCCTCCTGTAGAGCTTGTACCCCGGCAGCGCCACATCCCATTGATTTTCCTCTGTCCACCAGGTTTCTGTAATTCCAATTATATCCAGGTCCTCCCCCTTGGCCACGACTTCTAGTTCACTCATCTTGGCCATGAGGCTTCTTGCATTTGTGTATAAGCACCGCAGGTCCCGTCATTTTTGCTCCACCTCTGCATTTACCTCTGCATTTACCTGGGCCGCCTCCCCTTGAGTTTCGGGCAGTTCTCCCGTTCCCTGTGCTTCTGCTTTGCTCTCAGCCTGTACCCTCGTAACTTTCAGCTTCCCCATATTCCCGCCACCCCACTTCCCCGCTTTTCCTCTGGGTTTTCTAGCCCTACCGGCCCCCTCCTGGGCTATCATCCCTTGAACCTCTATTTGATCCCCCTTGCCTTGTGGCACCTCTATATTGCCCTCAGCTTTCGCCCTCGTGCCACCCAGTCCCCCTGTGTCTTCATGCCCCTTAGTCTCCTCCCAGCAAGCTCCCTCGCTGTCTGATCACAAGATCCACCGGTCCCTCTACTTCCTTCCTGCAGTCAGCCCATTCAGCATCTGTTCTGGATACTGTTGTCCGAAGCGTCAACATCAGTTCAGCTGTCGGCTTTCCCCCTCTCCTCAGTTTAAAGCCCTCTCGATCTCCTTCCTCACATTGGCTGCCAGAAGTCTAGTTCCCGCTGTGCTCAGGTGTAGTCCGTCCCGCCGGTAGAGCTTGCTCTTTCCCCAGAAGGACGTCCAGTTCCTCACAAAGTGGAAGCCCTCCTCTTGGCACCATCTCCTCAACCATGCATTCACAGCCTGGAGGTCTGCCTGCCTCTTTGCATCTGCCCTCGGTACAGGCAGGATCTCTGAGAATGCTATCCTCCGTGTACTTCGCTTCAGCTTTCGTCCCAGGACCCTGAACTGGTCAGTCAGTGTGGCTATGCAGAAGTTCCTCCGGCTCACATCATTTGTTCCGACGTGGATTATCACCGCAGTCTCCTCCGTCTCTGCTCAGTCCAGGATCCTCTCGATCCTATCAGTGATGTCTCGTGTCTTGGCCCCTGGGAGACAAGTCACTAGCCGGTCCTCCCTTCCTCCGGCTACGTGACTATCTACCTCTCTCAAGATCGAGTCTCCCACCACAATAGCAGACTTCCCTTTCCTCAGCAATCTCCTTTGTCTCAGGTCCGTGTCCTCAGTGTAGAGCGGTGTCTCTCCCTCAGGGTCCTGGTGAGTCGTGGTCTCCTCCTCTTGCGTGGTTCCTCCGCTAGGTCCCTCCCCGGTGTCGCCTTGTGGATCCTGGGTCTCGTCTGCCGACATCCGTCTGTACAGCTGCTGGTCCTGTTCCTCCACCTTCCTGTAGGCCTCCTCGATGAATCTCTCGAGGTCCCTCACCTGGTCCACACTGGAGCCTGCTCCGTCTGTGTCCTTGGTTGACCAGCTCGTCTCCTCTGTGGTGCGGGGTCCCTCCAGCCCCTCCAGTTCCTGGACCCTGACCCTCAGTCTGCCGACCTCCATCCTCAGGCTTTCCAGTTCCTGACACCGACTGCATATGTACTCCCGCCTTCCCAAGGGGAGGTAGTCGTAAATATTGCACTCTATGCAGTATATGGAAAGTACCTCTGGGATCCTGGGTCCTCCATCGCTCTTGTAAAGTGCTGGTGTGCTCCTGGTGATTCTGGAGTCCTTGGCTGTCTTCTCTCGGCCCTTCTCAAGGCTCCGCCCCTTTTCAAGGGGGAGTCCGACGCTGCCTCCGACGCGGTGGGGGTGGGCGGAGCGTACTCTCGCCGCTTCCCCGAACCTTCAGCTCCCACTTGCCTCCTTCTCCTGCTCTGCCCCGACTCTGGCCGCTTCCTGGTTGCTTATTGTCTTAAGAGAATCTGTGATGAAGGTGTAAGATCATTTTTCCATGGGAAAACATTACGGAAGATTTGGTTACGTTCAATGCTAACATATTATCCTTTAGCCACTGGCTTATTTGTTTTAATTTGTTGTTTATGATTGTTATCTCATTGAGATCTACTGTATTTCAGGGGTACAGGAGCTGAATATCATCTGCATATGCATAAGAGGAGAATCCTATAGATTGACTGAGGGTTAAGAGAGAATATCATGCATGCTTGTCCTTGAAGAATCTGTTTTATTCTTTTTGGATCTTGCCAAGTACTTGTGACCTAGACTGGCCACCACTGGAAGGAGGATACTGGGCTTGAACCTTCAGTCTAACCTTATATCCATATCCCCACCATTTGTTTTGCTTCATTAAATTATGACATGTCACATGAATAAATATTCACGGTGATGATTATGTGTCCATAAACAGACATCAGAATATTCAAGTTTCTCTGCCTTGTTTCTACTGATATAAGGAGACAACTCATTGGGGTATGGACTGGTCTAGCAGGAAATAAGGAAGCACATGTTTAACACATACCATCTCTGGATAATTTTTAGGTTGTCTAGGTCTCAGAATCTACAAACTTGATATGTACCTTGGTTTCAAAATGTCACCACCAAAGAAATCATCTCCTCTTATGTTGGCATTACATTTTAAACTGTACTGTCCAAGGATTCCAGGGCTCATATTGAAACCAGCATTCCTGTACCACAAAGCTTAATCCTAAAGAGAACTATGTATGCTGATGTAGAAAAGCTTTTTGTTTAATTTGTGGCATTATGGATATGAATTTACAGGTACCAAGGTGCAATTTTAGGCACCACAGAAATCTATAAAAAAATTTTACCCCTCCTAAAAAGGGGTCCTTCCACCCAGAACAATTTTACCAAAAAAAAAAAAAAGAGGCACTTAGAATATTCAAATACAGTTATTTTATAATTTAACTCTAAAACAAAAAAAAAATCCCCTTGTGCCTTTAAAGAGTTTAGTAGCAAACAGCCAAGAAGAAAGAAGAGGCCATTACTAGAGTGCCCAGTCAAGACAATAAAAATAAATTAAATTTATCTGGGTTCTCTAGTGCAGTGGTTCCCAACCCTGTCCTGGAGGAACACCAGGCCAATTGGATTTTCAGGCTAGCCCTAATGAATATGCATGAAGCAAATTTGCATGCCTATCACTTCCATCATATGCAAATCTCTCTCATGCATATTCATTAGGGCTAGCCTGAAAACCCGATTGGCCTGGTGTTCCTCCAGGACAGGGTTGGGAATCACTGCTCTAGTGTAACTATTTATTTTAAAATCAAGAGATGACTTCTTAAGTTTTTTTTAAAAGAGCAACAATACAACTGTAACAAATGTTTTAAAAATATCATCATCATATATAGATTCTCACCCTGCATGGCACTTTTATCCAAGAAGTTGTTTAGATTAAATAATGTGTTTCGGGATGCAAGATACTGGATAAAACGCTGTAGAGAAAAGAAAACAAAACAAAACAAAAAAAAACAACAACAAATAGATAAGTAAAATACAAACCTTGTAACACTTTCAACTGTTTTTTACTCCTAACAGAAGGGGATGTTTTTATTTTTTTTTCTTAATCTTTTCAACAAGCATCTTATAAGATCAAGAAAAAGATCAAAACCAAGAAGAAAAGCAATATCTAATCTACAGGGAAAAAAAAAATATATGTGTATATATATATATATATATATATATATTATCACCTTGATCTAACAAACTTATCTAAATTGTAGTGACTCAAATACACATCTCTTATGCGTCAAAACAACACACTTTCAAGGGTAACGCAAGAAAAACACCATCCCCAACTCAAGTGTATATGCTTCAGGGCAAGAAGCTACTTATATTCCTGCTTAGAACTCAAAAACATCAGAAAACATCTATACAGAAACTAAAGACTCTCTATACTTAGGTAAGCCTTAAAAACCAGTAATTTACCCTTCACCGAGGATGACAGTAGCCATTAGTGCTGCCCAATTCAGGAAAAAAAAAATTTTGATTCGTTTTGATTCAGCCTATTGAATTGGTTTTTCGATTCGATTTTCCTGCCCAATTGTGTGTTTTTTTGGGGTTGGTTTTTTTTTTTTTTTTTTTTTCCAAACATCCTGGTGGGTTTGTTTTACAGCCTCTTCACCCCCTTTGCCTTCTCCTAACCACACTGGCGCTGTGGTGTAAACAAAATAAACAAACAAAAAAGACTTTTCCTTTCTCTGTTAAATCCTAGCTCACGTTTGCAGTCTAACACCAGCTCTGGCAGGATACACATTTCAAATCTGACATATTGTAATCACAAATCAGAAAATAAAATTAGTTTTTCTACCTTTTGTTGTCTGGTCATTATTCAAATTTTGTTGGTCTCAGGCTCTGGTTGTCTTCTGATAACTTGCTTGCCAGGGTCTCCTTCTTTCTCCCTGCTAACCATCCATCTTCTATCTCTGTCCTCCCAATCCGTTTTTCTTCCCTCCCCAGGAGGTCTGGCATCTTTTCCTTTTTTTCGTCTCCCTCCACAGATCCACCTTTTCTTAACTACCCTTTCATCCAGCATCTCTCCTTCCTTCCCCCACCACCTCAAGGTCCACCATCTCTCCCTTTCTTTTCTCAACTACCCTCCTATCCAGTATCTCTATCCCCCCTCCACACCATCCCTTGCGTCCAACTTCTCTCCCTTTCTGTTCCTTCCCTCCCTAAATCCCATTGTCCATCATCTCTCTCCCTCTCCTCTATTTTCAAACCCATTTCTTCCTCCCCAAAGTCAGAGGAGGGGGCGGGACCGCGATGGAGAAACCAGCTCCGAAGCGGTACTAAGATCGCTAATACCGCAATCTTGTTTGCAGGCTGTTCCAGCTGGAAGGTAAACAGTGCGGGGAAGCGGAAGGCCGAGGGGGTGGGAGCTGGAAGCACGATGCGGGGGGGGGGGGGGGGGGAGACGGAAGCTGACAGCAGCACTTCCCGACTGACCCTCCCCCCTGACTCTTCTGCTTTAGGGGGGGAGGGTCAGGCGAATCGGAAAGCCGGGTTTTTTTTGTTTTGAACCGATTCGAATCGTGAATCGGGCAGCACTAGTAGCCATCAGAGTGGATCTAAAAGAAATAACATCTTGAGGATCTTCTAGAAAAGCGGTTAAATAACTGCTCTCAGGAGTATTAGTCTCAATTGCATCCCCGCCCACCCCTCACCCCCCCTTAAAGATGACCTCTCCTCAGAGAAAGTTTTATGAACACAGAACACATTTAACACAGGTAACAGTTTCTACATTAGAAAGCTGTAAAACCTCAAAGTACTTCCTTAATAAAATATCTAGTGCCAGTAAATATTCCAGTAAAATTTAGAAATCTAAGATTTAGATGAAGCAAATTATCTAAAATTTCTAATGAATGGTGAACAGAGAGACTACACCTATTGCCTGTGACTCCAATTTCAAATGCTTCTCATAAAGAACATAAGAATAGCCTTACTGGGTCAGACTAATGGTCCATCTAGCCAAATATCCCGTCTACACAGTGGTCAATTCAGATCACAAGTACCTGTCAAAAAAACCCTCAAATACCGTATTTCCCCGCATATAAGACAGCTCTCTGCATGTATAGGCTGCAAAAAAAGGGCGGCCTATGTTTAAAAAACGGAAGATAAGCTGCCCCATGGTATTATCTGCGGCTTATCTTTAAGGTACCTCCTCTGCGGGGGCAGGCTGGATACCGAAGAAATTGTTGCTGCCCTACACCGCTGGAAATTCGCCATCTGCCATCCAGGGGTCTCCGAAAAAAGTACCTAGTTATATAGGCCGCCCCATTTAACTAGGCTGCACCTCATACACGGGGTTTGTAAAACCCATGTATAAGCCGCGGCCTCTATATGGGGAAATACGGTAGTAGCAAAATTCCATGCTACTAATCCAAAGTAAGCAGTAGCTTCCCCTATGTCTATCTCAATAAGAGACTATGGACTTTCCTCCAGAAACTTGTCCAAAACTTTTTTTTAAAACAGCTATGCTAACTGCTCTTATCACATCCTCTGACATCGTGTTCCAGAGCTTTAACTATTCTCAGAGTGAAAAAATAATTCTTCCTATTTGTTTTAAAAAGTATTTCCCTGTAACTTCATTGCAGGGAGTAAAAAAATGGATCCACTTGTACCTGTTCTACACCACTCAGGATTTTGTAGACTTCAATCATATCTCCCCTCAGCTGTCTTTTTCCAAGCTAAAGATTTCTAACCTCTTTAGTCTTTCCTTATACAAAAGGAGTTCCATCCCCTTTATCATTTTGGTTGTTCTTCTTTTAACCTTTTCTAGCTCCACTATATCTTTTATGAGATAGGGTGACCAGAATTGAACACAATACTCAAGGTGCAGTTGCACCATGGAGTGATGCAGAGGCATTATAATATTCTTTAGTCTTGTTTACCATCCGTTTTATAATAATAACTACCATTGTTTTGATTTTTCTGGCTGCTGCCACACATTGGGCAGAAGGTTTCAGCATACTGTCTGAAATGACACTCAGATCTTTATTGGGCACTGACCCCCCCCCCCTCCCCTAGTATTGAAGCAGCTTCACACGGAGCTTTTGCATATTCGCTTTTCCACATATTTCCACCCCAGGACTAGCAGGGACCCCTGAGGAAGACAATTTGTCAAAACACAGACCATGTTGGATCCAACACCCCCAGCGGACTGGGTCCTTACGGTTTTTATGTGGATTACTACGTTGTTTTTTGTTTTGTTTTTTTAATCTTTATTCATTTTTTCTTTTTTTTTTAATTCTTTATTCATTTTTACATATTACAACAAGTGTATCAGATGAAATAATTCAAAATTGTATATATACACTTGATTAACTTTCATGTAACACTTTAAATATAACATTTCAGTCAATACCTATGTTCTATAATATCTTAAATATTATAAACTACATTTAATATCTTAAGAATTAATATTAGGATAGAAAACCCTCCCATCCCCTCCCTCTCTCTACAGAAATTCCATCTACAATATATCAAAATTATTAACACATTCATATACATTATAGTATTAATAAATATTACCCACCCACAACCCCTCATGTCGAATATCTTGCTTTGGGAAAATGTTATTACTCATTGCAAAAATCTGTTAATGGTCCCCATATTTTCTGAAACTTATCAAAATATCCTCTCTGTGTTGCTATTGTATGCTCCATTTTATATATATTAGGTAGTAGGCTTAACTGGTGGTTAATACAAGGTTAGGATACAGATTATGAATAGGGGCGGTATTTTAACCTCCCTTGAATACCTTGTATTAACAATTTAGTTTTCATTGATCTTCACGGCCCTCAGAGATGCCACCAAGGGTTCAATAAAAGATCATAACCCCTGGCTTTATGCACCCAATCGGCACTGGGTCGGTTTAAATATAAAACTAGTTGAGTCTTAATGTGAATTATTTTGTGTTCTCTTATTGTTTTAATGACTTAAGGTTAATATCATAATTCGCTAAGAAGTTTTAAATCAATACTTAGCTTAACCAAGGTGGTGGTTGACAAGGGATATAAAAGCCAACATGTTTCACCCGTAGAGGGGGTTTCCTCAGGGCTACTATCCCTGCAATAAAAAGCTTACTTTATTAACAGGAACGTTAAGCATAATATTGAGAACCATGTATTACTAAGTACCCACTAGCAATAAAGCTATAAACTCATACCTTTTTAATACTGGCTTCTCACGACGTGACCACCCGATCAAAATTCCCAAGATGGCCGCGGCGTGGTATGGCAGTCTTTAAATATCCCTGACCCGGAAGTGGGAGGTGATGGGGGAGGGGCCAAAAGCCACTACCCACTAAATCACCCCAAACCTGCGAGTCGAGGAAACCTTACAACAAGATTTGATAATGAATAATTTTTTTAATATAATTTTTATCCTCCCGTCCTATACATAGAAAGGGAAGAAAAACTAAACCCCAGGGAGATGTCATAAAAGGGATGACCATTCTAATTCAAGATTAAGACCGTGAGGGATAACCGTATTTAGGCGGTAGATCCATCGTTGCTCTAGATAGTTTAACTTAGCTTCCAGATCTCCTTGTACCCCTTGTGTAGTCAAAGTGTCAATAATTCTCCACCTGATTTGGTCCACCGAATATTGCTTGGACAGCCAATGCTGGACTAGAGGGGCCGACTGATTCAGCATTGGCTGTCCAAGCAACATTCGGTGGACCAAATCAGGTGGAGAATTATTGACACTGACTACACAAGGGGTAGAAGGAGATCTGGAAGCTAAGTTAAACTATCTAGAGCAACGATGGATCTACCGCCTAAATACGGTTATCCCTCACGGTCTTAATCTTGAATTAGAATGGTCATCCCTTTTATGACATCTCCCTGGGGTTTAGTTTTTCTTCCCTTTCTATGTATAGGACGGGAGGATAAAAATTATATTAAAAAAATTATTCATTATCAAATCTTGTTGTAAGGTTTCCTCGACTCGCAGGTTTGGGGTGATTTAGTGGGTAGTGGCTTTTGGCCCCTCCCCCATCACCTCCCACTTCCGGGTCGGGGATATTTAAAGACTGCCATACCACGCCGCAGCCATCTTGAGAATTTTGATTGGGTGGTCACGTCGTGAGAAGCCAGTATTAAAAAGGTATGAGTTTATAGCTTTATTGCTAGTGGGTACTTAGTAATATATGGTTCTCAATATTATGCTTAACGTTCCTGTTAATAAAGTAAGCTTTTTATTGCAGGGATAGTAGCCCTAAGGAAACCCTCTCTACGGGTGAAACATGTTGGTTTTTATATCCCTTGTCAACCACCATCTTGGTTAAGCTAAGTATTGATTTAAAACTTCTTAGCGAATTATGATATTAACCTTAAGTCGTTAAAACAATAAAAGAACACAAAATAATTCACATTAAGACTCAACTAGTTTTATATTTAAACCGACCCAGTGACAATTGGGTGCATAAAGCCAGGGGTTATGATCTTTTATTGAACCCTTGGTGGCATCTCTGAGGGCCGTGAAGATCAATGAAAACTAAATTGTTCATACAAGGTATTCAAGGGAGGTTAAAATACCGCCCCTATTCATAATCTGTAAACCATTTTATATATATGACATACAGAATTCCACCAAAAGTTGTAATTTAATCTGTCATAATTTTTCCAATTATATGTAATCTGTTGAATGGCTACTCCAGTTAATGTAAATAAAAGTTTGTTATTATTTGAGAAAATTTGACTCTTTGCTCTCATTGCCATGCCAAATAAAATAGTATCATATGTCAAGGCCACCGGATTATCTAACATCCTATTTATTTGAGGCCAAATTGATTTCCAAAATAATAATATAAATGAACAATAGAATAAAAGGTGATCTAATGTACCAGCCTCAAGATGACAGTGCCAACATCTATTAGACTTAGAGCTATCTAATTTTTGTAAGCTCTATGCAAAAGAAAGAACCATGTTTGTCTCATAAATGCAGACACTGTACATCTCATCCTCCAAGACCAAAGTCATGGCCATTGAGATGCATTAATTTGATGCTTAATCTCAATACTCCAAATGTCTCGAAGGCCAGTTTTTGATTTTTTATTCACAAATCCAGATATTAATTTATACCACTGTGCGGCTTGGCGACCCATGAAATCCACCTGAAAGCATAAGAATTCCATACTATATTGATTATTAAGAGTTTTCCATTCAGGGAACCCCGCCTGAATGGCCTGCTTCAATTGCAACCATCTAAAACTTTGTGATTTGTTGAGACCAAACTTATGTTGCAATTGTGAAAACTCAAGCATCTTACCATTAGATATTAAATCTTCCAATGTAGGTATTCCAATGCTTCCAGATGATTTTAAAACCGCCAATTTTGATCTTGGGGTTTAGCCAAATCGTTTGAGTTGTTGATTTGTTTATCGGAATAGGAGTTAGATTAATTACATATCTTAAGGTTTTCCATGTATCAATAAATATTCTATGATCTTTATATAACCTTGCCATTTTGATACTAAGAACATGACCAAGTCGCAAAGGAAACATGAGTCTCCATTCTAACCAGAACCAGTCTGGGATATTATCAATGGGCTCTGGGAGGACCCAATACATATCTTGATGCAATATATAGGTCTGATGATAACTATAGAAATTAGGAAAATTTACCCCACCCTCCATAATTGGATTTTGTAAAGACACTAAAGCAATTCTAGGAATTTTACCCAGCCAAATAAATTTTGTTAGAATACTATTCAACTTTTTATAAAAAGACCCCTGGAAGAAAACTGGTAACATTACCATTTGGTAACAAACCATAGGTAAAATCATCATTTTAACAGTTTGTACTCTCCCCCACCAAGATAAATGCAGAGGATTCCATTGCTCACACATTTCTGTCACCTTTTGTAATAAACATTTTTCATTTATTTTCATTGTATCGTCCACTGTATTTTTGATCCAAATTCCTAAATATTTTAGACCATCTTCCTTCCACACAAAAGAAAATGCATCAAATAAACCCTTTGTACAATGTACATTAAGTGGAAGAACTTCTGATTTATTTCAATTTATCTTATAACCTGAAAACTTTCCAAATTTCGCAATCAATTCAAGCAAACATGGAATGGTTGTTTCTGGATTTCTCTAATAAAGCAAGATATCATCCGCATAAGCAGATACTTTATATTCTCGATCTGAACCCTGTATCTCCTTTACCTGTTGGATAGCTAATAACAAGGGTTCCAAAACAATATCAAAAAGCAAAGGAAATAAGGGACAACCTTGCCTAATCCCCCTCTGCAAATTAAAGCGTTCTGAAAAATTATTATTAATATATAACCTAGCCAATATTCTTCCCGCCTTATTTGAGTTTCCATAATACAAAGTTTGCTGAGAAAATAAATCTTTCCTTACCAATTTAGATGAAATCTCATTGTATTTACCTTTAACTTTTAAAAGATTCTGTTGTGTAGAATATTCCCACTTTTCTATTAACTTTGATTCTAAAACTTTAATTTCGTGCTCTAAATCATAAAATTGTTTCCTGATCTGTTTCTTAAGATGAGCCGAATAAGAGATAATTTGACCTCTCATAGTTGCTTTAAAAGCATCCCATAAAACTTCCATAGAGATTTCATCCGTGGCATTAAGTTGGAAGTAATCTTTCATTTTTTGTAAAAAAATTTCACAAAATATTGGATCAGCAAGCAATGTATTATCAAATCTCCATATAGGTCTACTACTATCTAGATCAGGGGTGCCCAATACGTCGATCGTAGCTCAGGAAGGCAACGTGAGTCGATCGCGGAGCCCATCCCGGGCTCCGTGATAGGGATTCATGTTGCCGTCCTGATCTACCGGGCCGATCAGCCTTCCTCTGTGTTCTCCCTAGGGCCTTTTAGCTGGGCAGTCCGCCCAGCTGTCATCTGCTGCTGCAGCCGCTGCTGAACATTAAAAAAAAACCCGGCTTGGAGATTTCAGCCCGTAGCGAACTTATGCTCCGGGCTCTAACGTGTGCGTGCCGGCTTCCCTTCTCCTCCCTCCGAAACCGAAAGTTATGTCCGGGGGGAGGGAAGGGAAGTCGGTACGCACATGTTGAGAGCCCTGAAGCAAACGTTCGCTACGGGCTAAGGCGGGAGACAGGTTAGTGAAGTATTTCCTCTTCTTGCTGCCAGGTCCTGCCTAATTTCTGTTTCCGCGAAGACAGGACCCGGCAGCATTTCCCCCAATAGGTCGATCGCAATGCTGGTCGGCCGAAGCAGGAGAGCTTGGGGGGGCGGCGGCGGCTTTCTGGCCTGTTATTGGTGGCGGTTTGGGTCCTGGTCCCCGATGGCAGTTTGGGTCCTGGTCTCCGATGGCAGTGGCAGTGGCTTGGGGGAGGGCAGGGAGAAAGAAAGAAAAAGGGCAGGCAGGGAGACAGAAGGAAAGAAGAGAAACAGAAAAAAAAGAAAGGGAGGCAGAGAGAAAGAAAGGGCAGGGAGAGAGGAAGGAAAAGTTGATGGAGGGAATGAGATCTGGAGGAGGAAGCATACAGGTTAAAAGAAGGGAAGAAAGATTGGATGCACACTCAGAAGAAGAAAGTGCAACCAGAGACTCATGAAATCACCAGACAAGGTAGGAAAAATGATTTTATTTTAAATTTAGTGATCAAAATGTATCTGAATTTATATCTGCTGTCTATATTTTACACTAAGGTCCCCTTTTACTAAACCGCAATAGAGGTTTTTAGCGCAGGGAGCCTATGAGCGTCGAGAGCAGCGCTGGGCATTCAGCGCAGCTCCCTGCGCTAAAAACTGCTATCGTGGTTTAGTAAAAAGGGAGGGGGGTATATTTGTCTATTTTTGTATGGTTGTTACTGAGGTGATAGTGAATAGAGTCATCTGCTTTGACCTCTTTGAAAAACCCTGGAATAGGAATGATAATTAACATTTTCTATGCGTACAGTGTGCTTTGTGGGTTTTTTTTTAATTTTATTGCTGGTAGATTATTTTGACTTGGTCATTTTAAAAATAGCTCCCAAGCCAAGAAAATGTGGGCACCCCTGCACTATGTCAACCAGTTCACCTTTATCCATACCTTCAAAAGTGCTTTCTAGCAGTCTTTGACTGTACTATGCAAATGTAATAAAATAAGGTCATTAATATTAAAACTGTAGTCATAAGAACATAAGCAGTGCCTCTGCTGGGTCAGACCAGAGGTCCATCATGCACAGCATTCCGCTCACGCAGCGGCCCATCAGGTCCAGGACCTGTATAGTACCCTCTATCTATACCCTTCTATCCCCTTTTCCTTCAGAAAATTGTCCAATCCCTTCTAACGAGGTCATTAATATTAAAATGACCTCTCCAGGCAATTCTTAAAAATCAACGCACCTCCATTTATGAGGAATCTGAACCAATATTTACAGGCAGAGTCTGAGCTGTTATAGCCTTATTTTCCTGTCAGTGCCAGAGCGCTGATGGTTCAGGCACTGACAGGAAAATAAAAGCAGCTCTCAGACCTGCCACCAGTCCTGATTTCTTATAAATGTAGCCCAAAAAAAGCCTAGTGGTCTAGTTCCCTCCACACTGCCATTGCTGCCACCCACAGATTCCCTCCCCACCCCATGAAGAAGATCATCAGGAGGGATGCTCATTCCCTCCTGCTGCAGGCTTTTTTATCAATGGGTGCAACTGCTGTGTGTGCACAGCACACTCACAAGAGTTGTGCCTATAAAAAAAAGAAAGAAAGATGGTCTTCCTACAGCAAACTTCCAGCCCAACAGCCCCTCACCACACAATCCTTGTGGTCTAGTGCAGTATTTCTCAGCTCAGTCCTGGAGTAACCCCTTGCCAGTCAAGTTTTCAAGATATCCACAATGAATATGCATGAAAGATATTTGCATATAATGGAGGCAGTGTATGCAAATCAAGTTTATGCAAATTCAATGTAGATATCCTGAAAACCTGACTGGCAAGGTGGTACTCCAGGACCAAGTTAAGAAACACTGGTCTAGTGAGCCATCCTCCCCTCTGACATACCCCTGTACTCACCAGCAGCTATCTACCCCCTCCCCCACAAACAGCCTCCCAGAGCCCGCCCCCACCGCATACAAGCTTGGTGGTCTAGTGAGCCGTCTCCTCTCCAACCCCCTTCGTATATTTTTTAGAAGACCAGCAGGAGAGGTGCTCACTCCCTCTAGCGGGCAGGCCCGAATCTTCAAAATGGCAGGCCTTCCCAGGCCAATAAGGGTCTTAGACCTCTCACCAGTGTATCCCAGGATAAATCAGGAAGGGAAAGGCCCACTATTTTGAAGAGGCAGGCCTTTCAGCTGGAGGGAGCGAGCACCCCTCCTGCTGGCCTTCTAAAAAAAGTATGGGGGTTCGGAGGGTCACTAGACCACCAGGCTTGAGTGATTGGGGGCTATGGGAGATTGATGGGGGGAAGCCTGATGCTGGTGGGTACTGGGGGGGGAAAGGTTGGTCCACTAGATGACCAGGCTTGAATGGTGGGGGGCTGTCATGGGGTGGTGTATATAGGTGCAGCTCTTGTGTGCTGTGCACACACATACCCAACAGCTGTGCCCATTTAAAAAAAAAAAAAAAATCAGCTCCTGCTCTCCCTCTCTCTGCTTGCCGGTTCAAGCAGGAGCTTTTTTTTTATTTTGACAGGCAGGCAGGAGGAGCAGCTGTGCTAGCTATTTTTCTTTTGAGCACAACTCCTCCCCTCTCTTTACCGGCAGTTTACCACAAACACAGCATGCATATTATTTGCATGCTATTGTGCAGAAAATCACCAGTAAAACAAAATCACTCCCACCACGGTATTTTTTTTACCGTGGTGTCTAAGCTTATTGAATCTGGCCCTTAGACATTACCATCTAATCAAGACTGATGGACAAAACATACTAGAGAGAACAAAGAATTTAGGACAACTAAAAGGTGAGAATTAAATTGAAGATGAACAAGGATAAAAAGCAGCAAAAAGAACCAGCCAGTGGCTGAAAATTCAACTTAAAAAGTGCTTGTAAAGTCCTATCATGTGTTGTTAAAAGACCAACATGTTTCTGTAACAAAACTACTAACAGCACCCAAAAATGATATACATAACAAAGCATAGTCTAATGTCTGGCAAATAAAATTCAATGTGAAGGAGTTCAGAGTGATGCATTTGGGGGGTAAAAATCCGAGGGAACTGTATGTGCTGGAGGTGAGAGGCTGATAAGCAATGACAGAGAGAAGGATCTTGGGGTGATTGTGGCTGAGGATCTAAAGGCATCTAAACAGTGTGATAAGGTGGTGGCTGTAGCCAGAAGGATGCTAGGCTGTATAGAAAGAGGAATAACCAGCAGAAGGGAGGTTTTTATGTCCCTGTATAGGTCATTGGTGAGGCCACACTTTGAGTATTGTGTTCAGTTTCAGAGCCGTATCTGGTGAAGGATATAAAAAACTTGAAGCGGTCCAGAGGAAGCCGGTGAAAATGGTAAGGGGTTTAAACCAAAAGAAGTATGAGAACAGACTGGAAGACCTAAATATGTATACTCTGGAGGAGAGGAGGGACAGGGGAGATATGATACAGATGTTTAAATACAGTGGTACCTTGGATTACGAGCATAATCCGTTCCAGGAGCATGCTCGTAATCCAAAATGCTCGTTTATCAAAGCGAGTTTCCCCATAGGAAATAATGGAAACTCACTTTGATAGGTTCCTCCTGTACTGGGCCTTGAACATGTGCGCATGCTCAAGGCCTGAGAGTTCACGTTCTCTCGAGGCCCAGCACAGTAGGTAGATCTTCGGGCACCGGCAGGACATCCTGATGCTGGTGCCGGTGCTACACTGAAGTAAGAAGAGGGTTTGGGTGGGTTGGAGGACCTCAGGTCGTGGCGGGGGGTGCCCGATGGCGGCGGGGGGGGGGGGGGGGCAGATCATGGGGGGGGAGGAGGGTGCCAGTTAGCGGGGGGGGGGGGGGCGCTCGCAAATCGAGGTGCGCTCGATTTCCGAGGCGCCGATTTTGTGAATGTTTTGCTCATCTTGGAAAACACTCGCAAACCGGTGCACTCGTAAACCAAGGTACCACTGTACTTGAAAGGTATTAATATAGAACCAAATCTTTTCTAGAGAAGAGAAAATGATAAAACTAGAGGGCAAAATCTGAGGTTGCAGGGAGGAACACTCAGGAGAAATGTTAGGAAATTATTTTTCACGGGGAAGGCTGTTAGATGCCTGGAATGCCCTCCCGAGGGAAGTAGCGGAGAAGAAAACGGTGATGGAATTCAAAAAAAGTGTGGAAAAACATAAAGGATCTCTAGAAAACAAAGGATGTAAATTAAAGAAGGATGTAAATTAAGGAACTAGGGCCGGAGCTGGATAGACTTGTGCGGTCTGTGTCTCATGTGTGGTGATTTAGTGTGGGATGGGCTGGGAAGAGCATCAAAGGGAACTCCACTAACTTAGAACTTGGGAATGTAGCTGGCCAGTCTTGTGGAAGATATCCTGCAGGCAGGATGGTTGGATAGGGTGGAGAGAGCTTGGACGGCAACTTCAGCATTTGGAGCCTAGGACAATGCCAAGTGGACTTTGATACACCTGGAAAACAGACTGCAAAGAAAGCAGTTACTTACCGTAACAGTTGTTATCCAGGGACAACAGGCAGATATTCTCACACATGGGTGATGTCACTAACTGAGCACCGCAGCGGACAGCCTCGAAAGCAGACTTGCTTGAAGATCTTTATAAGAGCTTCCGAGTGCTGCATCGCACATGCACGAGTGCCTTCCCGCCCGAACTAGGGGGCGCATCTCCTGTGAGGATCCTCAGTTCAGATACTTAGCTAAGAAGCCAACCAGGGGAGGTGAGTGGGTTGTGAGAATATCTGCCTGCTGTCCCTGGATAACAACTGTTACGGTAAGTAACTGTGCTTTATCCCAGGACAAGCAGGCAGCATATTCTCACACATGGGTGACCTCCAAGCCTAGCATAAAGGGATGGAGGGAGAGTTGACAATTTAAGAAAAAAGATTTTGCAAAACAGATTGGCCAAAATGGCCATCCCTTCTGGAGAAAGTATCCAGATAGTAATGAGAGGTGAATGTATGAACTGAGGACCAAGAGGCAGCCTTGCAGATTTCTTCAATAGGAGTTGATCTGAGGAAAGCTACAGATGCCGCCATAGCTCGAACTTTATGGCCCGTGACTCGACTCTGCAGCGGAAGACCAGCCTTAGCATAGCAGAAAGAGATGCAAGCAGCCATCCAGTTGGAAATGGTTCGCTTTGAGATAGGACATCCCAACTTATTTGGCTCAAAAGAGATGAAAAGTTGAGGAGATGTTCTGTGAGGTTGAGTGCGTTGCAGATAGAAAGCCAAGGCACGTTTGCAGTCCAAAGTATGGAGCACTACTTCTCCAGGGTGAGAATGAGGCTTTGGAAAAAATACTGGCAGAACAATAGATTGATTGAGGTGAAAGTCTGAAATCACTTTAGGTAAGAATTTCGGATGGGTACGGAAGGCCACCTTGTCATGGTGGGAAGCTGTGAAAGGTGGGTCCGCAACCAAAGCTTGTAACTCACTGACTCTTCGAGCAGACGTGAGGGCAATCAGGAAAACTGCTTTCAAAGTGAGATACTTGAGATGAGCTTTATCAAGTGGTTCAAATGGAGGTTTCATTAGTTGAGCTAAAACAACATTGAGATCCCAAACCACCGGAGGCGGTTTAAGTGGTGGACGAACATTAAAGAATCCTTTCATAAATTGGGAAACCACAAGATGTGCAGAGAGAGGTTTCCCATCAAGAGGCTGATGAAAAGCAACAATAGCACTAAGATGGACTCAAATGGATGTAGACTGAAGTCCAGAATGTGATAAGTGAAATAAATAGTCCAAAACAGAAGTCAAGGATGTAGACATTGGCTCCATCTGACGTGTGGAACACCAAGCAGAAAATCTAGTCCATTTCTGGCCGTAACACTGTTGAGTGGAAGGCTTTCTGGAAGCGACCAAAATATCTTGAACAGACTGAGAGAAGTGTGAGGAGTCTGTCAGGTAGAAAGATACCAAGCTGTTAAGTGTAGAGACTGCAGATTTGGATGAAGTAAAAATCCCTGACTCTGAGTAAGCAGAGAGGGAAAAACTGGTAGAAGCAGAGGCTCCCTGGTGCTGAGTTGAAGTAGAAGGGAGTACCATGGCTGTCTGGGCCACCGAGGAGCTATCAGAATCATGGTGACATGTTCCGTCTTGAATTTGACAAGAGTCCTGAGAATCAGCGGAAATGGAGAGAAGGCATAGAGAAACTGACCTGTCCAATCCAGGAGGAAAGCGTCCGCCTCCAGACGTTGGAGAGAGTATATTCGAGAGCAAAACTGAGGCAGCTTGTTGTTGAGGGAGGACGCAAAAAGGTCTACTTGCAGGGTCTCCCGTTGAGCAAATACCCGCCGCAGTGTGGGGGAAGTGAGTGTCCATTCGTGAGGTTGCAGAAGGCGACTCAAGTTGTCCGCCAGACAATTGTGTTGACCCTGAATATAGACAGCTCTGAGAAAGATGTTCCGATGAATTGCCCAATGCCACAGATTCAGAGCCTCTTGACATAGGGAGTGAGAACCTGTACCTCCCTGCTTGTTGACATAATACATGGCTACCTGGTTGTCCATCCGGACAAGTACTACCTTGTCGTGAAAAAGGTGCTGAAAAGCTTTGAGAGCATTTAAGATCGCTCTGAGTTCCAACAGATTGATATGACAAAGTCGGTCTGTCGAAGTTCACAGACCCTGGGTACGGAGGCCATATATATGGGCCCCCCATGCGTAGGTTGACGAGTCTGCTTGCAAGAACCTTCTGATGAGAAAGAATGTGGAACAGCAAACCTCTGGAAAGATTGGAAGAGAGCATCCACCAGTAGAGAAACTGCTTCAACAAAGGAGTTACTGTAATTTGCTGGGAAGGCGGATGTGCAGCTTGTTGCCACTGAGATGCCAGGGTCCACTGAGGAATTTGAAGGTGAAGTCTGGCAAAAGGAGTCATATGAACCGTAGAAGCCATGTGTCCGAGCAGAACCATCATTTGTCTTGCAGAAATCGATGGAAGACGAGACACCTGATGACAAAGGCGAATGAGGGTATCTCGACATGGTGGAGGTAGAAACGCTCTGAGTTGGACAGTGTCCAGGGTGGCCCCAATGAATTGGAGAGATTGAGATGGGGGTCAGCTGAGATTTTGGAAAGTTGATTTCGAACTCCAGACTTTGGAGGAACATAATAGTCTGTTGGATCGCTGCAATAACCCCTTGAGAAGAGGGGGCTTTGATAAGCCAGTCGTCCAGGTACGGAAAAACTTGAAGACCCTGAGTACGAAAAGCTGCAGCCACCACCACCAGGCATTTCATAGACTCTGGGGGAGGAGGCGAGTCCGAAAGGAAGAACTCTATATTGGAGATGAAGATTCCCCACCTTGAATCGAAGGTATTTGCGAGAGGCTGGATGAATGGGGATATGAATGTAAGCCTCTCTGAGATCCAGCGAGCACATCCAATCTCCCTGAGCCATCAGGGAGTATAAGGTCGGCCACAAGAGCATCCGAAACTTCTCTTTGACCAGAAATTTGTTGAGGGCTCTGAGATCCAGAATGGGTCACAAGTCCCCCGTCTTCTTTGGAACCAGATAGTAATGGGAATAAAAGCCCAGGTTCCGTCGAGACAGAGGAATCTCCTCAACAGCTCGAAGGCGAAGGAGAGCCTGAGCTTCCTGAAGAAGAAGAGGCAGTTGCGACGAATTGGAAGGACACTCTCTTGGAGGGTGATCAGGAGGAACCTGAAGCAAGTGAAGAGAGTATCCCTCTCGCAGAATGGTAAGAACCCAGAGATCTGAGGTGATGGTTTCCCACTGAGAATAAAAATGGGAAAGACGACCTCCTATGGGCAGAAGAGAATTTCAATGCAGGGAGGTTGGAATGCTCAGATTGGGAACGTCAAAAAGACTGAGCCGATTTAGTGGCTGCAGTAGTTTGAGCCTTCTGCTGACGCTGTTGTTGCTGAGGACATCTAGGTGGAGATCTGGAGAAAGCTGGCATCGTTTTCTGAGGCTGTTTATATGCCCTAGCAGGAGGAGTCTTGGGCCGAATTAAAGAGTCAAAAGAGCGCTTGTGTTCTGAGAGGCGCTTGGTGGCAGCTTCAAATGAGTCATCAAAAAGTTCATTTCCTTGACAAGGCAAGTTGGCTAGACGATCTTGTAGATTGGGATCCATGTCAACAATGCGTAGCCAAGCAAGGCGACGCATGGCAACTGCAAAGGCAGAGACTCTGGAGGAAAGTTCAAAAGCATCATAGGAGGCCTGCAACATAAAAAGCCTCAATTGAAATAGAGTTTTGAGGATTTGTTTAAACTCTTGAAGACGTGGCTTGGAAAGATCCGGATAAAATGAAGGCAACATTTTCAGAAAATGATTGAAATAGGTGGTAAAAATGTAATTATAATTAAGAATTCTGTTAGCCATCATGGAATTCTGGTACAATCTGCGTCCAAATTTATCCATGGTGCGACCCTCCCTGCCTGGAGGAACTGCATATGTCCTAGTACTGAATGATCTTTTAAGAGCAGATTCAGATAGTCTTTATTCAAGGACACGGTAAGCGAGACGGTATATCCCCATTCAGAAAAGGGTGCAAAAAGAGCCGAACAAAAAAGACCCGGCGTGGATAACTAAAAAAGTGAAGAAAGCGATAGGGGATAAGAAGAATTCATTCAAGAAATGGAAAAAGGGCAAAACCGAGGAGAACTGGAATGAACACAGGAAGTATCAAAAACAATGTCGCCTCGTGGTTAGAAAAGCAAAAAGAGAATATGAAGAGAGGCTAGCCAGGGAAGCACGAAATTTCAAACCGTTCTTCAGATATGTTAAAGGGAAGCAACCGGCTAGGGAGGAGGTGGGACCGCTGGATGACGGAGATAGGAAGGGAGTGGTGAAGGAGGAGAAAGAAGTAGCGGAAAGACTAAACATGTTCTTTTCGTCAGTATTTACAAAAGAAGACACATCCAACATACCGGAACCTGAACAAATCTTCAAGGAGACCAAGCAGAGAAATTAACATCCATGGAAGTAAGCCTTGAGGATGTACACAGGCAGATAGAAAAATTTAAATCTGACAAATCGCCGGGCCCGGACGGAATCCACTCTAGAGTATTGAAAGAACTAAAGGAGGAAATAGCAGAACTACTACAGCAGGTTTGTAATCTATCCCTAAAAACAGACGTGATCCCGAAGGATTGGAAGATAGCCAATGTTACGCCCATCTTTTAAAAGGGATCGAGAGGTGACCCGGGGAACTACAGACCGGTAAGTCTGACCTCGATTCCGGGGAAAATGACGGAAGCGCTGATTAAAAGATAGCATCGAGGAGCATCTAGAGAGGCATAAACTTATGAAAACAAGCCAACATGGCTTCTGCAAGCGAAGATAGTGCCTGACAAACTTATTGCACTTCTTCGAAGGAATTAACAAACGGATGGACAAAGGGGACCCCATAGACATTGTATACTTAGACTTCCAAAAAGCCTTTGACAAGGTACCCCCATGAACGCCTACTTTGGAAACTAAAAAACCATGGGGTAGAAGGAGACGTACACAGATGGATCAGGAATTGGTTGGTGGGCAGAAAGCAGAGGGTAGGAGTGAAGGGCCACTACTTGGACTGGAGGAAGGTCAAGAGTGGTGTTCCCCAGAGGTCGGTGCTTGGACCGCTGCTATTCAATGTATTTATAAATGATCTAGAAATGGGGACGAATAGCAAAGTAATAAAATTCGCAGATGACACCAAGGTATTCAATGTGGCTAGGACTAAAGAGGACTGCGAAGATTTACAAAGGGACCTAAACAAACTAGGGGAGTGAGCGACGAGATGGCAGATGAAGTTCAATGTAGAGAAATGCAAAGTCTTATACGTATGAAACAGAAACCCGAAGTACAGCTACACAATGGGAGGGCTGTTATCGAGTGAGAGTTCCCAAGAAAGGGACTTGGGGGTAATAGTGGACATGACAATGAAGCCATCGGCACAATGCGCAGCGGCTGCTAAGAAAGCAAATAGAATGCTAGGAATAATCAAGAAGGGTATTACAAACAGAACGAAATAAGTTATCCTGCCGTTGTATCAGGCGATGGTGCGCCTGCATCTGGAGTACTGCGTCCAATATTGGTCGCCGTACCTAAAAAGGATATGGTGATACTCGAGAGGGTTCAGAAGAGAGCGACGCGTTTGATAAAAGGTATGGAAAACCTTTCATATGCTGAAAGATTAGAGAGACTGGGGCTTTTTTCGCTGGAGAAGCGGAGACTTAGAGGGGATATGATAGAGACTTATAAGATCACGAAGGCATAGAGAAAGTGGAGAGGGACAGATTCTTCAAACTTTCGACAACTACAAGAACGAGAGGGCATTCCGAAAAATTAAAAGGAGACAGATTCAGAACCAATGCTAGGAAGTTATTTTTCAACCAACGGGTGGTGGACACCTGGAACGCGCTTCCAGAGGGAGTGATAGGACAGGGTACGGTATTGGAGTTCAAGAAGGGATTGGACAATTTTCTGAAGGAAAAGGGGATAGAAGGATATAGATAGAGGGCTAGTATACAGGTCCTGGACCTGATGGGCTGCCTTGTGAGCGGACTGCTGGGCATGATGGACCTCGGGTCTGACCCAGCAGAGGCACGGCTTATGTTCTTAATAGTGATGATTACATTACATTAGAGATTTCTATTCCGCCATTACCTTGCGGTTCAAGGCGGATTACAAGATTTATGATTGGGGGTTACAATGGAAGAACAATTGTCATTTCTAGAGTTGTAAAGAGTAGATCATTTGTCATTTCTAGAGTTGTAAAGAGTAGGTAATTTGTCAGTTCTTGAGTGGTAAAAAGTGGTGAAGAGTAGATATTTATGAATGGGGGTAACAAATGAAGATCATTTGTCATTTCTCAGGTTGTACAGAGAAGGTCAGGTAGTTTCAGTGTGGCGGGAGGAATGACGGAGTAAGTGAAGTTAGGACTAATTCAGGAATTTCTTGAGTATAGTTTTTATTTCTTTTTTGAATATCTTGTAGTCTGGGGTGGTTATCAGTAGGTTGGAGATCTGGTTATCTAGTTTTGCAGCTTGAGTGGCTAGGAGGCCATCGTATAGTTTTGTCCGTTTTACTTCTTTGATCGGGGGAGGTGTGAATGGGGAGTGCGTTTTTCTATGTCTGGTTGAGGTTGCTTGGATGTAGTTGAGGTTTATCAAACCCTGGACATGCCTGGATTCTATAAAAGAAACATAGAAACATAGAAACATAGAAAGATGACGGCAGAAAAGGGCTATAGCCCATCAAGTCTGCCCACTCTACTGACCCACCCCATTAAGTCTGAGTACTAATGACCTAGTTCCTTAACTCGACCCTCGTAAGGATCCTACTAGGGCATCCCATTTATTCTTAAAGTCAATAACGCTGGTGGCCTTGATCACCTGCTCTGGAAGCTTGTTCCAGTGATCTACAACCCTTTCTGTGAAGAAATACTTCCTTATGTCACTATCGAATTTCCCTCCTCTGAGTTTGAATGGATGCCCCCTTGTGACCGAGGGTCCCCTGAGAAAGAAGATGTCTTCTTCCACCTCGACACGTCCCGTGATGTATTTAAATGTCTCAATCATGTCCCCCCTCTCCCTGCGCTCCTCTAGAGTGTAGAGCTGCAATTTGTTTAGTCTTTCTTCGTACGAGAGATCCTTGAGCCCCGAGATCATCCTAGTGGCCATCCGCTGAACCGACTCAACTCTAAGCACGTCTTTACGGTAATGTGGCCTCCAGAATTGCACACAGTACTCCAGATGAGGTCTCACCATGGTTCTGTACAGTGGCATTATGACTTCAGATTTGCGGCTAACGAAGCTTCTATTGATACATCCCATAAGTTGCCTTGCTTTGGATGAGGCCTTCTCTACTTGTTTAGCTTTCTTGGTGGCATCTCCCTATTTTTTTTTTTTAACATAGTATCCCTCATGAAATGGTGTAATGGAAATTTTAAGTAATCCTTAGGAATCTTGAGTATTCAAAGTCCAAGGCATCAAATAACTCAGCCCTCAGCTCAGATTCCATCTCTACTGGAAGGGTTTACCCCATATGATGGATGAATCTGGTGAATAATAAAATCTTTGGCAGAGACCTCCTTCTAGATCAGGGATCTCAAAGTCCCTCCTTGAGGGCCGCAATCCAGTTGGGTTTTCAGGATTTCCCCAATAAATATGCATTGAAAGCAGTGCATGCACATGGATCTCATGTATATTCATTGGGGAAATCCTGAAAACCCGACTGGATTGCGGCCCTCAAGGAGGGACTTTGAGACCCCTGTTCTAGATGGTAGAGAAGAATCTGATGTTATACCATAGGATTCTGGGGCAGAAAGTTCAGGATTGGAGTAAGACAGATCTGAGAGGTCAGAATCAAAATCAGTCCTCTTTTGGAAGATGAGGCATGTCTAAAGCAGCGGTCTTTCAATTTATACTGATGTCGATGAGAAGACCTATGACTGCAGTACCTGGAAGAACTTCTATCAGTGTTTTGGAACCAATCCAATATAGAGTGAGAAGTATTGTGATGCCTGTGAGGTATTAAAGGTTCAGTGCCAGAGTCTCTGGTGGAGCAATGCTTGGGCTGGGACAGTATCGATAGAGGTACAGGAACTGGTTGCACTTGCAACATAAGTGCCAACTCTCTCTGAAGCAGTTATTTGATTTGTTCCTGTAAAGATTACACCAGAACTGCAGATGTTGTCGGTATAGTTGGTGCTGCAGTGCATCGAGGCGTTGGTGACCTCGATGATGAGGTATGCATCTGAGGAGCCACTAACTGCAGAGGAGACCTCGACTTCTTGCATCAGCGTTTGGCGTGCATCAACTTATTCAAAACTTGAGAAGACACCGATATACAAGTAAAAGGTGAAGTATGGAGAATACTTCTTAGCATTTTTAAGAGGAGAAGTCGATGGTACCGATAGAGCTGACACCAAGCAGGGTGCTGGTGCTTGCTGACTCCTCCGGAGATTCTTGGACTTCAACAGAAAAGATGACGAAGACATGGACAATGTTGAAGGGGACCCAAAAAACTTCTCTTGTTGCAAAAGCCTAGCCTTAACAGCAGAGACACGAAGCGACTCAGTGTTCAGGACAAAGACACTGAAGGTACTAGCTCTGTGCGTGTCAGTGATGGAGATGGCCCTGTTGCACCAAGAACACTTTTAAAACCTGCTGGAAGGCTTGGACATCAATGGAAAAATAGCCGCAGCAAGGTTGAAGGACTAAATTGTACTGAAGGTCGAGTAAACCAAAGTCTGAAAAACGATCAATGCAGCCAGCTTGCAAAGAGGCCGATAGGGACCCGAAGGCCTCGAAAAATGAAAAATAAAAAAAATTTGAAGAATTCAAAATGAAAATACTAAAGAAATAAAATGATTAAGAAAATAACCAAGAAAAATGACAGAAGGTAAGAAAAAAGGATCAGAAAATTGCGCACTTTGAGATACTCCAAAACACAACTTCTTAGCTCCAGCCCACCCCACCACCTTTACATATGGCAGGAGGGATGCCCCCAAATCTCCCCAGTTTGGGCCCCCCCCCCATTCCCAGCGGTACCTTTAGTCGGAAGCAGGGTTCCCCTCCTGCACCTAAGGCCTGCGTAATGTTGGCCTTAGGCCCCGACCCAGTGTATCATATGTTGCACAGGGCGGGGCCTAGGCCTTGATTGGCTCAGGCACCTCAGGCTTCTCCCTTGGGCTTTGTAAAAAAGAGGGGGATAATTCTTCCCAGCTTCCATTTTAGTTGGAAAGAATAAAAGCTATCAACTTGTAGGCCAGTAATCCGCAGTCTAAATAGACTACAATGTATTGCTATGAAAAATGCAAGGAAATATCAAATCAGATAAAGTTTTTATTATCCTTTTGTAAGCTGGTGTCTACAGCTTCCTCAACTACTGTATATAAGAATACAAGGAAAATACAGGTGTCTTACCTCATTACCATACATCATGAGGTGGTGTGTTGTAATCAGAGCTTTGAACACTACTACCCAGCTACTGTTTGCAGTCCTTTCAAAAAGTGTATCTGCCAGTTGAGGAATATTTACATTCATCTCATTTGTACATTGTATTAGATCTAGAAGAAAGAAGACAATCAATCAGTAGATACCAACTATTCTAGCAAGTAATAGCCAGAATAGATTTGAATTAAATCACTAGCCAGAAAGTCTCATTTTAAATCATGGTTTTCTACAGAGACCTGTTCTTGCTGGTATAATTATTATATTTACAACCAGATGAATGTTTCATTTTTTGAAAAATAACTTTTCAGATTAGGCTCAACCCTAAGGAAGTTTCCTATTGGCTCAGGCATCTCAGTAACAGTTATATCAAACTATTAGTAATTTGGTTATACTATTAGAACTACATAGATGATTATGAAATTATGCAAGATGAACTATTCCAGTTTAATCATTCATATTTTGAC
Source organism: Geotrypetes seraphini (assembly GCF_902459505.1). Taxonomy (NCBI): domain Eukaryota; kingdom Metazoa; phylum Chordata; class Amphibia; order Gymnophiona; family Dermophiidae; genus Geotrypetes; species Geotrypetes seraphini. The sequence goes on from NC_047088.1 coordinate 21,510,647, forward strand.
AACTTTTCTGCTGTACGTTATTGAAAAGGATTAAATAATCATTACCTTACTAACAATTTAAATAGTTTTATTGAACCAAAACAATAACATTGTAGCATATGCATTCTTGTATTTGCTTAAACATCCATGTTAACTGATGTGGTTAACCAAAATATCTTTTTTTTAAAAACAGATCAGCCAAATACACACATGAAAAACTCAAAATACTATCTTCTGTAGCTCACTCATCTTCATCTTATTTGTTCATAATCTGGAAAAGAAAAGCAAACTTTCCTGGTTTATTGGGTACCAAATGATTTCTCAGTTTGGAATGAATGAGGCCAAAGGAAGAGAATATTCTTTCTACTAGTCTTTAAGCCCGTTACATTTTTCTTTGTCTTTCTCTCCTTGGACTCTGTCTGTCTTGTCATTCATTCTGTCTGTGTCTCTCCCTGGCCCACCTGCCTACCTGTATTTATCTGTAGCGCCATGCCTGCCTATCTCTCCGTGGCCCCCTTCTGTCTCCCCCCCCTCCCAGAGCAAAGCATGATTTGTTTCTGCCCCCCAGCACACCCCTTACCCTCTTCCCCTGTTGTGCCATGCCTGCGTGCTACGTGGCCCTCTTCTGTTCCCTCCCGATGATTGATGTCTGCCCCAAGCACATCCCTTCCCCCACAGCAACTCCCTTTTTCTCTCCCCCTGGTCCCCTGTTGTGCAATGGCTGCCTGCCCTGTGCCTGCTGTGCCATGCCTGCTTGCTCCCTGGCCCCCTTCTGTTCCCCCCTGATGATTGCTGTCTGCCCCCCTCCCCCCAAAGCAGCCCCCTTTCCCTCTCCCCCTGGTCCCCTGTTGTGCAATGCCTGCCTGCCCCATGGCCCCCTACCGTTTCCACCCCCCTCCCAGTCTTACCCTCCCTCTAGCTGGGGCTGCATCGTTCACCTCTCGGCCCAGATCATTGAGCAGGTTCTCCTGCTTCATGGCGGTGGGCGGGGCTGCAGGAAGATGTGCGTGTGTGGTGGCAGCGGCAACTCCGACTCCTTCTTCAGCACTATGTCGGGAAGCTGGAGAGTGGTCTGTGAGATTCGCTACAGCGGCTATCGAACCTCAGCAGGCCGCTTTGAAGAGGAGCGGCAGCGGGAGGGAGGAGTCGCTGGCGTCTTCTGCACAGTCATGCGCTTCCAGCTAGCACAGGCGCCGTGAGGCTGACACAGAAGCACACCTCACGCCACCAGGAATCACAATCTTTGAAAAGCGCATGTGCACTTAGCCTTTTATTATTATTGATGCCAGCAGATAAAGCCAAACTATTAAATGAATACTTCTGCTCAGTCTTCACCTGTGATGCGCCAGGGTCCGGCCCACAGCTGCAGGCAAAGCAAAGCTCGGAAGACCCATTTCGGAACTTCGAGTTCACACCGGCCGATGTCTACAGCGAGCTATCAAAACTCAAGGTGAACAAAGCCATGGGACCAGACAATCTACACCCCAGAGTGCTCAGAGAGCTGTGTGATGTCCTAGCGGAACAGTTATCCATGCTCTTCAATCTCTCCCTGAGTACGGGAAGAGTCCCCCTGGACTGGAAAACAGCTAATGTCGTTCCTCTGCACAAAAAGGGTTGCAGGGCAGAGGCTGCGAATTACAGGCCGGTGAGTCTCACATCGATAGTGAGAAAGCTCATGGAAACACTAATCAGGCGTGAATTAGACACGATCTTGAATGAGGAGAATCTACGTGATCCCCATCAACATGGATTCACCAAGGGCAGGTCCTGCCAATCCAATCTTATCAGCTTCTTTGACTGGGTAACAAGGAAGCTGGACTCGGGAGAGTCCCTGGACATCGTGTACTTGGACTTCAGTAAAGCTTTTGATAGCGTCCCCCACCGCAGGTTATTGAGCAAGATGAAATCCATGGGACTAGGGGTTACTCTAACAGCATGGGTCAATGACTGGCTAAGCGGTAGGCTTCAGAGGGTGGTGGTAAATGGTAACCTCTCTAAAACTTCGGAGGTGACCAGTGGAGTGCCGCAGGGCTCAGTCCTGTGTCCGATCCTCTTCAACATATTTGTAGGAGACCTACCTCAGGGGCTTCAAGGTAAAATAACACTGTTCGCCGACGATGCCAAATAGCACAGTTACTTACCGTAACAGGTGTTATCCAGGGACAGCAGGCAGATATTCTTAACGTATGGGTGACCTCACCGACGGAGCCCCGGTACGGACATTTTTCACTAGAAAGTTCTAGTTGGCCGCACCGCATATGCGCGAGTGCCTTCCCGCCCGACAGAGGAGTGCGTGGTCCCCAGTTAAGATAAGCCAGCTAAGAAGCCAACCCGGGGAGGTGGGTGGGTCATAAGAATATCTGCCTGCTGTCCCTGGATAACACCTGTTACGGTAAGTAACTGTGCTATTTGACATCATCGGTGAACAGTGTTATTTTACCTTGTAAAGTTGTATTGTTTATTTATAAACTATTTCCATGGTAAACAATGGGTGAAAAAAAAATGTAGACAACAGGGATCACAAAAAATTGTTTTAAGAATCAATGGGGAGGGGGTTTCACTTGTTTGTTTCTGCTTTATTTTGTTTTTGTTCCTTTTTAAAATATTTGTTGTTTCCTTCTATTTTCCACTCCCTCCAAACGTACTTTCCTGCCCTTTCCCCTTGCACTCTGTTCTTCTGAGCACACAGTACACAGCTTAGTGACACAGATCCCAAAGGAAGTACTGTACAAGCATCTTCATGTGCAAAGCCCAAGTTCACCCTCAGCAGTAGGTCCTAAATTTTATGTACTTGGATTATCCAGCATCCAGATTCTTTTTAAGCCTGCTAGAACAAATAAATCATACCTGTAGGAATTTCACACAGGAAACACACATACACAGTCTTAGAGTCGAGAAGGAGGCGCTGCCAGGGGCTAGCTCCGAGTCCCTTTTTATTATGCTTCTAAGCTAATGACATCTCATGATTGGTGGGTACAAAGGTACATGCTTTTACATTGGTGGATACAAAGAAAGATACTTGCTTATACATCGTGATCACCCTCCCTATACCTCATGCTTTTACCTCCAACTCAACACTTAGACAAGGGCCTAATTAACACGTGGACAGAGCCTGAATCTTTGCACATATGCAGTGCCTATCAGCTGATGTCCTTTCCAAATAAGGACAGCTCAAATAAGATAAGCATGTGACAGTCCAAAGGTTATAATGCATACTCCTTAAGCTATCTTAAATAGCCTTAAGCTCAGGGCCTGCAAGTAGGCAAAGCCTGATTGTTGCCCATAAAAGGGATAAGGGTAAACCTGTGTCAGGTTAATATGTGACAAAGGTCTTGTGACAAGATGCTAGCATTTTCCTTTACTTAGAATGGCTGCATGGTAAGAAGGGAGAGGAATGGGAATAATTCATAATTCTTTCACAGGGGCTTATAATTCTTACTCAGGGCCTAGATCCGTACACAGGGCCTAGATCAGTGTGCCGACCTGGTCTGGTTCAGTACTGCCTGTGTGCTGACCTTGCCTGTGTTCTGATGCCCTGGATCAGAACTTATCAGACCTCCATCCCTACACATACCATACCAAATTTTAAACAGTGCGATATTACTTATTCTAGGTCACTAGGTTAAATATTAACCAAAAATTTGCACAACCTGAATTGAACTCCTGCTGCTGTTCTCAATCCCTGCCACTTGATAGTGAATACTGGTAAGTACACTTAACTATCCAGCATAAATTTATCTTTAGGATTAAGTCTCATCCTGATGAAACCAAATTAATGCAACTACTTTGGTAATCTCTTGTTGAAAAACAAGCATAAAGAAAAAAAAACTAAATTCTTCTCAAGCAGAAGTCCTAGCTATAAAAATAATTAGACTAGCTTCCATATGAGCTGGTGACAAATCAGACTGCAAGTTGGGTTTTGCTCTACATATATTTAGATGAAATTCAAATGTTTCCACAAAAAATTGTTATATGGATTCACAAGAGGCAGCAAAGCAACTAAAATTAATATACTTTCAGTGTATCTTACTATATATACATATATACACACATTTTAAAAATATATACATTAAAATATATACACACTTATAATGTGTGTGTGTGTGTGTGTATATATATATATATTATATATATATATATATATACACACATACATACATATATATATATACATACACACACGCATATATATATATATATATATATACACACATACATACATACATATATACATATATATATATATATATATATATATACATACACACACGCATATATATATATATATACACATATACACACATTTATAAATAAGTTATTTATATTTATTTATTTTTTCATTGAGAAGATTTGTCAGAAGCGTGGCATCAACTTTTAGGTTCTGACTATATAGAACTTGAAGGGGACCCTACAAAAGATTTACAAGTGATTATTAATAAAATCACATATTCAGCAAAGGAACAAGGTTTTCTGAATAAGAAAGAATTTAGATTCCTTAATGTATTGCATTCTACACGCCCTGTATTTTATCTACTACAAAAAACACACAAATCACTTGAACAACCACCGGGACGTCCTATAGTCTCAAATAAAGGTTCGCCTGTTGGAAGCCTCATCCATCTATATTGATATGTTTTTCTTTCCTCTAGTGATACAGACTACCTCGTATATTAGAGACACTACAGAGTTTCTTAATAGATTACAAGCTTGTGACATACATAATGATATGTTTATGGTAACCATGGATGTCTGTTTACTATATACAATCATACCACAAGAGGCATTGTCTATCATTGCGACCTTTTTAGAAAAAAAGACTGCGTGCACATAAGGTACCAACAGAATTCATTGACAACAACTGGCTAAGATTGTTTTGGAAGAAAGTTATTTCGCCAAACATGAGGAATTGCTACGGGGATAACAATGGCCCCTTCGGTGGCCAATCTTTTTATGGCATCTTTTGAGAACATGTGGGTATACTCCTCATATCACTATCCAGATATGTGTCTATGGATTATATTCATAGATATCTTTTTATTTGGAAAAATACAGAAGAGAAGCTGAATGAATCTATTGGTTATCTGAATAATTGTCTTCAGAAGGTGAAGTTCACCCGTGTGTACAGCAAGACTGAGATTTCGTTCCTTGATGAGTTGGTGAAGATACAAAACAACGATATAGTAACAGCAGTATATAAAAAACCAATGGATAAAAATTCCCTGCTTCACTAATCTAGTTTTCACCCAACACCTTTAAAGAATGGACTATCTTTTTCACAATTTCTATGTCTAAGACGTATCTGTTCTTCTAAAGATGATCTAAAGTATAAGCACAGGAATCGAAAATAAAATATGAAACAAATGGGGTTATCCTATAAAGATAATAAAAACAGCATATAAGAGAGCACTGTTTAATGATAGAGAATGGCTCCTGAACCCCAGAGACAACACAACTACTCAGGATGATTGTATTACATGTGTTTTGACTTATTCCTCGAACAGCTGGGAAACAGCAAGTATACTTAAGAAATATTGGAATATACGAGGCTCTCTAAAAGCAGGAGTAAAAATCTTAAGAACTACGGTACTATGCCCATCAGTTCTACCAGAAGAAGATACACAAGGGTCTGATGTGACGACTGGACATAGCCGATGTGGTAATTGTCAAATGTGCAGGATAATGGAATGTACGAAATGTTTTGTGAATCCACATGATGGAAAACAATATGATCTTAATCACAATACGAACTGAGGGAGTAGTTTATGCTATTAGATGTCCCTGTGATATGATATATATTGGACAAACAATTTGCAAATTAAATATTAGACTTACTGAGCACCAAAGTAATATTAAAAGACAAATAATGGGAGCTCCATTGACCAGACACTCTATTGGCAAACAACATGAATTTTCATCTTTGAAAGTGAAAGTACATGAGGAGGAGGGGAATTCAGTAAATTTCTGGCTCAGAAATAACAGAAATGGATCTATAAACTGAATACTTTGATCTCAAATGGACTTAATGGAAATATGGAATGGAATGGCACCACTTTTATTGAATGGTAGTTATTGACCTAATGAAAAGAATGGGAATGGATGTACCCTATTTTTTCTGTGTAGTTTAAAGTTTCATTTTCCTCTGTTCTGATTGGTTTGATGTCACTCTGCCTAACAGGGTAAAAAAAAAAAAAGACACCGCCGCCAGAATAGTGCGCTGTTCAACATCTGGCGCTCCTTAACTTCTAAAAACGACCCTTCCATGCTTACCTCCTCTCCATCAGCCGATGTCCTAGCAAACTTCTTCAATGGAAAGGTCACCACTAGAGAATGACACGGTGGCGGTTTACCCGCGGCCACCGCATTTTAGCCGTGGGTCACCCGCCAAAAACGGGGAAGAAAACTAGCAGTCGCTGCGGCGACAGGGACAAGGCCATTCACCGCCCGCGGGGCGGTGAATGGTCTTGTCTCCGCAGTGAGGTATCAAGGATCGCGCGGTCCCCGCAGCCACCGCCCGCCCGCCCGTAGCATTTAGCCAGCTCCCTCCCTCCACCTCACCTTAAATTTCGAGTTTTCCGGCTTCCTTTTTTCCGAGCCGCACGTGTTCAAAAATCCGTGCACGCGCGGCTGTGCGAGTCAATCAATCTTCTCCTCTGACGCAACCGGAAACAGGAAGTTGCAGGAGAGGAGAAGTTTGATTGACTCGCGCAGCCGCGCGTGCACGGATTTCTGAACACGTGCGGCTCGGAAAAAAGGAAGCCGGAAAACTCGAAATTTAAGGTGAGGTGGAGGGAGGGAGCTGGCTAAATGCACGGCTTTTTGAACGCGTGCGGCTAGGGAAAAAGGAAGCCGGCAAACTCGGAACGAATATAAGGTGAGGTGGAGGGAGGGTGGGGGCTGCTGGACCATTCTTCATTACTTTGCCATACTAATTCCATTCTATGTTAGGTGCCACGGACTCAGATTCGAGTCCTAGCGATGATGAGTTAAAGATCCCAAAAGAAGCCAACTTCTAAATCCAGTGGTTAGAGCTACACTACACTCCTTGTGACCCTGGGCAAGTCACTTAATCCCTATTGCTTCTGACACAATGGGCAGTTCCAAAGACCAAGACTGGCCAGTGTCAAAGACAGGATGCTGAGCTTGATAGACCCTTAGTCTCCACTGTTTTTAGTGATCAACAAAGTTCTATGTTTCTATAATCACCCTAATTCTGTTATCATTGGACTAGATATTCAAAATGATTTAAATGGCCAGGACAGGCTCCTGGCTGTTCAAATCATCTGTCCAGGGCTAACCAGGCATTTTCAATCTTCATGTTCAGCCCAAATGGTGTCACACAATTCAGCAAAAATACCCAATGTTGTTCCTCATAATTTAAATATTGCTCATAGAAGGAACAACATTGGGTATTTTTGCAAATGGAAGTTGGAGGGTTAATTCCCTTGAAACAGCCAATTGAGTGAAACATGAATTCATGCTGGGACACAAGATAGGTTGAATTTGTTTTGAATTTAAAAAGAAAAATGATCAATGAAGAATACTATAATGGCAAGAAAATATAATGATAAAACAGCAACTAATTTTGCCTATTTTTATATATTAAAAAAGTACTACATAAGGTGAATGTCCATATTGCTGTCTGTTGTTCTGCTGAGCACTGGCATTGAAACAGCAAAATGCATTTATTGCATACTTGTCCTCTGTCGGAAACATTATGGTGGTATATTAGTTGTGTTAATAAAAATTTATAAACAAAGCCCTGCCAGCTGAACATCTCTTTCTCTAGTTCAGCAGCAGGAACTTTGATTTATAAGAATGGAATACGCTAAATATTAGAGTACTAAGGCTTATATGGATGCTGCGGGGACGGTGACGGGGCGGTGAATGGGATGGCAGTGGCGGTGACGGGGCGGTGAAAGGGATGGCAGTGACGGGGCGGTGAATGGAATGGCGGTGACGGGGCGGTGCAGAGGATGGTGGGCCGGGGACGGGGCGGTGACGGGGACAGATTTTTTCCCCGTGTCATTCTCTAGTCACCACCTTAAGAAGCTCCTTCCCGCCTGCAGTCTCCTACAACTCTCTGGTGTCCGCCACTCCCAACCCTACCCCAAATGTCTCCAACCCTATCCCAGTCAAAGAAAAGCCTCCATAGACTCCAACTAGTACAGAACACCGCGGCTAAGCTTATCTTCTCAAAAAGTAAATTTGACCATGTCTCACCACTCCTGTCCAAGCTCCACTGGCTTCCTGTTATCTCCAGGGTCCACTTTAAATGTGCCTGCCTAACCTTCAAGATCCTACATGGCATACTTCCACCTTTTATTCCACTATCCTGGAATTCCTCAAATCCAATTTCCACCAGAACCACCCAAAAACTAAAATTATCCTTCCCCTCCTTAAAAGGCATATCCCATGTTGGTAAACTAGGGTCTTCAGAATCACTCAGCTCTGGAATAATCTTACTTTCCCTCTTCGTAACTTGAGTTCCCTTCAACTATTCCGTAAGCATCTGAAAACTTGGCTATTCTCCAAAATGTAACCTTCTTCCCCTCTCTGGTACTCTAAGCCAGTGTTGCCTGGTGTGCCGCAGGGCCGCCATCAGGGCAGTACTACCAGTCCTGCATTCAGGGGCCCGGAGCTGACAGGGGGCCCGAGGCAGGGGCGCCAGTAGCTCGCCAAGGCAAAGTGAGTCGATCACCCAGGACTCACTTTGTCTTGGCGATCTAATCTATCGAGCCGATAAGTCTTCTTCTCCCCGACGTCAATTCTGCAGTCGGAGAGGAAGTTCGGGCCAGCCAATCGCTGCCTGGCTGGGCGGAACTTCCTCTCCGATTGCAGAACTGACGTCAGGGAGAGCATGCGTCGGCATCGGCTTTGGGGCCTGTTATCCATTGGTGGATCCTGTTCCCCGATGGCAGCGGCAGTGGCAGTGGCTTGGGGAACGGCAGGAAGAAAGAAAGAAAGGGGGCAGGCAGGGAAACAGAAGGAAAGAAGAGAAACAGAAAAAAAGAAAGAAAGGTCAGGGAGAGAGGAAGAAAAAGTTGGGGGAGGGAATGAGGTGTGGAGGAGAGAAAGCATACAGGCTGATAGAAGGGAAGAAAGATTGGATGCACAGTCAGAAGAAGAAAGTGCAACCAGAAATCACCAGACAAGGTAGGAAAAATGATTTTATTTTAAATTTAGCAAAGTGGAGGCAGTATTACCACAGTTTTCATAGGAATTTGCCCAAATAACTTAATAGTTAACTGGGTAAATTCCCAGAGATGAAAACTTCCCTTCACTTACTATGCACAGTTCTGAATTTATATCTGCTGTCTATATTTTACAATATGGTCACCTTTTACTAAACCGCAATAGTGGTTTTTAGCGCAGGGAGCCTATGAGCGTCAAGAGCAGCGCTGGGCATTCAGCGCAGCTCCCTGCGCTAAAAACTGCTATTGTGGTTTAATAAAAAGGATGGAGGGTATATTTGTCTATTTTTGTATGCTATAAAAACCAAATACAGAGAGAGACTGAGAGCTGTTGACGAAGAGCTACGTGTGTGTCTTTCTTCGATTCCAGCCAGAATATCAGCTTTGTGTTCAGCCAAACAGGCCCAGGTTTCGCACTGAATAAAGTATTTTATAATTTTTCACTATTCTGTTTACTTAATATTTCATAATAAAGTAATTATAAAATACTTTCTTTGTGTTTATTTGATTCCTGTTCAAGAGAATTACTTTATATATAGTCAATATAGGCACAGAGTTAAATTTTTTAACATTTTCTAATGGTGGTGTGCCTCGTGATTTTTTTCATGAAACAAGTGTGCCTTTGCCCAAAAAAGGTTGAAAAACACTGCTCTAAGCCCTAACCTCTCTTTATACTTATTTCTGTAATTCCACTGGAGTTCCATTCTGTCCCAACTCCTGTAAACCGTGCCGAGCTCCACATTGTGGAGAAGATATGGTATATAAACCCAAGATTTAGTTTAGTTTGTAATTGCTACGGAAAGGACTGCAGGTCTGGAGGCAGACAAGGTATGTTACCTGATATATGGGTTTTTATTGAAATATATTAAAAGAAGGGAAGAAGTAAGAAGGTTATTTATCTGTTTATGCTTTAGCTAATCACTCTGAACAAATTCCTGAGACAGCAGTTAAGGATAAAAAAACTGCATAACGCTGGGCGCATTGGAGATATATTGAAGCGGCTTGGCCATAAGAAAAGAGAATGAGGAACTAAGCTAAGTAGAATTGAAGAAGATACAATGTTTTTGAAGTCATGTGAATGTAAAAAAAAACAAACAAAATAGTGGTACTTCTCTGTAGGCTATATACTATATCCTCTAACACTGTAAAAATTATGATATACGACTAAGATTTGCATCATCAGTTTTTTCAAATGATTGAGAATGATCAAGAAGAAAATTCATGAATTTATTTCTAAAGGACTTTGACTCAATTAATTTATTACAAATTAAATCATCCCTCCTCAAATAGATAAACTAGTCTTTTAAAGTATTTGAGGAATTTGACAAATTTTAATAAAAAAGTAGAAAGGTAGTAAAAGGAAAGAAAATGATATTGAAAAAATAAAGTCACATATTTATTTTTATTTATTTATTCAATTTTCTATACCGGGTTCTCCCAGGAGAGCTCAGAACGGTTTACATGAGTTTATTCAGGTACTTGAGCATTTTTCCCTGTCTGTCCCGGTGGGCTCACAATCTATCTAATGTACCTGGGGCAATGGGGGGATTAAGTGACTTGCCCAGGGTCACAAGGAGCAGCATGGGTCTGAACCCACAACCGCAGGGTGCTGAGGCTGTAGCTTTAACCACTGCGCCACCCTCTCCCACATATAAAATAAAAAATATACAGGTTTAAAAGTAAATGGGATGAAATTGTGAAATGTGCTGCTATCTAAACACATAACAAAACAGTCACTCTAATTCTAAGGCTATTTATCCACCTATAGTTAGAATATAGAGTTATTGGGAGAGCTAGGAGTGGATGATATAGTATATTATTTCCAATGAAATTTATAAATATTCACTAGAGACAGGCCTTGTCAGACAATTTTATTCATTTTATTTATTCAATTTTCTATACTGTTCTCAGAGGGGTGCCCAGAATGGTTTATATGAATTTATTCAGGTACTAAAGCATTTTTCCCTGTCTGTCCCGGCAGGCTCACAATCTATCTAATGTACCTGGGGCAATGGGGGGATTAAGTGACTTGCCTGGGGTCACAAGGAGCAGCATGGGTTTGAACCCACAACCTCAGGGTGCTGAGGCTGTAGCTTTAACCACTGTGCCACAAATCTGATCAATTTCTTTAACTGGGTAACCAGAGAATCAGATAAAGGAACAGCGCTAGATGTGGTGTATCTATATTTTAGCAAAGCCATTGGCAGTGTTCCACACAGACATATAATAAAGAAACCCCCAAAGTGATGGACTGGATCAGGAACTGGTTGAGTGGAAGGTGACAAGAGGGTAGTGTTTAATGGAGATCGCTCTGAGGAAAGGGATATTAACAGTGGTGTAACTCCAGGTTCAGTTCTTAACATTTCTGTAAGCGATATTGCTGAAGGGCTGTGATTTGCCTCTTTGTGGATGATACAAAAATCTGCAATTGAGTAAACATCCCCGATGCTGTGAAAAACATAAGGAAAAGCCTAGTGAAGCTTGAGGAATGATCTGAAATCTGGAGCTAAGATTTAATGCTAAATGCAAGGTCATGCATTTGGGCTACAAAAACCTGAGGGAACAGTATAGTTTAGGGGGTGAAGAACATTTATGCATGAAAGAGGAGCTCAACTTGGGCATGATAGTATGTGAAGATCATAAGGTGGCCAAACAGGTTGAAAAGGCCACGGTGAAAGCTAGAAGGATGCTTGAGTGCATAGGGAGATGAATGGCCAGTAGAAAAGAAGAGATATTAATGCCCCTATATAAGACTTTGGTGAGACCTCATTTAGAATTTCCCTAGCAACAGCAGCAGATGAATCCAGAGACCAATGGGATAGCTCACATCTACCAGCAGGCGGAGATAGAGAAACTGATTAACAGGTGGTCCTATTGGCTGGCACTCCTCCTGTTTATCTAGTATTCTTTATCTTCCAGCTGGTTGAAGTCGCTATTCAACTAGCTCCTGGATTCTGGCTGTGACTGGAACTTTATTACCTCCTGTTGAGGTTTTCTCTTCAGTGAGACAGGGGTGTCCGGCTAAACAGTGCCGGCTTTAGAGGTTACACTTGGGCCCCCCCTTGTCCCTGCCTCACCCTCCCTCCAATGATAGAGGGTCTAACTTGGTCTCTAATTTTTTTTCTTCTTTCCCTTTAAAAAAAAAAAAAAAAAAAGAGACCGCATTTGCTATGTATGATTCTGCCCTGTCTTTGGGCTCAGCCAGGGTCATAGAAACATAGAAATAGACGGCAGATAAGGGCCCATGGCCCATCTAGTCTGCCCACCTTAATGTCCCTCCCCTACCTTTGCCCTGTGAAGAGATCCCATGTGCTGATCCCATTTGGCCTTAAAATCAGGCACGCTGCTGGCCTCAATCACCTGTAGTGGAAGACTATTCCAGCGATCAACCACTCTTTCAGTGAAAAAGAATTTCCTGGTGTCACCTCGTAGTTTCCCGCCCCTGATTTTCAACGGATGCCCTCTTGTTGTCGTGGGACCCTTGAAAAAGAAGATATCTTCCTCCGCCTCGATGCGGCCCGTAAGATACTTGAACGTCTCGATCATGTCCCCCCTCTCTCTGCGCTCCTCGAGCGAGTATAGCTGTAATTTGTCAAGCCGTTTTTCGTATGGTAGATCCTTGAGTCCCGAGACCATCCGGGTGGCCATTCTTTGCACCGACTCCAGTCTCAGCACATCCTTGCGATAATGCGGCCTCCAGAATTGCACACAGTATTCCAGGTGGGGCCTCACCATGGATCTATACAATGGCATAATGACTTCCGCCTTACGACTGACGAAACCCCTTCGTATGCAGCCCTCGTATGCAGCCCATGATTTGTCTTGCCTTGGACGAAGCCAGCTCCACTTGATTGGCAGACTTCATGTCCTCACTGACGATTACCCCCAAGTCTCGTTCTGCTACCGTTTTTGCTAGGATCTCGCCATTAAGGGTATAAGACTTGCATGGATTCTGGCTGCCCAGGTGCATAACTTTGCATTTTTTGGCATTGAAGTTGAGTTGCCATGTCCTAGACCATCGCTCCAGTAGGAGTAGGTCGTGCATCATGTTGTCGGGCACTGAATCTTCGTCTGTTGTGCATTTGCCCACTACATTACTCAGTTTGGCGTCATCGGCGAATAATGTTATTTTACCTCGAAGCCCTTCTGCCAAGTCTCTTATAAAGATGTTGAATAGGATTGGGCCCAAGACTGAGCCCTGTGGTACTCCACTAATCACCTCCGTCATTTCGGAGGGGGTGCCGTTCACCACCACCCTTTGGAGCCTACCTCCAAGCCAGCTCCCAACCCATTTCGTCAATGTGTTACCTAATCCTATAGAACTCATCTTGCTCAGTAACCTGCGGTGTGGTACGCTATCGAATGCTTTGCTAAAGTCCAGGTACACGATGTCCAGGGACTCCCCAATATCCAGCTTCCCCGTTACCCAGTCAAAGAAGCTGATCAGGTTGGATTGGCAGGATCTCCCCTTAGTAAATCCATGTTGTCGGGGATCCCGTAGATTCTCTTCATCCAGGATCTTATCTAATTGGTGTTTGATTAGAGTTTCCATTAGTTTGCTCACTATCGATGTTAGACTCACTGGTCTGTAGTTTGCTGTCTCCATCTTTGAGCCTTTCTTGTGGAGTGGAATGACGTTAGCCGTCCTCCAGTCCAACGGGACGCTGCCTGTACTAAGGGAGAGGTTGAAGAGCGCGGACAGTGGCTCCGCCAAGACATCACTCAGCTCCCTAAGCACCCTGGGGTGGAGGTTGTCCGGCCCCATTGCTTTGTTAACCTTGAGCTTTGACAGCTCACCGTAGACACTGCTGGGCGTAAACTCAAAGTTACTAAACGGGTCAACTGAGCCAACCCTTGTCTGTAGCTGAGGGCCGAGCCCTGGCGCTTCTCGGGTGAAGACTGAGCAGAAGTATTCATTTAATAGTTGGGCTTTTTCCGAATCCTTTTCCACATAGTCTCCGTCTGGTTTCCTAAGACGTACAATCCCGCCTGAGTTTTTTCTTCTATCACTGATATACCTGAAGAAGGATTTATCTCCCTTCTGGATGTTCTTTGCTAGAGACTCCTCCATGAGGAATTTAGCCTCCCTGACTGCTGTTTTGACGGCTTTTGATTTGGCCAGGTAGTCTGCTCTAGAGTCCTGCTTCCCTGATTGTTTGTAAGAGATGAATGCTTTTTTCTTCTCCTTGATCAGGTCTGAGATCTCCGCAGTAAACCACTGTGGCTTATTGTTCCTTCGCCGTTTACTTACTGATTTTACATAGCGGTTTGTTGCTTCTTGTATGGTTGCTTTCAAAGTCGACCACATGTCTTCCACGTTATCGGTTTCTTCTTGGCTTTGTAGCGCCTGGTGAACGAAGTCTCCCATTTCTTTGAAATTTGTGTCCTTGAATTTGAGGACTTTGGTTAGTGTAGTAGATTTAGTGAAACCTTTCCTGATATTGAACCATACCATGTTGTGGTCACTGGAGGCCAATGTGTCGCCCACTGAGACCTCTGTGACACTTTCTCCATTGGTAAGTATCAGGTCCAGTATTACCTGATCCCTTGTCGGTTCCAACACCAGTTGCCTGAGGCTTGCTCCTTTCATAGAGTTTAATAGCCTCCTGCTGCTGCCGGAAGCAGAGGTAAGTGTAACCCAATCCACATCAGGCATGTTGAAGTCACCTAGCAATACTGTGTCCCCACGCAAGGTGATATTTTCTATATCTTCGATTATTTCCATATCCAGGTCATCCTGGTCTACCGGCTCTGCAAGCCCTGTCCACCAGGTTGTGAGTATTTCTTTTTATGTTACATCGGTGGGTTATAATTTCTGGTGATGTTGGAGCTGGGTGTGTTAGTTTTTTGACGTTGTCTTAGAGCTGCGGGTTTTGTTGGTGATCTTATGTTTGGTGATTTGTGGAAACTGCAGCGGTGTGGTCGCGTGGCTCAACCATGGGATGATTTATTTCTCAGAGGCTACGCTTTGTTAAATTTCGATGTAACTGGATATGTTCGATGGAGGGCTCCCTGCTGTTGCTAGGGAATGTACATTTGTGTATGCAATCTAGTTAATTTTGAAAATTTTTGGGCTCAGTTAAAAAAAAAAAAAAAAAGGGCCGGTGCCTTCCCGCGTGCGGGAGGCGCGAGCTTGTCTTCTTGCGTGGGTGGGAAAAATCCTGACTGTTACGGCCTGGTCACTGAGACTGCTGTTTGCACGGCGTATCCTGCAGCTGTGTTTAATTGCACTGTGGGTGACTGTTTGTGGAGCCGGTGCCTTTCGGTGGCCCGGACGCTCACGCTTGTGCTCCGACGCTGGCGGGAACGCCATGGCGTCTTTGGTGTCTGTTTCGACATCTCTCCTCTCGCTGCGCTTTCTGCAATCTCCCGATTGCTGGACATGGCTGCTTCTGCGAGTTGCAGTTGCCAGTAATGCGGCCATAGACTCTCTCCCAAGGCTGTTGTTTGGGCCTATCTGTTTTTTTTCGGGCATGGGAGCTGTCCTGACTGGCCAGAGGGCGATGGAGAGGGGGTGACATGGTGTGCTTGGCTCCTGGGTTGCAGCTTGTTCCTGCACTGGAGCGGCAGCAGTCAGATTGTCACTGACGGAGGTCAGTAACGGGGGGATATCCGGATCTGGGTTCGGATCTCTCCTCCTCTCTCCCGGGGTACCTGTCTGGTGCTTATGCAGTTTGTCTGCTTTCCTCTTCCTTGCACCTTCGGGCTGCGCTGCAGGGGTCTGCTAGCGCTATGGAAATTACTTTTTATCCTAGCGTATTAGGTTTTCCTGATGAGATGCAACCTAAGGCTGGAGTGGGGTAGCCGGGTGGTGCCTTGCCTTTTCCTACGGGCAGGGCTAGGTTTTCTTATTTTCAGGAGTGATGCAAGGTCCTGTGTTTTACAGGCTTCTATGCAGTCTTATGAGGCTACCATCTTCTCCTGCCGTATGGGGCTGTACACCCTATTTTTCCAGGTTGTTTGAGGGTTCATTTCACCTTGCAGTGACTCTCAGTAGGGGACACCAGGGCTATATGTCAGTTTGAATATTCCCTGACGTTTTTTTCTTTTGGAATGGGTGTCTTATCTTTCAGACATCCGGGTCTGTATACTTTTCCTAAGGGCACTCTTTCTTTGTTTCTGAGGGGGCCTGGACTTCGGATTTCCATGCTTTATCATGCTGGTTTCTCCTGTCACCATTTTCTCATGGTACATACTAGATGGGCCCCCCGACCAGACAAGACGGGCTGTACAGCTCCTTTTAACCAGGAGCCGGTTAACTATTCTATCAAACCCGCGGAGGACGCGCGCTATGTGGCTGTTAGCCTCATCCCTGAAGCTCTCATTAGCGATGTGAGCTTTGTCTGATACCTGTAAGGATGCTGTTTTCCACGGGGCGGTAGATGCAGCCTCTTGATTGAGTCTAGTACATATTCACTTTAACGGACATACGTATTTAGCTCATGTTGCATGGGGTTAGTACTGTTTTCATGGTTCCAGTATATTCCTCTTTACATTGTGACACTTGATTTTTCCTAGGAGACTCTTCTTGCAGATCCGGCAGTCTCATCCTGACATTCCCTGACCTTCTGCACTTCATTCTGAGGGGATCTTGACTTCTTCCAATGACTCTTCAGGCTTTCTCATGAGGGAGAAGACACTGTACTGTCAGGTCAGGGGGGTGTGTAGATTTTTCATGATGCTTGCATCTTTGCATCCTCCTCAGGTTTCCAGTTCGTTCTTGGAGTCTCTATGTTTTGTGTTTCCCTTTTCAGTGTTCCTGGTCCTCAGGGCAGTTCTTGTAGTTCTTCGGGAACTAAGGGACATTGTTCCACTTCCTGCATGGGGCCCGAGACAGGGGCATTGGGCAGGCTGAATCCCGTTCTGCTGAATTAGTTTCTCGGGGTTACACATTTCTGCATACAACCTGGGAGTATATTTACATTTTCTCTATGGACTCCGAATGGGCACTTGGTATGCCTGCCTCTCTTGGAGCGGCGCTTTCGGTTTTGGCACATGCCATTTCGCCTACCCAAGGCTTCACGAACGTTTTAGGTGATGTGGGCGGTGGTTCCGTTTTGGCGCTGCCAGGCGATTCATCTAATTTTTTCTTGACTGCCTACTTGATTCGGACGACTTCCAGTCGGGCCATTTGACTGACACGAAAAGGGTGGTATCTTTCCCTCATTTCTTTACACGTGCATCTTCGAATTTGCACAGCGCTTCTTTTCTCCTGTACTATTTATAGGTATAACGGGGTGATGTTATTCATATAGGAGTGACATGTGTTTCTTTCCGGAGACTTGGGCGTGGGGTCTCGGTCTCAGATTGGTCTTCTTCTTCGCTTACCATGACCAAGAGTATGGGATTCTGTACAGTTTCTGGGATCCATATTGCTGACTCCGCTGGGAACTTCGGCTTGCTTTCCCCTTCTTACGCTACATCAGTCGCTGTTGTTCCAGTAGTTCCCGGTATCTCAGGGCTCCAAATTTTTGGTAGGCTCCCCCTGCATCGCTCTATATGTTTGGTGGCTCAGAGCGATTTCTCTTTTCAAGGCATGCCTCAGTCTTTGCTGGACTAGCTCATGACCGCCGACCATTTGTCAGTATTAGGATGGGGTATTTCTCTACAGCTTGGGCAGTAGGTGTTGTACTCAGTTGGCAGGTGAAGTTGGTCTGCTTCAATGGGTGGACTTTCATCTTCATCTTCTGTTGGCAGGGTTTGGATAGACTTTCTCTCCGCGGAATCTGAGCATGGCCCATTTTCTTGTAGGTTCCAGTGTACAGCGCTGTGTACGCTCTGGAAAGTGTGCATGTTGGTAATAGTGTAATCTTCTGCATCCTGGATGTTGAGTTTTGTGGCTCAGGCGTTCTAGCTCTTTTTCTGGACGTGAGATCTCCTTGACCTAGACCTCATGGCCTCGTCTCTCAATTCTAAGCTTCCTAGCTTCTTCAGCAGGCCCAGGGAGTGGGAGTTAGAGGGGGTGGCTGCATGGCTCCTTTCTCGCCTCTGCCTTCTCTTTTTCAGTGTTTTCCGCTGGCTGATGATGGCTTGGTTTTGCCATTTCGAGCTCGCTTTCTGGGCACAGTATTTGTAGAATCTCTGGATTGGCGGCGCCATCGTTACTATGCGGATTTGCTGAGTCTTTTGACAGCCAGACTAGGAAGTTTCCTGGTACCTCCGGCTTTGCTCGCCTAGGGTCCGATCAACCTGGATATTTGTTCTACTTTCGTATTATGACCTAGTTTTTTGACAAATCTTGGCTGACGTGTAAGGGTTATGCGAAGCAGGCTGTTTCTTCTCTTATCCAGGTGCTACGGATGCCTTCTCCTGTGGCGTCTGCTTCCTTTTGGAGGTTTTTTTCCTTTCTTGGGTGCTTCTTCACGTTTGAACCACTCCAGAGTTCCTTTTTGACACAAGTGTATTGCCGCGGGCTTAGCGTTCAATTCCCTTCAGCTTCTAGTGCCGTTCTTGGCTTGTTACAAGGGTTAGGTATATTGCTCTTCGCTTACTTCTCAGCTTCATGTTTGGAGTACTATCTTCATGTACTTCTTCTCAATTTACCGAAGGCTTCATTTCGTCCTTGTCTTTTGGGACTCTAAAGGGCTGTGCCGTTGAACATGGGGTTTCTTGTGGCCATGGCTTCAGCTCTGCAGTTTTCTATGTCGCAGGCCTTGTTCACTGGGAATTCCTATTTCTGATTTCCGAAATATGGGGTATCAGTTCGGATGGTACCCCTATTTCTTTCCAGGGGGGGTGTCATCCTTTCTTTTATGTCATCCTCGCTTTTCCTTCCTTCTTCCTGGGAGGAGAAATTGGAAGCAGTGCTTTTATTCACTGCATTTTTTGATACGTACGTAGCGTTCTCTGTGAGCTCGGTTTCTAACGGCTTTTAGTTGTTTGTCTCCTTTTTTGTATTCTTCAAGGGACGCCTCAAACGTATGGCGGCGTCCGAAGACATTCTTTATGCTTGCTTGCTGGCAGGGAAGCGGTTGGCGAAGGAACTTCATGACCATTCTGCCGGAGCGATGGCTACTTCTTGGGCTCCGCCCAGAGGTATTTTCCTTGGAGGAGCTTTGTCTCGCGGTTAATTGGTCTTCCGAGAGTGCGTTCTCTCCGCATTTCTACTTGGATGTGGGGGCGCATGCGGTAGAGGTGTTTTGTGCTTCGGTTGTTGCGGAGGCGGCGTTGGCTTCCCACCCAGATTGAGGATTGCTTTGCTACATCCCATTGGTCTCTGGATTCATCTGCTGCTGTTGCTAGGGAAGGAAAAATTATGTTCTTACCTGTTAATTTTCTTTCCCTTAGACGCAGCAGATGAATCCAGAGCCCCACCCTTTCTGGATATTGTCTCTCATTTCTTTCTTTTGCAACTTTCGCAGTTTGTTATTATGGCAGGTTGTTTTCTGTATTATTGCATTTTGAAATTTGTTATGGGAAAGAAGTTTTTTACATTCTATGCCTATTGATGGTTACGGATGCTTGGGCAAGGAGCGATACTAGATAAACAGGAGGAGTGCCAGCCAATATGACCACCTGTTAATCAGTTTCTCTATCTCCGCCTGCTGGTAGATGTGAGCTATCCCATTGGTCTCTGGATTCATATGCTGCGTCTAAGGGAAAGAAAATTAACAGGTAAAAACATAATTTTTCCATTGTGTACAATTCTGGAGACCGTACTTTCAAAGAGATAAACATGATGGAATTGGTCCAGAGAACAACTAAAATGGTTGATGGTCTACATCAGTGGCTCCCAACCCTGTCCTAGAGGACCCCAGGCCAATCGGGTTTTCAGGATAGCCCTAATGAATATGCATGGAGCAGATTTGCATGCCTGTCACTTCCATTATATACAAATCTCTCTCACGAATATTCATTAGGGCTAGTCTGAAAACCCAATTGGAATGGGGCTACACCAGGACAGAGTTAGGAACCACTGGTCTAAATCATAAGGCGTACAGGGATAGACTTAAATATGTATACTTTGGAGGAAAGGCAGAAGAGGGTAGGTATGACAGACACATTTAAATATCTATGTGGCATAAATACACAAGGTGAGTCTCTTTCAGTTGAAAGAAAACTCCAGAGTGAGAGGGCATAGAATGAAGAGATGATAGGCTCAGGAAATACTTTTTTTTTTTTTAAAGGGTGGTAGATGCATGGAACAGTCTCCTGGAAAGGGTAGTGGAGACAGAGACTGAATCTGAATTCAAGAAAACATGGGACATGCATGTGGGTTCTCTTAGTGAGAGGAGGTGGTGGTGGATGCTGCAAATGGGAAGACTGGATGGGCCATTTGGCCTTTATCTGTCATCATGTTTCTATAATATAGAACACAGAATGACAGATGACCACGGAGATTCTTTCTATCTACCATAATAATCCCTCTCTGCTCTTTCATCTGTCCTACCTCCTCTGTCGCTGGAATCCCTGGTGGTCCAGAGGTGCAGCGGGCAGGAGCGAGCTTTCCGTGCTCCTGCCCAGCTGCTAACCCAGTCGGTTGATCGCTGCTGTGGCTGCCCCGAGTTCTGGCTTCTTCAGCTGCTGAGTGGCACAGAGCGGCTTCCTGACTGGCTCCTGCAAATTTTCATGAGAATCGGGAAGCCACTCAGTGCCAAACAGTAGCACCAAAGCACTCCTGCTCGGTGCCGCTCAGTGGCTAAAGAAGCCAGAACTCGGTGCAACCACGGAAACAATCGACCAACCGGATTAGCAGTGAGGCAGGAGCGCAGAAAGCTCGCTCCTGCCCGCTACACCTCTGGACCAGAGATTCCAGCGGCAGAGGAGGTAGGATGGACAGGGTGCAGAGCTCATAACTTACATAGATTATCCATGTATAAGATGCATCCCTTATTTTAAGTTTATTTTGAGGGGGAAAAAAGTACGTCCTATACGCCGGCAAATAGGGTAAATTGTTTAAATAAAGTAAAGAACCAAATCTTTCTAATCTGTCTAATTTCATTCTTGATGTTAAAAGCCAAATATCGCAGTTGATCTCTGATTTTCTCCATTGCTCTATGTCAGACAGACTATTATAGTCTGTTTCCTGCAAATGGCAAAATACTGATGAAGAGGCAGCAACACCGGTGTTATATATCACTTTGTTGTCATGTGCTGCGAGTGAGGTCTTGTACAGCTCAAAGGGGAGGGGAAGACACCTTGAATGGTAAGTTAAATACTGTCAGCAATACTTGGGAGTCTCTGTTATGACCATGTATAATACCCATTGTGTTTGATTGCCAATACATGGCTGGCATAGTGAAAGCTTGCCTACCAGTGTTTAAATATGGGTAGCTAGCTGTGGCCCCCAGAGTGGTGGATGTAGTTATGACCACCTTGTGGGGCAGACTAGATGGACCATGTGGGTCTTTATCTGCTGCCACTTATGTTACCATATTTTTTTTTTAAAAACTTCTTACCGTTTTGTTAATTCTGTCTTCACTAAGATGCCATTCCATATAGACTGCACCCTCAGAGTGGAGGGAGGAAGAAGTATTAATGGAAATGTTTTGTCTATGGACGAAAAAGAGCTTACTTGAATTCAATTGTTGGTCAGTCCAGCAAAAATTATTCAGGGGCCATCCAAACAGAGTTCAAGTTTAACTTCATAAAAGTAGACTAGCTCCATTACTCTCAATAAACAGACTGAAAAATTTACAGTCTTTGTAATCTCAACTGGAAACCAATTTGTTAACTGGTAAAATAATTTCTGTTAGAGAAGTTCAAACTTACCCTAATTAAGAGAGGAATATACTATGAAGGCAGATAGAGAACTTATAATTACACCACAACACTGAATTTAAGACTACTAAAATTTCTATAATCTTCAGCATTGTTGCCCAGAAAACTTTTATTAAATAAATTTCTTAAGTTTTGAAGTTTTCAGAAGAAAAAAAATTCCTCTATTAAATAACATTTACTTTCTGCCCATTAAAGCAACTCAGAGATTGTGGTCAGGTATCAGTCAAAAAGAAAAAAAAAGTGGTGAATGGAGACAGTCTGAGATGATGGGGCTGAATCAGAGACTTGGTCCCAACTTCGGTAGTGCTATGTGAGGGTCAGTCATAGACAAGATCTTGCTGCTTTAAGAACTTTTTTTTTTTTAAACTACTGGGAGTTTTTTTGGACGTTGATAGAAAAATAACTGCAGCAAAATCAAATGGCTCAATTTTAAAATAAATAGGGGAAAGCAAGCCCAGTCTTGACTAAGTTGTTCAGGCCTAAGTGGGTCATAGAAAAAAAGAGAAAAAATAAAGGGAAAAAAGGCTGAAACGACTAAGGAAAAATAGGAAAAGAAGAGAGGTGGGAGAAAGGGCGGGACCGCCGGAAGAGGAAGCAGCGCAGGCGCAGGGCTCACAGAAGGGCCGGGATCGCCGAAAGAGGAAGCAGCAGACGCAGGGCTCACAGAAGGGCCGGGACCGCCGGCAGAAGAAGCAGCAGGACAACGGTAGGAGCTTCTCCATGATGGGGGGGGGGAGGCTGTGGGGGTGCGAGCGGTCCTTCGGGGTGCGAGTGCGAGCGGTCCTTCGGGGTGGGGGTGCGAGCGGTCCTGCGGGGGGGTAAATCGGACGTCGGGGGGGGGGGCATCAGGCTTTCAGGGTGGGGACAGGACTTCAAGGGGGAGAGGAGAGTCAGGGCGGGCGAAAGGAGTCGGGGTGGCCAGAGGAGAGTTGGGGCGGCATACGCAGTATACAGGTGTGTGCGGTATATAAAAATTTCTTTACATAAATTTGTGTTCCCCGCGCGCTATACCCGTGTGCGCGTTTTACACGGGTGCGCGGTATATGAGTGAAAATACGGTACTCCTTCTGGCTTTTGGTGTGGTGTTGTGATGATGGGGTGTTTGTGTTTTGTTTTCAATAAAAAATGTACATTAACAGTGTCATACAGTTTGAGATTTTCACTTCTTTTTAGGCATGTTCTGTATTAAGCGATCTCTGAGCATTTGTTTGAACACAGGTAAATAGATGCATTGCTAATGCATTACAACTAAGCTCCAGCAAGAGTCACGTGTATCATCAACAAAGAAAGCACAATTACTTACCATAACAGGTGTTATCCAGGGACAGCAGGCAGCTATTCTCACATGTGGGTGATGTCATCCACAGAGCCCGGATGCAGACAACCTCGCAAGCAGACTTGCTTGAAGAAACTCAGAAGTTTTGAGTCTGCTGCACTGCGCATGCGCCTTCCCGCCCAGCATAGGGCACATCTCCTCAGTTCAGATAGCTAGCAAAGAAGCCAACCAGAGGAGGTGGGTAGGTTGTGAGAATAGCTGCCTGGTGTCCCTGGATAACACCTGTTATGGTAAGTAACTGTGCTTTACCCCAAGACAAGCAGGCAGCCTATTCTCACATGTGGGTGACCTCCAAGCTAACCAGAATAGGATGGTGGGAGTGTTGGCAATTCAGGAGAATAAATTTTGTAACACTGCCTGGCCAAAATAGTCATTCCGTTAGGAGAAAACATCCAGACAATAATGAGAGGTAAAAGTATGAACCGAGGACCAGATGGCAGCTTTGCAAATTTCCTCAATAGGAGTGGATCTGAGGAAAGCTACTGAAGCCACCATGGCTCTGACTTTGTGGGCTGCAACTAGACTCTGAAGATGCAGTCCAGCCTGAGCATAGCAGAAAGAGATACAAGCAGCTATCCAGTTGGAGAGGGTTCGCTTAGAAATCGGATGTCCCAATTTGTTCAGATCGAAGGAGACAAAAAGTTGAGGAGCAGATCTGTGTGGTTTGGTACGTTCTAAGTAGAAGGCTAACGCACACTTAAAGTCCAGGGTATGAAGAGCTGATTCTCCAAGATAAGAATGAGGCCTTGGAAAAAAACACAGGAAGTACAATAGATTGATTGAGATGAAATTCTGAAACCACTTTAGGTAAGAATTTAAGATGAGTACGGTGGACCACCTTGTCATGATGGAAACTGTGAAAGGTGGATCAGCAACTAAAGCTTGCAGCTCAATGACTTGTCGAGCAGATGTGAGAGCAATGAAAAACACCACTTTCCAAGTGAGATAGTTTAGATGGGCCGTAGACATTGGTTCAAATGGAGGCTTCATCAACTGAGCAAGAACAACATTGAGATCCCAAACCACTGGAAGCGGTTTAAGAGGAGGTTTGACATTGAAAAGTCTTTTCATAAATCTGAAAACCACAGGATTAGCAGAAAGGGATTTCCCTTCGATAGGCTGATGGAAAGCAGCAATTGTACTAAGATGGACTCAAATGGATGTAGACTTGAGGCCAGAGGTAGATAAGTGCAGAAGATAATCTAAGATGGAAGACAAGGAGTTATCTCGAGGCTCCTTGTTTTGAGAAATGCACCATGTAGAAAATCTAGTCCATTTTTGGTGGTAGCATTGTCTAGTGGCAGGTTTTCTGGAAGCCTCTAAAATGTCCCGAACAGGTTGAGAAAACTGAAGGGGAGTTATGTTGAGAGGTACCAAGCTGTCAAGTGTAGAGACTGCAGGTTGGGATGAAGTAGAGATCCTTGACTCTGTGTAAGCAGAGATGGAAAAACTGGTAGAAGGTATGGCTCCCTGCTGCTGAGCTGAAGAAGAAGGGAGAACCAAGGTTGCTTGGGCCACTGAGGAGCTATTAAAATAATGGTGGCATGATCGGACTTGGGCATGACAAGAGTCTTGAGAAAGAGAGGGAATGGAGGGAATGCATACAGGAAGAGATTCGTCCATTCCAGAAGGAAAGCATCTGCCTCAAGGCAATGAGGAGAGTATATCCTGGAGCAGAACTAAGGCAGTTTGTGGTTGTGGGGAGATGCAAAGAGATCTATCTGAGGAGTTCCCCACTGAGAAAAAAATGTGATGAAGAGGCGAGGAATTGAGTGTCCATTCGTGAGGCTGCAGAAGACGACTCAACTTGTCCGGCAGACAGTTTTTCTCTCCTTGAATGTAGACAGCTTTCAGGAAAGTGTTGTGATGGATCACCCAGTCCCACAACCTTTGAGCTTCCTGACAAAGAGGGAGATTCTGTTCCTCCCTGTTTGTTGACGTAGTACATGGTGACTTGATTGTCTGTCCGAATAAGGACTACCTGGTCGTGAAGAAGATGCTGAAAAGCGTTGAGAGCATTGAAGATCGCTCTGAGTTCCAACAGATTGATATGACACTGACGATCCTTGCTGAACCAGTGGCATTGAGTACGAAGACCATCGAGATGAATCCCCCAAGCGTAGTTCGAGGAATCTGTCGTGAGGACCTTCTGATGAGGGGGTGTCTGAAACAGTAAACCTCTGGAGAGACTGGAAGAGAGCATCCACCAGTGGAGAGACTGTCTCAACGAAGAAGTGACTGTAATGTGTCGAGAGAGCGGATCGCAAGCCTGTGCCCATTGAGATGCCACTATCCATTGAGGAATTCTGAGGTGCAGTCTGGCAAAAGGAGTCACGTGAACGAGTAGTACCAGCATATGTCTCGATGAGAGTGAAAAAAGGGAAGTCACTTTGCGGCAAAGCTAAAGGAGAGCATCCAGACGCTGCTGAGGAAGGAATGCTCTGAGTTGGATAGTGTCCAGACTGTTTTCATACTCTTTGTGACTGTGCAGCACTGCGTGCATCTGGTAGTACTATAGAAATAATTAATAGTAGTAGTAGAAGATCACCACCCTGGTGAAGTAGGAAATAATCCTGTAGCTAGGACCTGCCCACCACGGGAAGCAATATCCTCTCACACCAAGGATGTGTCTCCAGGGGCTTCTGCCCAGGAGGGAAGAGTTATGCTGATTTTTTTTAAAAGGGTTCCAGGGGAGATTGGGAAATTACAGACTGATAAGCCTGACTTCAGTGCCGGGCTAAATGGTGGAAACAATAACTGTGGAATACAGACAAACATGATTTAATGAGACAGTCAGAACGGGTTCAACCAAGGGAGATCTTGCCTCACTAATTTGCTTGACTTATTTGAAGGTGTGAATAAATATTTGGATAAAGGGAAGCTGGTTGATGTAGTATATCTAGATTTTCAGAAAGCTTTTGATAAAAAGTTCCTCATGAGAGGTTCCTGAGAAAATTAAAGAGTCATGGGATAGATAGCAAAGTTCAGTTGTGGATTAGAAAGTGTTTAATTAGATAGAAAACAGAAGGTAGGGTTAAATTCTCAATGGAGGAGAGTAAACAATGACGTGCCTCAGAGATCCGTACTGGGACTGCTGCTATTTAACTTATTTATAAATGATCTGGAAATTGAACGATGAGTGAGGTGTCATCTGCAAATTTAAACTGTTTGAAGTTGTCATCAAAATGCATGCAGATTATGAAAAATTGAAGGCAGACCATAGGAAATTGGAAGACTGGGCATCCAAGTGGCAGATAAACATAAAGGATCTCTAATTAGAAAACAAAGGATGTAAATTAAAGAACTAAGGCCGGTACTGGACAGACTTGAATGGTCTGTGTACTATATGTGGTGATTTGGTGTAGAATGGGCTGGGGAGGGCATCAATGGGAACGCTATTAACTTGGAACATGAGGACGTTATTGGCCAGACGTATGGTAGATATACTGCAAACATGATGGTTGGATAGGGTGGAGAGAGATTGGACGGCAACTTCAGCATTTGGAACCTAGAACAATACCAGGTGGACTTTAAAGTCTATTTTCCAGAAATATCAAAGAAGAGACAAGTTAATTTAATCATTAATTTTTAATAGATATAACCATTCAGGTCTTTATCTGCCGTCATTTACTATGTTGCTATGTTAAGGTGGTCAAATGCAAAGTGATGCACATTGGGAAGAATAACCCAAATCACTGTTACTGGATGCACCTAGGGTCCACCTTTGCGGTTAACGCCCAAGAAAAGTATCTGGGTGTCATTGTAGACAATACAATGAAACCTTCCGCCAAGTGTGTGGTGGCGGCCAAAAAAGCAAACATGATGCTAGGAATTATTTAAAAAATGGATGGTTAACAACACTAAGAATGTTATAATGCCCTTGTATCGCTCCATGGTGCAACCTCACCTTGAGTATTCTCTAGACTTTTAAAAGTACACTCTGTTCTAAAACATTATCAACAAGAGGGGGAAACATGTAGAGCACAGGTCCTGGAATTCTTTCCTACTCCTCTACATATAAATGTTTGTGTATGCTGGGGGGGGGGGTAGGGAGATGGTCAAAGTATGTGTACATGTCTCTAGGTTATACAGGTTTGTGTGTTTTTTGTGTGTCTGATCAGGAAGGGATGAGAGGAAAAGAGTTTGAAAGATGAAATTCCTTAATCATAATGTTACAGAAAAACAGTGAATGTATACAAGTTTCAAGTTTATTTAATTTTTGATGAATCGCCTATTACAATTTCTAGGCGATGTACATATTATAATTTAGAGAGAAGAAACTATACTGCAGCTGTTACAACTGCTTCCCCCTTAGAAATATATTGTGGCATTTATCTTCCACCAACCACCAAATGCATTAAACTTCACTTCTACAGCACAGGAAAAAAAACCTCTCCAGATCACCCCTTCCTTCCTATGACTAGAACTGCCTTGACCCCGCTTAGTCTATACTGCTAGTTAGGGCAGACTCAACAAGGAACAGCAGATAGAAGTCAATGCAGAAAAATTGCAGATATAACACCTATTATTTAACCTTCTGGATATTAATATGATACAACCTGCTGACTTCTGAAAAAAGCCAGACAGCTGGAAATCCTAACCTCCCGAGCCTGTCTTTTTACTATTTTTCTCTCATGCCACAATTCATCCCATTCCATTATATTTTTGTACAGTTATTTTGCCAGACAGATGGATGTTCTTTTGTATAATTCTTTTCAATTTATGTTGGATTGCAAAGAATAAAAATATATACCCTCTCACTGCACCTCCTCATGGAAAGACTTCAAGGTCCACTTAAAGAATCATGCCATCCTACTAGTACTTCAACACACCATCAAGACCTGGACTAGGCAAGCTTTGCAGCCCAAGAGCTACCCTGAAGATCTGGACCAAAAAGAGAAGGGAATGGGATCCAAATTGCCAAACTGAGGGATTCCCCATTGTGTGCAATATATGACCCACTGCTGAATTTCAACACATATGAAAATAGATTGACAAGGTAAGCTCAGGTCAGCTTGGCAGTGCTACACTATGGTAACAGTGTACAACTGTGGTTCCTGGCAGATGGTAAGCCAGTCTCTACAAAGGCTGTAGACCAGGGGTGGGCAAACTTTTTGAATCATGTACCACAATGGGTTCTTAAATTTGCCAGAGGGTCTGGGCGACCGGGAGGGGAGGGTGGTGCCAGGCGACTGACTTCTGATGCACCGCAGAATGATGATGGTAAGATAAAGGGCTAAGACAGAAAGACCCCCCCTGCCAAAAAAAAAAAAAAAAAGGGAACGGCACACTGTTGTCTCTGGTTTCTGCTTTCATCTTCTTTTCACTCTCTTCCTTCCAGCATCTGCCCTCACTGTCTCTTCAATCCAGCATCTGCCCCTTCCCATCCACTGTCTGCCCTCTTCCCCTTCCATATGCTATCTGCCTTCTTTCTATGCCCCTCTCCCCTTTCCATCCAGCCTGCGCCCTCCTCTCTCCTTTTTTCATGATTCATTCCAGCTTCACTGCTCTCATTT
Source organism: Geotrypetes seraphini (assembly GCF_902459505.1). NCBI lineage: Eukaryota > Metazoa > Chordata > Amphibia > Gymnophiona > Dermophiidae > Geotrypetes > Geotrypetes seraphini. The sequence continues at coordinate 21,539,389 of NC_047088.1, forward strand.
TATTCTCTCCTACACCAGATCTAGCATTTTTGTCCCCCTCTCCTTATTTCTCTGCTGACCCCATTCCCAGCAATGTCTCTCTACTTTCTCATTCCTTTGTCTCTCCCCTTTCCTTCATCTGATCTCTCCATTTCACCCTGACCCCTTCCCCTCCTCTAATCTCCCTGCCAGCTGTTTCCTTCCTTTTTTCCTCCTCCCCTGTCCAGAAGTATCCCTTCTCCCTTCCCTCCTCCCCCTATCCAACAGTAATTCTCTTCCCTTCTCTTTCCTTCCTCCCCTCCCAGCAGCATCTCTCCTTCTCCCTCCCTCCAGGTCCAGTAGCAGCTCTCCCTTTATTTTCCTTAGTCCAGCAGCTTCCCAGCCCCCAACCCTCCCCTCCCAATCCAGTAGCAGCTCTCCCTTTATTTTCCTTAATCCAGCAGCTTCCCACCCCCAACCCACCCCTCCCAGTAGCAGCTCTCCCTTTATATTCCTTAGTCCAGCAGCTTCCCAGCCCTCAACCCTCCCCTCCCCTCTTAGTACTTGCCTGGACTAGCAGTGCTGGTGCTTTGCACGGTGGCCCCACTGCGCAGGAGACGAATCAGGGAGTAGCTAGTGCCTGCCATAAGCGTTTCGTCCGCTTAGGCGCGAGACCTCCTCATGGCCATTTGCGACACATGATGGCACCACCCGCTAAACCACACCAAACAGAGGTTGGCAGTGATGCTCGCGTTCCTACCAACCAATAGTCACCCACCCCCTGAGCGGGGCTGATTGCAGAAGAGCACAGGGAGCAGCTCACACCTACCACAAGCGGACGGAGGGCGGTGGCAGCGACGCTCATGCTCCTTTCACACACCAGTTGTGGAGAAAGGCCGGACAGTCGGCGGACCGGTCTAAACATCTAAACGGGCCAGATATGATCTGCATGCCGTAGTTTGCCCATGTCTGCTGTAGACACGTAACAAATTTTAGACATTGTTCAGGGTTTTGAATACTATATATCTTGAAGAGTAGTATGTTTTAAAGTTATATCTATTGTAAATCTTATGTGATGATGCACTGTAATGCTATTATTATTGACCTGTAACCCGTTCTGAGCTTTTTAGGGCGGACGGGATATAAAACAAAATAGATAAATATGAAATAAATCTGAAATTTAATTATGTACTTTACCAGCTCTCATCAGACTGGTTGTCTTCCTCACTTCAAAACTATCCTTAAAGACTTAGCTATGCTTGACTATCTACAGTGGGTTTCATTATAGTATGAATAAGCCCACCTGGGAATCTAGATTTCATATTTTATACAAACTGCAGTGTTCAAAGCTTTTCCTATGTTATTCTCTGGTATTAATTCATAAAAAATGCTCAAGAAAACAAATGTGCTTTTAAAAGTTTTCTAAATAGGAGGTACCTGGGATAAGATGGCTGTGTAGTGAGGATGCCATGAAGTTTGCTCCTGCTTGCTTACATATTTACTGCTTGATAATATTGTCAAAGGAAACCTTTCTGCATGCCAAAAAGAAAGGGTAGAGTGGCTGCTTCAACCCAGCAGACAGAGCCTACCTTAAAGGGGCAAGAGGTGATCACGAGCTTTGTTTCATCTTCGCCTCAGGGCGTTCCAGGTGTGCTAAGTATGAAAGAGACTTCAGCCCTCGGGAGCGAGATCTCGCTCAGCCAAGCAGGACTAGTACCCCTCTGCAGCCACGAGACTGGGGGACAACGGGAACGATGCAGGATACAGAAGAAATGCTGCCTCCAGAGCTCTTGGGCTTGGCGAGCCCTCAGGAACTCTCGACCAGGTTATCTTTGCCAGAGAGGGCTATAGGTAGTTTAACAGAGAGAGAGGAGAAATGCTATCTATTCCACCTCTTGTTAAACCTGCTGAGATTACCTTGGAATCAATTTGGACAGCATTGGACTCTCTCTACAAGGTATATTCAGGAACTTTCCCTTGGTTTATTTGAAATCACAAAAATTAATGAAGTGTGAAGAGGACTAAAAGCCCAAAAAGAGAAATTTAAAGACTTGGACCAGCAGGTTCAAGGCTTTCAATTCTTTCAAACTTCAACGATGCAAGATAGAATGGTATTACAAAGTAAAGTAAAAAAATTTAAGAACTATACTAAACAGCTAAACCTCAGATTTTTGAGCTTTCCTAAATAACTTACGTCTCCCAAAGACATATTTTATAAGTTTTTGAAAGAAGTATTTAAGTACTCTGAAAACGGGCTTTCACCTCTTCATAAAATATATTTTTTATCAGTTCATTTAAAAAGATCTAACTTCCTAGTTTCTAAATCAGTTGTGAAAGTTTCTTCAAGTTCTTTGAATCTTACTAATATTTTGGAAACTTCAGAAGAAGTTACATTGAGAGCAACATTTGGTTTACAACAGGATAAGAAAACGCTCTTGCGCTTTCTTTAGGTTGAAAAAAGTGACTTTCCTGAATAGCAGGATAAAAGCTCTGATGGACCGAAGCTTCCAGAGGGTGGAAAGATCTTTCAAATCAAGGAGTCTACCTGGTCTTTCATGGTCAGACTCTGGTCCAGTGTTACTCCCAATACCTTCATAGTGGGTTGAATGGGATGACTAAGGTTATTGATGCACAGTGATGCTTTAGTGTTAAGTAGGTGTGGCGATGCTATAAAAAATTTTGTTTTCTCTGGGTTTAGCTTTAGTCTGAACTCAGTCATCCATTGCTCCATCCGATTTAGTACCTCTGCTGCTTTGGGGGTGACTTCTGAGATAGAGGTATTGAATGGGATAATTATCATGAAGTCATTAGCGTAGCTAAATAGTTTTATCCCCAGCTGGGATAGTTGCGTACCCAATGAGGACATATAAACATTAAAGAGCAGAGGGGATAATGGTGACCCCTGTGGCACACCAGATGAATTGCTCCATGTATCAGAGAGATCGTAATTGAAATGGACTTGGTAGGTTCGGGATATGAGGAAACCTCAAAACCAGTTTAATACCTCTCCTCTGATTCCAATTGCATCTAGGCATTGTAACAGTTTCCCATGGTCCACCAAGTCAAAGGCAGAGCTCATGTCAAATTGCATGATCAGGGCGTTGAGGTCCTTACTAAACAAGTAGCACAAATTATCCAGGATAGCTGCAATTACTGTCTCAGTGCTAAACAGAGGCCTAAAATCAGATTGAGTTTCATGCAAAAGAGAGAATTGGTCGAGATATTCCAACAGTTAGGTGTGTACCAATCCTTCCATGATTTTCACAATGAATGGAATGGATGCTACTGGTCTATAGTTAGTTACTGATGTTAATGATTCTTTATGAGTTTTTGGAATTGGGGTTATTATGATATAACCATTATTAGTGAGGAATTTTCCATTGGTTAGGTTATTAGTTAAATAATTCAACAGTGATAGTTTAAAGTCTAATGGAGCTGTTTTCATAATTTCTGGGGGACATGAGTCCAGGATACAGTATGATTTAGAGTATTTGTTATATAACTTGATATAGTTATTCCATTCGAAATTGTGGAAGGAACTCCAAATCATGTCCGCCGGTATTTCATTTCCATATCAGTTGATTGATGTTCGCATGCAACAATTGTCGAGTGGTTATTTCTTAGGTTTTTAATTTTTGAATCAAAATGTTGTGCTAGATCATTTGCAGAGGGTAGCTTGATATTATGCATGAGTTGAGTGTGGCGTGTGGTGTCAAATAAATTTGTAACTATGTTGAACAGTTCTTTTGTATTAGCTCCTTTTGAGCTAGTGTTAGATGAGTTAATTTTGGATGAGTAAAATGTTTTGCGTTTTTCTTTTATCTGTTGTTTGTAGAGTTTTATGTTGGATCTCCAGTTGTTCGGTCTGACTGTTTTCCCGTTTTTTTCCAGATTCTTTCTAAAAGTCTTATTGTTTCATTGTTAGGAGTTCGATGTCGAACCATTTGTTGTATTTATTTGAGCAGCTTTTACTCTTTCGTTTAGGGGCAATTTTATCTAAAATGGATGTGCTAGTTTTCATCTAGTGATCATAGAAATCAACTCCTTCTTCTATCTTTACTTGTAGGTCATATTGTGACCAATATTCCTCTGGGTTGATATGGCCCCTTGTGAGGTGTTCTCTTTCTGTCCGTGGACGAGCCTTAGATTTTGGCTGAGTCCAGGTTAGATTGAAATAATAAGTGAAATGGTCAGACCAGATATCATGATCTTCTAGTTCCTTATTGCTAATTTTACAGTCTAATATTTCTAAATGATTGGTCATTTTGGAATCCAAATCCTTCCTTAGAAACAACTGCTAATCCTCCCCCTCTTCTTTCAGCAAGATTTAGCATGTGAATTTTAAAATTATCTGGTAGGAGATCATTTATTATTGGGTCATCTTCAGACAATAGCCACTACAATTTTTCCTTGAAGGGAAAGGAGTTACAATGTCTAGTTCTACTTGATTTCAAATTACTGATTCTAATTATTATGATGATGAATCAATACCATTATATATTTACTCTTTTTCTACATAGTAGATGTATCACTCCTTCTGATATTTTGAATTGTCCCCTCCAAAATGAGGACTGTTAAGAGTATTCTTGCATAGTTAAATTATTTGTAATGGTTGGAATTGTTATTACGGTTTTGTGGCAAGACTGTTTTCTTCTACATTGAATATCTTTTTTATGTAAATATAAAGGATAAATTTAAAAAAAAGATTTCTAAATAAACTCAAGGACTCGGGACTTGAGGACTCGCGTTAGCGGCTTTATCACACGTACCTTTTTAGCGAGCGCTAGCCGAAAAACTACCGCCTGCTCAAGAGGAGTCGGTAGGGGCTAGTGCAGCCGGCAAATTAGTGCACGCTATTACGCGCATTAAACTGCTAACACGGCTTTGTAAAAGGAGCCCTCAATCTTTCTTAAATCCTTAGGAAGGGAGTTCATAACTGAGGTCCCACAACCATAAAGATCCAAGTCCCTATACATCTCCAACCTAATTTGCTTAAAATCTGAAACATCAAGTGTCTGATTACTTGAACCTTTAGGGTTGAAGCCAGACAAAGTGGTGGTTGTTCATAAATATACAATACTTTCTAAATTCTTCCACACATTGTTAGTACTACTACATAATCATAAAGACCCAAGGGAAGCAAATTTTCTGGGCTTTAAGTTCTGATAATATCACCCTTCAGACAAATATTTAGCAATATACATTTATACTGCATATTATGTGTATCTTCATTTGAACTGATAGATTTCAAATTGATATGTATCTCTACACCAGATCTCTTTACTGGCCCAAATCTCAGCATGCTTGTCTGACACTGCTGCCTGGATGTTCTACTGCCACTTAAAACTGAACCTTGACCAAGACTGAGCTACTTAACTTTCCACCTCTCCCAGTGGGATAACAAACTCATTCTCCCCGTGTCGTCAGTTCGCAACCTCGGGGGGATCATTTTTGACTCCTCTCTCCTTTGCACAAATTCAACAATTAAGCACAAAACGAGTTAAAATTTAAATTTACTATTTTCTTCAATAATTACCACTACATATGCAGTGATTGGGTGGAGGGTTCCCCTATAGCAGGAGTCCCAAAGTCCCTCTTTGAGGGCCGCAATCCAGTCGGGTTTTCAGGATTTCCCCAATGAATATGCAAGAGATCTATTTGCATGCACTGCTTTCAATGCATATTCATTGAGGAAATCCTGAAAACCTGACTGGATTGCGGCCCTCAAGGAGGGACTTTGAGATCCCTGCCCTATAGGGTCACTCCCTGGGGGAGCTACATGTTTCTGAGCATATGCGAGAAAGATATTGTAGGAATGTAATGAGTATTGATTATTTTGGAATTTTTTAGCACACGGAAGTATTAGTGTAGTATTCAAATCCAGGCCAAAAGCCCAATTTTTCAAGGTTGCTTTTAACTCCTATACCCCCAATTACTTGTAAAGCATCCATGCCTGAGAAACTCCCTAACCCCCTACTTTGATTACACTCTAAGCTCTACTGAGCAAGGATCGTTTCTTGAATGTTTTAATGTACAGTGCTATGTACATCTAGCAGCGCTATAGAAATGATAAGTAGTAGTAAAATTAGTGTTCTGATAGTATTTCCACTGCAGCTTCTTGTGACTCTGGACAAGTCACTTAACCTTCCACCACTGCCACATGTACAAAATAAATACCTACAGTAGAATCTCAGCTAATTAGCATTCAATTAACTAGCACTCACAAACTGGCAAAAAAATAAAATAAAATTGTCTCCCATGCTCCTAAGACAACATTCAAAGTGGTACTCATGACCCAATAACCTTCCCTCCCTCCCTCCCTCCCACTCCTGGGGCATAAGCAGCAACCACCAATCTCACTCTCTCCCTAAAGCAGCAAAGCCGGTCCTGACAATCTCATCCCTCCTTCTGTTCCCAAAGCAGTAGAGCCGGTCCTGACAACATCCTCCCTCCCTCTATTCCCAAAGCAGCACAGCCGGTCTCAACAACCCCAGTCCCCCCCCCCCACCCCCGGTAAAAAGGCAGCTTATGGCCAGCCCCAGCAGAGCCTTTCCTCTGCCGCACTGGAAGTGATGAGGCAGAGGAAAGGCCCTGCCAGGGCTGGTCAGAAACTGCCTGTTTAACAGCATTCCCCCTGCTCGCCAGCTGCCGCTTCATCGTCGGGTAAGTGAGGGAGGGAAGAAGGAGGTTGTCCAGACTGGCTTTACTGCTTTGGGAACAAGGGAAGGAGGGGGTTGTCAGGACCAGCTATGCTGCTTCGGGTAAGGGAGGGAGTGGGAGAGGGGGGAGAAGGGGAAAGATGAATGGGAGAGAAGGGAGGAGAGAAAGTAGAAGAGAAAGGTGACCAAGAAAGAAGGAAAGATGATGCTGGACCTACAAGTGAGGGGATGATAGAGTGAGGTGGGAAGGGAGACAACTATATTTTATATTAACTCTCAAATAACCAGAAACTATAGTTATCCAGTATCCACCAATCCTCATGGGTGCTGGATAACTGAGATTTTCTGTATATATAATATGTAAACCACTTTAATTGTAAGGACAGAAATGTGGTATTTTTATTTAATTAATTTTTCTATACCCTTCTCCCAGGGGAGCTCAGAACGGTTTTTACACTTTATTCAGGTACTAAAGCATTTTTCCCTGTTTGCTCCGGTGGGTTCACAATCTATCTAATGTACCTGGAGCAATGGGGGGGATTAAGTGACTTGCCCAGGGTCACAAGGAGCAGCGTGGGTTTGAACCCACAACCTCAGGGTGTTGAGGCTGTAGCTTTAAACACTGCACCACAAATCCCATCCTCTTTCCTTATCACTATTATGAATCAGTAAGTTGCTATAAATTGCAGAATCTAATATAATAAAATGGTAAGCCGCGCTTGCGCACTTCCTATTTGTGCGCCGGTTTTCCGTGAGCTGTAGCAACACATAGGAAGTACACATGTGCGGCTTACGGTTCTTTGAAAGACGCGGCGGTGGCTACTCTCACAATCCCCGCCTGCGTCGGACTTCCGACGCAGGCGGGGATCATGAGAGGAGCCACCGCTGCGTCTTTCAACTAAAAAAAAAAAAAAAGTCAAGACGGATGTCGCCGCTGCGGCTGTCGGCGGCTGCAGGCCGCGGAAGCTGTAGCCCGCCGCGGCCAAGCACAGAGACGGGCCAAAGTTTTGTTCAACTTCAGAGACGCAGCAGCGGCTCTCTCTCTCTCCGGTCATCGGCGTCATCTTCGTTCCTCTCCCCGGCACACCCGAACCCCTGTTCAGCCTCCCATCCGACCCTACCTTCGTCTCCCTTAGTTCCTTGCCGCCGCTCTTCTTCTCTTCCCCCCCGCGGTCCCAACAAATGTCCTTACTCCAGCAGGGGCCGCAGCACTCTAAACACGCTGCTTGGCGGCCTGCTACTGTCCTGATTTGCTCTGCCCATGGCAGGCCGCCAAGCAGAGTGTTTAGAGTGCTGCGGCCCCTGCTGGAGTAAGGACGTTTGTTGGGACCGCGGGAAGGGGGCGGCAAGGGACTAAGTTGGCCGGTAGTGCTGTTTTTCAGTGATGGAGGAACACGCGAAAAGAAAAGAAAACAAAATAAAGAAAATGTTGGCCCCCGCCGAAGAAGTGGAAGGTGGAGGAGGGGCGTGAGGAGCCGGAGAGCTGTATGTAAGTGTGTGTGTGCGCGTGTGTATAGCCGAGGAGGAAGTGTTGCAGGAGCAAGGAGGTGGGGAGAGTGGATTTCCCCTACTTGGATGTCAGGCATCAAGAGGATTGGAGTAAAAGCTTTGGTCCTGTGATCCTCACTCTTTTCCTGGGGCTACTGCTGGACAGGGGGGGAGCAGGACATAAAGGAGAAGAGCTACTGCTGGACAGGGGGAGGAGGGAATGGGAGGGGTACTGCTGGACAGGGGGAGATAAAAGGAGAAGGGCTACTGCTATAGGGGGGGAGCAGGGAAAGGGGGGGAGGTGTTGCTGGACAGGGAGGAGGTAAAAATAAGGGAGAAGGGCTGCTAGCACCCGTTAATATGATAAAATGTTATCATCAAAGGAAGAGAGTGTGGCATAGTGGTTAGAGCTACAGCCTTAGCACCCTGAAGTTGTGGGTTAAAAACCTGTGCTGCTCCTTGTGACTCTAGGCAAAGCACCCAATCCTCCACTGCCCCAGCTATATTATATAGACTGTGAGCTCGCCAGAACAGATAGGGAAAATGCTTGCGTTCCCGATTTGTAACCCATTGTGAATGAATGAATAAAGAAAGAAATCTTACCAACTACAAAAAGCCCGGAGCATTAAAAAAAAAACATGTATTATCATATCATACATAATCACTGCAGTACTGTAGTGATGGAGCCAGCTACATGTGAAAGCGCTCAAGAGAATAAAGCTGCTGTAAAGATGAAGAGCAGAGAAATCGCTAGTCTGGCAAGACCTAACAGCAGAGCTTCTTACAGGCCTGGAGAATGTCAGAGAAGAGCAGGAACCTTCATTATGGCAGTTGGATAGAAAGCAAACCACCTTCTGTGACAGTGCCATCAAAATCCTTGCCTGGTGAAAAACCATCAAGGTTGGAAAAAATAGCAACAGCAGCAGCAAAGTAGAGACTGCAAAGATTCCAGCAAGTTTTCCTTTATCCTAATTTACAGAAAACCTGTATCTACATGCTGCATGAATTTTCAAGATCACTTAAGTTGGCATGATAGGACAAAACTTGAGGGAAAAAAAGCTAGAGCAAAATCACCAAGTTCCTGCACTGTATAGGTTTAATTGAAATGTATCCATCCTGTGTGCTCAGAAAACAAAATCAATGAAGTTACTACTGTTTTCTGATTAACACTACTTACTTAATATCTCACCCTTCAGTTTTTGTTAGTACATTTTTAAATCTCCCACTCACAGTGGCAAATGGGTTGGACAAATAAACAGGAATAAGAAAAAACAGCCAGCTACAAAAGTAAAAAGGTAATCTTTGGGACTTGTTTATTGAGCAGGGATAATCACCTGAAATGAACAGTCAATATTCATTAATAACACATACATTTTTATCAACTCTTTTACAAAGCTGCAGTGGCTGCCATGCAGCAAAAGCCCTGAAGCCCTTTAAATCCCTACCCTATGGGTTTTGGGGATGGCAGTCACTAACACGGCTTTGTAAAAAGGGGGGGGGGTGTTAATTGTTGAACTGGCAAGCTCTTTCAAGTTCTTCCTATATACTAAACACATTTTCATGCAAAATCTATATATACACATACATAACCCAATGCTAATTTACTCCCACTTTTACAAAACCGTAGCATGGTTTTTAGTGCTGGCTGCAGCAGAAACAGCTCCGATGCTCATAGGAATGGCCGGCACTAAAAACCGTGCTATGGTTTTGTTTAAAAAAAAAAAAAAAAGGGTGAGGGTAGTTAGACAGAAGAAAAAGTTCACAGTACAAGTATAAATGTCAAAATGTACAGCGCTACATACACCTTTCAGCGCTATATAAGTGATTGTGGTAAGTAGTAGTAGCAGTAAGTAGCAGCCTACCTGGATTCTATATATCCTATTTGTAGCTCACCCACGTGTTCTACAGGGCTATTTATTGGGATTTATTAACCACCTTAATGAAGAGGAGTTTCACCCAAGGCAGTGTACAGCAAGTATAATTCAAACATAAAACTTACAATTTTGTTAACAGCATAACAGTAGTAAAAAGACCAAATATAAACAAAGACAATGAATGAGGTAAAGTCAAAATAGTAAACAGAAACTTAATAGGACTGTTTAAAAAGAAGCCCCTTCATTAACTGAATTCCTATGTTTCCACAATACCTAATGCTCTTTTGAATAGCATCCCAAAAGCTTAACTTTGTATTCTCTTTTCTCCTCTAAATTACAGAGTTTAGTCTCTTTTCAGTTCTACAGATACCTTCAGGTCTTAAATTCTAGGGAAAAAAAAAATCTCCCCAATATGTCCTACACTTGAAAAATAAAAGTTACTGAAATCATGTGCGTTTCTGCGTTATTATATAATAATAATAATAATAATTTATTTCTTATATACCGCTATCTAACAAGAACACAAAGACGCACACAAGGACGCATTTTACAGTGTCGAGCCTGAACCCTTCACCACGACGAGAGGGAACGGGCTGCAAAAGATCACTGCAAAAGGGCAGAGGCTGAAAGTCACACTCCAGCCTGCAGACAAAAAAAAATATAGTAATAATATGTGCAGTGTAAGGGAGGGAGAAAAGGATTGGTAATGTGTTAATTTTTTGTATTTTAAGTGCGTTATGTATTATGCTCATATTTAATATATTTGCATTGCACTGTCAAAATTTTAAACTCAAAGAGTTTAAAAAAATGTAGGAACTGAAAATATACGTGTTTAAAGGACGGTGTCAACGGGGAGGAGAGCCAGCGAGCACGGAATGCAGGTTAGAAAGTTAAGCTTGCTCCTATAAAACAATATATACAAAGTAATCACTCAAAAAATGTGTAAATAAATACTTATAAACATACAAGTAAATCATAAGAGTTTTTGAAGCTCAGAGAAATGGAGGTGATAACAGGGACGAATCCCAACACTACCACCTCACTGCCCAATCATTGCTACAATGATTGCTTGTTGTAAAGGTAAAACGAAGCTGTAAAGATATGGAACAGCATCGAGAGGGAGTGATTAAAGAAGGTATGACAATATATACAAAGTAATCACGATAGTCCTCTAATGTGTGTACTAATCGTTCTGATGCAACCATCTCCTCATGGCGTGTCCTCATGGTTGCATCAGAACGTCGCCGTTAAGAAAGATTAGGACACACATTAGAGGACTATCGTGCCCATACTTAGAACTCTTCTTTGAAACCTTTTTCGGTTCCCTGAAGCAGGAACAAAACGGGCCAAGTCCGTCGGAACCTGCAAGCCAAAGTTAAGTTTGCTGTTCCATATCTTTACAGCTTCTTTTTACCTTTTTGTAAAATCAGTAGCTTACAGCACTCTTTAAATAATGACATCATTTACAACAAACTTTCTAGAGTTGTAGCAATGATTGGGCGGTGAGATGGTAGTGTTGGGATTCGTCCCTGTTATCACCTCCATTTCTCTGAGCTTCAAAAACTCTTATGATTTACTTGTATGTTTATAAGTATTTATTTACACATTTTTTGAGTGATTACTTTGTATATATTGTCATACCTTCTTTAATCACTCCCTCTCGATGCTTTTAGAGAGGTTCTTTGCTCCTTTTTGATTGTTTGAGTAAGTCTGCTCCTATAAAGCAGGCATTAAACTCTCTCTCTCTCTCCTTTCCACCCTCAATCGGGCGCCGCTGTCGCACGCGCTGGGGGGGGGGAGTTCAGGGACGGGGGGAGGAGGTACTTACAGTCGAGGTGCTTCCTTTTGGGGCCCATGACTTCGTGGGTCGTCGCCTTGCAGACGGCTTTGGAGACGGCCGAGCCGGTGACACTGTGCTGGGCCGCCGTGATCCGGTCGGTGATGGACTGGCCCGACATCTTCCCTCCGTCCTCACCCGGAGCAGCACGGCAGGGAGGCGCGCAGGTGAGGTCCTCCCCCCCCCCCCACCGGGGGGAAGGAGCCACGAAGAGCAGGCCCGACCAACGACAACCGGTGAAGGAAACAACGTTTCACGAAGAAAAATACACACCAAAGTTCCTGAGCGGCGGCAGCAGCAAAAAAAACAAAACCCAAGGTGTTTCACCCCCCCGCTCGCTCTTGGCCCACAGGTGGGGGGGGGAATGAGGAAACCGGTAGGTTGGAGTCTCGAGCCTCCGCCGACGAGCGGCGTTCGATTTAAGCGGAATTGCCGTTACACCGGGTCCTGGCGCCCTCTTTGTGGTGGCTGTAACGAAAAAAAAACCCCAAAAGCTGTTGCACGTTACGAGTTCTTTTTTTGGTCTGTGAAGAAGAGAATATAAAACAAAATGTAAGAAAAAAACAAAAAACGGAGAATTAATAGGACAAACGAACCAAATAGCGATAATAAAACACCCTGTCAGCGCGCGGCGGACGGAGACATCGTCTGTCAGGGCCGCCGGAAGGGAAAAGGAGCCGGGGCCGGAGGAGGGGAGGATTCGCTACCTTCGGTCACCACGTCCCGTCCTCCCCTCGGCGCTTTTTTTTTTTCTCTCTCTCTCTTTTCCTTTTCCGGTTTTTTTTTTTTTCACATTTCACTCCCAGACAAAATGGCGGCGGCGCTGCGTCACCTGACAGAGCCGGCTGCAAAAAAAAAAAAAAAGGAACTGGCTGCTTGGAGATTAAAGGTGGGAAGGGGGGGGGGGGGTAGCCGCGCGCGCCACTACGGGGGTCACGCGAGGAGAACGTGGCGCCGGCTCAGCTACCTAATGGAACGGTTAGACCTCCCCCACCTTCCCGGGCGGAAGAAAAGAAATGTCGCACAGTCGAAAGTGGCGAGGTGACTCTTGCAAAATGAAGGGGGGGGGTTACAGTCCCGCTCCCCCCCCCTTTCTTTAGAGCGCCCAGAGGCGGAAGGACACAAGGAGAAAGTAAAATGTTGCTTTTGAGGTAAAAGGTGAAAAGAACCTCCTGTGAAAACTCTTCAACTCGCTGGTCAGAGGCGCCGGGGACGTAAAGGGGATGTCAAAAGACACCATAGCTCATCCATTGCAAAGGTGTAAACACTATAAAGTATGCATTTTAGTGGGTTAAACAATGTTTTAGGAACATAAATATCCCCCTTAAATAAAAAAAACTAGATAGGCACATTGGGAGAATTCTATAAACCACACTCAAATATGGGTGCTGAAAAAGATTGGTGCTGAGCACAATTTTATATTTTTTTAAAAAAAAGTGTGTGCCCTTGGCACCAGACTTACACCTGTTGAAAACAAGTGACCTTTCAAAGACACTGGAAGCTCTACTGAAAGAAAGAATAGTGAATTAGCCCCTTCCCTTGTTTAAAAGCAGACTGAAAACCCACCTTTTTGATATAGCTTTCAATCCTTAACCCTACTCCTCTGCCCTCCAACCCAGCCAGCTGATTAACCGTTCCTCTTAATTGTATCCATGACATCTTGTTTGTCTGTCTTGCCTGTTTAGATTGTAAGCTCTTTCGAGCAGGGACTGTTTTCTTACTCTTTGTGACTCTGTACAGCGCTATAGAAATAATAGTAGTAGTACCTGGAATCCAACAGGTCTGAGACAACATGGTGTTTCAAGGGGAAATTGTGCCAAACAAATCTAATTGATTTCTTTGACTGAGTGACCAGAGAATTGGACAGAGGATGTAGTCTATCTGGATTTCAGCAAAGCCTTTAATACGATTCCTCATAGGAGGCTCGTCAAAAACTTAGCAGGCTGAAGTTAGGAACCAAAGTGGTGACTGACAGATAAGAGAGTGGTGATAAATGAAATTTGCTTGAAAGAAAGAAAGGTGAGTAGTGGCATTGCCTCAGGAATCGGTACTGGGGCTCATTCTGTTCACTACATTTGTGAGTGATATTTTTGAAGGATTAGAAGAAAAAAATTTACAACACACCGGAGGGAATAGAAAACATGAGATGAGATCTGTGAAAGAAGAATGGTCTAATGTTTGGCAATTAAAATTTAAATTTAATGCAAAAAAGTGGAGAGTGATGCACTAGGGGGGGTGTAAAAATCCAAAGGAGCTGTATATGCTAAGGAGTGAAGCTGATTTGCACAGACTGGGAAAGGGATCTTGGTGTGAGTGTTGGAGGATCTCAAAACAACAAAACTTGACAGATCAACAACTATCACTTTGTTTATGATGCGCAGGAGTAGTGCTTATATTTCCTCCTATTGGTTTTAAAAGCATTTCTCCACTCGATGAAACTGCAGGCAGGGAAATACTTTTAAAAACAACAGGAGGAAATATTTTTTCACTCAGAGAACAGTTAAAATCTGGAATGCGTTGCCAGAGGTTGTCGTAAAAGCGGATAGCTTAGCTGGTTTTAAGAAAGGTTTGGACAAATTCCTGGAGAAAAAGTCCATATAGTCTGTTATTAAAACATGGGGGAAACCTCTGCTTACCCTGGATCGGTAGCATGGAATGTTGCTACTCCTTGGGTTCTGACCAGGTACTAGTGACCTGGATTGGCCACCGTGAGAACGGGCTACTGGGATTGATGGACCATTGGTCTGACCCAGTAAGGCTATTCTTATGTTCTTATCAATGCCCCAGTAGTGGGGAAGTGAAGGCGACGCTGGACAGATTTGTACATCTGTGTCCAGTAAGTGGTAAGATGGATCAGGACAGGTTGAAGTTAGCTTTGGTGGCAATTGTAGCAGTGGGGCCATGTAGCTGATGCTGGATAGACTTCTACAGTCCGTGTCCATATGCGGCAAGATGGATCAGGAGCACGTATGCATATTTTATACCACTTTATATTCGAGTACAGGTCTTGCCATTGAGCTTCTAACAGATATATGAAAGGCTTCTAATTTTAGGTTTTAACCAGTAAACACCAATAAATATCCCCAATGAAAAATAGTAAGGGGCTTTTTTTATTTAATGGCATTAATCCTTTATTGTGCAGTTAGCCTGTGAGAATAGGTTGTATTTTGCCCATTTGCATGCACTAGCCAGCAAATTGTCCATTTTATAAAAATATATTTTGGGTGTATTCATGGGCAGAGAGTGGGGGGTTCCTGTGTTATTCAGCCAGAGTGTTATGATTAGCACAGTGTTAACCTGAGAATTCTTAGCACCTCCTAAATAATGTTCCCACATTAACTGTATGCAGATGTTGCATACAGTATTAAAATATTTTAAAAAATCACCCTATAAGTGCCATGTTAAATCTGGCGTGACGCATGGGGAAAGTCTCACATTAAAACATGTTGGGCCCAAATTTCAGTGTAATTTAGAAAATGGGTCCCTATAAAAGGTGTTTTTATGGATAAACACTAGGAAAACCTCTATTCCTCCTAGTACTCTTTTTCCCTTCCTTAGCTTGGCTTGTATTCTCCACTCATGCCTCTCAGATTACTCTTGAGTGGCGTAAGCTTATATATATCCAGCAATAGTACTTCTGGCACAAAAACATCAATAACCACTAAGTTTCTTTTTTTTTTTTTTTTATACCTTCAAAGCACATCTATTTAGCTAGAAAGTAAACAGCTAAATAGAGTCCCTACACATATCATCTGACTGGATTCTTTTCTTTTTATGATACCTTTCCTTGTACCAATAAGAATACATATATATATAGGTCATGTTGGAAGGAAGGAACTTTGTGACCTTGAATGCTCATGCATGATATTTCTGGTTATTTCTTATATTAGTCTAATATGAGATATTACAGTCTGTGACAAATTCATCTTGATTATGACACACAGTTGTACTTCTTCCTGTAATTCTCTTCTGGGTATGTTGCTTTCATGGCATTGATATGAAGCTTACACAGCTTGCCTAATCAGATTAGGAATGTGAATAATTTTCAGTTTGACTACCCCTGCCAATGTACAAACATGTAATAATGTTCTAGATTTTGTAATACATTTTGTCTACTACAACTTCCTTATAAGTAAAACCTGGATGTCTCAATCTGTCCTCCCTTTTGTAGATAATATACCAGCACAAAAATAAACTCACTAGAGCCATATAAGATGTGTCAAACTGGTAGTCCGGTAAAGTGGAATCTTCATAGGTTGTGATAGTTTGTAAGGAACCAGCAGATGAAACTATAGAAAGAGTCTGTGTCATCTCAGAAGCTCGTGTTTTGAAATATTTTCTGTTAGCACTTTGATAGGTCTCAAAACCTATAAAGACTACTACAGCTTTATGCTACAGCAGCTAAGTAAATAATTATTATACATCCATAGTACAATATTAATGTCAAAGATATTGATGCTGTGATTGGGGATATTGATTGCTCTGGGAATTTGAATTGTGTTTCATTGGTATGTAATGCCCAGAGTACAACGAAGCCTTTGTATAAATCACTAGGCTGTAAGTCAACAAAACCGCAATAAACATAAAGAGCATTTGTTATAGCAGAATTAGAAGTGTAAGTAAAATGAGAGTAGAGTGATAGTGAACAAAAATAAAATTGGTGAAAGGAAACCCCTCATCATATTTAGCTACTGATATATTTGATTATTTTTTGGTAAACCGCTTAAATTCCTTGTGATAAGCAGTATATATAAAGTAATTAATCCAATCCAATGATACTTTTATTAGGCTAAAGAGGTTAGACTCATTCATTGGCTGGCCTTGATCCCAAAGAGCTGTCAGTTCATTAGAAATATGATGCTGATTGTCAGGACTTATGGAATTGGCATAAGAACTGAGAAACTGACTGACTGCAGCCCTGAGAACCTGAGTACCAAGGGCTTGGAATGTGGAAAGGGTGGGGCGTCTGTGGCATTGCCTGATACATATTTCAGAATGTCTGTTATGTGTGTAAGGGAGATAAGACTAGTAGGCACAGGCCATTTGATAACATGCTGTCCTGTCTCTGATAGGAAAACCAGTAAAGTATTTCCACAATAAAGTTACCAACTGGCAAACTTATTTCTCATTCTTCTTGGTTGATCCCTGTTGGAACATCAAGCTGGTCCCTGCCACAGATCATGTTCTTGTTAATTACTGTTACAAATGTGTCCACTTAACATTTGCTGTAGTATCACTGACAACATTGAAATTAAACAGATTTGGTCTTAATTGCAGAGCATATACTGGCATAAAATACACATCTTTGTCTTTGTAAATCCCCCAGAGCAAGAATATTTGGCAGTCTTTGGCAAACTTTAAAGCTTGCATCAACCCCCCTCCCCCCCCCCTCCTCTCCATTGCTACAAACTGTGGCCCTTCTTGCACCCCTCTGGCATAGTCTATCGGCTCTGAAGGCCCTAACCCCACTTTCCATAGCTGCTTAGCCCCTGTGGCCAGCAGAGGGAAGGACACTTAAAAGTGTACCAGTTTCCTCTGCTGTGCAGGGCCAGTCTTTTGGTATGAACTGTAAGGCTATTGGGTCATGCAGCTCATGTCAAAAGATTAATCGCAAGAGGAAACAGTATTATAAAGTGCCCGCCTTCCTACTGACCATGAGGGCCAAGTTTCTAGGGTAGGACCTCTAGGAGGATAGTAACTTGGAAGGAGGGGATTTAAATTACTTGCCCATTCCTTTTGCCACTTCCAGGATCTCAGTACTCTAGGTCAGTGGTTCCCAACCCTGTCCTGGAGGTCCACCAACCAGTCGGGTTTTTGGGATAAACCTAATGAATATGCATGGAAAAAATTTGCATATAATGGAGGTGATAGGCATGCTAATCTGCCCAATGCATATTCATTAGGACTAGCCTGAAAACGTGACTGGTTGGTGGTCCTTCAGGACAGGGTTGGGAACCACTGCTCTAGGTGACCACCTAGTTCACCTTATAGAAATGTAGGCCCTACCTGGTAGTTTTTACATTTGTGGCACCTTGAATAAAGGACAGTTTTCCCCTAAAATATTCTGGCACATGCATTCCTGCAGGGTTCACAAAAACAATGAAGAAATGCAAAGGAAAACCAAAGGAACAGTACAGTTTAGGGGGTGAAGAACTTATGTGCATGACAGAAGAGCAGGACTTGGGTGTTATTGTAAGTGATGATCTTAAGGTGGCCAAACAGGTTGAAAAGGTAACGGCAAATACTAGAAGGATGCTAAGGTGTAATGGAAGAGAGAGGTATGGCCAGAAGAAAAAGGAGGTATTGATACCCCTGTATGAGACTTTGGTGAGACCTCATTTAGAATGTTGTGTACAATTCTGGAGACTGCATCTTCAAAAAAGATATAAAAAGGATGATGTCAGTCCAGAAGAAGGCTACTAAAATGGTGCATGGTCTTCATCATAAGGCATTTGGGGACATACTTAAAGATCTCACTATGTATACTTTGGAGGAAAGACAGGATAGGAGAGATATGATAGAGACATTTAAATACCTAAGTGGCGTAAATGTGCATGAGTCAAGTCTCTTTCATTTGAAAGGAAGCTCCGGAATGAGAGGGCATAGGATGAAGTTAAGAAGTGATAGGCTCAGGAGTTATCTAAGGAAATACTTTTTTACAGAAAGGGTGGTAGATGCGTGGAACAGTTTCCTGGAAGAAGTGGTGGAGTCAGAGACTGTCTGAATTCAAGAATTCCTGGGATAGGCACGTAGGATCTCTTAGAGAAAAGAGACAATGGATTCTGCAGGTGAGCACACTAGATGGATCATTTGGCTTTTATCTGCCTCTGTTTCTAGTTTCCTAAAGTAAAAATTTCAGTCTGATTTTGTGAAAGAAGGCAGGAAATGCTATGTCACCCATTGAGAGATAGTAAAATATAGGGAAAGAGATAGTGGAACATGGTGTTCAACTCAAAACTAAAAGAGTTAGTTTCTGGGATGGGCAGATGCATATGTTCATGGTCTACAGATATGGATGGATGTGGAAAAAAAATCACCTCTACCTAGCATGTCCTGAAAATTTGCTGTGGATAGAAAAACAAAATTATTATTAGGGACACACACACACGTGCACACATAGAGATCTCATAAGCCTTCTTTTTCAAAAAATAGATGAATAAAATGGTAATGTTTTGCTATAATGAATAACTCTCTTCTGACAACTATGCCTGTTTAGCTTTTTTTTTTTAAATTTTTTAAATAAACATTCAAGTCAAATAAAATTATGGTTATATGATTATTTGAACTATTGCAGACAGAAAATGTCAGGATGGGTACCTCAACTCCTTGTACTTTCATTATATGCCTGATTTTTAAAATATTTTTATCGGAAAGATATGGAATGGAAAAAAAAGTCTTAGTAATTCAAGCTTAAATGTTACTCAAATTAAGCTGAAAAAATGAAACAAGTGTTGATTCTTGTCTTCATAAATATTAAGTAAATTTAAATGCCTAGGTTCCAAGCTAGGAGAACATTTGTTTTTGTAGGGCAGACTACCAGTCCATCCCAGTTCCTGCCTTTCTTTGTTAGTGGGAAAGAGATCTGAGTCTTCCTGCAAAGATTGTAGGATCCATGTCCTCAATTGAACCTTGCCTAATCACTGTTTCTAGCTGATTGTTGCAAAAAACTATATTAAGATAACAGAATAGTGATGACTTTTGTAACCAGAGTATCCTACAGTATTGCTCAAACTTTTAAGAAAGACTTAAAAAGCCACCCATCTCAGTGGCTCTTTTCCTAGGTAAACTCCCCAAGGCCTCATTATCTGCAATTTCACTGAACGTTGCCCTTTCCTTGGTTAATCTCACCTACAGCCAATCTAGTTTAACTCTTTCCAATTATGACTCCACGGTTTTAACTTAAATCATTTATATGCTTTTTTTACCTGTAAGTCTTATCCATCTGTTGACTAGATTGTAAGCTCCAAAGAGCAGGGACTCTGTTCTGTGTGTTTAGAAAGCACTGTGTATGCCTTGTAGCACTATTAAAATGGCAATAATAATAATAATATGTATTTATTTAAAATATTTTTATTCCATTATATCCACAGTTCTGAGTGGATTACAGTTTGACTAAATTGACTCAAATTAAGGCATATTAAGAAAAAACTTCCCTTTCTGTCCCAGATGGGCTCACATTCTAAACTGAAGTGCCTAGGGAAATAGAGAAAAATGAACAGTATTATAAATATGTGCATATCTAGGGAAATAAAATAAGAAAAAAATAAAACAGGAATACTACACCAACTCAAGGAGCCTATTTAAGGGGCCCTTTTATTAAGCTAAGTTATGCACTAACACAACAAAAAATGGATTATACACCATTATTTGGTATTTTTTGAATGTGCATGTGCTAACTGCACATTAAATAACATTTTGGGGATTTTTGTGGAGGCACGTCAGGAGCAGAGAGTGAGCATACCTGCACTAACCAGTTAGTGCACTTACATTACCGTGTGCTAACTGGTTAGTGCATGGATAATGCAACAGCCCTTACTATATAAAATAAGTGTTGGTAAGTGCTCCTTCAGTAATTTAAAAAAAAAAATGGCATCATGCTAATGGAAACATTAGCACATGGCCATTAATGGAAAAATTGAGAATCTGGGTTTATATGCTCACAGTAAAAATGGCCTTGGTGTGTGGGAAAGACCCGTGCAAGGGTGTGTTAAAATCTATTTTTACCACAGCTTAGTAAAAGGATCCCTTAAAGTTATTCACTTCCTGTTTGGCTCAGCAAGGGCTGAGAAAGAAGCCCTAGAATTATGGATGAAATATTGTTTAGTATAAACCATACCATACTATACTGTTTCTTATACCCCACAATTATCAGTAAGGAATCATTGTGGCATAAGCTACCTTACTGACTTCTACTCTTACAAACTATTCAAATTTACAGCAATCTGGAATCTTCAGCACTCAAAACATAAGTGTAAGAACATAAGAATAACCTTACTGGGTCAGACCAATGGTCCATCTAGCCCAGTTGCCTGTCTTCATGGTAGCCAATCCAAATCACTAGTACCTGGCAAAAACCCAAATAGTAGCAATATTCCATTCCACTGATCCAGGGCAAGCAGTGGCTTCCCCCATGTCTATCTCATGTATTGTCTCCCTAAAATATTAAATACAGTAAAACCTTGGTTTGCGAGCATAATTCATTCCAGAAGCATGCTTGTAATCCAAAGCATTTGTATATCAAAGCAAATTTCCCCATAGGAAATAATGGAAACTCGGACGATTCATTCCACAACCCCAAAACTTTAATGCAAAATACTATGCGTACTTGTATTACAAGACTTCGCTCATCTAGACAAATCACTACACTCTTGAAGTGTCAGAGAGAGAAGAACCATCGGCTCAGTTGTGATGTGTGTATATTGTATGGACTTGTATTGCAAACATTGCTTATATATCAAGTTAAAATTTAATAAAATGTTTTGCTTGTCTTGCAAAACGCTTGCAAACCAAATTACTTGCAATCCAAGGTTTTACTGTAGTTTCATTATATGTTATATACCCACAGGAAGAATTGAAACCTAGCTGACAGTTGTGCAATTAACTAGCCTGGTGCTTCTTTAAGCCAACTTAAAAAAAATGAGTAGAAAGTGGACATTCTAGATAACATTGCATTCAGCTGGAGCCAAAGCTATCATAAGATGTAAAAAATAAATCAGCCCAATTTATGCTGCTGTGGTCAACGTTTATTTTAAATGCCTGCTACCATGGTTAGGTTTTACCTGGATATTTAGTGCCAGTATTTGTATATTCACCCTGAGATCGATAGCATGGAATGTTGCTACTATTTGGGTTTCTGCCAGGTACTTGTGACCTGGAGTAGCCACTGTGGAAACAGGATACTGGACTAGATGGACCATTGCTCTGACCCAGTAAGGTTATTCTTGTAATGGTGTAATGGGCAGCACCAAGAATTACCCTGGTAATGGCAATATTTAACCTTTTTGCTGTCCTAGGTAGTTATTGGAAATTGTTCATCATTTATCAGGCATTTGCCTCATTCCTCTAAGGCAGCCATTCCCATCCCAGTCCTTGTGGCACACCTAGTCTCGTCAGGTTTTCAGGATATCCACAATGAATATCCATGAATTAGATTTGCATGCAATTCTATATCGTGCATATTCATTGTGGATATCTTGAATTCTCGACGGGATTAGGCGTGTCCCAAGGACTGGGTTGGGAATGGCTGCTCTAATGAGTAGGTAGAATATTTTTTTTTACATAGACTAATTATAGATATAGGGATAGGAACTCCATTGCAAATAGGAAAGTATAGCATTGAAACAGCATAACAACAGTCATAACAAAACTAATGCAGTATCGTAATCGTACAGGCTCTTCTGAACTCTGTTCTCCATAGACCTGTTGAAACAGATGAGTTCTCAAGGAGATCCTAAAAGCTAGTAGGTTTGTTCTGAACACAGAGTGAGAAGTAAAAGGGCTCATTTTCAAAGCACTTAAACACACAGGCCAGTCGGGTTTTCAGGATAGCCCTAATGAATATGGATGAGCAAGATCTGCATATAATGCAGGTGCCAGGCATGCAAATCTGCTCCATGCATATTCATTAGGGCTATCCTGAAAACCCGACTGTCCTGGTGGTCCTTCAGGACAGGGTTGGGAACCATTGCCCTAAAGTGTTCCATAGCTTGGATACAATTAAAAAAAAAAAAAACACAACAATATCACATGGCTGGTAGATTACAGAAGAGTCTTAGCAGATGCTGGAATTTATCAGATAGTAATCATTTAAACTTTGTTGCTGAAGAAGGATTTTATGCGTGCCATGGATCACCAGAAGAATCGATTCTAGAAGTGGTCATACTGGCTAGGTTATGACTGTCTTATTTTGGTCACACCGTCGGAAGAGAAAAATCACTGGAGAAGGACATCAGGTTTGGGAAGATCGAAGGACCCAAATAAAAAGGTGACCTGTAATCAGATGGCTGAACACGTTGAAAACAACTAGCACAAAACTGATGTCTTTTTAGATCTGTAATTCATCAAGTCGCTAGGACTTGAACACGGGTTGCTAGTACCTACCACAATCATTTAAGGAACAGAGAATCGATGTGGCTATGTAAGGGATTGTTAATCTAGAAAGATAAGGTGCATAGTCAGAATGAAGGGCTGAAAATGCAAAAATGAAAATCTTAAATTAGATATGAAAGCGATAATATTGTGGTGTTTTGAAGATTTCTGCATCGACAACATTGCAATACTCTAGTTGAGAGACCAGAAAAGTGTAAAGAAGAGTGTACATTGTTGAATCAGCAAAATAGTGAACAGAGTTATTTATGACATAAAACCTTGTCGTACTACTGCGGTCACCTGGGGATCCCCAGGCATCACAAAGACTCTACATTCTTAACAGGATAATTAAAGTGGACAAGCATCAGTCAATATGTAGTCCCGATGACCTGAAAGCCAGCACAGTACTTTTTTGGGGGAGATTCAAGATCAATTTGTGTAAGTGTAACCAGAAAGCTACTGCATTCAGACAGAGATTTAGTGGTTTTAAGTCTGAGTAGGGGCAGTGTAAGAAAATGTCACCTACATAATTAGGCACTGACACTTAAGTCCGGAATAAGAATCCCCAACAGGCTTAAGAAGATTATTGAACAATAAACATGCAAGGATTGCTGAATTTCTCTCTATGCTTTATCTTTAATGTGACATTGCAGTTCCTTTTTCTATAAAATTTTTATTTTCTACAGGAAGTATCTCAAGTCTTATTAAACGAAGCTAACTGAATATTGCTCTTTTCCTGATTACTCCTAGCTTTGCTCAGCTATTCTGATAGTACTGGGGCAGTTTGTAAAGATGTTCAGTGGCATTATAGTCGTATTCATTTTTTTTTTTTTTTTTTTTTTAGATTTTTATCCCGTCCTCCCAGAAGCTCAGAACGGCCTACAAGCAAACATTCACAGTGGAGTACATTTGGACAATACAAAGACTATACAGTAGTTTAAGTACAAGGACTATATGGCAATTTAAGTACAGGTTAAGAATGGACTATACAGCAATTTAAGTAGAGGATCAGAATGGGGAAGAGAGGGTAGAAGGGAGGGGGAGTTTAGGGGGGTGAGGGGTAGATTGCGGTTGTAATTTTAGTTGAAGAGGAGGGTCTTTACCACTTTCCGAAAGGTCATCAATGAGTTCTGTAATCTGATTTGCGGGGGGAGTTGGTTCCAGAGTTGGGGGATGAAGTGGCTGTAGGAGCGTTTGTGAGCAGTTTCTGACAGGAGGGACCTTCCTGGGGGGATGCATAGGCGTTTCTCCATTTCCGAGCAGAGGGGGTGAGTGTACAGGGTTAGCTTGGATTCTATGTAGGCAGGGGTGGCAGCGTAAATTCTTTTATGTGCTATTACCAGGGCCTTGAATGCGCAGCGTTGGTTAATTTTTAGATGCTCACATTATAGGAACACATACCAGTGGTTTCTCAGGTGATGTACAAAGTACATTTCTGCTTTTGCAGACGCGTGATGCACCAGGACCTCATGGTAAACATACCTGCAATTACACACAAAGGCAACACAAAACCTTCAGGCCCTATCAAATCCACTTCTCTGATGGTGGTAGTGTGTCTAATGTTCACTTTGCAAATAACTGGCAAAAGTAAAACTCCAGAATCACTTTGGTTTTTACAGCTTTTAGTGCAAAAATGCTTGCATATTTTTAGTCAGCCTACCTTAACAGCCTACCTTAACAGGAGTGGTTGATAGCTAAGTAATACTTAAAAAGAAATGGCATTCTCAGTAAAAAATAATTATGCAAGTTAAAGTATGGCCCAGAGTACAGAGAATTACCCTGCAGCTGGATAAAGTCAGATATTGCTCAATGCATTATCACCACAGAACAAAGTTTCTCTGCAATAGAATGAGAGTCTGGCTGTAAATGACAGATAGCACTTGGTTTCATGGCTGCCTATAAAGCATTTAGTTTTTCTTGCTGGCCTTATGCTACTTCTGAATTACGATTCCAAGATTAGGAGGGTGGTTTCATATTCAAGATTCATCCACTCAGAGAGACTGGAATTCACCATAGGTGTCTTTCTACAATCACACTGGTCCACATGTGGTGTCATTTTGGTGCCTCTGGCAAGCGTACTAACTAAATACTCAGTGAACAGAAAATGCTCCATCAAGCCCAGTAACCCATTCTCAGGGTGGCCAATCCAGGTCCCTAGTACCTGGCCAAAATCCAAGCAGTAGCAACATTCCAGCATCTCAAAGAATAGCAAGATTCCGGAACCCCAATGAGAGCAACATTCCAGAGCTGAGATTGTGAGGTCATAATGCCTCATTCCACAGAGCCTCAGAGCCAACCTCAGCAGTGATGTTACAATGGCTTAATTGTCCTATACTTTGCTCACGTAAGAACATAATAGCAGCCATACTGGGTCAGACCAATGGTCCATCAAGCCCAGTATCCCGTTCTCACGGTGGCCAATAAGAACAAAAGAATTGCCGCTGCTGGGTCAGACCAATGGTCCATCAAGCCCATTAGCCCGTTCTCACGGTGGCCAATAAGAACAAAAGAATTGCCGCTGCTGGGTCAGACCAATGGTCCATCAAGCCCATTAGCCCGTTCTCACGGTGGCCAATCCAGATCCCTAGTACCTGGCCAAATCCCAAGGAGTAGCAACATTCTGTTCAGAATCCTAAAGAATAGCAAGATTCTGGAATCCCAAAGAGTAACAAAAGATTCCGGAACCCCAAAGAGTAGCAACATTCCCTGCTACCGATCCAGCACAAGCAGAGGCTTCCCCCATGTCTTTCTCAATAACAGACTAGGGACCTGGACTTTGGATCTGAAAAGTAGGCGTGGTTAGGGATGGAGAATAGGCATGGTAGACTTGGGTGTCACTAGGTGTTGTAGTTAGGTGCCGGTAAATTAGGCCAGGAAAACCCTGGACACCTAACGATGCCTAAGAATGCTTAGCTGCTACCAGCTGTGATTTTATAAAGGACACCTAGCAGTTGACTGACAAGCGCATGGAGCGGTGCATGCAAATTAGGCGCTGCTAAACACCGTTTATAGAATCAGACCCTTTTACAAAACCGCAGAAGCGGTTTATAGCGCAGATTAGTGCGCTGAATGCTCTGTGCTGCTCCCGACCCTCATAACTCTATGATTGTCAGGAGCAGCGCAGAGTATTCAGCAATGGTATTTTAGAAAGCAGGGGAAGTAAGTGCAACTGAATTATCAGCAGATAACCCCCCCACAGGTAATTTAGGTGGGGCTGCTTAAATCGCTTTGAATATCGATCTCATAGTGGTATGGACGGCAGATAGATATTGCTGCTATCTCTAGAGCCAGCAGTAGTGCCACTTGCTATCTGGATAGTGGTTCCTAAATATATGAAAATGCAGAGGTTGGCATTAAAAGAAAAAGCTGACTATGGTATTTGAATATTGACCTAAAGATGTAACATTCTCAGAATAAATCAAACACAAATAATTTAAAAAAAAAATAGATTTTCTAAAATGCGTTGGATGCCTGAATTGGAAGGAAATGAGAAGGTTATAGAAGGGAGTACAAGTCTCTTCTACGGAAAGATGACTGAGCATCAGGAAGTGGCCAGCTGCTGCTTGTACAATGTTATTGCAACATGCAGCTGAGAACTGAGCCTGCAGAAATTATCATCCTTGTCTTTCTTCCAGCTAAGGATAAAGTATTTCCATCTAGGTATGTAGGTATGCTTGTATGGTGCCACTAAAATCTTTTTCTTTTTCTTCCAACATTGCACCATAATTGCAGGCTATAAGCAAAGCCTTTGTCTGAAACCTGAATGCTGGCACTGGAGACCAACACAAGAATGACATCAAATTTTTGTCATTTCTCTGATGCTTGCAAGCCCTGATGCTGCTTTCTGACCTGCCTTTTGATCAGATTAGCAATGTCATGAAAGGACTACCAGTTCAAACAAATGATCTTCAAAAATACCTTTTGAAATGGCTGTCCCATTGCTGATGCCCTATTGTGATTATCAAAAGCACATGGAGGGGCATAATAATAATAATAATAAAAAAGGCTAAGTCCCTTTTTGGAATAAGGCACTAGACACCCAAAGTTGTCAGCAGGGAAATGTCAATTTTTGAAAAAAAGGTCCAAAATGTGGTTTCTTTCGAGAATGGCCTACTTGTACATTCAGGCGTTTAATTGCCCAGAAAGAAGAAGAAAATTTTTTTTTTTTTAGATTGAATCAGGTTGGGCAGACTGGATGGACCATTCAAGTCTTTATCTGCCGTCATCTACTATGTTACTACCACTATGTCTATCTTGAATACATATTCCTGACCAAAAATGTGCCCATGTCACAAACGCCCAAACCAACACCTTTTAAGCATAGGAGGGGTCAGTCCTTTGATAATAGCATGATTCTCTAACCGGTGTCTGTCATAAGCGCTGGTTAGAAAAACGGGACATCCCCCCCAATGAATATGAACAATCAATCCTGTTGGACACCCCTGAAGCCACCCGCAATGATCGCCAGCAGGAGAAATGTACAATCTCTTCTGCCGGTCACCCCCACCCCTCCCCGAACCTTCGAATTATCACTGGAAGGTGAGATGCCCAATCTCTCCTGCCGGATATCCCCCCAAAAGTTTGCTGAAACCCCAACACCACCCTCACCAGACTCTCCCCTTACATGGACCCCCCCCCAAAACCCACCTGGACCCATTAACCTTTTTTTAAGATGGCCAACAAGATGGGTCCTTCCAGCGTCTGGCTAGCAGGCCTGCCTTCATTGGAATGGCGGGTTTGTCCCTTTCCAATGCAATGGGATGCACTGGGGAGGGGCCTAAGGCCCTGATTGGACCAGGTGTTTAAGGCTTCTCCCATAGGAGGAGCCTTAGGCACTTGGTCAACCAGAATCTTAAGCCCATCTCCCAATGCATTCTGGGATGCACAGGGAGTGGCCTAGAATTCCGATTGGCCAAATCCCGTAGACCCCTCCTATGGGGAATGGCCTTAGAGATCTGGGCAATTGGAATCTTAAGTGCCTGGGCCAATCAGGGCCTTAGGTCCCTCCCCGGTGCATCCCAAGATGAAGGTGAGCCTGCCGGCCGGATGCAGAGAGGACCCATCCATCTGGACATCTAAAAAGGTTAGTGGGGATCTGGGTGGGCTTGGGGGTGGGAGGGTGTCTGGTGGGGGTGGACGGGGGTTCTGGGTGGGCTACCTTTAGGGGGTGGGGGGTGTCCAGCAGGAGGGACTGGGCATCTCTCCTGACAGTGAACTTTTGGAGGGGGTGGGGGCTGTCCGTCAGGAGAGATTGGGCATTTATCCTGCCAGTGATCATTTGGAGGTTCATAGGGGAGAGTGTCCAGCAGGAGATATTGGGCATCTCTACTGCTGGTGATCATTCGGAGGGGGGGTGGATTCCAGCAGCTCTCTTGCTGGCGATTGTTATGAGTGTCCGGCAGGAGAGACTGAGCATCCCTCCTGCCAGTAGTCTTTGTGGGGGGGGGGGGGAGACGGGTTGCCTGGGCTGCTAAACTGATCACGGCAGCTGCAATCAGCTCAGCGGCAACCCGATTAGAACTTATACCTGTTTTGACTTTGTCTAAGTCATAACATATAAGTTCCGTCCAGACAACCTCGTCAAACTTTTCATTATCGCTGCAGGGCAGTTAAGTTTGGTCAGCCCATATCCCGCTCACCTCCCACCCTAACTACTCCTTGAAAAACACCTCTTTTCGCTCTGGATGCACAGTGGCAGTCAAGAGGCCTAAGATGCCTCTAGATACGTCTAAAATGTGTTTCAATTATCAGCTCTTGGATGACCTGTCTTTTAGGTCACCCAAGTGCCGATTTAGGTGGGTTTTTAGATGTATTTTTGTTTCAATTATGTACCTCACAGGAAACCATCTAAGGCGCTTAAGATTTGTATTTGGGGATTCAAGAATCTTTTGCATTTATCATCTATGGTCATAATTACTGTTGATATGGTCATAATATCCTGTTGATATGGGATTTCTATTATGCACTTTTTGTTTCGCATCCCTGATCATCCCCCTGAAGAGATAGGACGCAAAGACTAAACAGACGATCAAGACAGACCTAAAGAAAATCTTTGGATGGTTTCAAGACAAGTAGCTAATAAAGAAAAGAGAACTACTTATAAATAAATGGGGAGGAAACAGCCCCAGTTTCCAACTTATACTAAATAGCAATACCATAGAATCAGCCAAGAGTGGGGTGAGAAACCTAGGACTATGGTTGGACCCAAGCTTAGACATGACAACGCATTGTCAAAAACGCTTATGGCAATATTTACTGGGTAAGAGGACTGAAACCCTACCTCTCCCACCAATCAATGTCCAACATAGTTATATCCCTGATACAATCTTCGACTACTGCAATGCAACCTTGATGGGTTTACCAAAATATATGATAAAACAGATCCAAACAGTATAAAACACTGCAGCAATGTTTTTGCTAGGAAAATCAAGACAGACGGGTGCCACCCCACTACTGAAAGAGTTACACTGGCTCCCGATTGAAATTCAAGATCTTATTGCTGTCACACAAAGCCATTCACCTCTCAGAACTGCAATATCTTGCAGCCAGACCACATAACCATGCTTCACCACACGCCCTATGCTTGAGCCAGGAGTCTCTACTACAAATACCCTCTTTCAAAGATATCAAATACAAAAGCACAAGGGCAAGAATGTTCTCTTTAAGGGCTCCAATGTGGTAGAACGCCCTACCAAAAGAATTAAAGCTAGAAAAGGATACCGGAAAATTCAAGAAAGGGATAAAGGCCATCCTTTTCTCAGACTACTTCAACTGAAACTGTGAGCCAACAGAGAGGAAAATAGCAGGCTCCCCCCCCCCCCACCAACAAAGAGCATGATAGGAGGACAGGACATGACATATATGCACATAGTAGATCTTTCCAGAAGTGTTTAAGATATAGTGAATATAGTAAAAGGAACTAAAATAAATTAGGATGAGTGTAACTAGAATTATTTAGGATGCTCATGTAACTATAGATTACTTAGTTGTAATGGTTAACCTATTTAGCAGGGTGTAAATATAGCATATTTGGTTAGAATGGTTAACTGTAATCATGTATAAAAATAGTATACATATGATACACACATATATAATAGTGTAATAATGCAAATGTGATACCCTAGCCAAGCAGCTAAGAGGTCGACAACAATCACAGTGGAATCCATCTGAATCTATATTTAAAATCCATTACAGATGTCTTGGCACAGTGAGGCAACTCAGCGGGAGATCCCAATCCATCAGCAGGGGTACAGGAGAAGACCCCTGAAAGTGGCAGTTTCCCACTGAAAGCGGGAGACTTGTCAGGTCTGGATGCAGTAGCTGTTCTCAACCTGCTCCAGGCCACATATGCCTCAGCTGCTGTACTACACTTAACCCTTATTCCCCGCAACAATCCAACTCCCGCTCCACCCCCTCCTTTCTCTCCCCCCTCCCCTCCCTTGGTTCCCTCTCCCTCCCTCATCTCTCCCAATCCAACTATGATTAACTTCTGCTAAAACCCCAATACTTCCTTCCTCGTTGCTTGTAATTCCGACAAAATTTTGTAAATCCGTGTTCAGACCGGATCCTAATTTAATTGATGTGAACTGCCTAGAACTCTTTGGGTATGGCGGTATATAAGAACTTAATAATAATAATAATACACTTATCTTCTGCTGGTGGCCTCTAGACAATCCCTGAGGACCACGGGAGAAACAGTGCATTTGCTCAGTTCCTATGGCCTTCAGAAGAAGCAGTGTCTTCAGCTAATCCCTGTTGGTCCGGGCAGAACATTGTGGATCTCCATCTGCTTGCAAGAGAAAGGGCAGGCACGTGATGCAGCCCAGCCCAGCCCAGCCCAGCCCCTGCAAAATGCAGGAGACATGTGCTGCAGAGACCAAGCTATAGCAGCATACTGCCCCTGCTATGACCTGTCATAAAAATAAATTGTATGTAGGAATAGCCTCCATGCTCTAGAATTTACTCCCAGAGGGGCAACGTCTGACTCTACTTGAGAAAGCATGTGAGAGCCTGGCATTTCTCCTAAGCCTTTAATAAATAAGGTGACTGACTATACATCACTACACTTGGACTAGCTTGCTGCACATATTGTAACTTAAACCAGTTCCTTATACTGTTTCTTGTTTAATTGTGCAAAGAACTTGCCTTGAGTTTAGCCATCCATCCATTTATCTCAACAGACTCTATACCATCCATCTACTGTATATATTTGCAGTTGGCCCCTTGGCTACATGGTAAGCTGTGTTTTAGAAAAGCTCTTCTGGAGGCTGTTATGGGGGAAACACCCTTCAGGGATTCATGACAAGGTTGGATAAGTTCCTACTGGAACAGAACATACGCAAGTAAGACTAGACTCTAATAGGGCAATGGTCTTTGACCTAAGGGCCACTGCATGAGCGGATTGCTGGGCATGATGGACCACTGGTTTGACCCAGCAGTGGCAGTTCTTATCATATCTATGTTGTTGGAATGTTCACGCACTACACAACGCTACAAACTATCCTTCCCAGCTCCTCAACAAGTATGACGAAAGAAGATATTCAAACCTACCTTCGAATATCAAGGACCTCTCATTTATTTGGGCTTTAGAGGGGAAGGGGTGGAAGAGGTCTGCATCAGGGACCCAATCTGCGCTTGCTGCTCTTGTGGAGCCCAGTTCCACCCATCCCTGCCACAGCTCCGCCCCCAGCCCCACCCCCACTGCTTGTTGGGCAGAAAGGCAACCACACATGCAACGTGATGACATCATGTGCACGTGCAAGTGATATCACTGCGTCGCATCCGCGCATCCGCAGATGCCCCCTGCTGATGCAATTTATTTTCAAAACCCGGACAAAGTGCTGGGTTTTGAAAAGTCGTCTGCCCGCCCCCCCCCCCCCCCCCCCCGAACATGTCCTCAAAAGGAAGACTATGTCTGGGGAAATCCAGACATCTGGTAGCCCTAGTCACATGCCACCCTGAGAGGGAGGGGAATCATCAGTTTTGTGCATGCTTTCCTTAGAGTTGGCTCCGCCTCTTCTAGGGGTTGCTGAGACAGGGTTGTTGACTGTGCTCTCCTGCTGAAGACTTTACGCGTTCATCTTACTCCTTACCTCAATGCAGCAGTAGCTAGCAACAGGGAAGTCCTGAATTCACTGCTGCATAACCATGTGCATTTTTTTTGTGTGACTGGATACACCGGTCCTGATTTGGTGCCCATCCTATTAGCTTGCACCTTCTCTCTCTGCTGCCTCCACATATGGGCCTTTGGAGGATTACAGCAGCAACACTTCCTAAAATGCTGTGTTAACATTAACAAACAACCCAATTACCTGCTGGTTGCCATACAAACAATGGCTTTTTGCTGTGGCTTTCTTCAGGGTATGCTCTGAAGTCTGCAGTTTGACTTTGTAAATAGTGGGTTCCCTGACCTGACTGGGACACAGGGCAGTCCACCAATTTGAATTTTGGCGGGAAAATCAGTTGGTCAGAGATATTAATTTTGTTATGAAAGTCCATAGAACGGAAAAATCTCTGGTAGATTTAAAGATGTTTTTCCCCATGGAGCTGGGTTACATGTTCAGGAAGTGACATCAGAGGAAGAGCTGATGCCGGCGTGACAGCAGGCTCGTCCCAGGAAGGTTACAGAGATATAGAGGAAAGGAAGCGGCACGCGCGCACATCGGTGGAACGGGTAGAGAGGAGGACGGGTGCGTCCACCCTCACCAAGACTGCACCCCCCCCTTACTATGCAACTGTCTATATATGTAAATTGCTTTGAATGTGTGACCACAAAAAGGCAGTAGGCAAATCCCTTTCTCCTTCATAGGCTTCTTGTTAGGAAGGGAAAGTTCCAGAAGGGAGGGCCCAGTGCTGCAGGAACTGTGAGTTAGTTCACTAACTGACATCACTACTGTTTGCTGCCACCAGATTCAGCAGCATCCCTCACCTTTGCAGGTGCAGAGGGATGGACTGGCAGTTTGTGGGGAAGAGAGAGCGTGGCTGCTCATTTATTAAAGCTAGCATGGCTAAGCCCTCTTGTTCTATTCAGATAAATTCCAAAGAAAACTTAGCAAATCGTTTTCTAATGTATATTTTTTCAGAGTTCAGCATTTGGGTGAATTGAGCCCTGATCCCTGAAAGAAGTCTCCTGTTCTCCACGAGTGTGGCTTTCAGATTCAGCTGTGTGGGTTTTTAAAAAAAAAAATATAATGAGGGAGCAATCTGAGAAGAGCCCTTTCCCATTTCCTTATGAGGGCACATGCTCCTTTGTGCTGAGTCTTGAAGCAGTGAAAGGATTTCCTCCGCCAGCGTTTCCTGTTGATTAGAACAGCTGAGGTCAGAGCAGTGTAGAGGGGATGCTCGGATCTGTGCTCATGTCATTATGCTGTGTTTTTATTTTATTTTATCATCTTGACTTTCTAATGAAGCATCAGTGGCATGCAAATACGATCCTGTTTCCTGAAACACTGCATATTCTGTCAATTCATGAAAGCGTACATGAGATTTTTAGCTCCCGCTGCGTCTTAAGCGGGGGTTATCCCTTTTGTGAAAATATGGAGCCTTCGACCACTTAGAATCCCTTCCCTCGGAGGGACTATTGAAATCTCTAACATTACTTTCCAAACGTTTTGGGCTGTGTCTCCGTGATTGTGGCCAGATAACATTGTGTGAGCCATCTCTGAGGCACAGAATAATGATTCACCTATGAAGAGCCCACCTAAGACATGACCCCATGCGTGAATAGGGGACGCTGTACTACAGAATTTAGGCAGCCTTATTGGTCCCAGAGCAAGGTTCTTTGAAGATTGTGAGACTTTGGACCAAAAACCCCAATGTTGAGTTTTTGAGACCACTTAGGTTAAGTCCCTTCTTCACACCTTGGGAGGGATGACCCTGTGTGGCCGCAAAGTCTTATCTACCACTACAGCATAGTGGGATGGCTGGCTACTCCATGCAACCAGCCAATATTAACATGGCAGATGGCCCCTGCCCATCTCCCAAGAGGGTGAAAATGGATCAGGAGATGGGGCAGGGGTGGCGGGAATTTGGGAATGAATACCAATGAGCACAGGATCTGTTTTGAATCCTGTGTTCATTGATTGGATGGCGTAGGAGCAGGGCACAGGGATTGGGCATGAATAGGATGTAAATGAAACAGAATGAGGCCATATGCTTCAGTTGTGTCTGTCTGCTAGCAAGAGTCCTGCCCGTCCTGCCCCCCCCCCCCCACTCTGTTGCATCGGAGAAAAGGGGAATGATATGGGGTTTTCTATAGTAGGTTGTTCGGAAAATTGTTAAGTTGCTGGTTGTTTGAAAGTTGTTCTTTGTTGCAGTAGGGGCAGAAATCTTGAACCAGTGGGTAAGAAAATGAGCTAGAGATAGCTCAGCCAGGGATGATGTTGGTGCTGCAGGGATGCAGTGTCAGGAGGGGAGAAAAAGTCTAACGAGGAGTGGAGTGGGTTGAGAATCTGCAGGACTGGGTTTGTTTCCCACTGCTGCTCTTTGTGACACTGAGAACGTCACTTATCTCTCTGTTGCCCTACTGAGCCCACTTTGGACAAAGAAAGTACCTGCATAGAAAAAGAAATGAAATCACTTGGTACAACAGTAAGGCCCTTTACAAGTCAGGCTTGATTAGCAGACAGGAAGGATTAGATCTATTGATATACTGCTTTATACGATTAAATGAAATAACAAAAAGCAATTATAAAAAACAGGAATACCTAAGAGTTACCATACTGGGACAGACCAAAGATCCATCAAGCCCAGTATCCTGTTTCCAACAGTGGGCACCCCAGATCCCAAGTACCTGGCAGAAACCCAAAGAGTAGCAACATTCCAGAGCTGAGATTGTGATGTCATAATGCCTCATTCCACCAATGCCTAAGAGCCAACCTCATCAGTGATGTCACAATGGCTTGATTGTCTTATACACAGCTCACATAAGAATTGCCATACTGGGACAGACCAAAGGTCCATCAAGCCCAGTATCCTGTTTCCAAGTCCCAAGTACCCAGCTACTGTAGATCCCAAGTAGTAAAACAGATTTTATGTTGCCTTTCCTAGAAATAAACAGTGGAAATCAGTTCCAGAACTTAACTATTCTTTGAGTGAAAAAATATTTCCTCTTATTTGTTTTAAAAAGTAATTGAATATCCCCTGGTCTTTGTATTTTTTTGAAAGAGTGAAAAAGCTATTCACTTTTTGTCCTACACCACTTAAAAATTTTGTAGACCTCAAACATATTCCCCCTCAGCCATCTTTTTTCCAAGCTGAAAAGCCCTATCCTCTTTAGCCTTTTCTCTTATCCCCTTTATCATTTTATTTATTATTTATTTATTTATTTAATTCATTTTCTATCCTTTTGTTCCCGAAGAGCTCAGAACGGCTTACTGGTTAAACATACATATTATATAGTTAACAGGTTTCAATTTGACATAATTACAGAAAAAGTTTATGATACCAGGTTGTCTCCTAACTTGATACAAACTAGGGATCTAGTGCAAATAAATAGAGTTTGTAGTAAGATTAAGCGATTCATCAAAACTTGAACATAAGAATAGCCTTATTGGGTCAGACCAATGGTCCAGCAAGCCCAGTAGGCCGTTCTCACAGTAGCCAATCCAGATCACTAGTACCTGGCCAAAACCCAAGGAGTAGCAACATTCCTTGCTACCGATCCAGGGCAAGCAGAGGCTTCCCCCATATCTTTCTCAGTAACAGACTATGGACTTTTCCTCTAGGAACTTGTCCAAACCTTTCTTAAAACCAGCTACGCTCTTTGCTTTTACCACAACCTCTGGCAACGCGTTCCAGAGCTTAACTATTTTCTGAGTGAAAAAAATTTCCTCCAATTGATTTTAAAAGTATTTCCCTGTAACTTCATCGAGTGTCCCCTAGTCTTTGTCATTTTTGACAGTGAAAAATCGATTCACTTGTACCCGTTCTACTCCACTCAAGATTTTGTAGTCTTCAATCATATCTCCCCTCAGCCGTCTCTTTTCCAAGCTGAAGGGCTCTAACTGTTTTAGTCTTTCCTCATACGAGAGGAGTTCCATCCCCTTTACCATCTTGGTCGCTCTTCTTTGAACCTTTTCTAGCGCCGCTATATCTTTCTAGTCAGGAATATGTCCCAGTTTTTATCTATGAGGTCTTTCAGGATGATGTCTTTGTTATTTACTAGTCTGGCTTTTATGAGGGTGATAGATATGTTTTTTTGTTGTGGAGATTTCTCTCTGGTTGTGGGGACTGTGTTGGGAGGGATTTTATGGGTCAGCATATCTGCCCTGGTTGATAACTGGGATAGGAAAGCACATGATGGGTAAGATTATGATAAGTTTAAGGTATAGCATTGAGGTTGTTGACTTATATTTTTAATTTAGTTACTTTTATTCTGTGTTAGTTACTCTTTGAACCTTTTCTAATTCTGCTATTTCTTTTTTGAGATACGGCAACCAGAACTGAATGCAGTAATGAAAGTGAGGTCACACCATGGTGCATTATAATATTTGTGATCTTAATTACCAGCCCTTTCCTAATAATTCCTAGTAGACTGGTTGCTTTTTTTAGCTGTCCCCACACACTGGACAGAAGGTTTCAATGTAGTGTCTGCAATCACACCCAAATCTTTCTCTTGGGTGTATTCCTAAGGTGGACCCTAGCATCAAGTAACTCTGATTTGGATTATTCTTCCCAATGTGTATCACTTTGCATTTGTCTACATTAAATTGCATTTGCCATTTAGATGCCCAGACTTCCTGCAAATGTTTTAACAATAAATAGTTTTGTGTCATCTTTATATGTAATCACCTCACTTGTCATTCCGATTTCCAGATCATTCAGAAAAATGGCCATTTAACTCTACTTTCTGTTTTCTGTCCAATCACCAGCTCCTAATTCAGAACAGAACATTGCCTCCTATCCCATGACTTTTTAATTTCTCAGGAGTCTCTCATTCGGAACCTTGTTGAAAGCTTCCTGAAAATCTAGATACATTACATCAACCAGCTCACCTTTATCCACATGTTTATTCACACCTTCAAAGAAATGAAGCAAATTGGTGAGGCAAGACTTCTCTTGGCTGAACCCATATCCCTCTGACCTTTCCCTGGGACCTTGTTGGCTATGTTGAAAGAGAAGTTATTTTGTTATCTTGGTATAAAGTCTGCCTGACAGCTGGTTTATGTTGCATGAAGCAGTGGAATAAAAGCTACATCAAGCCTCCCACAGCTAGATACGTTTTGTCAGTCTATTTAAAGCAAAGCAATTAGCAAGAAAACATAAAGCATATGAGTAAATATATGATATGAATTAATTTTTTCCTCATTTATCATGAACTCTTGGAGTATGCATGAATAGGGTTTGAAAAGTCCTTCACCAATGAAATACCACATACTTTGCTAGTGGCAAAGACTTACCCAGGATGCAAAGAAGGTAGTGAGCAACATCCCCTCCCCCTTCTGGAATTGGGGTTTCCCTTAATTGCATTCCTCCTCCAAACCTCTTAAATGCTTCTTTTCATCACTGGCAGTGATGAACAGCTTGAGCCTTCCCTCTGATGTAACTTCCTGGACCCACAAACAGGAATTTATGTCAGCAGGAGGTCTCGGACCCACCATGAGCAGCGGGTAGGAGCCTCTGCTCACTGAGAGCACAGAATAGAAGTATTTTAAGTGGTGGTGGTGGGGAAGGAAGAGGAAAGATGCTGAATTGTTCTGTTACTGCCAGGTGGCACCTATGCCAAGACAGTGCCTGGGGTACTCCACCCCCCCCCCCAGCCCTCTTATTATGCCAATATGTCTGGAGGGCAATTTTATAACAGGGCAACTAGGTTGAGAAAGCAAGAAGATGCTACTGGTACCTATGTATCTTTGGAAATGTTCCCCACCAAACTCACTGAAATTATGGCTAACAGGAAGTCACAGGGATTTAAAGTCCATGTATGTGCTTGTTGCTTTTATAAAACCTATGCTATACTAATTTTATTTAATGCATTAGTTAGCTGTTCTGTTCTATATTCTTGATTAGTGTTTTAGTTTTCTTTTTGTCCTCCTGCTCTGAACCTTTCATAAGGCATAAAAGCAGGCTATAAGTGTCCATCGTAACGTAACAGAAAAGTCAGCTCTGAAGCAGGTAAAAATGTTTGCACATAAAGCACCTGTGTAATTCATGACTGCCGCTGAGCATGTCTACACCCAACTTACATAAGATACTTGTGTTCTGGTTACTGCGTCTGCTTTTATGTGCATTAACTATGGGGTAGTTTATCAGAGGCTGTTTATGTGTGATGAATGCTAAGAAATGCAAGGGCTGCAAAAACCCGAGGGAACGGTACAGTTTAGGGGGATGAAGAACTTATGTGCATGATGGAAGAGCGGGACTTGGGTGTGATTGTATGTGATGATTGTAAAGTGGCCAAATAGGTTGAAAAGGTGATGGCGAAAGCTAGAAGGATGCTAGGGGGCATAGGGAGAGGTATGGCCAGTAGGAAAAAGGAGGTATTAATGCCCCTGTATAAGACTCTGGTGAGGCCTCATTTATAATATTGTGTACAATTCTGGAGGCCACACCTTCAAAAAGATATAAAAACGATGGAGTCAGTCCAGAGGAAGGCTACTAAGATGGTGCGTAGTCTTCATCATAAGGTGTATGGGGACAGACTTAAAGATCTCAATATTAGGAGAAGGAAAGGTGGGCCACTGATAGGGGTTAGGGAATTTCTCACAAAGGGAATGATAGAACAGCAATGGGTACTTTACAAGTGAGTGGGAGTTAAGAGTTAAAAGTAGCCTCGAAAAAGTGGGCTTTTAGCCTAGATTTCAATACTGCCAGAGATGAAACTTGATGTACTGACTAGAGAATGACATGGGGACAAATTTGTTCCTGTCCCCACAGGAACTCAATTTCCCCATGAGCTTTGTTGCTGTCCCTGGCCCATTCCCGTAAGCTCTGCCTTAACCACACAAGCCTTGAACACTTATGATTTTAAAGTGTTTGAGGACGGAGCTTAGGCATTGGTGGAATGAGGCATTATGACATCACAGTCTGAGCTCTAGAATGTTGCTATTTATGATTTTAATGTGTTTGAGCCTTGTGCAGATGAGGACAGAGATCAGGCATTGGTGGAATGAGGCATTATGACATCACAGTCTGAGCTCTAGAATGTTGCTACTTACGATTTTAAAGTGTTTGAGGCTTGTGCAGATGAGGACGGAGCTTGAAGGAATGGGGCAGGGAAAGGATGGGATGGGAAAATGAGTTTCTCTGGGGACGGGGAAAAATTTATCCCCGTGTCATTCTCTATGTAGTATCCCATTAACCCTTTCAGGACCAAGGGACATATTTGTCCCATAACTTTAAAATCCTATAAATTTTGATTGGGATAGTCTACAGTTCTAAATTTGATATGTACGGATTCCATATGATACTGCCTTTATGTAAACAAACTGGTTCCAACATTCATTCATTAGCGTCGTTGCCAGATTGACGAGATGATTCACTTGCCACACTGTCCATAAGCCAGAAGTGTGATTTTTTAAATAAAAATAATGATATTTCACAAAAAAAATCAATTTTTTGGCATCTGCAAGCCCTTTTTACCATAAAAATGTCGTCAAAACCACAAAAATTGGCCTACGATCCTTATGGTCCTGAAAGGGTTAAAGGCTGGACATGTGCCTTGGAAACGATTTGCTGAAGCCCTTGGAGAGAGTAAAGACAGCTGCTGTTACAGTGGCGACCCCTGCTGGCCACAGAGCAACAAACCTCTCTCGAACTTGTGGCCATCAAACACCCCAGGAGCCTTTATAACAATGAAGGAAAACTGTGTTTGCAGAAGGTAAAACTGGAGGAGAACAACATTGGAGTAAAAATCTGAGTAATATATTGCTATCAAAGCAAGAATAAATAAAAGGCAGACCAGTGTCATACAGAAAAGAGTTTATTCCAATCTAATACAAAAAGATACACAGCTCAATGTGTGCATTTATATATATATATACACAATAAGCAAGTTCAGTAGTAAGAGAGATGGCTAATGCTTTTTTTGTCCAGTGATTTGTGTGTACATATAAGGTTTAATGCTTAAATTACATTATAGAACAATTAAATCTCATAAAGTCCTTCTGATAAAAATATGCATTTGAATATTTTACAACTATACGCTTCATGTTGTAGATTTTATCTGAACCCTCTGTACAATAGAAGAAGCCAAATTTAGCATTATTTCACTCAAATAGTTTGCCGCTTTTTTATTCCCAGAATTCCCTAACACAGAGATAAAGTATTTACTCACAGGAACCAGGTATAACTTATAGGAAGAATTCTATAAAGGGCACTTACAATTAGGTATCCGGAGTGTTCGAGGCAAGAGCTTGTTCTATACAGGAATGTAGGTGAGTACTTTCTTTTAAGGAATACTAACTTAAGCAGGTATTAATGCATCTAACATTTATTTATTATTTATCTACTGGGTTTTATTTACTGCCTTTTTTAAGGAATTCACTCAAGGCAATATATAGCATGAATAAGGCAGTAGACAATTACATCAGTAAAAATATTCAACTAACAATACAAAGTATGGCATAGCTACATTCCCACATCAATATAATATTTAATAAAATATCTTAATAGACAGCATAGGGTGTAAGCAAAGATGGAACATAGATAGATAGATAAGAGAGAGTATGTAACAGAAGATAAGAGGACTAATGAAGGGCCCCTTTTAAGAACATAAAAATTGCCATACTGGGACAGACCGAAGGTCCATTAAGCCCAGTATCCTGTTTCCAGCAGTGACCAACCCAGGTCCCAAGTACCTGGCAGAAACCCAAAGAGCAGCAACATTCCAGAGCTGAGATTGTGATGTCATAATGCCTCATTCCACCAATGCCTAAGAACCAACTTCATCAGTGATGTCACAATGGCTTGGTTGTCCTATACTTGGCTCACATGAGAAGATATGAAATGCCATACTGGGAGGCCCATCAAGCCCAGTATCCTATTTCCAACAGTGGCTAACCTAGGTCCCAAGTACCCAGATAGATCCCAAGTAGTAAAACAGATTTTATGCTGCTTATCCTAGGAATAAGCAGTGGATTTCTCCAAGCCATCTCAATAATGGTCTATGGAGTTCTCTTTTAGGAAATTATCCAAACCTTTTTTAAACCCTGCTAAGCTAATTGATTTCACCACATTCTCTGGCAACAAATTCTCAAGTTTAATTACACATTGTGTGAAGAAATATCTTACAAAGCTGCAATAGTGATTCTCCTGCAGCAAATGCACAAAAGCCCATAAGAATTGAATGAGCTTGGTACATTTGCCATTGGGGAATCACTTTCATGGCTTTGTAGAATGGGCCCTAAAAGAAAGTTGCACGCAGGGCTGTGGAGTCAGACTGAGGAAGCTGGAGTTAGAACCAATTTTGGGTGGAGGTGGAGTTGGGGTTGGTAAAAATGGGTAAATTTTATAATTTTTACTTATATGAAGTCTGTTCAAAAAGTTCCAGGACTGATTTTATAAACATTTATTAAACAATCTTACAACTTATCCAATTGGATCCCCTTCAAAGTACTCCCCTTCCCTACGTATACACTTTTCCCAATGTCCTTTCCCTTCTGGAAACAGTCCTTAAATGCATTTTCAGGAATCACCAAAAGTTGCTATGCCGAATTTTGCTTTATGTCAGGGGTGTCCAACCTTTTGGCTTCCCTGGGCCGCATTGGTAAAAAAAAATGTTCTGGGGCCACACAAACGCTGCAGCAAGACAGAGGAGGGAGCTGGCAAGACGGTAAACACCTGGGGGTAGCAGAGGAAAACACCAGGGCTGCACAAAATACTTCACGGGGCCACAGGTTGGACACCCCTGCTTTATGTCTTCAATGGTGTCGAATTGCTTTCCTTTCAGCATAGATTTAAGTTTAGGAAATAAGAAGAGGTCAGCAGGGGCCAAGTCAGGAGAGTAAGGTGACTAGGGAAGAACTGTCATCGCGTGTTTTGCGCAAACTTCTCAAATTTTGACGCATTCAAAACATCTTCCACGACTCATAATATGTTCCCCATAAACTACTTTCAACATTTCACAAGTTTCTGAAGTGATCTTAGAACATAAGAATAGCCTTACTGGGTCAGACCAATGGTCCATCGAGCCCAGTAGCCCGTTCTCACGGTGGCCAATCCAGGTCACTAGTACCTGGCCAAAACCCAAGGTGTAGCAATATTCCATACTACCGATCCAGGGCAAGCAGTGGCTTCCCCCATGTCTTTCTCAATTAAGGTCGCACATGATGAAAAATAGCCGATCATGAAAACACACTTTAACAAAAACTGCTGTACCTTGGAGACCAAAACAGATATCAAACAAATGGAAAAAAAGGAGGTTGCTCATGAAGTTTCAAGCTACTCAATGCCACCTGGTACATCTCAAAAGAACTTTCCGTTACCGCACAATTCAAACTGTCCTGGAACATTTTGAACAGACCTCGTATTTACCAGTACTTTAGATCCAGAACACAAAATTTAAAGCCTAATATCGGTAGGAGTTGGAGCCAGTCTGAGAACAGAAAAGATAGAAGAGTCAGAGAGTTAAAGGTTTAGTGGACTGACTTCATAGTCCTGGTTGCTGGAAAGTGAAGAAAAGTACATGAATATAATCTCAGCAGGAGTAGGAGTGGATACGCAAGTCCTGCTTCATTTAGGCATGAGCTCTTATGCCAGCCATAGAGCCGGTGCACATGCGATTACCTAAGTATATCAGGTACCTGTTTAACTTACAATATTCTGCATTACATGCGTTGGAGCCCAACCTCCGTCCCTGTGTACTCTCCTTTGCCAATATACAGAATGTAAGTTAAACAGGTATGTGCAGAATGGCACTACGTGAGTTATGCATATAAAATCCACATAAATATCAGTGCCTAATTTATAGACTTGCCCCATAAATGCACATGCTGATATTTGGAGGTTAGAAAAGGTCATTTCTGTCCCTTTCCCTGCCTGTATAAAATGCTATTGTTCAGTGAGATAATCTGATAGAAAATATACACCTGAACGTTCCTCAGTGGAATTTGAAGCATGCGACAGTTGAATTGCACAACGTTTCCCTCTACTGATAAGACTGATCCTGCTTTCACAGAGAAAGCAACGTTATCGAGTTTCCTCTCCTATCAGCATTCCTTGGGCATCAACCAAGAACACACTGCAGTATTCCCCAATGCCTTCTCGTCAGCATGGAGGATGGATGCCAAGAGGCTGTGCATTTCAGTGTTTCTCTCCAGTTAGGAAGAGACTTTTCAAGCTAAATGTAAGAAGACATAGGGAGGGGGGGAGGAAGTACAGGGATTTTCACCAGCTTTGCTTTTGCTTATAAAATGAAAAAATTGTGGCTTTATAAGTTAATTACATCTGGTGCACTGGCAACTGCCAAGCATGACTGCCTGGCTCCAGAGAAACGTCACACATCAGCTTATTCAAAACTAAGGTAGCAGGAAAGCCAGGGTTCAAATCCTAGGTTTCCTATGGATGCACCTTGGCCAAATCACTTTACCCTCCACTGCTAGGAATGATTAAGAAGGTGATCACAAACAGATTGGAGAAGGTTATCTTGCCGCTGTACCGGGCCATGATACGCCCCCACCTGGAGTACTGCGTCCAGCACTGGTCGCCATACATAAAGAAAGACACGTTACTACTCAAAAGGGTCCAGAGAAGAGCGACTAAAATAGTTAAGGCGCTGGAGGAGTTGCCGTACAGTGAGAGATTGGAAAAACTGGGCCTCTTCTCCCTTGAGCAGAGGAGATTGAGAGGGGACATGATCGAAACATTCAAAATACTGAAGGGAATAGACTTAGTAGATAAAGACAGGTTGTTCACCCTCTCCAAGGTAGAGAGAACGAGAGAGCACTCTCTGAAGTTGAAAGGGGATAGATTCCGTACAAACGTAAAGAAGTTCTTCTTCACCCAGAGAGTGGTAGAAAACTGGAATCTGTCATAGGAGAAAACACCCTCCAGGGATTCAAGATAAAGTTAGACAAGTTCCCGCTGAACCAGAACGTACGCAGGTAAGGTTAGACTCAGTTAGGGCACCGGTCTTTGATCTAAGGGCTGTTGCGGGAGTGGAATGCTGGGCGCAATGGACCACTGGTCTGACCCAGCAGCAGCAATTCTTATGTTCTTATTTAGAGAGGCAAATAAATAAATCCAAATTCAAAGTTAAGAGAATGCAGGCAAAGAGCATGATTCTGTGTTTTCCAAAAGTGCAGAATCTGATCAGTTAAAAATCAGTAGAATCTTCAACAGCTTAAATCAGAGAGTGCCCTAGTATTTAAAATACATCTAAATGGGAATGCGCAAAAGATTGCATTTTAAAATGGCAGTCCTGAAGGAAAACTTACTGTATTATCCTTTCACACAATGAGGCCAGTGAACAAAGCAGAAAAAAATTGTGCAAGATCCTCTCATGGTGCTGAAATATTTGGTAAAATGCAAATGATTCCCCTAATGATTTTCTAGTGTAAAAACTTGTGAGAACTCACAATTTGAGGTGTAGTAAAACATTTGCACATTTTTCAGTGCATAATTTATAGTAAAATTCTTAATGAGTGGATCTGCACGCTTTTGTGCTCTTTGGCGATAGATTATTTTTGCAAATGCCTTAGCATGCGAAAGACGGTGCACACACAAACATACAGTATAGAGAATAACATAGTGACAAAATTCATCACC
This sequence comes from Geotrypetes seraphini, assembly GCF_902459505.1. Taxonomy (NCBI): domain Eukaryota; kingdom Metazoa; phylum Chordata; class Amphibia; order Gymnophiona; family Dermophiidae; genus Geotrypetes; species Geotrypetes seraphini. Next base: position 21,583,998 of record NC_047088.1, read on the forward strand.
ATTCCTGTCCCTGTGATTATTTGCGGAAAGCAATCCTGTGTCATTATTTAGTGTCTATCTCAACCTCAGTCTTTCTACACCAACATTCTTCAATGCAAGGCTTGAGGGTCAGTGGTTGCACCCAGTCATGCTCTGATTCTTATGTGAGCCAAGTATTGGATAATGAGCCCATTGTGACATCACTGATGAGGTTGGCTCTTAGGCATTGGTGGAATGAGGCATTATGACATCACAATCTCAGCTCTGGAATGTTGCTACTCTTTGGGTTTCTGCCAGGTACTTGTGCCCTGGGTTGGTCACTACTGGAAACAGGATACTGGGCTTGATTGACCTTCAGTCTGTCCCAGTATGGCAACGCTTATGGTCTTATGTTCTAACCATTTAGAGTCTATCTCAACCTTAGTCCTCCTACACCAACATTCTTCATTGCAAGGCTTGAGAGTCAGTAGTTGTGCCCATTCATACCCTGATTCTTCCCTCTCTCCTTAAAGAATGTCATGTAGATGGTTTTTCATGGTTATCCGCGGGGACGGGAACGGTGGCAAATTTTGTCATCATGTCAAAACAAGATAACATATTATTTGCTGGTTTTGGGCATGATTTCCTTTAGATTGTCAATGGTTTTGTACATCTACCTTGTTATTTGCATCCTTACAGTTGCAAATGTGACTAAGCCACAGTAGAGGTTTCCTACCGTGGCCTGGAACGCTAAACTGCTCTGATGCTCATAGAATTCCTATGAGTGTTGGAGCATTTAGTGCCCCGGGCCACAGTAGAAACCTCTACTGTGGCTTTCTAAAAGAGGGCCTAGTAAACTGGAAGTAACATATGGGAGAACGACTGAGCTAGTTTACTTCTCTAGATACAGATTGAATGAATTTGTGCACTTAGCATTATATGCACAGACAATGGGCGGGATTCCTTTAAACACTAGGCAACAATCAGCATTACAGTCTTGGATGTTGAGCGACACTCCTTTTTTTTTTTTTTTTACCAGATGTGTGAGGGCTAGTTCAACCTCTTTGCTCTATTTTAAGTATCTAACATTGCACAACACTAGAAGGAATAAGTGTTGAGCCAAATATAGTACTTTAAGACAAAGATCCCAAATTTCTTAGCATTGGACACACCACAAATGTTTTTGACGGCTCAAATATCTGTCGATAATCCTAACACAAATTGACAATGTTTGCACCAGTACATAGTACATTTTTTAAAAGTTCAGGTAAAAAATCAACCATAAACCTCCTCTATGCAGTAGATTTATCCTTCCCTGTTTCAAAAATGGCTATTTCTATGATCCTCATTTTAATTCTCTTTGTTGATTACATAAACACTTTTATATTTTTGCATGTAATAATTTTATTAAACAACATCTTTAGAATGCCATAATAAAGACTGAAGGGGTAACAGATTTGCTCTGAAAAGACACTGTTGGTAGAAATAAATGCTGATGGCTTTCAAATACTGGCAACACTTAATAATTAGCCAGATATTAGAAAGGACTGCAGATTGGTTGTATATAATAATGCTTAGTGCCAGTTCCTTTGTTAAACTCTGGGCATCAGACATATACAGTACCTGCTGAAAATCCCAATGACCAAGCTGGGCGTGGAGACCCATTATTCTATAACACTGCATGCAACATTTTGGAATGTCCATGACCCACCCATGCCCTTCCCATGGGATTTAAGCACCCAGTATTAGAGAATGGCATGTAGCCAGATGTGAATTCAGATCCTAACTGGTGCCTATTAACATCAATAATTGGCTGGTATCCACTTATTGATGATTAACAGTTCGTTAACCAATTAAGTTGCATGTATATCTTGGGAAACATAGAAATTGACGGCAGAAAAGGGCCATAGCCCATCGAGTCTGCCCATACCAATGACCCACTCCCCGACTTTTATTCCCCTATAGATCCCACGTGAATATCCCATTTTCTCTTAAAATCTGACACGCTGTTGGCCTCAATCACCTGCTGAGGCAGCTCGTTCCAATGATCGACCACCCTTTCGGTGAAGAAGTACTTTCTAGCATCACCTTGAAATTTCCCTCCCCTGATTTTCAGCGAGTGTCCTCTGGTTACCGAGGGCCCTGTAAGACTGAAGATATCATCTTTCACCTCTATACGCCCCGTGATATACTTGAAGGTCTCAATCATGTCCCCCCTCTCTCTTCACTCCTCCAGTGAGTACATCCGCAGTTTTTTTAGCCTTTCTTCATACGTGAAGTGTGCTCAAATCTGGGTACCACATACAGTATAGAGTCTGAAGGAAAATAACACCTACTTAGGCACCTTATGAAAAAAATTACTCCCTACATGTCTACCTTTTAGGACAGAAGTGGGCAAAATATGGCACACAATGGTGAGATGGTTTCTGTCTCATGGTGTCTGGAAGTGACGTAACCACACGGCTCTCTGACTTTCATGCCTTAGAGAGATGTTTGGAGGGGGTCCCTCCCAGACATCAGGACCACTAGACTCATTGCCCTCCCTCAGACCCAGTGGTGTCTCCCCCTGCCCCACGCTCCCTTTCGTTCCCCCATACCTGTTCAACTTCAACGGCGTGAGCAGCATTTCCAACCTGCTGCTTGTGCCAGCCTCCGCTCTCCCTCCGATGTCACTTCCTGATTCTACAACCAGGAAGTGACTTCAGAGGGAGAGCCAAGGCCGGTGTGAGCAGCAGGTTGGAGCTGCTGCTCGCGCCGGCAAAAAAGAGGCATGAGAGGAAGAGAAGGTGCAAGCAGAGCGGGGGAAGGGTGGGAAAAGACAGGGGCAGAGAGGAGGAGAGGTGTTGGTGCCCCGTCCAAGACAGCGTCTGGGGCGATCCAGCCCCCTTTACTACGCCATTGCTCAGGCCTAAAGATTTGCCCACCCCTCTTTCAGGAACTGTCCTCTGTTCAGTAGATGAAAACAAAAATGAGCAGATCGAGGCAGAAGATGATGTCATCCTTTCCTTTGGCCAACTAATTTTCCTTTGAGCTGATGAAGGAATATTAGCTCCCGAAATACATTATATTAGCCCAATCCAAAGGTATTTACTTGTAATTTATGCAGTCAACCTTTATCTCAGTACAGTCAAGTGGACTAAGGCAGAACGCACACTACCTTAGCAAAACCCATTTATGGCTTGCATGGCAGCAGTTGGCAACATCTCTTCCCAAAATACTCTTTTCTAATTCAGTTCTGTACTTACAATTTTATTTCACGGTGCTATAGGAATTTACGATGGCGAGATTGCAATTTTATGTCCCATAAGAAAACAATATAAATTCTTCTGTGTTTTTGGGGAAAAGAGAGAAAAGGTAAATCTTTGATCACATGCATGTATAGTTCTTTGTTTAGTGATGTCAATTAAAACATAACAACAACAACCAAAAAAACCACACCCCAAAAAACTCTTCCACGGAATGAGGAAAAATGCAGTCTCTGCAGGCAGCCTCCCAGTCCTAGAAAGCTGCTTAGGTTATCATCTGGAACAATCTCATTCTCTTCCACAGAAGCTAAAACCGAACAGGGTACATTCTGCGATAAAGATTTATCTTGTCAACATGTACAATTTAGTGCATTAAACAACATAAGCTTTATTCAGAGGCCATATCATGTGGAATGGGCATGCTGAGAATGATTCTTATCGCCTTGTTAAAATATGCTAGATGGTGGTTTCACAGGGGTCAGGTTGATAGGGTAACTCCCTTTCTTCCTGCTTTCTCTGAATGTATCAGAAGTGGCAGGTGTGAGTGTGTATACAGTAAGTCACAGACAGCACTCAGCACAGATATATGCCAAAACAAAGACTATTTTCTATGCTACCACAGAAGCCCTTGGCTGCAGTTATATTTATACAAGAATGTTCTCACATTTGGAAAAAAAAAGTAAAACAAAGGCTTGTGATTGAAGATTTAATATACTATAAAAGAGAAAAGGGGGAAAAACATTTTTTTTTAAATCATAGCATGATGTGGGTTATTACTGTTCTTGCATAACAAATTTAAAAATCCCCAAATACGAACAAAAAGTGTGTACAAAAATGATCTGAGCTGACTTAAAGATACACTATAAGTGTACGTAGCTCCCTATGTAGACATATATCCCAGAGCACCTCAGTCACCAAGGGGAATCCAGTATCTGGCAGGATTAGAAGGAAAAGAATGAGTCTGATCGCGGTGATTGGGATCTTACTTGTGGAGAAGAATCAAAGGCAAGAGAGAACATGATTTTGCCTGGAAGAGTAAATGGAGGGAGTCAGTTGCCTAAAGTCAGACTCTAAATTCTTCTGAGCAGGGACCGTCTTTTTAAATATCACAATGTACAGCGCTGCGTACACCTTTCAGCGCTATAGAAGCGATAAATAATAGTAGTCGTAGGAAAGAAAGAAAGAGTATCTTGTTACATACAAGTCAATATTCAAAAGCAATTACCCGGATAACAGCACCTGCTGTCCAGATAAGAGCTGCTGATCAAGAAATTAATGCTTTCGTACCATAGCTCAGGATATATTGTTAACTCAAATTGATTGCTGCAATTCACTACATGAGGGCTTCACAAAGAAACTTCAGAATGCCTGAAATGCCCTCCCAAGGGAAGCGGTGAAGAGGAAAATGGTGATGGAATTCAAAAAAGCGTGGGATAAACATAGAAGATCTCTAATTAGAAAATGAAGTATGTAAATTAAAGAGCTAAGGCTGGAACGGGACAGACTTGCATGGTCTGTGTCCCATATGTGGTGATTTGGTGTAGGATGGGCTGGGGAGGGCATCAATGGGAACTCTAACTTGGAACATGATTATGTTGGCCAACTTGGAACATGAAGCCAGACTTTACGGTAGATATCCTATAAACGACGGGATGGCTCGATAGGCTGGAGTGAGCTTGGACGGCAACTTCAGCATCTGGAACCTAGCACAATACCAGGTGGACTTTACAGTCTATGACCCAGAAATATCAAAGAAGAGACAAGTTAATTTAATCATGTATTTTTAATGGGTACAATTAATGGGCAGACTGGACTGTTCAGGTCTTTATCTGCCGTCATTTACTATGTTACCTGGCAGAAACCCAAAGAGCAGCAACATTCTAGAGCTGAGATTGTGATGTCATAATGCCTCATTCCACCAATGCCTAAGAGCCAACCTCAGCAGTGATGTCACAATGGCTTGATTAGATGGCAACTTCAGCATTTGGAACCTAGGACAATACCAGGTGGACTTTACAGTCTATGATCCAGAAATATCTAAGAAGAGAAAAGTTAATTTAATCATGTATTTTTAATGGGTATAACTAATGAGCAGACTGGATGGAATATTATCTGCCATCATTTACTATGTTAGAATCAAATTCAGCTCCTGCAAAATAGGGCAGCCAGACTGATTAGTGGGCTAAAAAGATCTGATAGAATAACTCCTACATTACACGCTCTGCATTGACTACCGGTTCAATACAGGACCAAATACAGATTTGCTTGTATTATTTTCAAGGCACTGGTGGCCAACGTCCATCATCAATAAGTGAGCTGAGCACTGTCATCTACTTCACGGCACAGGCTCCACGAGACTCAATAAAAGCAAGGTCTTATTATATCCAACTTTAAAAAAAAATGTAAAAATATAAAAGACCCATAAAATATAATTGGGAAATTGTTTTATGAACACCTGGTGCAAGAAAGCCTCTAAGAGTTAAACCATACAAAGTGCACCTGATAAAGTGAATCATAAAAGGCTTAAACTTATTTTCTTCTGTGCTCAGAGCTTTGTAGACAATGAGTCCGTTAAGTGAGCGCATGGCCCGCTATTAAACGGCTCTTCTCCCACTCATCGCACAGTTTATACTGGTTTTGTTTTATGCTTGATTGCTGCTAAGCTGTGAATTCTTTAAAGCTTTTTTTTTTTTTTTAACATTGTGAACTTAACTTATGAAATATAGGATTGGATCTTCCTCTCACGGGTACTAAATATAAAATATAACATAAAAAATATAAAAGACATCATGAGCGCACCTTTGATTATCTGGGAGCTAAAATCTGGAATTAGATCTACACCTACTTCCTGCTCTTTTTGCACAATGCTGAAAACCTACTTCTTCGAGAAATGGGCCTTGCTCAACATATGATGCTGTCTTTAATTTCTAGGTTTTTTTGGTCCTTATTCACTCTTTGTTGTTAATTTACTGCTTTGAAACCAGTTGGAGATATAGGGCTCCTTTTATCAAGGCGCGCTACGGGGGTTAGCGCGTCAGACATTTCATCACGCGCTAATCCCTGTGGCAGCCTAAAATCCTAACGCCTCGTCAATGGAGGCGTTAGGTACTAGCGCGGCAGGTGGTTTAACGTGCGGTATTCCACGTGTTAAACCGCTACCGTGCCTTTGTAAAAGGACCCCTTTTTACTAAGGCGCGCTAACCGATTTGGTGCACGCTAAATGCTAAGGCTCCTTAGCATTTAAACATGCGCTAATCTTTAGCGCACGTTAAATCGATTTTGCATGCGTTACATCGGTTAGCACACCTTAGTAAAAAGACCCCATAGCGGTATATAAGACACCATTAGCATTAGCATATTCATGGGCACTACCGCAATGCGTCTTACAGACCGTCTCGGCACTATTACTCAACTTTACGGTGTTAGTGTGCAAAGCCGCAACACAATGTCAGTTGCGCGCTCAACTGAATTGGAGTTAACGGCCATTATTGGCACCAAAGAGCAGCTATGCACATAACTGCTCTTGGTGCCTGCTCTATAAGTTGTGCATTCAAATTCCAGAGCATACGGCTTCAGTGGGGGGGCATGGGAGGGGTATGGGCAGGTCGAGGACATGTCGAGCAGGCTAGCTCACGTTATAGAATATAATCATTTTCTCGCTTAACTGCCTACCGTTAGACTTGACCAGTTGTATCAGTATTTGAGCTGTTTGCACCTAACATTAGAAGCACAGATGTGGACAGAATTGCCATTATAGGATTCCCTCAGTGTCCATCATCCCATCTCCTACATTTCGGAGCCATTTATTGAATTTATCCCTATTTGAACAGTGCTGGGCAGAGCCAGGGTGCTCCCAGAAGGTATCCATACAGTAGAAATATTGTTTGCTCCGTGGAAAACTTAAGGACAGATGAAAGGCTGAATATTGACATTATTCAGATAAGTTCCTATATTGACTGCCTTACCCAGATATTCTAATGTTGTACTAGGACCCAATCAGGGAACTCAATTAACTTCACAAATCACTACGTTCCTGTAGAAATAGTTTGGACAAATTAGAAATACAATTTCTAAAAATTGTGAAAGTGTATCCTCAGTGTGACCGTGAAAGCAGACAGACCAACGACAAAAAGCCGCGGCTCCAAGCTTGTACAAGTCGGCAGGCTATATCGCAAGCCATGCCTCATACCATCATAGGTGATATAAAGTATCACAGGTTGATATAAAGTATATTGTGCAATCAAAATATAATGCAAAAAGTGCTGTTTGTATCAGATAATTTTTCTTACTTTCAATTTGTCAAAATTAGTTGTTCAAAAGCAAACTAGATGCACATCTCCTTACGAGAGGCATAGAAGGATATGGGTGACTAGAATTACGCCAGGTGTACACCTGGCTGGGCCTCCGCGTATGCGGATCGCCGGACTTGATGGACCGAGGGTTTGATCCGGAGATGGCAGTTCTTATGTTCTAAAAACGATAACAAATAGTGGCGCTGCATATCTGGATATTTTGAAAATAAAATGCTGACCATGAAGGCCAAACATTGACCTGATAGTTTACAAGCAAAGGAAAGAAATGTTTATTGACCAGCAGTCATGGCAAGGAAAGGGGTAGCTTGATGGACATCAGTGCTGTAAGGCGGAGGGACGAGAAGAGACAGATTAGCAAACACAAGAATGGCCATTGGACATTTTGAGGGCCAACAGGGCACTTGTATACACAAGGAATCAAATGAGAGATCAAATTCAAGGAGTAAGGATACTGCAATGATGCCGATTTTAAGAAACTTTTAGAGACACAAGAGTCAGGATAGGATGACCATGTCTAGAGGACAGGCGGTCAAGAGAAAGGTCACCAAAAGAACCAAAGGAAACTATGCGAATACCATCTGCCCAGAAGCAGTAATGAAAGGTGATGTTCCAAAGGGAAGGAGAAGGGGAAAAATGACAAAGCAGAAGCTCATTTAGATTGCCTTATACCATGGATTTTAGAGTAGGGGAAAATCTACATATCTGTTTTAAAAAAACAAGGTTTGGATGAGTTCCTGGAGGAAAGTCCATACTCTGCTATTGAGACAGAAATGGGGAAAGCCACTACTGTCTCTGGGATTGGTAGCATGGAATTTTGCCTCTGTTTGGATTTCTGACAGGTACTTTTGAGCTGGATGCAGGATACTTGGCTACATGGAGCACAAGGTGGGAAAAAAGGTCCAGTATCCAGATGAACACAAGAAGGTCTATTGACACAATAGAATCATAATCAAAACATCCAATGCAAGACATATTCATGTGGTATTGAAAAAATAACAACACACAATGTTTTGATTATGATTGCATTGTGTCAATAAACCTTGTCTTCATCCAGATACTGGGCCATTTTTCCTTCTCGGTGAGACTTGTTTTTTTGACACCTTTTCTTGTGACTTACTGGGCTTCAAGGATCTTTGGTCTGTCCCAGTATGGCTATTCTTATGTTCTCACTGAGCAAAAATATTAATGAAGTGGCTAGGGGTATATGAACAGAGGCACAGAGAAAATTCAGGACATTGTCCAAAGCGACCAGAAGAGGGAACAAGACCACTGATGATCACGACCTCAGCCTGTAAACATGCAAATTGAATGAGACAAGTGAAGCAAAATACTTTGGGTTACATCTTATGTTTGTGAGCCGGCACACTGCATCCATTTCCCTTCCCCCCTCCCCCTTTGACTGACCATTCATGACTATTTACCTAAACTCTACATACGAGGGAATATTCCAATCTGTTGAATAGTAGCATTCATTAGGGATTTCTATTCCGCCATTGAACCGCAAGGTAATGGCGGAATAGAAATCCCTAATGTAATGTAATGTAATGTAATTCAAAAGGACCCCTTCCCTGTAGGTTTCAAAGAAAGAGAAACACCTTCTCTCCAAACATAAATGTCAGCATGCAGAGCAAAGTCGCTAATAGGCAGAATGTGACTGCATTATTTAGATAATCCTTTTGATGGTGACCTTTCCAAATCCCCTTGTAAGGTATACTTCTTGTATACTGAGCTTAAACATCAACACACAGATATAGCAAATGATTTGGCCTTCAAGCCTATAGATTTTTGCACTTGTCTGTTAAGAGCCACAACTTTTTTTAATTGCATTTTTTCTAATAGGCAGATGGTTTTCCATTTCGTGGATGTTAAAAAAAAGAATTTAGGTCTTGCTGAAATTTTCTGCCAAAGAACCTCACTCTGCTCTGAATATAGTGGCAGTGTTGTTATTTGCATTGGAATTATTTTCCATTTTTAGGTGAGCTTATTTGGTGATTTCACCTACTGTTGAGGGTTGCTCTACCTATCTGTCTGTCCATATAACTTGCACACGTGCAAACAAATCTCTGAATAGTGAGTGATTCTATTGAGTATGCAAGTAAAAACTGAAGAAGTATGTACTGGAGAATGACATGGGGACACATTTTGTCCTGTCCCCTCAGGAACTCATTTGCCCGTCCTGTTAAGTTCCATCCTCATCTGCACAAGCCTCAAACGCTTTAAAATCATAAGTGTTCAAGGCTTGTGCTGTTAAAGCAGAGCTTACCGGAATGGGGGCAGGGACAGCGACAAAACTCACGAGGACAGGATGGCAAAATTGAGTTCCTGCGGGGATGGGGACAAATTTGTCCCCATGTCATTCTCTAGTATGTATCACAGTAGGTGAAGAGCCTGGGCTCCACCTGCTGAAGAAGCTACTAAATAGCTGGACCAGGCCCAAAGTTCAAGCTCTTGTCTGCCAAAGAAGAGACCATCAGTGAGACTGGAGGGCCATGGAATGTGAAGAGGCTGAGTCTCACCTGCCAAACAAAAGGAGGAGGTATGGATGGGAGTGGGGTAAGAGGGGAGAGGCTGATTGGAAGCGCCTAGGAATCATCTGTCACCCAAAAGTAGGACGTATGGATTGAAGGAAGGGGGTGGGGCTGACTAGAAGTCTACAATTTTCAAACTCTACCCCATCACAGATATATTCATACTTCTCTACAGTGTTTATATATTCCCCCGACAATCACTCAGCATCCCTGACATTTATAACCCTCCATTCACTCACTTAGTCCCTCCACCACTTATAACCCCCATCCACTCACCTAGTTCATTCTACCACTCAAAACCCACTTGTTCCCTCAGCCCTCATCTACCACTGCCTGCGTTTACCACTGGCAGTCAACTTTAGATGTAGATATTTTTCTTTCAAAGGTACAAAGACAAGTGGCCATGCTATAAAGTTACAAACTAGAGAAAACATTACAAACAGGAGAAAACATTTTTTTGCCCAATGGATAGTTAGGCTCTGTCCGAACAATGTACTGTATTAAAAACTGGTGTTAAAAGAGTTTGGACCAATGCCTGGAGGAAAATTCCATAACCTGGGTTCCAAGAAAGTCTTGCCTCATCAATCTGCTTCATTTCTTTGAAGGTGTGAATAAACATGTGGATAAAGGTGAGCTGGTTGACATTGTGTATCTAGATTTTCAGAAAGCTTTCAACAAAGTTCTTCATAAGAGACTCCTGAAAAAATTAAAAAGTCAGGGGATGGGAGACAATGTTCTGTTGTGGATTAGGAATTGGTTATTGGACAGAAAACAGAGGGAAGGGTTAAATGGCCATTTTTCTCAATGGAAGTGGGTGAATAGTGGAGAGCCGTAGGGATCTGTACTGGGACTGATGCTATTTAACTTATTTAGAAATGATCTAGAAATCAGAACAAGTGAGGCGATTAAATCTGCAGATGACACAAAACTTTTAAAAAGTTGTTAAAAATGCAAGCGGACTGTGAAAAATTTCAGGAAGACCGAGCATCTAAATGGCAGTTGAAATTTAATGTGGACAAATGCAAAGTGATGCACATTGGGAAAAATAATCCAAATCTTAGTTACTAGATGCTAGGGTCCACCTTGGGGGTCAGCGCTCAAGAAAAAGATCCAAGTGTCATTGTAGACAGAATGCTGAAATCCTCTGTCCAGTGTACAGCAGCCAAAAAATGGATGATAGGAAAAGCATGGTAACTACGGGCTCCTTTTACAAAGGTGCACTATGCTTTTTAGCACACTCTAAACGCTAACACGTGCATGTTAGTCTATGGACGTGTTAGCGCGCGCCAAAACGCTTAGCGCACCTTACTAAAACAGGGGGCTAGACCAAGAATATTACGAAAATGCCTCTGTATCGCTTCATGGGGTGACTTCTCCTTGAGTACTGTGTTCATTTCTGGTCGCCATATCTTAAAAAAGATATAGCAAAATTAGAAAAGGTTCCATGAAGAGCGACCAAAATGATTAAGGGGATGTAACTCCTCTCATATGAGGAAAGGCAAAAGAGGTTAGGGCTCTTCACCTTGGAAAAAGATAACTGAGGGTGGATATGATTGAAGCCTACAAAATCCTGAGTGGTGTAGAATGGGTAAATTGAATCAATTTTTGCCAGAGAATGTGGTAACAGCGGTTAGTATAGCTGGGTTTAAAAAATCATTTGGACAAGTTCCTGGAGGTAAAGACCATAGTTTGCTATTGAGATAGACATGGGGGAGAGGCTACTACTTGCCCTGGGATTGGTAGCATAGAATGCTGCTTTTATTTGTGATTCTGACAGGTACTTGTGACCTGGATTGGCCACTGCTGGGAACGAGATACTGGGCAAGATGAACCTTTGGTCCGACCCAGTATGGCAATTCTTAGATTCTCATTTACTTGCAGAGAGTCACTTTAACAGTGATGAAATTGGCAACATAGGTTAGTACATAGGGTACTCCTGAATCTCTGTACAGTGTGATATATTTTACTAAACCAAGAGAAAAATTGTAGTAGTACATGCACATTTGGAATCACACCCTCTCCCAATCATTTCCCTCCCTTTGTTTACTAAGGGGAACATCTGTGTCACATCTGCAATAGAGATTTGCATGGGGACAGAAATCCCACCCATCCCCACCCGTCCTCATCAGGATTCTCTCCGTCCCCGCCAGGATCCTCTCTGTCCCCACCCGTCCCCACCAGGATCCTCTCCGTCCCCACCCATCCCCGCAAGGAATTACATCCATCCCCATAAAAAGCAGCAATTACTTCTGACAGGATCATCAATTCCACAGTTTCTTTTGCTGTTTTCCTTGTGGAATCTCTTTGGTGGAACCCTTTTTTTGTTTTCTGTTCAGGCAATTAACTTATAAACCCCCTCTTTTACTAAGGCTGACGTGTCCATTATATTATACGGACGAACCCTTCTTCCAAAGCCTTCCATCCCCGTGGGAGTCCCGTGGGCCAGAGGGGGGTCCCCGTGGGAGTCCCTTGGGTTATGGAGGGATTCCCGCAGGACCCCCGCGATCCCCGTTCTCGTGCAGACCTCTAATCTGCAATTCAGAATGAGCCCATCTTTTTTATGATGTACTCCAGATGTAAACCACTTTGATGTTTGTTTGAAAGGTGGCATAGAAAGTGAATTAAACTAAAAAGAAAACAATATTCCACAGGTTGAGACAAATGTATGCACCTAGGACCTAGGACACTGCTAATAATAGCTTGGCTGACTCCATGTTGCCTGGATTCTATCTTTAAAAATCCCGTATTTTCTGGAAATATTGTGGTTGCCCTCCAAAGCCCACATGACTGCAACCCGAGTTGATTACAGATATTTATTAATCATCTCTAAATTGTTTTGCTTAAAGAGGTTCCGTTTGACGAATTATTTGAGAAGAGAAATTATGAGCTGGCCTGGTGGCTTGGGTGGAAAGTACTCTTCTTTGCCTTACAGGGGCCCAGGGCAAAAACTGGGGAGGAGACTCCAAAACCCACTTGCAGGTTATGTTGCCTTCAGTTTGAGATAGTCATGGGGCTCCATGCAGCATAGGGACCCAGAGCAACTGGTTCTTTGGTTTGATCTCCGAGTCCAATGGGCTAGAACTATGGCGGTAGCAGTATTCACTACCCCTGGAGAAGAAAGTTCTTCTCTTTGCTTAATAGCGACATGTATGAGTTGCATTCTGGGTCTATGATTACAGTATTCTGGAAGGAGCTCCAGTGCATGACCCAACTCGGACCAGCCAATGTAATGACCAGACTAGGCATGTTAGAAAGAGGATGAAGACTCATAGTGCTACATCCTAGTACTTGCTCTAGCTGAGCTGGAGAGATATTGTCAAGTCAAAAACAAAGAGGGAATTTGAGTGGCGGGGGATTGTGGCCCTGAGGCTGTGGGTTCAAACCCACACTGTTCCTTGTGACCCTGTGCTCCAGGTACATTAGATAAGACTGTGAGCCCGCTGGGACAGGCAGGGGAAAATGCTTGAGTACCTGAATAAATTCATGTAAACTGTTCTGAGCTCCCCTGGGAGAACAGAATACAAAACTGAATGAATAAATCTATTACAGGTTATCCATGTCCATTTGCCTGTATGCCCTTGTCCTTTGTATGCATATATGTGCATGAAGAAAGAAGGGTTTTTTTTTTGTGGACTGGCTGCCTCAAGCCCAATATCCTCTTACATATCCTGCCCAAGACAGAACAGGAAAACCTGCTGCAGTTAAGATGGCAGCCAAAAGAGGGCATCCTCAGTTGTTCAGTAAAAAGTTGCTAGGTATCCAGGGAAGGGAGAAAATTCTGTTTATCCAGTTAGTTTGTGAGGGAACCACTCACAAGAAGGGAGAGCTTTCAAAGTTCTAAACCTGGGAATTGAGAGAGGAGGAGGAATTCCACATTTTGAAAGGAAATACTCAGGAGAAAAGCCAAGCTGGGATCTGGAAGGATTATGCCACAGAAGATTTGTGAAGAAGCCCATTTCCTAGAACTAAGGAGATTGAAAAGAGGGACCCAGTCAGCTTGGGGCCTGAGTCAAGAAGCATTGCCACACTGGTGGATGGGGTCATTTTTGATTCCTTCTGATCCTGCTGGAGCCCTCAGATTGCAAGGAGAAGAAGTCCTTCTGTATAGTCCCTGATAAGTATTCATAAAAACAAGGATTTTTAAAGGGGCTTTAAGCATGCTTTCAATTCTTCCCAGCCAACACTCAGGGATGTAGTTATCAATGTGTTTTACCTTTAAACAGGCTCCATTTTGTGTAATGAGACCTAATTATTAATAACTAGGGTTAACAGTAAAATAACACATTTTGATGGTAGCCCATATAGATAACTTCTTCCCTCAGATTCAGAGGCCTTCTAGCGCAGAGACTGCTGGGCTCTGGGAAGTTCCTTCTATACTAGTTAAAGTTACACAGTTTCAGAAGACCATCAAGATGCATTACGTACCAGGTTTAGAAATCTGCATCTAATAAAGGTATCAACATGTGGTTCTCTTGGTCCACCTCCATCACAGCCTCTCTACCAAAACAGATACCGGTAATTCCCTTTCGAGTCCATTAGGGAATGGGCTTACTGGGGGTTAGGCATATCTATACCCACCTCCAGTGCTGCCCCTGTTTACCCACCCATAAGTTAGGCGAGAAAGACACTACCCTCTTAGAACAATTACAAGGTTCTCCTCCCCACACATCCTCCCCTTTTCTCTAGGGTACCTCAGGGGTTAGATGTCTGGTTTTATACTATTCTCTTGATCCAATACCTCCTCTGTCTCCATAGGACAATCCTCGTCTCCCAAATCATATCCTCTTTCTCTGGGGGGAAGCTTGTCTTGACTTAATCCTTCACCCTTTTCTGGGGTCTTATCCTTTAAGGGCACTTAATTGGACTTCCCCTTAAACCCCTGTCCCACCTTAAGACTCTTACACCTGGAGCAGTGACATTTCTCAGGAGTTTAGAAGCTTTTGGGAGTGTTTATGGCTTAAGGATGACCCCTGAGGAGGGCTCTTAGGAAATTGAGGGGCTCTCTGGAGGTTGTCACAGGATTGACTGGGTCTTGCTTCTTCTCTCCTACCCATAATCACACCTCTCTCAGTTAACAGGGAAATACTGGAACACGTTCACATAGAAGAAACAACACGCTGTCTTCCTGTGCCCTGCATTCAATTCCGCATGCCTGAGGCGGAAATCTAGAAACTAGAAAATAATTGATTTTTTTGTGCAAAATGTTGCAGGCATGACAAGTATTATCCTTTATATAACAGTTTGCTGACTGCTCCCCCTATTCCAGCTCTTAGGCTAAAGTCACCCAGAATGAAGACAAGCATTCATGAATAATTGGATAGAAAGATGATAATATTATGCATGCGTGTCTGTGTCCATTAGATGAAGTTCAGTCATAGAAGCAGAAAATCTTCTATTCCACTTTTCTTGATGCTAGACCAGAATGTACGCAGGTAAGGCAAGGCTCAGTTAGGGCTCTGGTCTTTTACCTAAAGGCTGCCGCGGGCACGATGGACTACTGGTCTGACCCAGCAGCGGAAATTTTTATGTTCAACACAGTGGATGACGGTAGATGATGGTCCATCTATTCTACTCAACATACTTAGCACCCCTTTCACAAAGCTGCAATAGCAATTCTCCTGCGGCAAATGCACTGAAGCCCACAGAAACTGAAAGGGATTCGGTATATTTGCCGTGGGGGAATCGCTACTGTCGCTTTGTAAAAGGAGCCTTTAGTCTCAAGCTGTCCTTGCCACAGACTTGCACTGTCTTAATTTTCAACCATTGGAACTGCCGTCAAAGCTTGCTCCAGCCAAAATCAGGACACAGACCAGATAAGTCTGCCTGGCACAGCGTGTCTAAATTCCCGTTAGAAAACAAGCTTAATCCATTACCGAAGTACGTAACATTTTGGTGTTTGCACTTATGTCAGCTACCTGGCATAAGTGTAGGCACCTAAGTGCAGTGAAGGATTATTTCTATTTACTTAGACTGGCAACATTATCTAAAGCCACATCTTTTAGGCATTTTTTGCGATGTAAATTTTTCTCTTTACCATTAATTTGAGTGCAATAGCTAAACAGCCATTTTTATGTGCCTTTTGATGTTATACTAGTGCAAAAACCAACACAGTATACTACAAACGCTAATTTAGTATTCAAAGATCCATTGGTACATGAAGTTTCACTACAACTGAAACCATGCTGCACATCTCAAGGGCTGCTAGAGGAGAGGAAAATACTTCATTTTAAGGCTTGGTATAAATCACTCATCTGGCACCCTCCTCTCTACTGGGCACCGTAGTTCTGGAATAAGAAGTGAATGCTTTTCTCTGTGATGAAGGATGGGGTTCATCCATGATTTTCAGAGACACTCCTGTTTGTTTTATCCAGTTTCAAAATACTAACTCCACCTTTCACAAAACTGTAGCACAGTTTATAGTGCTGGCTGCGGCAGTAACAGCTCCGACGCTCATAGGTATTCTATTTTTTTTGTAAACTGCTTTGAAACCAGTTGGAGATATAGGGCTCCTTTTATCAAGGCGCGCTACAGGGGTTAGCGCGTCAGACATTTCATCATAGAATACCTATGAGCGTTGGAGCTGTTACCATCACAACCGGCGCTAAAAACCACGCTACGGTTTTGTAAAAGGTAGTGGTGGGGGGGGTAAAGTCACCATATTTCTACAAATACTGAACTTAAAATATGTAGGAATCTGACTTGCAATATTCAAATAACCACATAAAGCACAGTTACTTACCGTAACAGGTGTTATCCAGGGACAGCAGGCAGATATTCTTGACTGATGGGTGACGGCACCGACGGAGCCCCGGTACGGACAATTTTAGAGTGATTGCACTCTAAGAACTTGGAAAGTTCTAGCAGGCCGCACCGCGCACGCGCGAGTGCCTTCCCGCCCGACGGAGGCGCGCGGTCCCCAGTTAGGATAAGCCAGCTAAGAAGCCAACCCGGGGAAGTGGGTGGGACGCAAGAATATCTGCCTGCTGTCCCTGGATAACACCTGTTATGGTAAGTAACTGTGCTTTATCCCAGGACAAGCAGGCAGCATATTCTTGACTGATGGGTGACCTACAAGCTAACAGAAAGAGGGATGGTGGGAAGGTTGGCCATTAGGAAAACAAATTTTGCAAAACAGATTGGCCGAAGTGTCCATCCCGTCTGGAGAAAGCATCCAGATAATAATGAGATGTAAAAGTATGAACTGAGGACCAAGTAGCAGCCTTGCAGATTTCCTCAATAGGCGTGGAGCGGAGGAAAGCCACAGATGCTGCCATAGCTCGAACTCTATGGGCCGTGACAGAACCATCCAGTGTCAGTCCGGTCTGAGCATAACAGAAAGAAATGCACGCTGCCAGCCAATTAGACAACGTACGTTTAGAAACAGGACGTCCCAATTTATTCGGATCAAAGGACAGAAAGAGTTGAGGGAATGATCTGTGGGGCTTAGTACGGTCTAAATAGTAAGCTAAAGCCCGCTTACAGTCCAAAGTATGCAGAGCCTGTTCCCCAGAATGAGAGTGAGGTTTCGGAAAGAAGACAGGCAGGACAATGGATTGGTTGAGATGGAATTCAGAGACAACCTTAGGGAGAAACTTTGGATGTGTACGCAGAACCACCTTGTCATGATGAAAGATGGTAAAAGGTGGGTCTGCTACTAGTGCATGTAGCTCACTGACCCTCCTGGCAGAGGTGAGAGCAATCAGGAAGAGAACCTTCCAGGTGAGAAATTTGAAAGAAGCCGTGGCCAAAGGTTCAAACGGAGGCTTCATTAAGGCTGAGAGAACTACATTAAGATCCCAGATCACAGGAGGTGCTTTAAGAAGTGGTTTCACATTGAAAAGACCTCGCATGAATCTGGAGACCAAGGGATGAACTGAAAGGAGTTTCCCATGGACTGGCTCATGAAAAGCAGCAATAGCACTGAGGTGGACTCTGATGGAAGTAGACTTGAGACCAGAGTCAGACAAAGAAAGAAGGTAATCCAACAAGGTCTCCACAGCAAGGGACGTAGGATTATGATGATGAAGAAGACACCAGGAAGAAAACCGTGTCCACTTCTGATGGTAACATTGCAGAGTGGCAGGTTTCCTGGAGGCATCCAGAACAGAACGAACGGGCTGAGACAAAAGAGTATCATTCGAAGTCAGCCCAAGAGATACCAGGCTGTCAGGTGCAGAGACTGGAGGTTGGGATGCAGAAGGGTCCCCTGATGCTGTGTAAGCAGAGAAGGAAATTGTGGAAGAAGAATAGGCTCCCTGGAACTGAGTTGAAGTAGAAGGGAGAACCAATGTTGCCTGGGCCACCATGGCGCAATCAGAATCATGGTGGCCTGTTCCCTCTTGAGCTTGAATAAGGTCCGGAGCATGAGAGGCAGAGGAGGGAAAGCATACAGGAAGAGATTGGACCAATCCAGGAGAAATGCATCCGCTGCCAGACGGTGAGGAGAGAAGAGTCTGGAGCAGAAGTGGGGCAGCTGATGATTGTGAGGAGCTGCAAAGAGGTCTATCTGAGGAGTGCCCCACTGAGCGAAGATGGACTGTAGAGTGAAAGGATCGAGTGTCCACTCGTGAGGCTGGAGAATTCTGCTGAGCTTGTTTGCTAAGGAATTCTGTTCTCCCTGAATGTAGATAGCTTTCAGGAATAGATGGTGATCTGTGGCCCAAGCCCAAATCCTCTGGGCTTCCTGGCACAAGAGGCGAGAGCCTGTCCCACCCTGCTTGTTGATGTAGTACATTGCAACTTGATTGTCTGTGCACAGCAGAAGGACCTGAGGAAAGAGAAGATGTTGGAAGGCCTTGAGGGCATAAAACATCACTCTGAGTTCCAGGAAGTTGATGTGATGTTTCATTTCCTGGGCTGTCCAAAGTCCTTGAGTTTGGAATTCGTTCAAATGAGCTCTCCAGGCATAAGGGGAGGCGTCGGTGGTGATGACAAGTTGATGAGGAGGTAGATGGAACAAAAGACCTCTGGAGAGATTTGAGGATATCAACCACCATTGTAGAGACTGACGAAGAGATGATGTCACAGATATGTGTCGTGAGCAAGGATCCGTCGCTTGGGACCACTGAGTCGCTAGGGTCCATTGAGGAGTGCGCAGGTGGAGACGTGCGAAGGGTGTGACATGAACTGTGGAGGCCATGTGGCCCAAGAGTATCATCATTTGCTTGGCAGAGATAGAGCGTTGATGAAGCACCTGCTGACACAGAGATTGGAGAGTGTGAAGACGGTTGGACGGCAGAAATGCTCTCATGAGGACTGTGTCCAGCACCGCTCCAATGAATTGAAGTCTCTGAGTGGGGATGAGATGAGATTTGGGTAGATTGATCTCGAACCCCAGAAGTTGTAGAAATAGGATGATCTGGTTGGTGGCCTGGAGTACTGTCTGAGAAGAATTGGCCTTTATCAACCAATCGTCCAGGTAAGGAAACACCTGAAGGTGGTGGGAACGTAGAAAGGCAGCCACCACAATCAGACATTTGGTGAACACTCTTGGAGAGGAGGCAAGGCCGAAGGGTAGCACCTTGTATTGGTAATGACAATGGTTGATCATGAAGCGGAGGTACTGTCTGGAGGCCAGATTGACCGGTATGTGAGTGTATGCTTCTTTGAGATTTAGGGAATATAGCCAGTCGCCTTGATTGAGAAGAGGGTAAAGAGTAGCCAGAGAAAGCATCTTGAATTTCTCTTTGACCAAGCATTTGTTGAGATCGCGAAGATTTAAAATGGGTCTGAGATCTCCTGTTTTTTTGGGGACTAGAAAGTAACGGGAGTAGAATCCCTGCCCCTTTTGATCTAGAGGAACTTCCTCTATGGCGTTCAGAAGAAGGAGGGATTGAACCTCTTGAAGAAGGAGGGAAGACTGAGGAGTGTTCAAAGCAGACTCTCTTGGCAGACTTTGGGCAGGAAGAGTCTGGAAATTGAGAGAGTAGCCGTGGCGGATGATGTTGAGGACCCACTGATCCGAGGTGATGATTTCCCAACGGCATATGAAATGAGTAAGGCGTCCTCCTATGGGCTGTGGGAGGTGGACAGAAGGAGGAAGACTGGCTACATCCTGGAGAACCAAGTCAAAAGGGTTGAGTGGATTTTTGTGAAGGAGGAGGTTTCACTTGTTGTTGCTGCTGTGCAGGTCTAGCAGCTTGCCTCTGTTGTTGCCTCTGACGCCTGGGTTGTTGCTGGGCCTGAGGTAAAGGACGGGCCACAAATCTACGTTGATAGGCCGATTGCTGGCGAAAAGGCCTGGTAGGTGGGGTCTTTTTCTTTGTCTTAAGGAGAGTGTCCCATCGAGTCTCATGAGCTGAGAGTTTTTGAGTAGTGGAGTCCATGGATTCTCCAAACAGCTCATCCCCTAAGCAAGGTGCATTGGCCAGTCGGTCTTGGTGATTGACATCGAGTTCTGAAACTCGAAGCCAAGCCAGTCTCCGCATGGCCACCGACATAGCCGTGGCCCTAGAGGTCAGCTCAAATGTGTCATAGATTGATCTGACCATGAACTTGCGGAGCTGTAAGAGTGTAGAAGTCTGGCGAAAGGCTGATCTCTTACGATCAGGGAGGTATTTCTCAAAAGATGACAAAGTCTGAATGAGATGCTTGAGGAAGAATGAAAAATGGAAAGCATAGTTCCCTGATCTGTTTGCCAACATCGCATTTTGATACAACCTCTTGCCAAACTTATCCATGGCCTTACCTTCCCTGCCAGGAGGGACAGAAGCGTACACACTAGCCCCCGTGGATTTCTTTAGAGTGGATTCCACCAACAACGATTCATGAGGGAGTTGTGGTTTGTCAAAGCCCGGAATAGGTATGACCTTATATAAGGAGTCCAGTTTGCGGGGAGCTCCTGGAATGGTCAAGGGTGTCTCTAGATTTTTGTAAAAAGTCTCTCACAAAATATCATGGAGAGGCAGTTTGAGAAATTCCCGTGGAGGCTGGTCAAAGTCCAGTGCATCAAGAAATGCCTTGGACTTTTTGGATTCAGCCTCCAAGAGAGTCACACATCTCTTTGAGAAAAGAGGTAAAAGAAGTTGCATCAGGTTTAGAGGACGGATCTAAAATAGAATGATCCTCTTCCCCTGATGAACACTCTCCCTCTGAGAGAAGAGGGTCCTCCGAATCGCCCCACAGATCAGGGTCCCTTACTTGAAAACTGCGGACCCAGGATTCCGGTGTGGAGGGTTCTAGGTGTCGAGTTTTATGCATCGACTTCCCAGACCTCTGTGAAATGGTACCGGGAGATATTATAGGCTGTGTCGGCGCTGAGGTTTGAACAGCCTGGTGTAAGGATCTTGGTTCCGGCGCTAAGACCGGCATAGATACCGAGGAAGTAGTGTGCATCGGTACCGACAAGGTGGATGCCGACAAAGGAGGCTGCTCCACTGCCGGTACCGGAGGCTCAGACCGTACCGGGACTGGAAGGCTCGGTGTCAGAAGAGCAGGTAGCAGCTGCTGTAGTTGTTCTTTGAGCTGTACCTGCAGGACGGCGGCAATGCGCTCGTCCAATGAAGGCACCGGTACCGCTTTTTTCTTCTGCGGTACCTTGGGTGCCGCTCTACACTCCGAAGAGGAACCCGATGTCGAGGGGCTTACCTCAATCGGAGCGGAGCGCTTCCGCGGGCGCCTCGAGGTCGGCAGGATTGGGCTCGCTGCCACTGAGACCGGAGGACGCTCCAGCGGGGAAGGCTTCTTTGCCGGCTTACCTGATGGATGCGACGCCGGCGCGGTGTCGACGAGGCAGGTGCCGACTGTGTCGGGGTCGAAGTGGGGACCGGTGCCGCCGAATCCGACATCTCGGTACCAAACAATAACCGCTGTTGAATTTGGCGGTTTTTAAGAGTTCTCTTTTTCAGAGTGGCACAGCGGGTGCAGGTGGACGCCTGATGGTCAGGACCGAGGCACTGTAAGCACCAGTTGTGCGGGTCGGTGAGAGAAATAGGCCTCGCGCACCGCTGGCACTTTTTAAAACCGGGTTGGGGGGGCATGAACGTAAAAACGGCTTCTGCCAAATCGAAGGCCGAGGCCTCGATGGTGGCAGCAGGCCCCGCCGGGGCGAACCCGAAAAATTGAGAAAAAAAGAAAAGAAAATTATTCTCTGTTTTGTTTTTTTTTTTTAAAAGAAAATAAGTAAAGAAGAAAAAATACCGAAAAAGTTTACGCGAGCGGGAAGGCGTTAGAGAAAAAATTTTCAACAGCCATTGAAAGTGCGTCTTCTTAGCTCCGCGGAAACTAAGAAACTGGGGACCATGCGCCTCCGTCGGGCGCGAAGGCACTCGTGCGTGCGCGGTGCGGCCTGCTAGAACTTTCCAAGTTCTTAGAGTGCAATCACTCTAAAATTGTCCGTACCGGGGCTCCGTCGGTGCCGTCACCCATCAGTCAAGAATATGCTGCCTGCTTGTCCTGGGATAATAAATGTTACAGATCATAATAATAATAATAATAAAAAATCCTGGATGCCAATCAAATACCAATATATTACAAATTATTTGTAAAGTATAGAGGAAATAAATGGAGTAATCAAACCCAAGGAAATATTGCTTTGGAAAGCTCTCCTGACCCACAGGTTCCTTTTAGGTTTATATTCTGATCATTCCGCTGCTGCTTTCCCCCTTCCTCCTCCAAAGGGTTTTTTTCAGGATAACTGCAAGGAATGTGCATTAAATATCTATGACTCAGAGTCACTTGAATATTTTGACGCCCTATGGGTTAATAGGAAGATAGCTGAGTGCCATCACCTGCAGGGAATCCAATGCCACTCTCTGCCTCCCTTTCTTACTTTAGCTGCATTGCCCACATTGCTGTTCTAGTGCAAATAAACCAGGAAAGTATCCTCTTTGTTCGTTTCATGCCTTCGACTGTCTCTCGTCAGTCCATTCCTGCTTAGTGCTCTGCAAAGCCTGAGTTTTCTGTTCATCCACCTGGACGTAGTCCACCCTTTGCTCTTCTGGCAGAAAAGGCTTCTGTGATTGGAGAAACAAGGAGTACATTAGAGAGTTGCGCGGGGACAGAAATCCCACCCATCCCCGCCAGGATCCTCTCCATCCCCACCAGGATCCTATCCATCCACACCAGGATCCTCTCCGTCCCCACCCGTCCCTGCAAGGAATTACCTCCATCCCCGCCCGTCCCCATAAAAAACAATTACTTCTGACAGGATCATCAATTCCACAGTTTCTTTTGTGTTTGTGCTACTGTTTTCCTTGTGGAATCTCTTTGGTGGAACCCTTTTTTGTTTTCTGTTCAGGTAATTAACTTATAAACCCCCTCTTTTACTAAGGCTGACGTGTCCATTATATTATATGGACGAACCCTGCTTCCAAAGCCTTCCATCCCCGTGGGAATCCAGTTGGCTAGGGGTGGTCTCCGTGGGAGTTCCGTGGGCCAGAGGGGGGTCCCCGTGGGAGTCCCTTGGGTTAGGGGGATTCCCGAGGGACCCCCGCGATCCCCGTTCCCGTGCAGACCTCTAGAGTACATGTCAGAGTGTATTAGCCATGGTGAATTTAAGGTGGTGAATTTTACATTTGTTCCCATTCCTTTGCTGTACACATTAGGACGGAAGTTCAAAAAAAGTGCCTGACTTAAGCCTATTTTATAAAGCTCATCCACACAAAGGCATGCTTTCAAAAAGGAGGGTGTTCAAAGGCAAGAAAACCTAAATCAACTTTTATGGGTTTTCAGGAGATGTCACTCTGGAATATCTCATTTTCACTGAGACTCCTACATCATGTTCGTCATAGGGCTCAAGCTTAGCCAACTTTTTAAATTGATATTTATTAAAAATTCGGTCACTGAATCATAACTTCAAATAGAAAATGGCACTCATCCACTTAAAAGAAGTCAGAAGGGGAACTTAGCTCCAACTTGAAATCATATTTCACCCTAGGCAGTATCAAGGATTGTTCCCATATTCAAACACAGACGACATATCTGGTCGCAACCCGCTTCAGTGGAGGGATCTGGGATTTGTGGGAAGAGGAGGAGAGACGCCGGCCAAGAGGAGAGTCGTCTGCGCCGGCTGACTTCCTACAGGACGTGATTCTCACCGCGAGAGGCGCGTCCTGTAGGCAGTCAGCCAGCATGGACAATTATACACTGGTCTAGGAGTAGAAGTAAGAATGTGATGGTTGATTGTGGAGCGAAAACCACTGCAATGAACTGAACGAGGAAAGACAAAAGGCCTTTTGTTTCGCATACTCAATAAACCCAGAAAATCAACAAACACATTCTTTATTCTCACTTTTAAGAGATTCATTAATAGTACTTTGAAATGCTCACTCGATTCATCTCCAGAACCGCTAAACTACCCCTCTGTAGTATGCATGTCAATGAAGTAGGACACTAACAGATTCAGAAGTAACCCATCATGAAAAATACCAGTTTCAGAGTCGAATGCATTTAACATATCAAGGATTTTTAATGAACACAAGGGTGACAGCAATTTAAAATGCATCCCTCCTTCCTGAGTGCCATCTGAATTGCAGCAGTAATATGATTTCCCACTCTTTGATGACTGAGGGGCCGGAAGGGGGGAAAGGCTGCAAAACTACAGAGCTTAGTGAACGGAAGCAGCATTCCCGATGGGCAACAAATCATGATTTTCGTTGGCCACATTTTAACCACAGGTGTAATCTGGGGTGGAGGTGAGATGGTGGTGGTGCCTGCTCCCCAAATATAGCCGCTAACAGGCTCTGCACACTGATTCTTCATCCATGTCTCATCTAGTTATTGCTCACCAATGCAAAATGTTTTTTAACACACGACTCGTTCACAAAAAAAGCCAAGGAATAGGGGAGGTAAACCAAAACTGAAATAAGAAGGAACCAACCCTGTAAAACTGTGAGTCCTCCGATACTGAAATCCTCTCTATAAACACTATATCAGGGGTGCCCACACTTTATGGGCTTGCGAGCTACTTTTATAATGACTAAGTCAAAATGATCTACCAACAATAAAATTTAAAAAAACCACAAAGCACACTGAAAGGCAGAGAAAATGTTAATTATTCATATTCCGGGTTTTTTCAAAGAGGACGGCAGATGACTCTATGCAATGTCACCTCGGTAACAAAATACAAAAATAGACAAATACACCCCCTCCCTTTTTACTAAACCACAATAGTAGTTTTTAGCACAGGGAACTACGCTGAATGCCTCGCACTGCTCTCAATGCTCATAGGCTCCCTGCGCTAAAAAACGTTATTGCGGTTTAGTAAAAGGGAGCCATAGTGCAAAATATAGACAGCAGATATAAATTCTCAAAACAGACACATTTTGATCACTAAATTGAAAATAAAATCATTTTTCCTACCTTTGCTGTTTGGTGATTTCATGGGTCTCTGGTTGCACTTTCTTCTTCTGACTATGCATCCAATCTTTCTTCCTTTCTTTCAGCCTCCTGTATGTTTCCTCTCCTCCAGACCTCATTCTCTCCCCCAACTTTTTCTTTCTGTCTCCCTGTTCCCCCTTCTTTCTGTCTCCCTGTCTGCCCCCTTTCTTTCTTTCTCCGTGCCCTCCCCCAAGCCACTCGGTTTGCTGCCACCGCCATCGGGGAACAGCCCCCAAGCCACCGCTGTCCCAAGCTTTCCCTGCAGAAGCATCGCGCTGACCAGCATTCTGCTCCCTGACGTCAATTCTGACGTAGGAGAGGAAGTTCCGGGCCAACAAGGCATTTCTCCTCATTCCATCCAGCCTGAGCCCCATCTCTCCTTGATCCAGCATTTCCCTTCTGTGTCTGTCAGAATTACCATTCCACCTATTTTCCAGCATCACCCTTCTTTGTGTCCATCATCTATATCCCTATCTCACCACTTTTTCAGAATCTTCATTTGTCTCTGTCCTTGTCTTTACCCCATGTTCACCATTTGCCCTTTCAATGTCTTTATCTCCCCCCCCACACTTTTTCAGCATTACTTCTATGTCTCTATTTCACCTCCTCTTCATGTCCCCTCTGTATCTCTATCCTTATTCAGTAGGTCCTGCTTACTCTTTCTCTTCTTTGTGTCACTATCTCCATTTTCAGCTTTCCCCCCTTTTCCTTTGTTAATGCACCCTGTAGCCAGAATCTTTCCACCCTCCCTCCACTCCGGCCCAGCCCAGTATGAAATATTTCCTTTTGTTTCCCTCCCCTCTCTCTTTCTCTCTCTCTTCTGCTCCCTCACCCACGAGTCCTGCATCTGGCCCTCTCCCTTCTACCTGCACCTGGCAAAACCCCCCTGCTCCGCGGCTCTCTTAAGCAACTTGTCAGCAGCGGTGATCAAGACAAGCTGCCGACATCGAGGCCTTCCCTCTACGAGTCCCGCCTTTGTGGAAAAAGGAAGTTGAAACAAGCGGGACTCGCAGAGGGTAGGCCCCGACGTCAGAAGCTTGTGTCGATCGCTGCTGCTGAGTTGCAGAAGAGAGCCGCGGAGCAGGGGGTGTGGCCGGAAGCAGGTAGAAGGGAGAGGGCTGCTGGAAGAGGTAGAAGTTCCGGAGTATGACACCGACCCGGGTCAGGATGATTTCTTTTTCAGGCTGTTGCTGCTGCCGCCGCCACGCCACCACGCCCCCCCCCCCCCGAAATGACAAAAAACAGCCTAATGCCCGGCGTCGGCGTCTTTGACGTCGGGGAGAGAAAGGCTGATAGGCCCGGTAGATCGGGACGGCAACACGAGTCTATCATAGAGCCTGGGATGGGCTCTGCGATCGACTCATGTTGCCTTCCTGAGCTACCGGTCGATCGCGATCGACGCGTTGGGCACCCCTGCACTATATGATATATGATTAGCACTTCCTGTGGCTAATTTTCTTTTTTTTTAATTTTTTTACTGAATCATTGACCCCCCTCCCCCATCTTTTACAAAAGCTGGCAACATGGGCCAGCGCGGTAAATGCTCTGACACTCGTAGGAAATTAATTGGCATGGCTTTGTAAAAGAGGGCCTGAATGAGGGATGTTGTAGTGACAGGCAATAACTATTTTTGATTGTTTTTTTTTTATTTCATTCAACGCACAACTGGCACACACTAATCTGTTTAAATAAGGCAAAACCAGTTGCTGCACTTGTGCAATGGCAGTTAACATGTCATAATGCATGCATTTTAGTAAGAGGACGATCAAAACCAGTTTCTTCAATTTTGGCCAAAACCAAATAAGTGGCCATAAATTGCTACTTGGTTTTGGCTGAAGCTGAAACCAAAACTGACTGCTAGGTCCCAGCCCAGCCCAGTTAGGTCCTTACAAAGAATGAGTCCCCACTTCCTCCCCCTGTGCACCAAAAGAACTCACCCCCCCTCTCCAAACATAGGATGAGCTCCCCTCCTTCCCTCCTCCACATGCACTGAATGACACCCCCCCCCCCCCCCCCCCCCCCCGCAGGCTTCCTGTCCACTCTTTGGTGGTCTAGTGGGTAGCCAGGACAGGAGCAATCCCCAGTCATTTCCCACCAACACCATTGTCTGTGCCATCCTTTAGACAGATGTTTCTGGATATCAATTCTCTCCCATTACATTTAAGATCCAAAAAAATCTCTTAAGTCATTTAAGTCTCAATAAAAGCCCTATTTATTTTAAAATGGCATTCAAAAAAGTTCCTTACAGCTGTCCTCCTTTTTCTTCCTCATTTTACCTTTCGGTTTTTCCTGTTTTGATATTTTCCACCTCCGATACTGTAAACCTTTCCAGCCTCTATCTGCCCATTTGTGTCCAGTTCGTCAATTTGGTTAGGTCTCTTTACCCTGTTTATCTTTATTGATTTTAACCTTTGCCCGTTGTTTTTATTTTTGTAAACTGCTTTGATCTAACTTTTCTTGTTAAAAATGGCAATATATCAAATTAAATAACTGTAACGGTATGCTCTTTAGCATCAGTCTTGCGAGACTGCCATGGGAGGTCAAGGCAGCCTATTTGAGATTGGGGCCCACTTTCTTGAATCAGTTTTCAACTCCTAACTCCCACTCACGGCTGTCAGATCCCTAGACCCACTATAACCTCCCCAACCCTGAAATGTTCTGTCTAAATTAGATTGTAAGCTCTTCTGAGCAGGGACTGTCTACTGTATGTTAAAATGTATAGCGCTGCGTACGCCTTTCAGCGCTATAGAAATAATAAATAGTAGTAGTATTAGGAGCCAGCATGAGCAGGTGTGATTGGGGATTACCCACTAGACAACCAGAGAATGGATGGTAAGCCCAGGGGATGGCTCATTCTGTGCATGGGGGGAGGGAAGAATGACCCCTAAAAATACTACATTGCATTTTATAATCATTTTCTACCTTTACTTCTTCTAGGTGATAACTTAAGATGGGCAAACTTCCCTTGGGCAGATTGAGGCCTGTGAAATAAAGCTGTCTCATCATAGGTTAATATTAATGATTTTCCTACCTTCTGTACAGGTGATGGTGATGCAGAATTAAAATCCAAGGCTAAGTAATCAAGGTTAACCTTTCTGAGTGACAGGAAACCGCTGTTGCATAGGGAGGTTGACTGCCACTGATCCTGTTGGGGAACGGATATTTAAAACATTAGCAGAAAGCTCCTGTACAATAGTTTCAAATACAGAAGAGGATGGCTAAAGATTCAGGAAGAGAATTTTGCATATGTTTATGACTTCAATGGCAGGGCAGCTTTCAAAAATCCTCAGTGACATCACAATGTGCTCTGGGCCTCCCCGAGATGATCATTGCATGGAGGTAGGATTTTTGTTGTTTTTGTATAGATTACACACTCTTTGAACTAGATTGCATTATCTGTAAATAGTAGGCAGTGCCTGTAGTTCTCTATTAAAGGCTCTTTCTGATCACATGTTCCAGCTCCCTGTGTCTTATAGGGCTTTTCTTATTGGATATTTATAGTAGAGAATGACATGGGGACAAAATTTTCCCTATGGGAACTCATTTTCCTGTCCAGGTGAGTTCTTTTCCTGTCCCTGCCCCATTCCTGCAACTTCTGTCATCATCTGCACAAGCCTCAAACCCTTTAAAATCCTAAGTAGCAACATTCTAGAGCTCAGATTGTGATGTCATAATGCCTCATTCCACCAATGCCTAAGCTCCGTCCTCATCTGCACAAACCTCAAATACTTTAAAATCCTAAGTAGCAACATTCTAGAGCTCAGATTGTGATGTCATAATGCCTCATTCCACCAATGCCTAAGCTCCGTCCTCATCTGCACAAGCCTTAAACACTTTAAAATCATAAATGTTCGAGGCTTGTGCAGTTAAGGCAGAGCTTACAGGAATGGGGCAGGGACAGCGACAAAGCTCATGTGGATGGGACAAGGAAACCAAGTTCCTGCGGAGATGGGGACAAATTTGTCCCCGTGTCATTCTCTAATTTATAGCTCTGTACATGCTGGTCAAGTAGTCTGTACAGCCCCCCTCTCTCTCTTCCCTTGGGGCTGAAAGAAGTTATAGCTCTCTCATCTTGCTGTGCCTTTAAGACCACTATAATTCCACCAAGTTTTTCACCCATATCAATTCCATTGTATTTCATTCCTATCTTTACTTAAGTGGCTCCAGAAAAAGAAGGGTGGATGGATTGAGCCATCCGGCTTTTACTTCCATTGCTTTCAATGGAAGTAACACCCAGATGTCTCGATCTGTCCTCCCTTTTCTGGAGCCTTATGGTAACTGTACATAAGCATAAAAAGTGTATGCTGAGCCCTGTCCCAGTTTCTTGTGCCTAGGGAACACTGGTTAAGAACAGATTCTGGAAGTAGAGGCTACAATTCTTTCTAAGCAACTGAACTATAAGTCGTTTTCTCCTTGTATGACTTACTGCATTAAAGAAGAATTGGTTAAGAAGGAAAAATTATGTTCTTACCTGTTAATTTTCTTTCCCTTAGACGCAGCAGATGAATCCAGAGACCAATGGGATAGCTCACATCTACCAGCAGGCGGAGATAGAGAAACTGATTAACAGGTGGTCCTATTGGCTGGCACTCCTCCTGTCTCATCAGTATAGCTCCTTGCCCAAGCACATTTAACCATCAATAGGCATAGCATGTAAAAAACTTCTTTCCCAGAACAAATCGCAAAAGGCAACGATACAGAATACAACCATCAACAACAACCAATCACGAAAGTCGCACACGAAAAAACCGACAACCAAATACCAGAAAGGGTGGGGCTCTGGATTCATCTGCTGCGTCTAAGGGAAAGAAAATTAACAGGTAAGAACATAATTTTTCCTTCCCTAGCAACAGCAGCAGATGAATCCAGAGACCAATGGGATGTAGCAAAGCAATCCTCAATCTGGGTGGGAAGCAAACGCCGCCTCCGCAACAACCGAAGCACCAAAACGCCCCTATCGCATGTGCCCGCACATCCATGCAGAAACGCGGAGAGAAGGCACTCTCGGAAGACCAATTAGCCGCGAGACAAATCTCCTCCAAGGAAAAAACCTCTGGGCCGAGCCCAAGAAGTAGCCATCGCTCCAGTGGAATGGTCATGAAGTTCAATCGCCACCCGCTTCCCTGCCAGCAGGCAAGCATAAAGAATGTCCTCCTGGACCCATTGAGCGAGGTAGGCATCGGACGCCGCCATACGCATGAGGCGTCCCTTGAAGAATACAAAAAGGAGATATAAACAACTAAAAGTTGTTAGAAACCGAGCTCGCGGAGAACGCTACATACATATCAAAAAATGCAGTGAATAAAAGCACTGCTCCCAATCTCTCCTCCCAGGAAGAAGGAAGGAAAAGCGAGCATGACGTAAAAGAAAGGATGACACCCCCCTAGAAAGAAATAGTGGTACCATCCGAACTGATACCCCATATGACGGAAATCAGAAATAGGAATCCCCGTTGAACAAGGCCTGCAACATAGCAACTGCAGAGCTGAAGCCATGGCCACAAGGAACCCCATGTTCAACGGCACAGCTCTTTAGAGTCCCAAAAGACAAGGCTAAAATGAAGCCTTCGGTAAACTTAGAAGAAGTACGTGAAGATTGTACTCCAAACCGGGCTTTCTAAGAGGCGCACTCTGGTTAGGAACTGAACTACAGGAAGCTGAGAAGTCAGCGAAGAGCCATATACCTAGCCCTTGTAACAAGCCAAGAATGGCACCAGAAGCTGAAGGGCATTGAACGCTAAGCCCTCGGCAATACACTTGTGCCAAAAAGGAACTCTGGAGTGGTTCAAACGTGAAGAAGCACCCAAGAAAGGAAAACCCTCCAAAAGGAAGCAGAAGCCACAGAAGAAGATGTCCGTAGCACCTGGATAAGAGAAGAAACAACCTTCTTCGCATAACCCGTACACGTCAGCCAAGATTATAAAAAAAAAAAACTAGGTCGTAATACTAAAGTAGTACAAATATCCATGTGGATCGGACCCTAGGCGGGCAAAGCCGGAGACGCCAGGAAACTTCTTAGTCCAGCTGTCGAAAGACTCATCAAATCCGCATAGGAAGGAAGGCGCCGTCAATCGAGGGATTCTACACACACTGTGCCCGGAAGGCGAGCTCGAGATGGCAAATCCAAGCCATCATCAGCCAGCGGAAAACACTGAAAAGGAGAAGGCAGAGGCGAGAAAGGAGCCATGCAGCAACCCCCTCTAACTCCCAATCCCTGGGCCCGCCGAAGAAGCTAGGAAGAGTAGAATTGAGAGACGGGGCCATGAGGTCCAGGTCAAGGAGATCTCGCTTTCCTAAAAGGAGTTAGAACACCTGAGCCACAAATCACAATACCCAGGATGCAGAAGATTATACTAGTACTAACATGCACACTTTCAAGAGCGTACACAGCGCTGTACACAGTCACATCCAAGAAATGGGCCATGCTCAGATTCCGCGGAGAGAAAGTCTATCCACACTCTTATCCTGATCCAAAAAAGGATCTGCCAACAGAAGACGAAGACGAGAGTCCACCCAATGAAGCAGACCAACTTCACCTGCCAACTGAGTACAACACCTACTGCCCAAGCTGTAGAGAAAGACCCCCATCCTAATACTGACCAAAAGGACCCTCAGTGGCAATCCGGAAGAATGATCTGAAGCTCCAGAAAGGTAGCCTGACCCTGCTCAAGAGCAGAAGAATGAACAGGTACTGAGTTGCCTCCGAAGACCAGACTCCTGGAGCTGAGGATGGAAGCCACCTAGCCCCCCAACCCAACAGCCCTGGATGGTCGTTGGTCATGAGCTAGTCTAGTAAAGACCGAGGCATGCTGTGAAAAGAGATACCGGGAACCACCGGAACAAAAGTGACTGCTGAAGCATAAGAAGGGGAAAGCAAGCCGAAGGTCCCAGTGGAGTCAGCAATATGGATCCCAGAAACCGTACAGAATCCTATACTCTTGGTCATGGTAAGCGAAGAAGAATACCAATCTAAGACCGAGACCCCATGCCTAAGTCTCCGGAAAGAAACACATGTCTCTCCTATATGAAGAAAAACATTACCCCAATATACCAATAAACAGTACAGGAGAAAAGAGCGCTGTGCAAATTCGAAGATGCACGTGTAAAGAACCGAGGAAAAGATACCACCCTTTTCTCGTCAGTCAAATGGCCCGACTGGAAGTCGTCCGAATCAAGCATGCAGTCAAGAAGAAATTAGATGAATCGCCCGGTAGCGCCAAAACGGTACCACCACCCACATCACCTAAAACGTTCGTGAAGCCTTGGGTAGGCGAAATGGCATGTGCCAAAACCGGAAGCGCCGCTCCAAGAGAGGCAGGCAAACCAAGAGCCGATGCGGAGTCCCTAGAGAAAATGTAAATATACTCCCAGGTTGTCTGCAGAAATGTGCAACCCCGAGAAACTAATTCAGCAGAATGGGATCCAGCCTGCCCAATGCCCCCGTCTCGGGCACCATGCAGGAAGTGGAACAACGTCCCTTAGTTCCCGAAGAACTACAAGAACTGTCCTGAGGACCAGTAACACTGAAAAGGGAAACACAAAACATAGAGACTCCAAGAACAAACTGGAAACCGGAGGAGGATGTAAAGATGCAAGCATCCGGAAAAATCCTTACAGCCCACTGACCTGACATTAGAGTCTTCCTCCTCATGAGAAAGCCTGAAGAGTCATTGGAAGAAGTCAAGATCCCTTCAGAATGAAGTGCAGAAGGTCAGGGAATGGCAGGAGGAGACGGTAGGATCTACAAGAAGATTCTCCTAGGAAAAATCAAGTTTCCCAATGTAAAGAGGAATATACTGTAACCATGAAAACAGTACCAACTCCATGCCACGGGGGCAAAATACGTAAGGCTTAGAAAGGGAATACGCACTAGCTGCAAGCAAGAAGCTATACTTACCGCCCTTTGACAACCACAGCAACTTAACAGGTATCAGACAACAGCGTCGTGACCTGCCCATATGACTGCTCCCTGTGCATGAGAAAGCCGAAAGAGCTGACAGCGTGTGTGCAGTTCCATGTGGCCCAGGGAAGGCAAATGATGGGACACCCCGGCCGTAGACTCTGGAACGCTATACAGAAAAGATTGTTACGCCTGATGGAACTCGGAAATAGCCAATATGTCCCTAAACAGCTTGAAAGGGTAGGAAGCAGTACAACAGTGCCACCAGACACCGTCCGCACAGCAACAATGGCACCAATAATAAGGAACTGCCAAACGTACATAGTATCACCCAGGTGAGACCTCGAGAGAGATGAAGAGATCCCCAAAAGAAAAAAAAAACAAAACTGGAAACTCTCCTGCGACTGGCTCAAGTTGTACCATGAGACACGGCTTCTACCAACCCAGGATGGAGGGAAGCCGAAACTGGGTGGTGAAGAACAGAGCCAAACTGCACTCTAATAGGCCTGCAGCGAACCCACAGGAGATAACGCCAGCGCGGCAAATTAATGAACTCGGGAGACCTCCACATACCGGGCCCCAATATCTCATGAAAGCAGGAGAAAACTGCAAGCAACTTCCTTCGCATTTGACCGAGAGGCCTAGAAGCCACGGAAGAGCCCATAGAAGCCAGCTACTAGGGAAACCGCTGAACCCCCCCCCCCCCCCCCCCCCCCAGTGCAGGAGCGCTTATTTTTTTTTTTTTTAGACCGTTGTTCACTGAAAGACCGCGGCTCTCAGCCGGGGAAGCAAACACAGCCGCGGCAAGCAGGAAACTCAAGCCACACTGTGACGCGCTCAGCCGAGCAAGAGAACAAGCCTGAGCCTGTTTCGCCGGCTCTATGCAACTGGGAGGGCAAAACAGGGAGACCGGAAGGCGCAGAGAGAAGGAAGCCGCTGAAACAGACCACAAGAACGCCGCAGCGCGTCTGTCAGCGTCGGAGCACCAGTGCGATCCACCAGCCTGCGGAAAAGCACGGTCTCCATAAACAGCGTACACCCAGTAGCGTCCGACCACAGCCGCGGTACAAGCCGAGCGAAGGGCAGCCTCAGCGAAACCCGCTGTAAATGCAAGTACTCACCCCTGCCCCCACAGTAAAACACCATGCGTCTCCCGCGCGCGGGAAAGCAGCGGCTCCTCATAATCGAGCCCAAACTATAATGCAGGGGCTCTCTTCACGCAAACATATGCAAAAAGAAAATGAGCCTCCACTAACTGTAAAATATGTACCGCTCACCAAAACTTAGCCGATGAGAAACAAAGTAAACATCAGGCAAACCACTCGACCGCACAGCCACCGTGTCCCCCGAAGAACCGAACACAACACTAACCACCAGAAAATAGAACTTGCAACTGCAAGGCAAAAAAGGCATACTCACAACCCGGCTCACAGGGCTGTTAGACGCCGGCAGGAACAAGTTGAGCACCACTGAGAGTACCCAATCAGGGAAAGCAGATGCAGTCTCTCTCTTTTTTTTTTTTTTTCCCAGGGAAAGAAGAAAAAATAGAGACCTAAATAGACCCTCTATCATAGGAGGGAGGGTGAGGCAGGGACCTGGGGGGGCCCAGGTGTAACCCCTAAAGCCGGCACCGTTCAGCCGGACACCCCTGTCTCACTGAAGAGAAAAATCTCAACAGGAGAAATAGAATTAATTGTAAGCTCACTGAAGAGAAAATCTCAACAGGAGGGATAGAATCGTAAGCTCACTGAAGAGAAAATCTCAACAGGAGAAATTAAGTTTCCAGCCACAGCCAGAATCCAGGAGCTAGGTGAATAGCGACCTTGTCCTGCTGGGAGATAGAGAATACTGATGAGACAGGAGGAGTGCCAGCCAATAGGACCACCTGTTAATCAGTTTCTCTATCTCCGCCTGCTGGTAGATGTGAGCTATCCCATTGGTCTCTGGATTCATCTGCTGCTGTTGCTAGGGAATTTAAATTGGGTTTCTATTCTGGTGTTGTTTTATGCTTACAGTACTGGGTTTAAACTGCATGCCGACAACCCTAGTGAGAACGCAGAACAGTGAGAGCGCATGTGAGTGTGTTGTGGGGGAGGAGTGGCTGCCGAGAGCTCATGAAAAACGTGTGCTCTGTCACCTGGATGCTCAAACAGTGAGTGGTGGGGAGAAATGATGCACTTAAAACAATGCCAGTGTTAAGACATGCTAGTAACCTAGGGCAGAACTTAAAGAGGGGGCCTCCCCCAATTCCTCTCCTCCCTGCCCCTCCCCCAATTTCCCCACCCACCAAATGCTCTCCCACCCAGAATCCCTCCCTATATTTTAAAATCAGCTGCTCCAGGGGGCTCCTGTGGGCTGGGATATTTTTCCCATCACCCACTTAGTTCCAAAGCCTCTCCTGTGAAAATGCAAGGAGGTCACTGTAGGGTTACCAGATTTTCAGGAACGAAAATCCAGACCCATGGCCCGCCCCTCAGGCCCACCCAATTCTGCCCATCCCCCCATTCCATCCCCAGCCATGCTCCTGCCCCGCAACCTGTTTGCTTGGTGGGAGGGCATCCGTGCATGGACTGGTGTGAAGCAATGATGTCACAAGTATGCCGTCTGGACTCCCAGGCATGTCCCCAGGCATGTCTGAGGAAATCCGGTTGTCTGGTAACCCTAGGTCACTGGCAAGGCAGCAATTTTCTAGCACTGCCCATGGCCTCCTCAGAACTGTTCCTTTGCCATGGTCTATCCCTTCTGACACAACTTCCTGTTCTACTTGTAGGGACCACGACAGAACAACAGCGCCGAGGAGGCTGCGGGCAGTGCCGCACTGGCAACCTCCTTGCATTTTTACGGGTGAGGGAAACTTCAGAGGAGAAGGGAAGGACACCACAGCCTACAGGTATCCATTGGAGCTGTGAGGCCCAGGGCAGTTGCCCTGAATATTCTCCCACCTCTTTACCCCCAGCGCCAGTCCTGGCTTACAAGGATAGACATGGTGGTTTTACAAAGCCAATTTCCCTATAAGAAACTAGATTAAAAATAAACTTGGTAAAAGACAATTAAAAATCAGCGCTCAGTTCTACTCTATAAAGGGATACCCAGGCTGATCACATTTTATGGAACGGTGTATAGTGCAGATTCCTGCACCCAATTTTGGCATAAATTCTGCTGGGCACACATCCCTGGTATTCTGTAACACTGCACCCATGACCTGCCCATGCCTAGGGTTAACAGATGTCCAGGAAAACCCCGACATGTCCTCTTTTCAGAGGACTGTCTGGATGGACGGATGGCAGTTTGTCCAGGCTTTGGAAAGCCCCGAGCTCTGGCCACCTCTGGAGGGCGTTCATCAAGCATGCGTGGATGACATCACACGCATCCGCGCATGCTGGAGGCCCTCTAGATGCGGCCTGGAGGTCAGCAAAAAAGAGATGAGGCTTTTGGGGGGCGAGGCTGGATGCAGAACAGGACAGGTTGGAAGTGGAATAGGGTGGGGCTGGGGCGGAACAAGATGCATCCGGGTTTTCCCATCCATAAATATGGTAACCCTACCCGTGCCCCTATCTTGGCCACACCCTCTTTTCAGTTATATGCTAAGGGATTTAGGGGCCCAGTATTATAGAACAGCATACAAGCAGATAAGTGCATAAATTCTAATAACATGCAATTATTGATTGTTAATAGCTCATTAACTAATTAATTTACCCTCACATCTGAGGATCACATCCAAATTTGGGCAACCTTTAGAGAATCTGAGGGAAAATGTCCCTCCCCTTCAGTTTCCTGTTGTAGCTGCTGAGAGGTACAGTTCTTTTCACCCTGGTGATTAACTCTCAGTGGCCCTCCTGTGCCCTGGTTCACATTCAGGTGCCATTCTTGGAATATTTAGCTCAAATTTGCTTTGCTGATTAGACTCAAGTTTGGCTTAGTTGCATGCAAATATTTGCAGACTTGACAAATCTGCAGTGTGAAAGCAGTGGGACACGGACTACTTGAGAACTGTTTGCACTTGGGCTAGCTGAACCATTACGCAGATCAGGCAATTGCCTAAGGCTGTAGCTTCAGGAGGGGGAGAGGAGCGATAAAAAAGTAGCTGTTGTCAAAGCCAAAACAATATAGCATATTTTGAAGGAGAATCCTTTTACTAATCTTACAGAGGGATGTGCTCTACCCACGTGCTAAAAAATACAATTTATTTTGTAGCACTGTGGGCAAGTCAGGGGGTGGAGTCAGTAGCGTGGCGAGGGTGAGAGGTCCCGGGCTGGTGGGAACTTCCGAGCCACTTTGCAAGTGGTGTTATTTCTGTGGTTTGGGAGCATCCGGCTGAAAAGCTGCAGACCAGTGCTCCCGGGCTGGCAGACCACACGGTCCCCTAGCTTACAGCCTTCCCTGGCTCAAGACCCCTGGCCAAAGCCTCAACCCCACAAGGTCCAAGCCTCCCATTGCCCCCCTTCTTTCCTAGATAGCTTATGAACCCTTAAAAGGGTTACCTTTGTAACCATTGGTGGTCCGGGGAGCAAATGCCCAGTTCCTCCTGTCCAGTCTGGCCCTAGTTTGGTGAGCATGGACACATTTTATATAAAAACACAGAGAAGAGGTTCTTGTAAAGAGTCCTTTCCTCGTGCCACTGTCTGGTTGGCATATCATTAAGTCCTCTGCTTTTCTCTGCGCAAGTCTCAGGATACAGATAAACAAGGAATGAATGAAGTCGCTGTAACCTGTCTAAGCCCTCCCCCTCCCAGACAAAACATAACCCATGCCAACTTGCTGAGGCAAATCAGCCCAAGCTGGATTTGCAACTCTACCGCTGGTTACTCAAGAAGATTAACATGTTTTGCAATAAAGAAACCCTCGAACCATTCTGTAAATACTGGTGCTCTTGGCGGGAGAGCTGAGGAGGCAACGGTGGGAAAGTCCTCAAGATATCACCTGTTCTTTGGCTTTTGTAAAAATTGAAATTTCTATGTCGAATTAAAAGCCTGGCTCTTCACTCAAGCCTTTAATACATAGGGTGATTGATTATACACTCATTCTGCACCAGGACTAGCTTGCCACACATATTAACTAAATCAGTCCTTATGCCTTGTTTAACTGTATAAACAACTTGCCTTGAGTTAAGCTTCCCATCTGTTTATCCCAATGCGCTCTACCACCCATCTTGACCCCATCTAATATCTGCATTTAACCCCTAGGCGAGTGTTTTTCAACCTTTTTTGGGCAAAGGCACACTTGTTTCATGAAAAAAATCACGAGGCACACCACCATTAGAAAATGTTCAAAAATTTAACTCTGTGCCTATATTGACTATATATAAAGTAATTCTCTTGAATAGGAATCAAATAAACACAAAGAAAGTATTTTATAATTGCTTTATTATGAAATATTAAGTAAACAGAATAGTGAAAAATTATAAAATACTTTATTCAGTGCGAAACCTGGGCCTGTTTGGCTGAACACAAAGCTGATATTCTGGCTGGAATCGAAGAAAGACACACACGTAGCTCTTCGTCAACAGCCGTTCCCTTCACCGCCACTGCCATCCCATTCACCGCCCCGTCACCGTCCCCGCTGCATCCATTTAAGCCTTAGTACTGTAATATTTAGCTTATTCCTTTCTTATAAATCAAAGTTCTGGCTGCTGAACTAGAGAAAGAGATGTTCAGCTAGCAGGGCTTTGCTTATAAATTTTTATCAACACAACTAATATACTATTTTATCCTAAAGCAAAAAATAAATAAATAAATATAATTTTTTTTTCTACCTTTGTTGTCTGGTTTCTGCTTTCCACATCTTCTCATTCAATTCTTTCCATCCACTGTGTGTCTTCTCTCTACGTCTTCCATTTGCTGTTTCTGTGCCTCTCCCTTCACCCCCCCCCCCAATTGGTCTAGCACCCATCTTCTTCCCTCCGCTCCCCCATAGTCTGGCATCTGTCTTCTTCCCACTCTGTCTTCCACATTTCCCTTCGGGGTCTGTTCCTCTCCACCCTCCTTCAATGTCTGTCCTATTCCTTTCCACCACCACCCTTCCCTCCCTCCTTTACCATCTGTTCCTTTCTACTACCCTTCAGCTCCTCTCACGTGGCTTATCTATCTACCTTCCTCCCTCTTATTTTCATGGCACGTTACAATGTAATTTGTGCAAGCCACTGGAGCCTGCGAGCTCGGTCCCTGTCCCATCCCCACAAACCATCTCGCTTCTGTGCTCCTATTTTCTCCATTTCTAATATCTCCCCTATGTATCTGTCATTGCCCCCCCCCCCCCGTGTCCATATACCATCCCCATGGCATGTACCCTTTATGTCTCTGTCCCTATGCCCCATGCACATAATTTCCCCTCTTTCTGTTACCTTCCTGTGTCCAGATTTCCCCTATCTTCCTCTTCCATACCAATGTGTCTCTTCTTTTCAACCCCATCTAGCTTTTTCCCCTCTTTCTTCCCCCCCCCTTGCTTCTAGCATCTGGCTCACCTGCCTGTCCTTCCCTTTCTTTCCTGCTGTGGGTTTTTCTTTCCGTCTTCATCCCCTTGGCCCAGAATCCTTTTCCCTTTCACTCCCTCCTTCCAATTTGAGCCGGGAACACGAGCGATCGCACGGTCCCCGCAGCCACCACTCGCCTGCCCAATCGATCCTACTGTTTAGCCAGCTCTCTCCCTTCGCCTCACCTTAGTTTGTAGGTTTTGTTTTTCGGCGACATGCACGCTTTCCCAAAGAGCCGCGCACGCGCGGCTGCTCAGTGTTCAATCTTCTGCTCTGCTGCAACTTCCTGTTTCCGGTTGCGTCAGAGCAGAAGATCGAAACTGAACAGCAGCGGGGACCGGGGGAGTCTCATGGGAGCTCTTGCGGGACCCGGCCTGAGGCCTAATCAGTGTCTGCACCGTATGGCACACCAGGTAACATCTCGCGGCACACTAGTGTGCCGCGGAATAGCGGTTGAAAAACACTGCCCTAGGCTATATGATAAGCTGTATTATGGAAAATATTAGCTTTGTATCTATGTTATTTGAATGTTCTAATTTGTGCTTATTAGATTATTAGATGTTCCACAAGTATTATGTCTTCCTCATGTGATTCACGGGGAGGGGCCATTGTTTTTGGCCAATCAAGGACTTCCTTAGACTCCTCCCTAAGGAAGTCCCTGATTGGCTGAGGCACTGGGGCATGATGCACTGGGGCGGGGCCTAAGGCCCCACTCGTTGTCGTTAGAGGCCTGAAGCAGGAAGGACTGAGCACCCTTCCTGCTCCCAAATGTTTAAAGGTATGGGGAAGGGGTGGGCCAGGCCGGGCCGATGGTGGGTTTGCAATGGCAGGAGGGAGTTGGCATCCCTCCTGCCATATTCATTCGTTTGTGTGTGTGCACGTGCGCGGAGAGGGAGTGGGCAGCGTTGGGCCCGATGGCAGTGGCAACGGATTTTGGTTTAGGGGGGGGGGCATTTTTTGGTTCGGGGAGGGGGGGCACTGCCAGGTTAAAACCACGGGCTCGCAATGCTTTTTGCAGAATATATAAAAAAGGATATTTATAAATGGGGGGAGGGGGTATGGAATAAAGTTCTATTTAAAGGTTTAGTCAATAGATAAGAATACAATATTTATATGATATTTTTGATTGAAATGATATTTTTGATTGAAATATTTGTGGGAAGGGTGGGTGGGGAGGGAATAAATTTATGTATTTACGATGACAATAGAAAGAAATTCAAGTGATGTGTAAAAGTTTTAAATGATGTAATATTGTGTACTTGTTGTAAGATGAAAAAATGAATAAAGAATTGGAAAAAAAAAAAGGGCAGGAGAGTCGGCAAGAGTCTTCAGCAGTCGCTTCTTTTCTGATTGGCAAGCCCAATCGGTTTTTCTTAAATTATTTAGTGAATCGCTGCCTTCCTACATTTGCATGCCATTTCCCTCATTTGCATGCATGGATCGGATCAGGTGCAGACAGGATCGGCACAGAGGTTAGTGAATTGGGTCAGAGGAAAATCAGGTCGCGAAGTGATCACAAAGTGGTCGGGACACGATCGGTGTCCTTAGTGAAGCTAGCCCCATGTGTCAAGCTGGGCATACAAGCTTATAGAATGAGAGGGATGGTATTCAGCTGTGAGACCTAAGTCTGCAGAATCAACACCTGGCCAGGCTCAGACCTTAATTGAGCTAATTAACCTCAGTAGGGGCTGCAGTTGCACCCATGACTAGGGAGCATCAGTTCAGAGCTGGGGTTCTCAACCCATTCCTTGGGACACACCCAGCCAGTCAGGGTTTCAAGATACCCACAATAAATATGCATGAGATTGCCTCCATTGTATACAAATCTCTCTCATGAATATTCATTGTGGGTATCCAGAAACCCTGATTGGCTGGGTATGTCCTGAGGACTGGGTTTACAACCCTTGGTTCAGAGAGAAACATACTCATAAGTGCAATGTTCCCAAGTCTAAGCTGAGCAGGCGTCCTCTACTTACAGTTCTACCAGTAGGAGGTGCTATTTCATGATCATATTTTCAATAGGGAGGGGCAGGCAAGCTCTGCAGGACTCCAGCGAGCCTGTCTGTCTTTAGCACTTGAAAACACAATATTTACGTACGACTTCCCACTGGCAGCAATGCTAGGGTTATCATATGGCTCCAGAAAAAGGAGGACGATATTGAGATATCCGGATTTTACTTCCAATGCTTTCAATGGAAGTAAAACCCGGATGTCTCGGTCTGTCCTCTTTTTTTTTTTTCTGGAGCTATATGGTAACCCTAAGCAATGCAGTTGGAGAACCCCCATTCAGAGGGAACTGTACTCATAAGAGAGGTAGGCAAAGGACATTGAAACAGTAGAATCTGAACACTGAGTTTGGGAGTCTAATTAATTGTTGGTCTGTTTTGTCTTTGTTTATATCTATTTTTTTTTTTTTTTTTAATCTTTATTCCTTTTTATTTCTTTCAACAAGTGTACAGTATTATTACAATTAATTTACATAACACACTTGGCATTCTTAAACAATATTGTTATACATGTTTTTATTCCCCCCCCCCACCTCCCACCCTTTTCCATATCAATAAAATATTCCTTCCAAATTTATATATAATTATACATCCCTTTTTGATAATACAATTAATCTGACATGAAATCTGTCCCTCCCCCCATCCTTCTTCCTCAAACACTTTAAACATTTTATTATACCCAGTAATGCACAACAATAAATATCCCATCCTATTACATATATCTCCTTATTTTTCATAACAACATCTTTCCAAAATTTTTCCCTCCCTATCCCTCCCATCCCATCCCATTTCTATATATTATCCCCTAAGGAAAAAGAATAAACTTTACTCGTTATAATATTCAATTAATGGCCTCCACACCTCTTGAAATCTTTTAAAATACCCCCTCTGTATCGCAAAAAA
Source organism: Geotrypetes seraphini (assembly GCF_902459505.1). Lineage (NCBI taxonomy): Eukaryota > Metazoa > Chordata > Amphibia > Gymnophiona > Dermophiidae > Geotrypetes > Geotrypetes seraphini. The sequence continues at coordinate 21,626,637 of NC_047088.1, forward strand.
TCTTTCCATCTTATATATATGACAAACTGAGTTCCACCAAAAATTACAATTCAATCTAGAACAGTCTTTCCAATTAGTTGTTATCTGTTGAATTCCCACTCCCGTAAGAATCAACAATAATTTATTGTTTGCTGCAGATATTTGGCATTTGGCCCTCATACACATTCCAAAAATCACTGTGTCATAGGATAAAGCCACATGACTCTCCATCAACATATTATCTTGATCCCATATTGATATCCAAAATGCCTGAATACATGGACAATAAAATAAAAGATGGTCTAGAGTTCCAACTTCAATTTTACAATGCTAGCATCTATTAGACTTAGAGCAATCCAATTTTTGTAATCTAGTAGGGGTCCAGAATGCTCTATGCAACAAAAAGAACCATGTTTGCCTAATAGATGCTGACATCGTACCTTTAATTCTCCAAGACCAAATACGTGGCCATTGAGATGCATTAATCTGATGCTTAATCTCAATGCTCCAAATATCTCTTAATCCATTTTTAGGCTTCTTATTCAAATAATTAGATATAATTTTATACCACTTTGCGGCCTGGTGACCCAGAAAATCTGCCTGGAAACATAAGAATTCTAAGCTGTAATGATCATTTAAAGATTTCCATTCAGGGAACCCCACCTGAATAGCCTGCTTCAATTGCAACCACTTATAACTTTGTTTTTTATTCAGACCATATTTATGTTGCAATTGTGAAAATTCAAGCATCTTATCATTATCAATTACTTCCGTTAATGATCTTATACCTGCTTTAATCCAATCTTTCCAGACAACCTTAAACCCGCCTATTTGTATCTTGGAGTTTACCCAAATAGTCTGTTGTTTCGATTTTAAAATAGAATCAGTAGTTAATTTGTCTACAAACCTTAATGTTTTCCAAGTATCCATTAATACTCTATTGTCCTTACGTATTCTAGGCACCTTTATACCAAGCAAAAGATCAAGCCTAAGTGGAAAGATAAGTGATCTCTCCACCCTTAACCACTCTGGTAATTGTTCCAAAAGCTCTGGGAGGACCCAATACATACCTTGGCGCATGATATAGGCCTGATGATACCTATAAAAATTGGGAAAATTTACCCCACCCTCCTTAATTGGTCTTTGCAAAGACACTAAAGCCACTCTTGCAATTTTACCCAGCCAAATAAATTTAACCAGAATACTATTTAATTTTTTATAGAAAGACCCCTGAAAAAACACTGGTATCATTCCCAATTGATAGCAAACCACAGGCAAAATCATCATTTTAACAGTTTGTACTCTTCCCCACCAGGACAAATGTAAAGGATTCCATTGCTCACACAATTCTGTAACTTTTTGTAATAAAAATTTTTCATTTATTCTTATTGTCTCTTCAAGTGTTTTATTCAGCCAAATACCTAAGTATTTTATTCCATCCTCTTTCCATATAAAAGGGAAAGTATCAAGTATACCTTTTGTACAATGCACATTTAAAGGTAAAATCTCTGATTTAGTCCAATTTATTTTGTATCCTGAGAAATATATATATCTATTTTTTTAAAACTTGGCTCTTTTGTACTCATTCACTGTTCACCTACCGAACCTCAATAGAACCTGTTCAAAAATACCTTATCCTGATTGGTCTCCCACTACAATCCCTTCCTCCTCACAATAACCTTTACCATTTCTTCTAGTGTGAGTCCCTCAACCCTAGCTCCAGGGAAACCTTATGTGAATGCAAATTGTGACCTCATGGAGGAATGGTGCCTCACCCTGCAGGAGAGGATGGGGGTCACAAACAGAAGCTACTCAAGGAGCCCAGACTGCCTGCCTCATCCTGCTCTATCCTGATATTAGATGAAGCTGGACTTTGTCCAGTTCAAAGATAAACTGATTTTCTTGCACTGTAGGGAAGGTGATTATCCTTCTCCGAGTGCCTATTAAATTGAGATTCCCAAAGAAGTGAGAAGTTTGGCTACATTCCGTTTTCTCGAAAATTCAGAATCTGACAGCACGCAGAGTTGGTTTTGTGTGAAACAGAAAGTTACCGTCTCAATGTTGCTTTCTTCCACCTCTCCAAAGTCCGAGCTGGCAAATATTCTTGCTGAGCTAATGCCGTCTCTTTCTGAAGAGATAAAGCTGGTCCGATTACTAGGAAGAAAACACACAGAGGAGGTCAAGAAGCATGTCACAGATGCTCTGTAAGACAGCCAAAATCTGACACTGCACATATGCTAAAAAACAGAAAGCAGAGCCAAACAAAAAACACCCTACAGCTGGACCCCTGGGCAAAACAAAGCACCCCTGATTAAGAGAATTAGCAACTCCTCACGTCAGCAGTAGGCTAGTTTTGAGGGACAGTGGGCTGAAAAACAGGAAGGCCACGGTTCAATTTTTGCTTCTCTCATTAACAATTGATGACCCTTGGGCAATTTAAGTTACTATACGCTGCCTCTGATACAAACTTTAGGACTACATTTACTAAAAGATGCTTCAGATTTACCACATGCTAACATGGGTGTGTTATTTACTGCAGGGACCATTTTCTGAGGTGGGACAAGGATTACCAGACATCCGGGAAAACCCAGACATTCCTCTTTTTAGAGGACTGTCTGGGTGCTCGGACGGACTTTCCAAAACCTAGAAGTTTGGCCGGGTTTTGGAAAGCTCTGTTCATGTATGGAGGGCCTTTGAGCATGTGCAGATGACGTTGCATACATCCATGCATGCTTGGAGGCCTTCAGACGTAGCCCGGAGGGCAGGGATTAAACAAAGAGGCTTGCTGAGGGCAGAATGGGGCAGGGTTAGAGGCAGAAGATGGCGGGGCTGGGGCAGAACAAGGCAGATCTAGGAGCGGAATGGGGCATGGCCATGCATCCGGGATTTTTGGACACAAAATCTGGTAACCCTAAGTGGGACCCATTTACTACTAATACATGTTATAACTACACAGTAATGCATTTTAGTAAAGCTTATTCATAGATTGCAAGAATAAATAATGGGATTTGATATGCCACCTTTCTGTGGTACAATTCAAGTGGGAACGGAAATACCTTCTTTAACTTGCCTTGAGCTTTGGAAAGCTGAGAAATGAAATCTAAAACTCCAAGATGTAACTTAGCCACTTTACCCCTAATTCTGTAATCTTACTCCTGGATAATATATATACTAGTTTTTTTAGCCCATTACATTAATGGGTGCTAGAATATATGTGTAGACTTAGGCATTTCTTTCTTTCTGTCTTTCTTTCTCTCTCTCTCTGCCCCCTTTCTTTCTTTATGTCTCTCTCCCTGCCCCCTGCCTGCCTGTCTTTCTTTCTGTCTTTCTTTCTTTGTCTCTCCCCCTATCCAGCAGCACCCCTTCCCTGCTCCCCTGTCTAGCAGTAGCCCTTCTTCCTTCCTTTTACCTCCCCCCTGTCCAGCAGCACCCCTTCCCTGCTCCCCCTGTCCAACAGTAGCCCTTCTCACTTCCTTTTACCTCCCCCCTGTCCAGCAGCACCCCTTCCCTGCTCCCCCTGTCCAGCAGTAGCCCTTCTCCTTTACTTTTACCTCCCCCCTGTCCAGTAGTACCCCTTCTCTGCTCCCTGTCCAGCATCCACTAGGCTGGGCAGTCTTGGGGCTTTTGCTAGGCTGGCCCGCCTCACATTATCAAAGTGGGCCAGCCTAGCGAATGCCCCGTGGCTGCTTGATGAAACCGCGGCTGCTGCCGCTGCTGGTCCAGGGGTGAGAAGAAGAGGCATCTGAGCAGTGGCAGAATAATCAGAAGGCAGAAAGTCAGTCGGTGTTGGAGATCGGGGCACGAAATCAGCTGAGGCAGGCACTGTGCATGCGTGGCACAGAAGCACAGATTACGAAACATGGGCGCACAGAGATTGAAGTGTGCATGCGCGCTAAGGGTTTTATTATAGTGGATGACATTCAATTTGGCCACTGAAATTTTGGCGTGGAGCGAGGATGCACACACACAAATAAATTAATGAGCCATTAAAGTGCAAAAAATTGGCTGTGCATGCCATGATAGCATCACGATTGGATTATTGTAATGCATTCTACACTGGTCTGACTGCAAAGGGTCTGCACCAGCTCCAATGGATTCAGAATGCCGCGGCAAGACTAATAGAAGGCTGTAAGTGAAATGACTACATCACACCATTTTCGCAAAAACTTCACTGGCTATTAGTACAATACAAGGCTAAATTTAAAACTCTGTATCTGATCTTCAATGCCCTCAAAGGAAATGGCTCAGAGTACTTGAAGAACACCTTCAAGGTCACTAAGGAGTAACTCTAAGCACACCCTCTCCAAAGGACATCACATATGATGTGATATGCACTGAGCTTTCTCCGCAGTAGCCCCCACACTCTGGATTGCACTTCCTGAAAGGCTTCACTTAACACAGTGTATCACAGACTGTGTGCCGCAGCACACCTGTGTGCTGCCCGAGATTCCAGGTGTGCCGCGAGACGCCGGGAAGGAGGAGAAGCACTGACTGCCTGCCTACAGGATGTGCCTCTCGCGGTGAGCACATCCTGTAGGCAGTCAGCTGGCGCCAGCGCCTCTCTGTGTTTGTTCGCTTCCAGCACCCCCCACTGGTGGCTCAGGGCCCCCTGTCTGTAGGGCCTTTGCGCATGCGCGTGACATCATAGCATCGACGTCCGCACACTTCCAGATGCCCTCGAGCCGTGGCCACCAGTTTAGTATGAAAGCCTGTCTCTTCAACCAGGCCTTTAATGGAAGAAGTAACTAACTTGCTAGTCACGCACATGTCATATAGCAGGACATGTTTATAATGATAATAATAATAATTTATTTCTTATATACCGCTATACCGTGAAGTTCGAAGCGGTTTACAATAAAGATACATTTGACAGTACATGGGATAGAAATGGTTTACAATAAAGATACATTTAGTCAGTACATGGAATGCAAGTGGTTTACATTAAAGATTCATTTTGTCAGTACATGGGATACAAGTGGGTTACAGTAAAGATATCTTTTGTCAGTACATGGGATACAAGTGGGTTACAGTAAAGATATATTTTCTCAGTACATGGGATGCAAGTGGGTTACAATACAAGTGGTTTACTATCAAGGTGCATTTTGTCAGTGTAAGGGATACAGGTGGGTTACCATAAAGATACATTTAGTCAGTACATGGGTTACAATAAAGATATGTTTTGTCAGTACATGGGGTGCAGGTGGGTTACAATAAAGATACATTATGTCAGTACATGAAATTCAAGGTGGAAAGTATAATTAGTTTTGGGCCTTGGAATTAGGGGGCGAGGTGGAAGGGTCATGGCGAGGAAGAGTTGGGTATGGGAATTTAGAATTTGTTAAACAGTCGAGTTTTCAGGGATTTTCTAAAGTCTGCGTATGAAGTGGCCTCAAGTATGGGCTTTCCAAGCCATGTGTTCAACCTAGTTGCCTGGAATGATAACATTCTATCTAGAAACTTTTTGTATTGGTAAGACTTCAAGGAGGGGTAATTAAATAGGTTTGTTCTGCGAGTGCTCTTGTTGGACTCGTTGGGGGAGAACTGGGAGATTAGGTAAACTGGAAGAATCCCAAAGACAGCTTTGTAGCAAAAACAAGCAAACTTGAAGAGGACTCTGGATTCTGCGGGTAACCAGTGGAGTTTCTGATAATAAGGGGAAATGTGTTCCCATTTTTTAAACCGTGGATTAGTCAGATTGCGGTGTTCTGAATTAATCTCAGCTTGTTGAGGTTCTTTTTATAAGCTCTTAGGTATATGATGTTACAATAATCTAGGGTGCTTAAGATGGATGATTGTACTAGTAAACGGAAGGACTTTTCATCAAAAATTTTTTTAATAGTGCGAAGTTTCCAGAGGACCGAAATACATTTTTCAAACAGTAGGGTTGTGTGGTTTTCCAGGGTTAGGTGTTTGTCAAGTGTTACCCCCAGAATCTTTATGGTTTGGTCAATTTTGTATTCTCGGCTCTGTAGATGAATTGAATTTTCTTTTATCTTTTCGTTGGGTGATGCCAGGAAGAATTTGGTTTTTTTCTGTGTTGAGTTTCAGTTTAAAGGCCATCATCCAGCGCTCTATTTGATTTAGGATGTTGGTTAAGGAGTTGGAGAATTGTGACGTTAGGGCGGTTAGCGGAGTTTATCCACTCCTACCCTAGCTGAGATCATTTTTAAGCACCATTCTGACCTCAGATGCAACTTCTTTAAATTAATCCCTTATTTTCTTATTCCTGCTACTCTATCTTATCTATCTTCAAGATCTATCTTTGCTTACACCCTAGGATGCCTATTAAAATGTTTTATTGCATATTGTGTTGACATTGTAATGCAGCATATATATGAAAAGAGTGGTGTGATTACAGTTAATGAGGTTGGATATTTACGTATTTGAAAGTTTATTATATATATCTATAAAGGTACCATTATTTTTGATATTTGTTAAAATATTGAGGTACAGATTAGAATATTTCTTTAGGGCCAGATTCTATAAACGGTGCCGGTAATGGCGGCCACCTAGTAACAGCCGCCAATCAGGTGTTAATCACGTCCCGGCACTGTAGAATCACAGCTGTTTTGTAAAATAGGCACCTTAAACGTAGGCCAGCATTTTAAAGGCCTACATTTAAGGCGCCGGTCTCACACCTACGGAGGCGCATAGGGATGCCTACGGATGCAAACCACACCCCTGCCAAACTTAGGCATCCCTATGCACCTTTGTAGGCATGAGACTGGTGCCTTTAAAAAAAAACAACTGAAGGCGCTGTTCTAACATGCCCCCTGATTGGTCAGTTAGGCAGTGGTAGGGCAGCATGTGGGATTGACCCATCTAAGGACATGCTAAGGCCATGTTTTACCGCAGTGTGGCAAAAGTGCCTCTATACGTGGAGAAAATGGAAGTGACTTGCCCAAAATCACAAGGAGCAGCAGCCAAATTGGAACTGGACTTTCTTAGCTATCAGCCATTAGGCTACTCCTCCACTCTGCCTATACACATGCCTCCTGATAAAATACATGCCATCAAAACATGGTGCATACACTGTTAATGTGTACCCCTGCAGCCTAAAATTAGGTGTCCCCAGTGGTACAGTAAGGAGGATGCGGGATGGGGGGGAGGGAGAAGTCCGCCCTGGGTGTGGTCTTCCTAAAGGCACTGCACCCTTCCTCCTCTCTGCCCCCCCAGCTCCTCAACTTACCTTACCCTGTATCTTTTTTACATCCCCGGCGCGAGGCTGGTGCCCGCGTCGGCATTGGCACTCTCTCTGACATTACTTCCGGGACTTGTGCCTATGAAGTGACATCAAAGGACATTAACATGCTGCTCGTGCCAGAGAAGTTAAAAAGGTACGGGGAAAGGGAAGGGGTCGTCTGCACGGCGCCCCTACCCCAGACGCCGCTCACACTTACTAGGCCACTGGGCAGCCCTTCATATAGTTACATGGTTTATGGTAGCAGGCAGCTGTTATTTATCCCTGAAGAAACGACTGAGGGAGGGGTTTGCTTCTCAGTCCCATTTTTGTACATTTTTATTCAGGCCTTGGCATGCTTCTGCTATCAAATGCAACTCAAACATATTTTTTTTCCTGTATTTCCCAATGGCCTGCAAGCTAATTCTTCCAAGGAGCGCCTGAAATTCAGAACCAGCTATACAGCATCAACAGTTTGACACAGCTACAGTGTCTTTGCCAGCGAATCAGCCCAGCTCAGTCTTACAAACATGTAAACAGCTCCACCTGCTCTTCGGCTAAGAGTGTAGCAGCCCGGCAGTGCTATTATGAAGAGCTCCGTCTAAGTAGTCTGAAAACACTCCATTAAGAATTCAGAGGAGAAATGCCTGGTAGTGTCTGTGACAGTATTTGAAACCACCTCCCCCCCAAAAAAAACAAAACCCATATGTTCGGTTTTCTAAGAGGACGTCATGTTTTCCGTAAAGTAAACTCTCAGTTACCCAGCACTCATGGGGATTGGTAGATGCAAACAGGCAAATTACTACAGGGTATTTTAATGCGTACCGAGGTGTTTTTTTTGGCATACTAAGCCCACGTTTCGGCTCAGTGCACCTTACTAAAAGGCCCCCCTAAATTTGCACATGAGGCAATGGAGTGACTTGCCCAAAGTTCTAAAATCTAAGTAACCTTCACAATTTCAGACTCTGCATATTAATGTGCCTCCGCCAGCCACTAGACTATCAGGCCAGGCAGAGTAGGTCTGAGGGTGAGGTGAGGGGAGTGGGAATCAAAACTGAAACTGTTAGCCGGGACCTGCTTAACATGTACTGTGAGAGCCAGATATTCAATGATGCAACATTGGGGTTACCATACTTTATCATCATAACATCCCGGACGTATGGCTACACCCCATTCTGCCTCTATCCCTGCCTCGTTCCGCTCCCACAAAGCCATGTCTCTTTTGTCCCGACCTCCGGGTTGCGTCTGGAGGGCCTCCAGAATGCGTGGATGCGTGCGATGTCATCCGCACATGCTTGTTGAAGGCCCTCCAGACATGGCTGGAGCGCGGGGCTTTCCAAAACCCGGACAAACTACCGGATTTTGGAAAGTCCGTCCAGGCACCCGGATAGCCCTCTTAAAAGAGGATATATTCGGGTTTTCCCGGACGTCTGCTAACACAAATGGTCGGCAATTAAATAAAAAACAACCACCGACTGCTGCTGGCTGAATACTGACCAGGAAATGGAGAACCATTTCATTTAAAGTTGCTTAAGACCCATCTGTTTGGTCAAGCTTTTTTTAAACTAATATCCTACTTCTTTTTTTGGTGTCAGGTCAAAAGCGTGCCGGGACAAAGGCGCGAGCGGACAATTGAGCGCAGCACGGAGGCGCGCGCCGAAGAAAATTACTGTTTTTAGGGCTCCAACGGGGGGGGGGGGCTTAATACACATCGCGCCACTTTGTGGGGGCATTGTGGGGGGTTTGGGGGGTTGTAACCCCCCAAATTTTACTGAAAACTTCATTTTTTCCCTGTTTTTAGGGAAAAAGTTAAGTTTACAGTAAAATGTGGGGGGTTACAACCCCCCAAACCCCCCACAACGCCGGCGCGATTTGTATTAAGTAAACTGGGGGTGCTCCCCAACAAAACCCCCGTCGGAGACCCTAAAAACAGAAATTTTCTTCGGCGCGCGCCTCCGTCTTGCGCTCAGTTGTCGGCGCGCACCTTTGTCTTCCGCGTTGTTGTCTATGAACCCTTTTTTTTTCCCCCAATTCTTTATTCATTTTTTCATCTTACAAGTACACAATATTACATCATTTAAAACTTTTAAACATCACTTGAATTTCTTTCTATTGTCCTCGTAAGTACATAAATTTATTCCCTCCCCACCCACCCTTCCCTCAAATATTTCAATCAAAAATATCATAAATATTGTATTCTTAATTATTGATGAAACCTATAATAAGAACATTATAACATCCCCCCTCCCCCCTATATATAAAATTACTGTCAGTGGAAAATGATGTCTTATCATTACAATAATTTGCCAATGGTCCCCAGATCTTTTTAAAATTATTATAATTCCCATTCTGCAAAGCAATTACTCTTTCCATTTTGTAAATGTGGCACAACGAATTCCACCAGAATGTATAACTAAGATTATAGTAATTTTTCCAATTACTGGTGATATGTTGCATGGCGACTCCTGTCATTATCAATAGAAGTTTGTTATTACTTGATGAAATTTGACTTTTTGTTCTCATTGACTTACCGAACAGAATAGTATCATATGATAATGCTACATGGTTTTCTAATAAACAATTTATTTGAGACAATAAAATATTAAATGATCTAAGGTCCCTGCTTCCAGATTGCAATGCCAGCATCTATTAGACTTAGAGCTATCCAACTTTTGCAATCGAACTGGGGTCCAAAATGCTCTATGTAACAAAAAGAACCAAGTTTGTCTCATAGATGCGGACACTGTACATCTCATTCTCCAAGACCAAATTCGTGGCCATTGAGATGCAGAAATCTGATGTTTAATCTCAATGCTCCTGTCTCTAAGACCATTCTTTGTTTTTTTATTCATACCACTGTGCGGCTTACTGTCCCAAGAAGGATCCGCCTGAAAGCATAAGAACTCCAGACTATACTTTACTTTCTGAATATCATCATTTTTGCAGGTTATCAGATTTGTGCTACTTTATTGAAGTAATTTAGTAGATGAGCGGTTGAGATGTATTTTTTAGGTAGAGATGGTATAATCTTATGATTTTTGCTGATGTATGTGATTTTTAAGATGTCCAGATTCTGAAATGTGTATTTAATACTATGAGTCGCCTTGGATAAAGGCGGATTAAAAACGTTTTAAATAAATTTCACACAAGCCACCTTAAGTGAGATTTGAACCAGCTGCCTAGAAGGAAAATGCTCTGTCATACTGTAATATTATCCTGAGCCACACAGTGGGGGGGGGGAGGGGGGAGTGAAGAAGTGCAAACGCAGAGGCTACTCACTAAGGCACGGTCCAGGTCCTGGTCAAGGCAGGATGCTCTCTAATTGTCGAAAGACTTCTCAGGTCCAGGGGAGGTGGACGCACTGCAAACACAGAGGCATGAAATTAAGTCAGCTGTGAAAGAGTTCTCCAAATAAAAAGCACAACACAGACGTTGGCTGTGGACAAGGAAATAAAATGTTTAGTTCCTTTTTCGCTGCTTTGGCCTTTTCTCTTGATTGTCATTTTTGGTTTTGGTTTGTTTCACACGTTCATTTTCATCAATTACTTTTTAGGCAAGTTAAAACTTTTTTAGTGTGCTTTAATCAAGACCATAACAGTTGCCGTACTGCAGGGGTGTCCAATGTCGGTCCTCGAGGGCCGCAATCCAGTCGGGTTTTCAGGATTTCCCCAATGAATATGCATGAGATCTGTGTGCATGCACTGCTTTCAATGCATATTCATTGGGGAAATCCTGAAAACCCGACTGGATTGCGGCCCTCGAGGACCGACATTGGACACCCCTGCCGTACTGGGACAGACCGAAGCCTAGTATCCCGTTTTCAACCGTGGCCAACCCAGGTCCCAAGGACCTGGCAAGATCCCAAGCAGTAAAACAGATTTTATGCTGCTTATCCTAGGAATAAGCAGTGGATTTCCCCCAGTCCATCTCAGTAATGGCTTATGGACTTTCATTTTAGGAAATTATCCTAACCATTTATAAACCCAGCTAACTGCTTTCACCACATTCTCCGGCAATGAAATCCAGAGTCTAATTATATGTTGAGTGAAGAAATATTTTCTTTGGTTTGTTTTAAATCTACTACTAAGTATTTTCATCACATGCCTCCTAGTCCTAGAACTTTGAAAAGAGTGAACAAGCGATTCACAACTACTCGTTCCACTCCACTCAGTATTTTTTAGGCCTCTATCATAAGTCCCTTGAGCCGTCTCTTCTCCAGAAGAGCCCTATCTGCTTTAGCCTTTTCTCATAGGGAAGCCGTCCCATCCTTTTGATCATTTTTGTCACCCTTCTCCGTACCTTTTTTAATTCCTCTAGATCTTTTTTGAGATACGGCGAGAACTGTACACAGTATTTAAGGTGCAGCCATACCATAGAGCGATACAAAAGCATGATGTCATTTTCATCTTGCTTTCCATTTCTTTCCTGATAATTCCTAACATTCCATTTGCTTTCTTAACGGATAGCTTAATGTGCGCTAAATTGATTTAGTGCACAAAAATTTTTTTGCAGGCATGCTATCTTACAGAATGCATGCTAACGACTGCAGATTCCTAGCACAGACATGGAAGTGCAACAAATGATTTGAGAATTTCTTCGGAAGGTAGAGGAGATATAGTATCTGCTGGAGCCATGAGGTGAGCATTCTGCACATTTACGAGGGGAGGAATGCTACAAATGGCGCCAAAGGTTAGGTGATGTAAAGATCCACCCTAAACTAGTATTCTGGAGAGGGTCCTCTGCGCAGCGAAGCATCCTTTACAGAATACAGTCAAACCTCGGTTTGCAAGTGTTTTGCAAGACGAGCAAAACACTCCCGCAAACCTTAACTCGCGAAATGAGTGTTGACTCACTAAAAGAGCTCTCAGCTATGGTGGCCCAGGGGAGGGTACCTGCCTTTGGGTGCTGCAGCCCTTATAGCGTGGTGGCTTCCTTCCATCGGGGTCCCCGTGTGGCTGCCCTCCCGCTTCGGCTGATGCCTCTGCCTCCCGGCTTCCGATTCAAGCCGGCCCCCATCCTGCAGAAGCATGCGCAGGACCTCTCAACTCCTGAGTCAAGCTGGCCGCCACTCCAACAACACGCGCACCACGTACAAGCACGCAGCACATCTGGGAGGCGCTGGTGAATGGCAGAGGCATCGGCCGAAGCAGGAGGGCAGCCGCAAGGGGACCCCGAGGGAAGGAAGCCACCACGCTGAAAGGGTTGCAGCACCCACAGGCAGGTACCCACCCCTAGGCCACCATAGCAAAGTTTGGTTGTAGAACAAATCTTCTGAGTTTGCATTATGGCTTATGGGGAACTTTGCTTTGATATACGAGTGCGTTGGCTTACGAGCATGCTTCTGGAACTAATTATGCCACTAGCTTAGAGTGGATCGCATGCCTAACTTTGGATGTGGCAACTTAAACCTTCTGAAACCTGGTGTAAATGCTGTTGTGCAGCTAATGGCAGCTGGGCGTGTAAATGACCCTAATCTATAATAGATTGTGAGCCCACCGGGACAGACAGAGAAAAATGCTTGAGTACCTGAATAAATTAATGTAAACCATTCTGAGCTCCCCTGGGAGAACAGTAGAGAAAAATAAATAAAGATGATGTGGAGCCATGAAACAAGTTATTCCACACTTTTCTTGCCCCCTTTTTGTTTCAATGAGGCAAATGCATCTAGTAAATAAGCACAAGTATAGGGGAACCAAACCATTGTAACATCACTGATGAGGCTGGCTCTTAGGTATTGGTGGAATGAGGCATTATGACATCACAATATAAGGGAGTGCTGAAAAGTTCTGAGCCCAACCAAGAAGAGAATGGGGAGAGTGTGGTGTAATTGTTAAAGCTACAGCCTCAGCACTTAATCCCCCCCCCCATTTCCCCAGGTACATTAGAAAGGTTGTGAGCCCACCAGAACAGACAGGGATAAATATTTGAGTATCTGAATCAATTAATGTAAACCGTTCTGAGCTCCCTGGGAAGAACAGTATAGAAAACTGAATGAATGAATAAATAAATATAGTATTTAATTTTGGGGATTGCCCCTGACCTGGCCATGCCTATTTCTGAGTTCCATACTGTAAAACCTAGAGGCGCATAGATTGCAAGGCAGATCCATGCGCAAACCCAAATGAATGCCAATAAACACCAATTACTGTATCATCATTTGCTTGGCAGAGATGGAACGTTGTGGAAGCACCCGCTGACATAGAGATTGAAGAGTTTGAAGACAGTTGGACGGCAGGAACGCTCTCATGAGGACTGTGTCCAGCACCGCTCCAATGAATTGAAGTCTTTGAGTGGGGATGAGATGAGATTTGGGTAGATTGATCTTGAACCCTAGAAGTTGTAGAAACAGGATGGTTTGGTTGGTGGCCAGGAATACTGTCTGAGATGAATTGGCCTTGATTAACCAATCGTCCAGGTAAGGAAAGACCTGAAGGTGGTGAGAACGTAGATAGGCAGCCACCACAATCAGACATTTGGTGAACACTCTTGGAGAGGAGGCAAGACCGAAGGGCAGCACCTTGTATTGGTAATGACAATGATTGATCATGAAGCGGAGGTACTGTCTGGAGGCCAGATTGACCAGGATGTGAGTATATGCCTCTTTGAGATCGAGGGAGCATAGCCAGTCGCTTTGATTGAGAAGAGGGTAAAGAGTGGCCAGAGAAAGCATCCTGAATTTCTCTTTGACCAAGCATTTGTTGAGATCGCGAAGATCTAGGATGGGTCTGAGATCTCCTGTTTTTTTGGGGACCAGAAAATAACGGGAGTAGAATCCCTGCCCCTTTTGATCTAGAGGAACTTCCTCTATGGCATTCAGAAGGAGGAGGGATTGAACCTCTTGAAGAAGGAGGGAAGACTGAGGAGTGTTCGAAGCAGACTCTCTTGGCAGACTTTGGGTAGGAAGAGTCTGGAAGTTGAGAGAGTAGCCGTGGCGGATGATGTTGAGGACCCACTGATCTGAGGTGATGATTTCCCAACGGCTGATGTAAAAAGCAAGACGCCCTCCTATGGGTCGTGGAAGATGGGCAGATGGTAGAACACTGGCTATGTCCTGGAGAACCAAGTCAAAAGGGTTGGGAAGACTTTTGTGGAGGAAGAGGCTTCACCTGTTATTGTTGTTGTTGCGCTGGCCTATGGGGTCTGCCTTTGTTGTTGTCGCTGACGCCTAGGCTGTTGAGGAGCTGGTGGCAAAGGACGAGCCACGTAGCGGCGTTGGTAGGCTGATTGCTGCCGAAAAGGTCTGGTAGGTGGGGTCTTCTTTTTTGTTTTGAGGAGAGTATCCCACCTAGTCTCATGGGCTGAGAGCTTTTGGGTAGTGGAGTCCATGGATTCTCCAAAGAGCTCATCACCTAGGCAAGGCGCATTAGCCAGTCGATCTTGATGGTTGACATCAAGTTCTGAGACCCTGAGCCATGCCAGACGACGCATGGCCACCGACATGGCCGTGGCTCGAGAGGTCAGCTCAAAGGTGTCGTAGATCAACCGGACCATGAATTTGCGAAGTTGTAAAAGTGATGAAGAAGTTTGGCGAAAGGCAGATCTCTTGCGGTCAGGGAGGTACTTTTCAAAAGCAGTCAGATTTTGAATGAAATGCTTCGGATAAAAGGAGAAATGAAAAGCATAATTCCCTGACCTGTTGGCCAACATCGCATTCTGGTACAACCTCTTGCCAAATTTATCCATGGCCTTACCTTCTCTGCCAGGAGGGACTGAGGCGTACACATTAGCTCCCGTGGATTTCTTTAAAGTGGATTCCACCAAGAGAGACTCATGTGGAAGCTGTGGTTTGTCAAAGCCAAGAATGGGGATGACTTTGTATAAGGAGTCCAATTTGCGGGGAGCTCCTGGGATGGTTAAAGGCATCTCCAGATTCTTGTAAAAAGTCTCTCTCAAGATATCATGGAGAGGCAATTTGAGAAATTCCCTTGGAGGCTGGTCAAAATCCAGTGCATCAAGAAACGCTTTGGATTTTTTGGACTCAGCCTCCAAGGGAATAGAGAGAGAGTCACACATCTCTTTCAGAAATGAGGTGAAAGAGGTGGCATCTGGTTTAGAGGATGGATCCAAAGCAGAAGGATCCTCGTCACCAGATGAACATTCCCCCTCAGAGAGAAGAGGCTCTTCCGAGTCACCCCACAGATCAGGATCCCTAACTTGGAAGCTGCGGTCTCGGGACTCCGGTGTGGAGGGTTCCAGATGTCGAGTTTTGTGTGTCGACTTACCCGACCTCTGGGAAACGGTACCGGGAGATGCTAGGGTCTGTGTCGGTGCCGAAGTTTGCACAGCCTGATGTAAAGACCTCGGTTCTGGTGCTAAAATCGGCATGGATACCGATGAAGCAGAATGGACCGGTACCGACAAAGTGGATGCAGATAAAAGGGGCTGCTCCACTGTCGGTACCGGTGGCTCAGACCGGACCGGGACTGGAAGGCTCGGTGTCAAGAGTGCAGGAAGGAAGTGTTGCAACTGTTCCTTGAGCTGCACCTGGAGGACGGCCGCAATTCACTTGTCCAGCGAAGGCACCGGTACCGCTTTTTTCTTTTGCGGTACCTTTGGTGCCGCTCTACACTCCGAAGAGGAGGAACCCGAGGTCGAGGGGCTCACCTCAATCGGTGCGGAGCGCTTCCGCGGGTGCCTCGAGGTCGGCAGGACTGGGCTCGCTGCTACTGAGACCGGAGGACGCTCCAGCGGGGAAGGCTTCTTAGCCGGCTTACCTGGAGGTTGCGACGCCGGCGTGGTGTTGCGCGGTGTCGACGAGGTGGGTGCCGACTGAGACGGGGCCGATTTCGGGGCCGGTGCCGCAGAATCAGACATATCGGCACCAAACAATAACCGTTGCTAGATCTGACGGTTTTTCAAGGTTCTCTTTTTTAAAGTGGCACAGCGGGTGCAGGTGGACGCCCGATGGTCAGGACCCAGGCACTGTAAGCACTAGTTATGCGGGTCGGTGAGAGAAATGGGCCGTGCGCACCGCTGGCACTTCTTAAACCCGGGTTGGGGGGGCATGAAAGTAAAAACGGCTTCTACCAAATCGAAGGCCGAGACCTCGATGGTGGCAGTAGGCCCCGCTGGGGCAAACCTGAAGAAAGAAAAGAAAAAAGAAACTTCTTTTTTTTTTTTTTTTTTTTTAATATAAGAAAATTAATAAAAGAAAAAGGAAATACAATTTCCGAAGAGGTTTTCGCGAGCGGGAAGACGATCAGGAAAAAAGTTTTCAACAGCCATTGAAAAGTGCGTCTTCTTAGCTCCACGGAAACTAAGAAACTGGGGACCGCGCGCCTCTGTCGGGCGGGAAGGCACTCGCGCGTGCGCGGTGCGGCCTACTAGAACTTTCCAAGTTCTTAGAGTGCAATCACTCTAAAATTGTCCGTACCGGGGCTCCGTCGGTGCCGTCACCCATCAGTCAAGAATATGCTGCCTGCTTGTCCTGGGATAAACTTTTTTTCTGTTCTTATTTATTTACTGATTTCTTTGCTTGTAATTTTATAAACTTTCCTCTTTCTACAAGGCTACATTGTGGTTCTGTGGGGGGAAAAAGAGCTTGAAGATCAATCCTTAATGCCACCTTTCCCTGTTTTAAGGTCACAAACACTGGCAAACACATTGTTAGTTCCAAAACATTTGCTTCCTCTCAGCCTGCGAAGACAATGAACCTGTCCGACACGGGACTATTTCTCAGACAGTGGATGAAGCAGAAAATTGCTGATCATCTGTTCCTTACACCTGCAAGGCAGTAAAACAATTTTCCTAACATATTTGTTTTGGTAATGATGATGCCAGCTCAGCCTGATCCTGCAGCTTTGCTGAGCAAGTCTGGTTCACAGGCTATTCACAACAAGTCTATAGGAAGGATATGTATGAACGCAATTTTCAATGTCTGATTGCGACTTTGGAGTCATCCTTGATTCCAACCTCTCATTTTCTATACACATACTACAAACTGCTAAGGCCTGTCGCTTCTATCTCTACAACATCACCAAAATTCACCCCTTCCTCTCTGAGCACACTACTCGGACCCTTGTCCTCACTCTCGTAACCTCATGCTATATTGCAATCTACTTCTAACTGATCTTCCCCCCTGCAATCTGTGCAAAACTCTGCTACATGATTCATCTTCTTCCAATCTCTCTACACTCATGTCACCCCTTTCCTTAAATCACTTCACTGGCTCCCTATCTGCCTTCGCTCAAGCTCCTATCGCTGAGCTACAAGTGTGTTCATTCTGCTGCTCCTCAATATCTCTCCTCTCTCAGAGAACTCCGTTCCTCAGTTAATCTACTCTTAGCTGTACCCTTCTCCTCGTCTGCCAATTCCAGATTTCGTTCCTTTCATCTAGCTGCCCCCATGCCTGGAATAAATTACCCGAGACTGTCCCTTCCCTTGTTTAAAAGCAGAATGAAAACCCACCTTTTTGATATATAGCCTTCAATCCACAACCCTACTCTCCTCTGCCCAGCAAATTAACCATCTGTCTTGTCTGTTTAGACTGTAAGCTCTTTCAAGCAGGGACTGTCTTCTTTGTGACTCTGTACAGCGCTGCGTATGCCTGGTAGCGCTATAGAAATAATTAATAGTAACAGCAGTAGTGTTCAAAAAAAGCCAAGGGAGCAGCCACCAAAGGCTATATAAGAAGTCTGAAGTTCTTTTCACCTTCTGCAATGCTACTCTTTACCGTGAATAACCTACAACAATGTTCCCTCCAATGGCGGGTGGAGCTTCAATATTGTGCTTGGCTAGGGGCAGGCAGGTTCCTTGAAGTCCTACAGATCTTGTCGGTCCCTCTCTAATGAAAATTTGACATTGAAACAGCGTCTCTTATTGGTAGGACTGCCATTCAGCCTAGAGGGAACAGTGACCTACACCTCCACAGAATACAACGCCACACAAATACACGTTATATAATATAAACCTAGATTTGTACTGAATAGTATAATCATCGCTATCACTACTATTAGTAGACTCTCTTGATTTATCTTCTCGCTTATTTATTTATTGATCTATCTATCTCTATCAGAAGTCTTTCTCCAACTTGTAACCCGTTCTGGGCTCTTTTAGGAGGACGGGCTAAAAGAAGTGATTAAATAAATAAATTTTACTATTCGGCCGAATACTGAATATTGATAATGGGCAAATAATAAGAAAAGCAAGGTAAAATCAGAGATCAAGTGTTTATTTCAGTAGGATTTAGAACAGTAGAGCCCCAGGTTAATCGTATTCAAATTTATTATTCAGCCAAATTCTTGGGGGGAGGGAGGGAGGCTGTTTTCTTGTTTCTTGATTTTAGTTCATATCTTTAAAGTCTTCCTGAAGAATTCACGTGGATGGCTTTACATTGTCTGTTATATTAATGGCTCTTGTGATTCTTTTGTGTTTTGTTTATGGAAAAATAAAAAACTTTATATAAATTTTTTTAAAAATTACTATATAAATCTAAAAAAAAAAATTACTATTCAGCTGAATACAAATACTGTGTTTGAGGCCAAATCGAATCAAATACAAACATTTGGTATAGCTCTATTATTTATTTATTTAAAATTTTTCTATACCGCTTAAGAACTAAACAGTTCACATGAGTTAAAACAAACATAATTATTATGACAAACTAAAATCTTAAAATCAACAGGGGAGTACTCGACAGCAGTGCTTTTCAACCCAGTTTTTGAGGCATACCACATCCAATCAGAGCATTTATCTTGCCAGCCTGCAGTGAAATGCTCTACTGCTGATCAATAAAAGGAGCTCTTAATGAGCCATTATCAGTAATTAGCCGTTAACTACTGATGTTAATTGGCTCTAATTTGGATTTGCGCACGGATCTGGCTACATGTGATTCTGTAACGATCCATGCTCAAATCCTTTCGTGCACAATAGAGAACAACATGGGGACAAATTTTTCCCCATCTCTGCAGGAACTCAATTTCTCCGCCCCATCCACGTGAGTTTTGTTGCTGTTCTTGTCCATTCCTGTAAGCTCTGCCTTAACTGCTCAAGCCTCGAACACTTATGGTTTTAAATTGTTTGAGGCTTGTGCAGATGAGGACGGAGCTTAGGCATTGGTGGAATGAGACATTATGACATCACAATCTGAGCTCTAGAATGTTGCCACTTATGATTTTGAAGTGTTTGAGGCTTGTGCAGATGAGGACAGAGCTTAGGCATTGGTGGAATGAGGCATTATGACATCACAATCTGAGCTCTAGAATGTTGCCACTTATGATTTTGAAGTGTTTGAGGCTTGTGCAGATGAGGACGGAGCTTGCAGGGATGGGGCAGGGACATTCTCTAGCACACAACCCAAAGGGGGGGTATGGCTATGGGAAAGATATGGGTGGGTCAGGGGCACTACAAAGTATTACACACAATGTTACAGAATTTAAGGGCTACACAAGTTGCACGCTAGGATTTACACCAGGTTTCAGCTGGGATAAGTCCTCATGCCTAAAGTTAGGCACTGGAATATGTGCTGACTACGAGCACCGGATTGTCCTCAGCCTAGAGGGCACTTTATAGAATCACAACAAAATTTTCTTCCGGCACCTACTTTTTGGTGCCATTTACCAAATCAACTCCTTAGGCACTAATGGCCAGATTCTCAACGAGGCGCTTTAAGTTAGGCAGCAGTAGTCGCCCTACTGCCACCTAATTTAATTGGCTTAATTGGGTTTAAGTGGCGCAATAATTGGTCATGCCATTAAAAATCAAAAACTCTTAAAAAACCCCAAACATGTCCACGCTACACGGCCTACCTTACTGGCGCCTTGGGCCATGATGCCTACCGGTGCCTGCTGATGCCAAAGGCTGGCAGTGGGTGTGGTCAGGAGTGGTGCCAGTCTTCGGTGTCACTGGCCGCGATTCACAAAGGATCTTAGGCACTGGGAATGTAGGCCTGTGAAACCCTTGTCCATATTTCTGGCGCCTAGGATCCTTGCTAGGCGCTGGTATGACCTGGGTCACAAGGAGCAGTGCGGGGTTTGAACCCACCACCTCAGGATGCTGAGGCTGTAGCTTTAACCACTGCACCACTACTCTCCTCTATGATCTGTAGTGAGTTGCATGAAATAGTGAACTCTATAGGTAATAGTGAAAAAAAAATCTAATTATCTTCTTAGTAGAACTATAGTGTGACTTCTCAATTTACTTACCCCTCCTTTACAAAGTTGCACCAGCGTTTTTAGAGCCGGCGGCGGTGGTAACAGCTCAAACATTCATAGGAATTCTATAAGCTTCGGAGCTGTTACCACAGCAGCCAGCGCTAAAAACACTAACGCGGCTTTGTAAAGGAGGGGGTTAGAGAAGATTCTCTTATTCCTCACAGAAGCACCAACATGGACCTATGATTATACCTTTATCATCACTTTGAGTGAACAATGAGGATTTTTTGATATGATGGTCCATTTTCTAAAATTATATTACTATTATGTAGGTGTCCTGTTATAAAAACAAGTCCATTTAAAATAACATACTTTTTCTCCGTGGTTTTAGATTTCGATTCACCGGAGGAGGTTCCAGGTCTGCAGGAAGTTCAGGCAAAGGGCTCGAAACTTTGGTGGAAGATCCTGCAGGGCTGGGAAATACTGGCAAGACTGGACTCATCGGAATGTAGCCATCGGCACTGGCATCAGAAGCGGAGACAGGCGGGGAGGCATTGGGGTTCATGGGGACGTAGCTATCATCAGAGCCGTCTGTTGTGAAAGAGGAAAGTGGTGCAAATCTAGGCTTAAAAGGAGAAAACATACACTTCAGATATTCTGGAACATTTCTCATTCAATGTACTACTGGCATCACCATAAAACCGAACAAGCAACGGTAACAATAAGAAATTAACCCCTTTCTCCCTCATATCAGAGGAAGCTAATCATAAACATTAAGTTAGTCGATTAAAAAAGGTATTATTTTTTTTCTTTATTGGTTTTACTCTTGAAGAGTAAGCTAACATGGCCACCACACCATTTAACTTTTAAAAAAACCCTGCTACCAGTTAGGTTTGATGGAGCATCCCCTGGTTTAGGGGAATATCTGAAAGAATAAATAAATGGTCCTCTATTTACCGTTCCACACCACTCCTAAATCTCTTATCGCCTCTTAACTGTCTCTTCCCTAAACTGAAAAGCCCTACACTATCAAAGCTTTTATCCTAGGGAAGTTGTTCCATCCCCTTTATCTATCTTCTTCCTCTTCTCCAGCCTTTTCTAGCTCGGTTGTATGTTGTTTTTGAAGTGACATCTAGGTCTAGATTTAGTCTCAAGACGACATAAGAAACTGCTTAGGTCAGGAGTTCTTAATCTTTTCTGGTTCCTGTACCCCTTTAACTCAGAGGTGTAGGCAGACATGATATTTTAGGTGGGCCTGAGCCTAAAGTGGGTGGGCACACAATTCCTCCTCCTCTACACTTTCTGCCCTCACTTCTTCTCCTGCAACAGCGACTTCCAACAAATAAATACCTAAGCAGGTGGAGAACCCCAAACCCCGCCTGCTGGAAGAAGACCTCCAGCAGCCAGAACAGGTCTTCCTCCTCCTTTTTGCAGCTGGCAGCAATGTGCAAATACTCAGCATGAGTGTGTATTTGGGGGGCGGGGGGAAGAGGGGACGGCGATGCAGTACAGCAGCCACACATAAACTGTGAGGTCATAGAGCTTTAAGGTTATAGAAACATAGAAACATGATGGCAGATAAAAGCCAAATGGTCCATCCAGTCTGCCCAACTGCAGCATCCACTATCTCCTTCTCTCCCTATTGGCTAAGGCTCTTAACACTTGTATTGTGAGGTCATAGAGATTTATGGTTATAGAAACATGATGGCAGATACAGGTCAAATAGCCTATCTAGTCTGCCCATCCTCAGTAACCATTATTATTGGGTGGACCTGAACCCAAAATGGGTAGGCTCAGACCCACCTGTGGCTAACTGATCAATGAAACCCTTGCACCCCCTTCCTAAACCACATGTTCAGCAGTGACTACTGACAGTTACATGTCCGGGTAGAGCTTTGGATTCTTGCCCAGAAATAGTTAAGAAAAAAAATTTAAATTGAATCAGGTTGGGCAGACTGGATGGATCATTCGGGTCTTTATCTGCTGTCATCTACTATGTTACTATGTCTGCTGTTAGCCCCTAACAGTGCTAGCCTACTAACACGTCACTAAAACTATACAGCTATACTACACCAGATGTCACACTTAAAACTAAAATGCTACCTAAGTTGTACATAATGTTTCTGAATAATATACCTGTGTGAATACTAAGTGAAGGTTTCAGCCCAAGGAATTTACCTGCTTTTATGTTGCCTTTATGTTGGGCTCGAGAGGACTTTGATGGCAATGTCAGTAGTTGAAACATAAGGACTGATTTGAGTGGACTTTTACGATCTGTGTCCCATACATAGCAAGACAGATCGGGATAGGCTAATGTGAGCTCTGGTGGCAAATCCAGTAGTTGGAAACTAAGGAAAGTGCCAGGTGCGTTTCTATGGTCTATGTCCCAGAAACGGCAAAGAAAGACCTGGATCGAGTATTTGATGCCACATTCATTGTTGGTTTAACCGTGAATTAATAAAGAGTAGTGAATCCAGGGAAGACTGGGTGGACTTTTCAGGTCTATGTAAAAAGCAAATAAACAAATACACACATATAACCCTTACCAGATTTAAACTGAGCCTCTTGTCCCTACTTCGTAAGGACGTTCCCTCAAAATCAGCTGCAAGAAAATATAAACACAATAAAATGAACTGTATATTTCGGCTCTTGATATGTTTGAGATATTTGTCTGAGGTTTTAAAAGTCTCGGAAGCTTCCTATCCACCAATTTCAAAAGATTTATTATCTCCCTATGGGAAAGAAGAAATCAGTAGAAGTCCAACAAGGTCTCCTAGTGGACAGTTTGGACTTGACAAATATCCTGGAGAGATCAGATGTGGAATTGGTCGCTGCAGCTACATTGTTTGCCCAATTGGCATTGGGCTCTGATAGAAACTGGTTGCTAAAAATGTTCTGTAAACTATTTATGAATCACAAAAATTAGAATATATCCGGAATGTATTGAGAGTAACTCAGAAGAGGAGGAAACAATTTCTACTTTGGTGACCTCAGGTTTTAAAATTGGGAGCTACATTTGTCCTTAGATATCCTTGGTTAATTTTCAAGGAGTTAAATATTTTTTTTTTTTAATCTCCACAGTTAACTAGATTTATTTCTGGTAAAGAGGTTTTATCCTCCGGTACCCCCGAAGACATACAAGCATAACCTTTGCAGTTAAATGATTAGGCCCTACTCAGGTTCGGCTATCTTTTTTCCTTTAACAAGCGATGTAACTATTTCATCTCTGTTCTATTTTCCAGCTACCTCTCCATTATTGTGGACTGACTAACAGCACAAAGAAAAGTTGTAATTTCTTTATTTTTATTATTTTCCTTTTTCTCTCATGTTAATATTAAATGATTGATTTGATCATGAAAAATTGAAATTTCAATAAAGAAATAATATTAAAAAAATGAACTGTAGGTCACAATCCAGTTTATCATCCTGAAGATATCTGACAAAACTTTACTCGTGAAACTTAATAGAGAACTTTTAGAGAATGACACAGGGACAGAATTTGTCCCCGTTCCTGTGGTTAATTGCTGGAAACCATCCCCATGTCATTCTTTTTTTTCTTTTTAATTTATTTATACATTTTGAAAACATTACAATATCCAATAATTCCAAAGGAAAAAAGGATAAACACATAAACAATACATAAACCATACATACATAATTCCTTTTAAGCCCACATTAATGGGGAGCACGTATTGCTGTTTCTAATCAAATAAGTTCAAAAAAGTAAAGGACAATAATTCTCGGTTCGCACTAGAGAACCTTGAATCATTCCTTAAAATGGGATACTTTTAAATTAATTCTCCTCATATTCTCAGCTAGGTGAAACAAATCTCATTTCTGTTCTCTTGCAACTAAAAACTGTTGTAATTGTATAGGATCCCAAAAGGCGTACTCAATATCCTGTAGCTTAACCAGACATTTACAGGGAAATTTCAGGTAAAAGGATGCCTCCAGGGCCAAAACTCTATCCCCCATGTCATTCTTTAAGGAGAGAGGAAAGAATCAGAGTATGAATGAGCACAACCAATGACCCTCAAGCCTTGCATTGAAGAATGTTGTTGTAGGAGGACTGAGGTTGAGATAGACACTACATAATGAAATGGGATGGCTTCCTGGGGTATCCACGGGGACAGGGATAAATGCTGTCCCCATGTCATTCTCTATGGAAGTTGCGTCCTCAGACTGCCCTCCACTACAGCATGCTAGGTCACTTTTCCACTGTCCAGTCATGCTTTCCTTTGCAAGGGTTATGATAAGGAGGAAGACAGCCTGCATTTGAATCTATGTAAAAATGAACTGCAAACAAGGCTGCACCTGACTTGCCTTCATTAGCACTGCTGGAGCCCCCCCAGTATCAGATCCGTGACCTGCATTACCTCTTCAGATTCCCAGATGGGGCAGAAGAAATTCAAGACCAGCCCAATAAAATTAAACATCACAGAGCAACTTCAAAGATGTAAGTTCTCAGGCAGTCTAACCCTGGTGTTTAGGATAAAATCCCAAGCCACGTCTATGTTTAAAGAGGACGCGTTATATATTTTTCCCCACAAACAAAATGGAAGAAATCTTTCAGCAGATCTCAGCATGAATTTTTTCAGATCATGTCATACATTTTTCCCCCTCATAATACTTGATGTGAAAAGAAGGATTCAATCTTTGTGATATTCTGCAATGCTCAAAACGAAATGAAAGATTTTACCTTTCCAGTTTCGTATATTGTCTAGGCTGGACAGAGAGATTCTCCTTGGCACGGTTCCCGGCTGTACTCCGAATATACTCTGCCCATTTTGCAGGTAACTGCTAACCTGCATTTCTGGCCTCCCCTCCAAAAAATGGACTGGTTTGGGTGGCCTTGGAGGTGGAGTGGTGGGTAAGAGTGCATGCTCTGTCCCTCCAGAAAGAGAGGGGCTTTGGCTTTTATCAGTTGTTAATGGTGGTGTCAGAGGAGGCCCCAACAAAGGAGAGGATGATGAGAAGTCAGGAGGAGACCCATTCAACTGCAGTTCTTGAGCAAGACAAAATGGGTTTTCTAAGTGACCCACTAGATCCTGATGTCCAAGTCCACTGGAGGTAGATGTCAGAAAGTTAAGAGATGGCTGAAACTGCACGCAATCTACAAAAACATCATCCGATGAGGTCTGCTCCAAAGATTTGTCAGAATTTGACCAGCTGTCACACCTGGATAGAACAGAGGTACAATAAGCAAACTGTTTCCAGATGTGATATTCCACTGTTATCCAAGCTCAAGATGCATCCAATTACAATGCCATTTTCATTGGTAGTGGACAAGTTATACATAAAAATATTTTTAACAGGGTCACCTAGACATAGATGCCCAACTTAAAAAGCAGAAGTCCTGAGGACAATCTGACTGTCTTACATTCTCCATAAGCTTTCCAATGCTTCACAGAATGCCTTCAAAACACTAACTTACCTGTTTCCTGGTTCTGCTGCCTCCACTGCTGAAATCTTTTCTTTTTGGTCCTAAAAGCTTTGGGGGGGGTCAATATTTCAAAAAAGCTGAGGAGATGATTCCATGAACAGTCAGCTCTGTGTGGTTGTCAATCAACCGCTAGGCGGACTTTAAAGAATCATGCCTAGCAATGCTTAGGTGTTGTTAGGTGCCCTTGTGGTAAGCACTGGTATATTAGACTAGGGTTTTCCTAACATAATTTACCAGCGCTCAACTATAATGCCTAGTGATGCTCAAGTCAACCGTGTCTATTCTCCACTCCTAATCATGTCAGCTTTTCAGGTAGCATCATTAGGTGTTGAAGGCATTCCACTACGATTTAGGCAACACGCTGATATCCATGTACAACCTAAATTGCCAATTAAATAAATTGTTTTTAATGGCTTTTTAATAATGTGGTCAATTACCATGCCATTTACCATATATACTCGAATATAAATCGAATATACTCGAATATAAACCAAGGTAACCTTTTTCCCCTAAAACAGGAGGGAAAAAGGTTGACTTGAATATAAACCGAGGTTAGAAATTTAGGTATGCGAGTGTCATTTGTCATCCCCACCAGAACACCTGGCCTCAGTCATACATGCAGAAAACAGGGGGGAAAAAAACCCTTTTCAAATACAAACCCAGAAACTTGAAACCAGACTCTGCACACAGTACACCACAAGAGAATAGAAAGAAATGCATTTCTTCCTGAACAGTCCAAAATATAAAAATATCAAAGTTGACATTACATTTCAATCACTAAACTGAAAATAAAAACCATTATCTAGCAATTTTATTTTTCGGGTCATCTTGTTCCATTTTTGCTCTTAGCTTTGTTTCCAAGGCCTCTTTATCAATTGCTGTTTCTTTCCTCTCCTTCACTTTTTGCACTACATCCTTCTTTGGCACAGATTTTCATATTCAGTTTTTTTCCATTTTTCTGTCTCCATCTCAAATCTATCTTTCTAACTCTTCCCCTTACCTCAGTCCAGGTGCACCATCTCTTCCCTCCTTCTCCACTTCCCTCCATCCATGTGCCCTATATCTCTTCCCCTTCCCTCCATCTGTGCACCATCTCTTCCGCTTTCTGCCATCTATGTGCCACCATCTCCTTTCTCTTGCTGTCTGCGGCCTCCCCTGCATCATTACTTTGCTGCAATCCACCCAAGCGGAAACATGAATTTGCTTCAGAGGGGGTGGACTGTGGCAAAAGAAAAGTACAGAGGAGGCCACTGTCTTAGGTACTCCTATCCTCCACTACCTGCTCCTCCCTGCCCCCGACCAACATCGCACATACAACCCGATGCTCCGGAAGCCGATGCTCTGTGCTGGGCTGGTGAAGGACATTGAGTATCTGCGCAAGCTCAAAGCTTACTGGACTCCCTTCGAGAATCCCAGAGAGGGCAGGAGCCAACAGGCCTTGAGCATACGCAGATGCTCAAGGCCCTTCAGCCCAGCACAGAGCGTCGGCTTCTGGAGCAACAGGACTGTAAGTTCAATGTCAGTCTGGGGCAGGGAGTGGGGAGTGGAGGATAGGAGTGCCGGTCAACAAGGAGGGGGGAGGGGGAGCTAGGAGTGCTGGTCATCGGCGATAGGAGTGTCGGGAGGGGAGGAGGAGATAGCAATGGTCAATCAGTGGGGATAGCAGTGCTGGTCATCGGGAGGAGGGGAGAGATAGCTGTGCCAGTCAGGGAAGGGGTGGAAAATAGCATTGCTGGTCATCAGATGGGGAGGGGAGGAAAAAAAGCACCATCATCCAAAGGAGGCTCAAATATAAACCATGAACTCCATTCTGGGGCCTTTTTTTGGCCCCAAAATCTCCGTTTATATTAGAGTATATACGGTAACCCAATAAAAACCAATTGTACGTGGATTTTAGTTTGGCATTGCTAAGTGTCCGTGATTAGGGTGCCGTTTACAGAATCAGCCCTGAGTGCCTAAATTTAAACTCCTAAATTTGTGTCTATTTTCAGTCAAACATAGAAACATAAGTTTTCTCTGAAAATTCACCTAGATTTTGAGGCTTAAAATTTAAGCCTACCATTTATTTGCCTAGATTTATGAGCCTAATTTAGGACTTAGTGTTGAAACTCAGAGCTATGCTCTTAACTTTTTATCCCCCATCCTAAATCCATGCCTGTTGCCCACACAGTGTTAAAGAAAAGGCTCTGGTGGGGCTGGCAGCAAGCAGTCTGTTCACAGTGCTGCCTCTGCTATCCAGCCACCATTGCTTCTTTGGGAGGGATGTGCGTGGAAAGGAGATGCTAGATCCACATGGGAGGAGGGTGTCAGAGAGAGAGAGAGAGGCCAGACCTATCGGGGTGAGTGAGTGTCAGGTTGGGTCATCGGTCAGATGGGGTCAGGAGCAGGAGGGGGTTTGGACAATTTCCTGGAGGAAATGTCCATAGTCTATCATTGAAAAAGACATGGGGGAAGCCACTTCTTGCCCTGGATCGGTAGCATGGAATGTTACTACTATTTGGAGTTCTGGAATCTTGCTATTCTTTGAGATTCTGGAATGTTGCTATTCTTTGGGTTTTGGCCAGGTACTAGGGACCTAGATTGGCCACCATGAGAATGGGCTACTGAGCTTGATGGACCAAGTAAGGCTATTCTTATGTTCTTTTGATGGCCGAGCTACAGGGCCCCTAGAAGCGCAGGGTGGCCACACCACCTGCCCCTGCCTAAAACTGTTATAAGGCAAGTGAGAATTCAGGGACTGATGTATTGCATAAAGGCAAATTCATATTAAACCTACAGTTAAACAATGAAATATATAGGTGTGCTTTGTTTAACTGTGAATTTGTTCAACTAGTTGACAAGAAACATTGTGAACTACTTTAATGCAACTAGAAAGATGGATGGACAGTGCCTGAGAAAGGGATTTTATTTATTGCTAAAAGCTTATTACCACTTTCCCAACCAAAACTTCATTCAAAGTGCTTAACATCATAAAAACATCAAATTGCACTCAGGCATTCTGAAGTTTGTATCCTTAAACAGTCATTGCTCTTATAAAGAAATCTCTATCCAACAAGGTTGGTTGTTTTCTTTAAAAAGATGTCACTAATTAATGTACGGTTTTTTTTTTTTTTACAGGAAATCTCCTTGGATTTCTGGCCCATTCAGTACTTCTCCCATCTTGTCTAGATCACGAGCTCTGAAGCTAAGGCATCATACAAATTCATTTTATAGTTAAACTAAGGTTTTCCAAAATTTAACCTCCTTGCCATTATAATGGAAGCCAACATAAGCGTCTCCTTTTGCTTCTCAGTAGGGGGTGGTGTTGAGCAAGGGATGGGAATCCTTCTCCCTCGAGGGCTGCCTTGATAGTACTACTAGCCCCTCCTAAAGCTTACGAAAAAGTGCTGCGTTACACAAATAAATCACATAAAACAGAGCACGACTGCTGGTAGTGGCGTAGTACGGGTAGGAGGCACCCGGGGTGGTGGTGTCCCCCTGCTCCTTCCCGCCCCCCACTCCACAGTTGCACTCTCCCTCCCTCTAAATCTTCACCAGCACAAGTAACTTATCTCCAGCATGCTCCTTGCACCAATGTTGGATTTCCCTCTGATGTCACTTCCTGGCCCCATGACCCAGAAGTGATTCAGAAGTGAATCAGGCTGGCACAAGCAACAGGCAGAAGTTGCTCGTGCTAGCAAAGATCTGCAGAGGTACAGGGTGCGGGGGAGGGATGGCGCGAGCGTGGCATGGTGGGGCGGAGAGGTGCCAGCGCTCCCACCGACACAGCACTCGGGGCGGTCCGCACCCCTACTATGCCACTGGCTGCTGGACCTTCAGGTTGTTCCACCTCCCCATCAATTGTGATTTTGAAGGGTTCACACAGCATCCCTCTCCCACTTTCTGAACTGAGCATATACCAAAATGCACCAAAGTGTGGCTCTTGATTGCAAACAGCTTTTACACAATCGTGTTTTTGTTTCCACTGTCTTTTAATAGATTATGACTTGAATAAAAAGCAGAGTAGTTGACAAACATTTGCAGTACTTTGCTGTGAATCATACTATTGCTATAATTCAATGGTAATTTTACTTTTGTCATGCAGGGATGACATAACAGATGCCCGGCATGTGTTTACACAGCACGTCTGCCATTTGCAAACATACCTTATGTGATTAAACTTCCCAGTCTCACAGTTTGACAAAAACAGATAATCGGGAGGGAAGCTGGATTCCGATTCACTCCTATGCTCATCTGCTGATGGAGTCTCTCCTGCAGAGCTGTCGCCAGAAAAAGAGGGGTTTGCAGTTCTCAACGTGTGGACGGATGCAGCGGGGGACGGTTCAGGCGATGAAATAGCCTGAGAAAGACTTTCAACTGAATCTGTTCAGGACAAAAAAAAACACATAATCCCACCGTAAGCATAGTTTTAATGTTTGGGATGAAGCTTACACTCGCATCAAGGGATCAGAGCCGGGCTCCGAACAGCCAGGTGTTTACATTTGCGGAGGACACTGTTTCCCTAGCTCATAAACAGTGCCTGGGAAAGGAGGCCAAGAAACTAAGTCAAGAAAGGTTTTGAGAAATCGTGTGTTTATGTAAGGGTTTTATGGGCTAGAGAGCTACAGCTGAAAGCCGGCACACGTAGGCCGCTGCTCCATTAGATTTCCCACAGTGGGCAAGTGTACAGGAAAGAGGGCAATGAGAGAGACTCCGTGATTTATACACATCTATTAGGCTCTCAGAACAATCAAGAGGAAATCACTCAAGACAGAAAATTTTAAGAGCATGACACACATCTCCCCCCAGCAGTTTTTGGCAGTTATGGAAATTCCCTTGGACAAAAAAGCTATTTTGGAGGCTTGATTTTTCCTTTCAGCGAGCCAAGCTGCTTTATCTCAGTGGTTCAGGAGGTCAGACAGCGGAGCTGAACCCCTCTACGTCGAGTGGGCGACGGGGCCTGGCACAGAACGCAGTCAGTAGGGTTATGCGAACATGTTCACCTCTGAGGAAAAACTTCACGCTCTTGACCTACCCAGCAGACTCTAGCACACTTCTACAGGGTCAGCTTTTTATGGAGTGCACTGTGTACTTTCAGCCCCCTTTTAGCCAGACAAAAAAAGACACTATGTTCACCTCCAAAACAGGCAAGGACGTCAGGTCCCGCACTGTGCCCCCAGGATGGAATTTGCAAGCTGTCATTACATCCACACGCCTTCCATCTTTTTGTCCAGCTGCAAACCCATTCTTTGGGATGTAAACTCTCTGGATAGAGGGAACCCCTTGCCTATTGTACTGTACCTTTCTTGAGGTGTCTATCGTTAAGAAGCTGGGACATTTTGGAAGGAGATTTGGAGTCATGTTCAAATATTGCTATCTGTTAATATATCTTTAACGTACGCTGGAGCTATTTTTAATATCTTTGATGACTCTTTTGATATGAGGAAAAGTTCTAAGAGGTTATTGGCTATTTTGACAGCAGTGGCTATTCAATCAATTTTAAGAGTATGGAAGGACTCAACGTCATTATCGTTTTAGTTTTGGTGGAATACTGTTTGTCTGATTGGGAAATATGAATCAGTTGTTATGGAAAAGAGAGGTAAAAAAAAGCAAAATTTGATAAAATATGGCTACCCGTTAAAAAATTTGTGGAAAACAATAAGGTTAGATATGAATCGTATGCATGTGGAGTATGATATTACACTCTCTATCTGAAAGGGGGGAAGGGTGGGGTGGAGGGATTGTTTATTTTAGACTTGTTTACGTCACATTAATTGTTAAGACATTTTGAGAATATGTTCTACTGTCTAATTGTTATATATATGGAAAAATTACATTACATTAGTGATTTCTATTCTGCCATTACCTTACGGTTCAAGGCGGATTACATCCAAACTAAAACAAGAATTACATTCAAAATTTGAAGGAATAGAATAAGCGATGACATAAAATTTTTAAGGTAATAACAATGTCGGGTAAAAATAGTTATCAACGGGAAGTAGAAGTTTTTAGGAGTGTTTTCAATAAAAATATTTGAACAAAAAAAAAAGAAGCTGCGGTTTAGGAAGCTGTTAAAACCCCACTTTTTTTGTTCAGGCCTTCCACTGAAAAGTAGTGTGTTTGTATTCAGGACGTTTTCCAGTATTATTATTAAATTATTTTGTTAGGTACCTGATGATTTTTAAGGCTCGTTTTATGAAGCTGCGTTAGCAGCTTTATCGCACGCACATTTTTAGCGCGTGCTAATCCCTGCGCTAGCTGAAAAACTACCACCTGCTCAAGAGGAGGCGGTAGCAGCTAGCACGGCCGGCAAATTAGCGCGCGCTATTACGTGCGTTAAACCGTTAACGCGGCTTCGTAAAAGCAGCCCTTAATGTCTGGTTTGATTTTATGATTTTGGATGTTTCTATTGTAAGCCGCCTAGGTTTCAGGCCGATAATAAATATTTTAAATCAATCAATAAATTACTTTTACATCTGAAAAGGTTTATCTTGTCTTCCCTTGTTCAGTCATTATCAGAGCTGCTGTAAAACATGATCCGAAACACCTAATCCTAAGGTTGTAACCGCACTGAAAGACTGTGTTGTTTTATAACGTAACGTAACAATCAGCTTATATACCGCAGGACCGTGAAGCTCTATGCAGTTTACGAAAGATGAGACACACAATCGAATGGAGGAAATTAGTTACCCAAGTATTTAGATGCCCCCTAAATTCTAAGTAAGTACTAGAAGTCATAATCAGTCAATCTAAATCCTACACCATAAAACCTTTGGCCTTGTCGGTTATATAATCTGGAAGCCTGTGTGATGCAGCAGATATTTTATTAAATAAGCTATTGTTCTTTATACTTGAAAGTGACGCGCTTATTACTGAATTAGCAATAAAATTAAGCAGGTCTTCCTACTTCTTTTCTGCTCTATCACCTCCTCTCTGTCAAGACACTTTATACTTCATAAATTGAAGTTAACCGAATATATACATACATAAAGTAAACAAAATAAATAAAGGGGAAAATAATTTACAAAATTAAAACATCCCAAAATACAAGGCAGATCACAAAACAAACGATAAAAACCCCCAATTAAAACACGTGATAAATACTTAAACAAACAATAAAAAATCTGCTGACCCATTAGTCCCAACATATTACAAAATGACATTACACTTCTCCCTCTGTATTCGCGGTTTCAGCAATTGCGGTTTCGATTATTCGCGGTTTTTAGCTTGCTGGCTTTCCCCCCCCCCCCCCCCAATTACATCAGCATGCATAGAGAAATTGCTGATTCCCGGCACTTTCTTCACCGTGTTTTGCTTCTCCTTCAGGAACAGGCCAGGTCTCCCACCATGTTATTCGCGGTTTCACCATATTCACGATGGTTTTTAATAGAAACCCGCGAATAGCATATGAAAAAGTTATTTGCTGTTTTTCAGTATTTGTAATTCTGTTAATCCCCTATCACAGCGAATACGGAGGGAGAAGTGTATTCAATTACAAAGCATGATTTCAATTTTTTACAACCATCTGCACTGCCATGGTATCATTGGATGCCATATTTAATAATACAAAAGAAATGTTTCTTTAACAATTTCTTAAATTCCTGTAAGTTTTTCAGATGTCGTAAATTCACAGGCAACTGGTTCCACTCCATGGGGCCTGCACACAAAAACACACTTTTTCCTTGGACTCTCATAATGCAAGCTTCTCAGAGCCAGGACAGTCAAATGTACCTGTGTAGAAGATCTCAGCAGTGGCGTAGCCCGGGGGGGTGGTGGCGCCCCTTCCCCACACCTTTTTAGCTTCGGCGTGAGCAGCCACTAATTTAATGCCTGCGTCGGCGCTCTCTCTGACGCCACTTCCTAGGCGCGGGTCCTGGAAGTAACAGAGAGAGCGCTGAAGCAAATGCAGGCAGCAAATCGGTGGCTGCTTGCGCCGAAGTTATAAAAAGGTACAGGGGAAGAGAAGGGGTGCATGTGTGGCAGAGAGGAGGAGGGGTGCTGGCGCCCCCAGCAAGAAGGCGCCTGGGGAGGACCGCCCTCCTTGCCCCACCCTTACTATGTCACTGGATCTCGGTTGTCTTGCAGGAATATAAAGTGCTAGACACACACAGGGGTCCTTTTACTAAGGCGCGCACGCTAGAATGGCCAGCGCCTTAATAAAAGGACCTCACAGATATTTAGGTGCCAAGGGACAGAGAAATACTTTGTTTTTGAATGAAGTTCAAGTTCAGCTACTACTGAAAAAGCTGTGATCGACATCCCAAGAAAAAAATGTTGCTTCAACTCCGTTTTTTGTGGTTGCGATACTTAAAAAGCAATGTTACTTACCGTAACAGTTGTTATCCAGGGACAGCAGGCAGCTATTCTCACTAGTGGGTGATGTCATCCGACAGAGCCCCGATACGGACATCTTGCAAGCATGTCTTGCTTGAAGAAACTCAGAAGTTTCGAGATGCCCGCACCGCGCATGCGCCAGTGCCTTCCCGCCCGATGTACCGGGCGTGTCTCCTCAGTTCTTTTCTTTCCGCGGAGCTGAGAAGTTTCACTTCATTCTGCGCTGACTGAATTTCAGTAAATTTGCCTTCTTTGATACCGCGTTTTTGTTTATTTGATTTATTTCAATTTTACTTTTCTTTTCTAAAAAAAAAAAAAAAAGTTAAAATTATTTCTTCCGGCGGTTCGGCCGGGCCGGCCTCGTGGCTTAGGCCTAGAGCCTTCGACCTTGCGGCGACGATTTTCCGGCCTATGTCCCGGCCAATCACCGGTTTTAAAAAGTGCAGCAAGTGCCAGCGTGCGATTTCGTTGACGGACCCGCATCGACGCTGTCTTCAGTGTCTTGGTCCAGAACACGTTCCGAAATCATGCCGGCCTTGTTCCACGCTCACTGCGCGCTCGTTTAAACGGCGCTGCTTGCTCTGGGAGTCGATGTTTAAGATGGAGACTGCCAAGGAGCCGTCTGCTTCAACTTCTGCTGATGTTTCGCCGGTCCGTTCGAAACCTGCATCGACGACTCCTGCATCTGGCATTGTGAAGCCGGCATCGTTCACACCGACTTCAGCCTCGAGTTCGACACCGGTGCCTGTCCCCGTCTCCTCGGCTCAGGTACCGCCTTCCACTGTCCCTCCGGTGGTCATCAAAGTGCCTAAAGCTAGCAAGCAGAAGCACTTGGCCACAAAGGAGCGCGAAGACCGTGCTCGAGGACCCCCTTTCGGTGCGGATCCCTCCATATCGGCTTCGGTGCGGTCCCTGCTGGAAGCTCAGTTTGTCGAGCTTATGCAGTCTATGGGACCCCGGCTTATCGCCTCCATTCAGGGTGACCTCCCGGTCCCGGTCCCGGGGGGCGGACCGCCCCCTCCCCCTCGTCGTTCGATCTCACTGCTCGACGAGGAGGATCGACGAAGGGCGGTGGAAGCCTCGAGGCGGGCTTCCTTTAGTGATATGCCGCCTTTGGAGCCCATCACGCCTCCCCGACATCAGAGTACTATGTCAGCCCCTGATAATCGGAGTCCTGGGCATACCGCATCGTAGGAAGAGTTCTTCCGCACTCCATACCAGACCTGGGTGGCACTGCATGAGTCCGCATCCTTGCCACCTCTGCGATCCACTGCATCTAGTCCCATCCATTCCTTGGAGGCTTTGGGGGATCGTGCGATGCATAGAAGATCTCGTTCCCCATCCCGTCACCGGGAGGGGCATCGATCTCGACACTCATCTCGACACTCCTCACGTCATTCGGAGGTGTCCCCGCAAAAGAAGATACAGCGTATGGGATACTCCTCGTCGGATTTATCCCCGCCTGAGGGACCGGAGTATGAGGAACCATCTACCTCCTATTCTCCTTGCCGCTCCCAGCTCTCTCTGGACCCGGAGGCTTCCACTTCTTCTAGTCCGTCTCGCCGGCCGGCGCTGGCGGAACAACTGTCCTTTTCCTCCTTCCTCCGACAAATGGCGGATGACTTGGATGTAACTTTGGACACTGGTTCTCGATATTCTAAGGAGTATCTGGACACCATGCATTTGCCTCACCCTCCGGCGGAGACGCTCCGGCTTCCTCTGCATAAACTGCTTGACCAGACTTTCAAGCGTTGTTTTGAGATGCCATATTCCATCCCTGCAGTTCCCAGTAAGTTGGATGCTCGATACCGCATCGTCCACCACAAATGGTTTGAGGGGGCACAACTATCTCATCAGTCCCTTCTGGTCGAGTCCTCCCTCAAACGATCTCATCCCTCCCAGGTCTACGCCTCAGTACCACCGGGCCGAGAAGGGAGGACAATGGATAAATTTGGTAGACGTATCTACCAGAACTCTATGATGGCGACTCGAGTGCTCAATTACAATTTCTTCTTCTCTTCATATTTGGACTTCTTCTTGCCGGTGCTCCGCAAGTTCATCCCTTTTATCGATGCTCAGGCTCGATATGAGTTTGAAGAGGTGGTGGCGACCCTTTCCCAGTTACGCCTGCAGCTGATGCAATCCTCCTACGATGCCTTCGAGCTCTCGGCACATGCTGCGGCCTGTTCGGTAGCCATGCGTCGCCTGGCATGGCTTCGTATGATTGATATGGATCCGAACCTCCAAGACAGACTTGCAAATGTGCCTTGTGCGGGGGCGGATCTGTTCGATGAGTCTATCGAGACTGTTACTAAGAAGCTTTCGGATCATGAGAAGTCCTTCCAGTCTATCCTACGGCCTAAGCCCAAGCCTCAACAGTCTCGTCCCTCTAGGCCGCCTCTGATTTACCAGCGGCGTTATCAGCCGAGGCAGACTCCTCCTGCGAGGCAACCTGCGAAGAGACAGCCTCCCCAGAAGCCTCAGCAGAAGCCTCAGATGCCGGCTGCACCCAAGGCTACTCAGCCTTTTTGACTCTCTTCCAGGGAGCATAACCGACCTCGTTCTTTCTCCCCCCGTTTTTCCCATTGGGGGTCGTCTCCATCATTTTTGTCATCGATGGGAGACAATCACCACGGACCTTTGGGTCCTTACCATCGTAAGAGAGGGATACTCTCTTCATTTTCAACGGGTCCCCCCGGACCACCCGCCAAGAGAGTATCCTTCCAACTTGACGCAGACCGCTCTTCTCCTCCAGGAGGCTCAGGCTCTGCTTCGGCTTCGGGCCGTCGAGCCAGTCCTTTTAGATCAGCAAAACCGGGGGTTTTACTCCCGGTACTTCCTGGTCCCGAAGAAGACGGGCGATCTGCGTCCCATTTTGGACCTTCGAGTCCTCAACAGGTTTTTGGTCAAGGAGCGGTTCCGTACGCTGACCCTTGCTTCTCTCTATCCCCTCCTCGAGCAGAACGATTGGTTATGCTCTCTGGACCTCAAGGAGGCCTACACTCACATCCCTATTCATCCGGCCTCCCGCAAGTTCCTCAGATTTCGGGTGGGACATCTGCATCTGCAGTATCGAGTGCTTCCATTCGGCCTTTCCTCGTCTCCCAGAGTCTTCACGAAGTGTCTGGTGGTGGTGGCCGCTGCACTCCGGAACATGGGTCTCCAAGTGTTTCCATACCTCGACGACTGGCTCATCAAGGCACCGTCGGCTCCAGAGGTCATTTCGGCGACCTTGACTACAATTTGTTTCCTGCAGAACTTGGGCTTCGAGATCAACTTTCCCAAGTCTCATTTTTTAATGGTGGAAAATTGTAATAGAATGGCTCTGCCCTGCCCCACCTAGGTGTCCCAGATTTGGAAGCATAAGGCAGTGTATTGCAAACTGTGTGCCGCTGTACACTAGTATACTGCCTGAGATTTCAAGTCTACCCCAAGATGCCAGGGAGGAGGAGAGGCGCCGGCTGACTGCCTACAAGACGTGACTCTCGCGGTGAGAGGCACATCCCGTAGGCAGTCAGCCGCCGCCAGCGCCTCTCCTCCTCCCTGGCATCTCTCTTCTCCGCACGTCTTCTTTTGCAGCACCCCCCCCCACTGGCGGCTCAGGGCCCTATCTGGAGGGCCTCCACTCATGTGGGTGAAGTCATCACATCAATGTTTCTAGAGATTGTGATGTCATAATGCCTCATTCCACCAATGCCTGATAGCCAGCCTCACAAGTGATTGATTGTCCTAAACTTGGCTCACATAACAGCATAAGAATTGCCATACTGGGACAGAATGAAGGTCCATTAAGCCCAGTATCCTGTTTCCAACAGTGGCCAACCCAGATCACATTTGTTGCCAGAGAATGTGGTGAAATCAGCTTAGCGGGGTTTAGAAAAGGCTTGGATGATTTCCTAAAAGAGAAGTCCATAGACCATTATTGATATGGCTTGGGGAAATCCACTGCTTATTCCTAGGATAAGCAGTATAAAATCTGCTTTACTACTTGGGATCTACGTTGGCCACTGTTGGAAACAGGATACTGGGCTTGATGGAGCTTTGGTCTGTTCCAGTATGGCAATTCTTATGTTCTTAACATGTCCTGAATGTTGCACTTAACTGTATAAATGTTATCTGGCCGCATATTACATTACATTAGGGACTTCTATTCTGCCTATATCTTGCAGCTCAAATTCAATGTTGATAAAGCTAGTGGTGGCCAAAAACCCACTGACCGCTGCCAGCTGAATATTTACCCTGTACTTTCTTCCATCCCAGGCTGAAGATCACTTTAAAACATTTTTTCTTAAAAGATAACAGGTTGCTGGTTAAAAACATGTTTTTGCCAAGTTTGACCAGGACAGCTGCTAAAAAAAATGGGTGGCAACTTCATAGTTAAAAAAAATATTCTCCTGACTTGCTTTTCTATTAGACTTTAATTCAAGCTAGACATTAACTTCACTACTGTGAAAACAGTCATTTTTAACATTAGCATCTCTGCAAATGCTTTGCACAACAGCACAGAAGTGAACCGACATTATTAGGACTCAAAAAAGCTATTGTTCAGTCCAATCAGCACTAAAGACTAGTCTCATTTTTGGTGCAAAGGAGTAATAATGCATCTGCTTCCATAAAACTGAGCTTCAGAGGTTTACAATGTAGAGGGTAGATGGGCCTTCTGATCTTTTCTTGCCACCTGTTTCTAACTCTGCTGTACCATCCCAGGACAGCCACCAGAGGGTGCATGTTTGAAAATCTCTTACCAGAAAGAATCAAGCAACTTCACGGAAAGCAGGTGCATACTGGAATGAGCTTGGCTGTCTTCATTTACATTTCTTCAAGAAACTGGTTTCAAACTGCAAATTGACCTGTATTGAGTCACCTTGGACAGCATGTTTTATTTCTGTGTATGTGTGTGTGTTTTAAAAATATGCTAGAACTGTAGATAAGCAGGTAATAAATAGGAAAAGGGATGGGGATTTGATATACCGCCTTTCTGTGGCTACAATCAAAGTGATTTACATATTATGTACAAGTACAGTGGTACCTTGGTTTATGAGTGCGCCGGTTTGCGAGTGTTTTGCAAGACGAGCAAAACATTTGCAAACTTGGTGCCTCGTAAACCGAGCGCACCTCGATTTGCGAGCGCCCCCCCCCCCCCCCCCCCGTGATCCGGCACCCCCCCCCGCCGCGACCTGAGGTCCCCCCAACCCACCCAAACCCTCTTCTTACTTTGATGTAGCCTCCGCACTGGCACCAGCATGTCCTGTGCTGGTGCCGGTGCCCGAAGATCTGCCTCCTGTGCTGGGCCTTGAGCATGTGATAAATGAACATTTTGGATTACGAGCATGCTCCTGGAACGGATTATGCTCGTAATCCAAGGTACCATTGTATTTATTTTGTACCTGGGGAAATGAAGGGTTAAGTGACATGCCCAGAGTCACAAGGAGCTGCAGTGGAAGTGGTTCTCAGGCTACTCCTCTATATAAAATAAGGAATGGTTTCACTGGCTTTAGCACAGGGGAGAAGCTAAATGAGAACTGTCTGATCAACTGAACCCCCACTATGGGGGTATATTATGAAATCCTTTTTAAGTGTATGTGGTCACATGTGGCACATAAGAAGCCTTGTATAAAATACCAATTGACTTATCAAGAAGGCATAGGTGGGGGTGTGGTCTTGTTGGAGTATGGGTGGAGTTTGCAAGCAGGTACATATCTATGCTAGTATTCAAGGTATGATTTATGCCATGTATGCTGTTCCCTGGATTCTATATATGGCGCCTATAGATGAGCACTGAATTTGGGGCATGCACCCAAATTATCCATGCAATTATGCTATAATTGGATGCTAACAAACAATTATTGCACTTACCGTAATTGGTTGCACACTATTTTATAAGGCTCAGCGCCTAAATTCATAGCATGTATTTGAAAAGGGAGCAAAGGCTTGGGTGTGTCTAAGAAGTTTCAAACAGTTGTATGCAAAATTACAGAATTCACCCAAAGCGCTCTTAAATTGGGTGCCGGCGTTTATACCTGTTTTCAGCAGGCATAAGTGTGCTGCCAAACAATTAGGCGCTGAATCTGTGCCAAATGTTATTCTATTAGAAAAAGAAAAAATCACTCTATAGACCTATTCAAAGAGTACAGTTGTATGAATGATGTAATTCAGTTCACCAAAACTTGCTCAGAATCAAGGAGTACAACTGTACTCTTTGAATAGGTCTATAGAGTGATTTTTTCTTTTTCTAATATATGCACCTTTTCACTCTTGTTACATTGTGTGTAACTTGTCCCCCAATCTTCATATTTGACTAGAGTCTGCAAATGTTATTCTATAGCATTTATAGAATAGCGCTTAGCATTCAATTGTTTGGCGCCAACTTTGGGTGCCATTTATAGAACTCTCTCCTATGGGGGTAGCTCTTTATAGATTACCTACAGTTGGGTATCAAGATGATGCATGCTAAGCATGAATTCTAAAATGGCAATTTACCATAGATTACTAATGTAAGGTACTTGGGTTGGCCACTGTTGGAAACAGGATACTGGGCTTGATGGACCTTCAGTCTGTCTCAATATGGCAGTTCTTATGTGAGCCAAGTATAGGACAATGAAGCCATTGTGACATCACTGATGAGGTTGGCTTGTAGGCATTGGTGGAATGAGGCATTATGACATCACAATCTTAGCTCTGGAATGTTGCTACTCTTTGGTTTCTGCCAGGTACTTGGGACCTGGGTTGGCCATTGTTGGAAACAGGATACAGGACTTGATGAACCTTTGGTTTGTCCCAGTACAGCAATTCTTATGTTCTTAATTTCACAGTTATGCACCTAACTTTAGGAATAGCCACCTACACCAGCTCAATGGATGCTATACATCAGTGGCGTAGCCAGACCCAGTATTTCGGGTAGGCCCTTCCACCACCCCGTTACTATGGGAAAAAACCTCAACAGATTTTTACACCTACTTTGCATTCAGTATCTCTCTTCTTAACTCTGCGGTCTCCCAGCATCTGTCCTTCTATCTCCGAAACTCGTCTCTTCCTGGTATACCTTACAGGCATTCCCAGCACCAGCAGAAATCCATTTTTTCTGCCAGTGCCAGTTCCCCGGGCTTCCCTCTGCCTCGTCCCACCCTCGCTGATGTCACTTCCTGTTTCCTGTCTGCGGGACACGATAGAGGGAAGCCTGGAGGGCAGGTGCCAGCAGCAAAAATGAATTGCAGCTGGCACCAGGGATGCCTGTAAAGGTACACCATGGGGAGACATGGTTTGGAGATACAAGGGCAGAGCCGGTAGGTTGCAGAATTGAGAGGAGAAGAGGCAGTGTGGGTAGGCCTGAGCCAAGAATGGGTGGGCCTGGGTCCACTCATAACACCACCGCTGCTATACATACTCATGCCTAATTATAGGCAATATGGTGCATAATTTGATAATATTCTAGAAGACATTGTGGGAAGATGGTGGAATTAAAAAAAATTATGGGAACAATATTATTTACCCCCTGGATATTTCCTATCACATTTGTACCTCTATCACTTTATAAGCATACAAGTTTGGTTTAGGGGGGACTCGGAGGATAACAAGTGACTAGAGAACCTATGGCTAGCTATAGGGACAATAAAAAAGACCCATCTCTCTTTTGTACACATATTTCCGGGATGTAATAATTTACAGTAGTATTCTAGAAGATGTGTGCATAAGTGCTAGACATGCCCCGATCCACCTGTGTCCCTTCCAGGTTCACACCCCCTTGCAACTGTGCAAAAAAATTATACGCACACCTTAAAGAACATCAACTAAAAGCAGTTATGCGTATAATTGCTAATTAGCACCAATTGACACAATAGCCAATTATTGGTTAACATCAATTAGGAGCTTGCTAAACATTTAAGTTACATTTGCAATTGCCATTAGTCTATAACTTGTGCGTGCAACTTGGCATGCCAAGTGTAAAGTTGGGTGCACAAGGGTCTTGATGCCTACATGGCCTCTTAACCTAGGCACCTTGCTAGAAAATTACTCTCCAAATCTACAGAAAAGTTAAACTTTAATAACATTTTCCTAGTGCTACTGGATGTACGTTGCATGACAAAATCATTGCTCCAAAGAACAGGTAATTTAAATGGGTAGTGATGATTTGTAGTGATGATTTCTTACTTTCAAGCCTAACTTTCAAGATCCTCCACGACATCCTTCCTCCATTAATTCCACTCTCCTGGAATTCCTCAAATCTTAATACCACCAGACCTACCCAAAAACTAAAGTTATCCTTCCCCTCACTAAAAGACATCTCCCACCCAGGAAAACTGGGGACCTCCCTCCTCTTCAGATTCATCGAGCTCTGGAACAGTCTTGCCTCCCCTCTTAGGAACCTGAGTGCCCTCGAACCCTTCCGTAAACATCTGAAAACCTGGCTTTTCTCAAAAACCTAACACTCCCCCCTCTTCTGACATCCCAGCCCGCTAACATTCTCCCCTCTCTGACCTTCACCCATCCCTCCCTTGGAGTTCCTTTCTCATTCCAATTCTTGTAAACCGTGCCGAGCTCCACAAATGTGGAGATGGCGCGGTATATAAACCCAAGATTTAGTTTAGTTTAGATTTGCCATCAATTTATGTATGGAAACATCCCAGAATTGCTTAAAAGTAATATACTCAGCTATACACTAAAAAGATCCCTGCGTTCTGAGAATTTAGCTTTACTGAAGACATCTGTGAATCCAAGACTTGTTGAGACTGGTAAAATGACTTTTTGCTGTGCAGGAGTTGAGATACGAAATTGCTGTGAAAAGGGCAGGTTTAGAAAATGATTAAAGACGCAGCTATTCGTAGATGCCATCTTTTACCGTAGTTATTTTTGCTAAAGCTGATGAACTATCTAATATCTTTATTATCCACACAGTGGTATTTCTTTGACGATTGTATGTATGTTTATTTTAATATATGCCTATTTTAATATGTACTTGTTTTTATTATATGTTCGTTTTAATTATTGTGTATGTAAATTATGTAAACCATTTAGTTTTAAACAGTATATAAATTTTTAAAATAAATAAATAAATTTATTCAAGTTCATAAGAAAGTATCAGTGTCAAGAAGGGGGATTTGAACCCTGGCCATCAGCCTATTGCTTTAA
Organism: Geotrypetes seraphini; assembly: GCF_902459505.1. Lineage (NCBI taxonomy): Eukaryota > Metazoa > Chordata > Amphibia > Gymnophiona > Dermophiidae > Geotrypetes > Geotrypetes seraphini. The sequence continues at coordinate 21,669,769 of NC_047088.1, forward strand.
TTGCTGGGCCACTCCTCCACCTGCCTTGTACTCTACTGAAGCTCCATTTAACGCTTTTCTAAATTTGTTTCAAGTTTATTAGGATTTGATATACCGCTTATCAAGGTTATCTAAGCGGTTTTTATAATCAGGTACTCAAGCATTTTCCCTATCTGTCCCGGTGGGCTCACAATCTATCTAACGTACCTGGGGCTATAGAGGACTGAGTGACTTGCCCAGAGTCACAAGGAGCAGCGCGGGGTTTGAACCCACAACCCCAGGGTGCTGAGGCTGTAGATCCAACCACTGCGCCACACACTCCTCCAATCCAGATTTGAAGACAACTCCAAGGTTGCAAGCAAAGGAGACTGGAATGATGACAGTATTATTTACCGAGATGGAGAATGGAGGAGGAGCAGATGGTTTAGGAGGAAAGAGGAGCAGCTCCGTCTTAGACACGTTTAGTTTCAGATGATGGCAGGACATCCAGGCAGCAATGTCAGCCAAACAGGCAGAGACTTTTTCTTGGACTTCAAGTGAAATATCGGGTGTAGAGAGGTATATCTAGGAGTCATCAGCCACTAGGTGATACTGGAAGCCATGGGAGGAGATCAGAGCACTGAGGGAAGAGATGTAGAGAGAGAAGAGGTCCTAAGGCAAAACCCTGGGGTACGCCAAACACTAGCAGGGTAACAGCAGAAGAAGACCCACCAGCACATACACTAAATGCTAGGGCTAGGGGGAATGATATGAATCTACTAAGTAGTAGATTTAAAATAAACCGGAGAAAATATTTCTTCACATAACTTGTCATTAAATTCTGGAATTTGTTGCCAGAGAATGTGGTGAAATCAGTTAGCTTAGCAGGGTTTAAAAAAGGCTTGGATAATTTCCTAAAAGAGAAGTCCATAGGCTATTATTGAGATGGCTTGGGGAAATCCACTGCTTATTCCTAGGATAAGCAGCATAAAATCTGTTTTACTACTTGGGATCTAGCTAGGTAAGAGGCCAACTGAGTTTCAGTTTTGGTGCCGAAACCAACCTGAAATATGCATTTGATCTTATTTCAGATTTGGCTGAAAACACCATTGGTTTTTCTGCTAAAGCTAAAGCTGTGCAGCCCACACCCCCCCCCCCACTCCTCCCCTCCCAGAACTACACATAGACCTGAGGTGTCAAACCTCCTCCCCAGGCTTACCAGTGTTGGTGGTCAAGAGAGGCAGGAACAATCCTCAGTCTCTCTTGCCCTTGCCAGATCTGCTGACAAAATGGCTTCTGGGACCTTCTGCAGGAGATCCTGGCAGCCCTCTAGATCATTAGCACTACAGTAGGTCTGGATGAGGGATGCTTAGGCTTATGGGTGGCTCCAGGAGAGGGGCTTGGACCTTCATGTCAGTAGAGCTGGCGGGGGTGGGATAGGGTAAGGAAGAAGGGAGGGAGGGGGCTGTTCCTATTCAGGGTCTGGGTCCATTTCAGTTGTCCTTTACAGCATGGACCAGATGTAGGATTTAAATTCTCTCAGGTTAGGCTGTCCTCATGAACTTTTATATTTTAGTATAAAAGTTGTCCACTCTAGAGAGAATATTCAAACTGCCTTTCTCTGAAGTGTTAAAGGTACCACACTCAGTTCATACCTGTGGAAAATGATTAAAGTGTTGTCAAACGGACACATACTTCTGAATCAGCAAGTAACCAGGGTTGGGGTAGGGGGTGGCAACAAACTTATTTGGGGGAAAAGACCTCAGCTATGAGTATAAACTCATATCATCTATCTCATATGCATTAGTAACTACTGATTTGTAGTGACGCACATGGAATATATTTGTCGTTTTGTTTTCTTTAGCCCGAAGAAGCTTCTTTAGTTTTCCAGTTCAGCTGGAACTGGCCCCTAGTAGAGCAATAGCACCATGTCTTTATTTACTATACACAGAATTTTCTTCTCTTTGTTAATCCTTTCCCCCTTTGAGCGACAACACGTAGCCAACTCCACAAACTGCAGATATTATATTTTTTTAAATTGACTTGAATAAAATTCCTGTACCTTGTACATTTCCTGCAGTTCTTTTTTGGTTTTGTCTGGAAATTTGAATGACATGTGAGGTGATTACATTTGCAGAAGACATAAAACTATTCAAAGTTGTTAAAACACATGTGGACTGTGAAAAATTGAAGGCAGACCTTAGGAAATTGGAAGACCAGCCATCCAAATGGCAGATAAAATTTAATGTGGATAAATGCAAAGTGATGCACATCGAGAAAAATAATCCAAATCATAGTTACCAGATCCTAGGGTCCACCTTAGGAGTCAGCACCCATGAAAAAGATCTAGGTGTCATAGACAATACGCTGAGATCTTCCATCCAGTGTGTGGTGGTGGCCAAAAAAGCAAACAGAATGCTAGGAATTATTAGGAAAGGATCGTAAATAAGACCAAAAATATTATAATGCCTCTGTATCGATCCATGCTGTAACCTCACTTGAGTATTGCATTCAATTCTGATCACCATATTGCAAAAAACCTGAAAGAGAGGAATTATAAAAAGGTTCAAAGAAGAGCAACTAAATGATAAAGGGAATGGAACTCCTCTCGTATGAGGAAAGACTAAAGAGATTTTGGCTCTTCAGCTTGGAAAAAAGACAGTTGAGGGGAGATATGATTGAAGTCTACAAAATCCTGAATGGTTTAGAATGGGTACAAGTGGATCGATTTTTTACTCCATCAAAAATGACTAATACTAGGGGACACTCGATGAAATTACAGGGAAATTCCTTTAAAACTAATAGGAGGAAATATTTTTTCACTCAACGAATAATTAAGCTTTGGAACTCATTGCCAGGGGATGTGGTAATAGAAGTCAACATAGCTGGGTTTAAAACAGGTTTGGACAAGCTCCTGGAGGAAAAGTCCATAGTCTGCTATTGAGACAGACACGGGGAAAGTCACTTCTTGCGCTGGAATGTTGCTACTATGGAGGTTTCTGCCAGGTACTTGTGACCTAGATTGACCTGGATTGTTGAAAACAGGATACTAGGCTAGATGGACTATTGGTTTGATCCAGTATGGCTATTCTTATGTTCATTTGTCTTGCGAATTGGTTGGTATTTATGGTATATAAAATTTTAATAAAGGAGTTAATATTCAGATAGAAAACATAGAAACATAGAAAAATGACGGCAGATAAGGGCCATAGCCCATCAAGATGGTAGCAGTAAGTGTCTTGCTGACCACGACTGGCATTATTCCTAGATATTCAATGCCAGGCATTGAATACCTGTTTTTTGCTGAGTTGGCTAATGCATAGCCAGTTAAGTCGATATTCAGAACTTAAGTGACTATGGGCTACTACATATAGGACTGACTTGTATGCGGTCCTATTTATGTAGTTACCCTGGCTAGTTAACCACTGAATATAGGCACTTAACCAGCCAACTGTTGACTCCGCCCCCAGAATGTCCCCAGAAACAGCTGCTGACCAGTTAAATCACTATTTAGGTGCTCATTTTCAGTGGCGATAACTGGTTAAGTACTGCTGAAAATCGCTAACTAGCAATTTAACTGGTCAGCAGCTGTTTCTGGCCGGTTAAAATAATTTTGAATATTAACCGGAATGGCTTTAAGTTTTGACTTGCCCATGACTTATTTCTACATTACTACAAAATCAAATGCCACCTGAGAGAGGAAAACTCATCTGCACAAGTGCTACATAACCTAAAGATATTAAATTCTTGTGCCGGACACAGTGGGGCTTTTAGGTACTGTAAGGTGCGATAAGCCATTTGGGGATGATTCGTTAAACAGAAACTAAAAAAAATGGCACAGGCTGTGTGTCAGAATCGCGGCTAGCAGCGCCTATGTCAAATCTTAGGCACCTGAAATGTAGGAGAGGGTTTTAAAGGACTACATTTCAGACACCTAAGTTTTAGGAGAATTGCACTTAGCGGCATGCTCTGCCCAAGAAACACCCACTTAGGCGTTAGGCGACACTAAGCGCCATGCGATAGGCACCTATCACCCAGTTAATTTTTTTTAGCAATTATTGAGCTTATTAAGGGAATTTTGCCAATTAAATTAGGCGCCTAACTTTAAGTGCCCTTTAGAGAATCTGGCCCTTTGTGCACAGGGGTCCCAAGTCAGCAGTGGGTTCTGGGCCCATGAGGAACCCTACATTAGAGAATGACATGGGGACAAATTTTTCTCCATCTCCATGGGAACTCATTTTCCCGTCCCATCCCAGCGAATTCTTTTCCTGTCCCTGCAAGCTCCGTTCTCATCTGCATAAGCCTCAAACACTTTAAAAATCATAAGTATTCAAGGCTTGTGCGGTTAAAGCAGAGCTTACAGGAATGGGGCAGGGATAAGGACAGCGACAAAACTCGCCGGGATGAGGAACTTTGAGTTCCTGAGGGATGGGGAAAAATTTGTCCCCATGTCATTCTCTATTCTACATATCTAAGAGACTGAGATCAAGGGAGTGAGGTACAATCCTGGCCTGGTAAGCACAAAGCATACTCATTTGCAGACACCAGTCCATACTGTTGAACCTGAGCCTGTATGCTGCTTATTTTACTGTAGCTTGAAAAAAGCCTTCAATACTTGAATAACACTGGATCGTTGAGAGTCCAGGGTATGTGATTACTTGGAACATGTGACAATTTACAGTAAAAACAAAGACGTGCACGGTAGACTGAAGGATGGTGGCAGAAGGGCTGCTAGTTACAGGGTAAACAGAACTTCAGAACACACAGGCACTGCTATCAGAAATACAAAACTTTGCATAAATAGCCTGGCCTTCTAGTCAAAGAGCTTTCAGTCCCAGAAAGAACTACATTGGGAAAAGCCATACTGAAATATCGACGTGGTAGCCCGGAAACACTCTACTTACCATGCCCTATCTGTACCTGCAGCCTGTTCTGTTCTCTGAAGGAAGCTCCCCAGGGCCCAGGCCAGCTTCTCCAGACCTTGCAAGAAGTCTGTAATAGGATCAGTCTGCATTAAAGCGACAGTGCAGCAGCTGGGACAATCAATTATGCACCAGCCTTTTCTAAAAGGCTTTGTATACCGTGTACTCATTTCCCCTGCTCCCTACATCCCACTCCCACATTGAGGAGAACGGCAGCTCTGTATTCTCACACTCAGTGCTAACTGCTCTGCAACTTGAATCATTTCTAGAGCACTGGAAGATGTAAACAGTGATCTATAGACATATAAGAGGAGTAGAAGAGTAGCCTAATGGCTTATGCAGTGGGTTGAGAATTGGGAAAACAGGGTTCAATCTCCTGGGCAAGTTACCTATCCCTCCATTGCTCTAGGTACAAAATTTTGATTGTGAGCCCTTGAGAGACAGAGACAATACAGTACCTAAATGTACTGTAATATGTATGAACCACTTTGTCTGTACCACCGATAGGCGGTATATCACAAATCAAACAAAAGGTCCCTTCTCTGTAGAACTTATTATACATCAACTAGTGTTTAAGCCCGTTACATTAATGGGTGCTAGAATAGATGTGTAAACTTTTAGCACAATGGGGCATTGAGGCCTTTCTTTCTTTGCTTCCTGCTCCCCCTGTCCAGTAGTAGCCCTTCTCCCTTCCTTTTACCTCTCTCCTGAACAGCAGCACCCCTTCCCTGCTCCTCTTGTCCAGCAGTACCCCTTCCCTGCTTCCCCCCTGTACAGCAGAACCCCTTCCTTGCTCCCTCTGTCCAGCAGTAGCCCTTCTCCCTTACTTTTACCTCCCCCCTGTCCAGTAGTACCCCTTCTCCCTTCTCTGCTCCCGGGCAGCCTCAGGGCTTTTGCTAGGCAATGCCCCGTGGCTGCTTGATGAAACCATGGCTGCTGCCGCTGCTGGGCTAGGGGTGAGAAGAAGAAGCATCCTGGCAGTGGCAATATAGTCAGAAGGCAGGAAGTCAGCTGGCGTCAGAGATCGGGGCAGGAAATCAGCTCAGGCAGGCACTGTGCATGTGCGGCACGCCGCCACAAAGGCATGGAACACGGAGATAAGGGTTTTATTATAGCAGATTTTGTTGAAGGTGATTTAACATACTCACCCTTCTTCATTTTGTGCAAGTTCATGAGAAGCAGACAAGCAACTTTATACCCAGCTTGCCTCATTCAATCCTCAACCAAATGTACATCACGCAGACTAAACACCATTCATTTTGCAACTGAAAAAATAAGTTTTCAGCAGGTTCTTAACCCTAGGGACTACGTAAGCTGTGTGTGACGGAGTATATATTCCATCATGAAGGACCATTAGATCTGCAACCCTCAAAGAAAGACAATATGCTAAGACCAGCTGGGTTTGAGTGGGACCCATAAGGTAAAGCGAAGAGAATCCTAATTTGCATGTAATTTATAAAAGATGTAAAACAAGGGAAGGATGTGACTGGAGAAGAGAAGAGAAACATACAGACTGAAGCCTTAGCCCAAGTGAAGGAAGGAAGGAAGTGGTCCTTAAACATATCCTGGTCAAGAAAGAGTCCACCAGTAATCTCACCCTAAGTCACTTGGGAACCCCTTCACAAGACCTCCGGACTAAGAAAGAACAGAAAGGGGGTGGCATGCTGATAGAACAGGGCCAAGGGCACAAACCTTACCATTGTCACCAGAGACCAGAAGTAACCACAGAGTGACCAAATGTGACTGGAGACAGAAGTGACCACAGAGAGACCAGAGGTGATTGGAGGTTGGAAGTAACCCAAAACGACTAGAGGCAATTAAACAACGCAAGGGTCCTGGGAGGAACCCAAAGCAACAGGAAGAATCACCCATAAAGAAGACTAGACCAATTGACCGTCCACACTGTGCAATCCAGTTATAAGATGCAAAGCTCACAAGACTATTGTGGGGCAAGGAGTGAAGCTAAGTAAGGTCTCTTTAGAGGGGATTTCAATAAGTCAAAAACTGGTATTAATTTTGGTAAGGCTGTCTGTCTCTCTGTCTGTCAAAGGAGCTGTCCAGACCACAGTTCTGAAGGGAAGCAAAATACATTTTAGATCTTCCTGGATCCTTTGACGACTTTCTCCTTTGGATGACTTTCCAGGCTCTGTAACCGAAGATGTGGAGTTTTGTAACTCCTTGTATCTTGGAACCCTGATTGATGTCACTTGCACTTTGCAGATTATTCAAAACGTCTATGTAACTGTGGCCATTTTGACCACATTACTCTGTATTTGGTGTTACTACATTGGTTACCAGTTGTTTGGCAGGTAACATTTACAGTATTGGTGAATCTGGCACTTTGCATCTGAACTCAGATCACTTATCAGACACCAGTACGTATGCTCTGGTCAGGGCTATAGTTGTTCCATCGGTGCATAACATGCAACCATATTTTTTTGATTTCTGGTCTCTGAATATGGAACACTACCCTCAGAGATTCTCCTTGAAAGTGACTATTTGTGATTCCAGTAGAAAATTAACATTTCCACGTTTAAACTGGAATTTTTTGAGCCCTGAGCCTTTGAGGTCATTAGGCTGGTGCAGTCTGCTTTAGTCTTGTGTAAGTATGTACTTTATCTGTCCTGTACAAAATATGGTTTTGGATTTGTGGAATATAAATGTTCTGAAATGTAATAAGCAAATAATATTCTTGTTAACATTTCGTATTGTTTCTGGATGTTGCTAAATTAATTTATCAAGGCAGTAGTTTCAGTGTTGACAGGTTAAAGAGGATGGATAGTCACAAGAATGGCCAAAGGAACACAGCAGTCAATGACTGTAATTGGTCAGCCCATCCCTAACTTCTATTATCTTAATTCATCATGGAACCCACCTGTTTTGACACATTCCCAATATTCTGCCCACAAAGGATAAAATGGGAAAGATGTAAGTGTAGGAAGGAGTGATTAAGAAATGGAATGGTTTAATCAATAAATAGTTTAAAAATATCACAAAGTAATAACGTAGAGCACTGCGGGCATCTGGTAGCGCTATAGAAATAATAAATAACAGAAGTAGCAAAGCTACGTGAAAGGACAATACCCCTATATTAATTTTTTTAAATAATTAACCCGAGTTATTTTCAGAAGACTGTGGCCATGGAGATAGCCTGGGAGCAAACCTCTTGGACCAGTGGTTCCCAAACCTGTCCTGGGGGACCCCCAGCCAGTCAGGTTTTCCAGATATCCCTAATGAATATGCATGAGATAGATTTACATGCACTGCATCAACTGCATGCAAGCTAAACTCATGAATATTCATTGTTAATATCCTGAAAAACCAAAGATACTAGGTGTGCCCTGAGGTCTGGGCTGGGAATGGCTGCTCTAGAGCAGGGGTGCCCAAAAGGTCGATCGTGATCGACCGGTAGATCGCGAAGGCAACGCGAGTCAATCGCGTAGCCTTTGCGTTCTACTTGCTTCCTGACTCAGAAGCGCCGAGCTGACCAACTTCCCCCACCTGACGTCAATTTTGATGTCGGAGAGGAAGTTCCGGGCCAGCCAATCGCTGCCTGGCTGGCCCGCAACTTCTTCTCGGACTTCATAAATGACAGGGAGAGGAAATCTGGTTGGCCCGACACTTCTGTGTGGGGAAGCAGGGAGAGCTTGGGACAGCGGTGGTTTGGAAACCTGTTCCCCGATGGCGGCGGCAGTGGCTTGGGAGCAGGCAGGGAGACAGAAAGAAGGGAGCCTATGAGCGCTGGGAGCCTATGAGCATCGAGAGCAGTGCAGGGCATTCAGCACAGCTCCCTGCGCTAAAAACCACTATCACGGTTTAGTCAAAGGGGAGGGGTATATTTGTCTATTTTTGTATAGTTGTTCCTGAGGTGACATTGCATAAAGTCATCTGCCTTGACCTCTTTGAAAACCCGCAGAATATAAAGGATAATTAACATTTTCTCTGCGTACATTGTGCTTTGTGTTTTTTAAAATTTTATTGTTGGTAGATCATTTTGACTTGGTCATTTTAAAAGTAGCTCGCAAGCCCAAAAAGTGTGGGCACCCCTGATCTAGAGAATCCCTTGTTTCTTGAGTAGTCTGTGCATTTATGTCTGATTCTCCCGAGGGATCCTACACATGACTTATGGAGTCTTCATTCTTTAGAGAATGCCTGTCTCTGTCATAGGTCCATTTATGAAAGCTATATGCAGCTTCAGATTTATTTCTATTTTAGTAGCACTTTTTCTTCCAGTTGGAAAATTTATTTAACAATCTGCCAGATGAAATCAAAGTCTAATTTACCGCACAAGTCTGCTGGCACCATGGTCTGGTATTTTTCCCGTAAAAATGATGGTTTCTGCATTGTCATTAGAAAATTGTATTGCACTAAATTCCACAGAGCAGAGGAGTGTACAGATAAAATTCTTCATGACCAATGAATACAGGAAGAGTACAATAATTACACTGCAGCTCTCTCCTTGCAGTGTCAGAAGTAGTGAAGAAGGATAAAAGGAATTGGATTTGTAAGGTCTTTAGATGTAATCCTTTGTGATCTGCCTGGTATTAGATTCTCCCAGTTAAAAATTTTTAAACTAAATTAAAATACTAGAAGTCTCTGTTTCAAGGGGGGCATATGGGGCAATTCTAGAAAATGGTGCCTAGTTTTAGACTCCAACAATCAGTATTTTAATTATTTACAGCCAGATTCTATTAATGGCATTCAAAAATAGGTGCTGGAAAAGATCAGTGCGAACGCAGTTCAATAAAGTGGGAGAGTGTGGTGCAGTGGTTAAAGCTACAGCTTCAGCACCCTAAGGTTGTGGGTTCAAACCCACGCTGTTCCTTGTGATCCTGGGCAAGTCACTTGATCCCCCCCCCCCATTGCCCCAGGTACATTAGATAGGTTGTGAGCCCTCCGGGACAGAGAGGAAAAAATGTTCGAGTACCTGAATAAATTCATGTAAAACCATTCTGAACTCCCCTGGGAGAACAGTGTAGAAAATTGAACAAATAAATAGCATGAGAAGTTTCAGCCTCTGATAACCAGAGCAGGTATTGTGATGTCATAATGCCTCATTCCACCAGTGCCTAAGAGCCAACCTCATCAGTGATGTCACAATGGCTTGACTGTCCTCTACTTGGCTCACTTTTGCTATATTCTGATTTCTAGTGTGGCACAGTGGTTAAAGCTACAGCCTCAGCACCCTAAGGTTGTGGGTTCAAAACCATACTGCTCCTTGTGATCCTGGGCAAGTCACTTAATCCCCTCTTTGCCCCAGGTATATTAGATCATTTATCATATATTAAACTTGATATACTGCCTTAGTTGCAGCATAATTCTGAGGTTGTAGTTTTAACCATTGTACCACACTCTCCCCATTCTCTTCTTGGTTGAGCTGAGAACTTTTCAGTGGCTCCTCGTATTGTGATGTCATAATGCCTCACTCCACCAATGCCTAAGAGCCAATCTCATTGGTGATGTCACAATGGCTTGGTTTCCCTATACTTCTGCCCATTTACTAGATGCATTTGCCTCATTGAAATGAAAAGTGTCAAGAAAAGTGTGGAGTAACTTGTAAGTTTCAAGGCTCCAAATCATATTTATTTATTCAATTTTCTCTACTGTTTTCCCAGGGAAGCTCAGAATGGTTTACATGAATTTATTCAGGTACTCAAGCATTTTTCCCTGTCTGTCCCGGTGAAAAGCTGAAAACAGTTTTCCATTTATTGGTAGCCATTGAATAATAATGGAACACTATAACACCAAAAAAATGCAAGAAACCTTTAAGAATAGACATTCAATACAAAAAACAGGTTTCTACAACACAACTTAGAAGTTATGTCTATGTTGAGAGGAAAGGTCTCAGAAATCCTGCTCCGTTCAATGAATGAACATTGGAATAACAAATGCAGGTTGGATTCTCGTTCATCGACCAAAACCTCTCAATCATTCATTTAAATCAAGCAGCCAAACTAGACAACCAAATCGCCAATCTACTGACGGCATCTCTCGACTACAAGACTTTTAGAAAAGAAATAAAGACCATACTCTTTAAGAAAACTCTGAAAAAAGAAATAATACCGCAAGTCTCAAATTCCACCTCTCACTAAAGCCAACTACCCCAAACAAATAACCTTACCCATTTCTCACTCTTTTTGAAAATGACCAATTTTTTTTTTTTTTGTAAGTTCTTGTTGTAATACATCTTGGATAATTCTTTTGTAATCCGCCTTGAACTGCAAGGTAATGGCGGAATATAAATCCCTAATGTAATGTAATGTTGTACTCAATAAATAAATATCAGCAAAAAAGTGCACTTATCTTAAAAACTTCTTCTAAAGTGCCTTAGTGCAATGTGCGGTATACGGTAAAGAATTCTCCCTGACAGGGCTTGTTTCTCCAATCACTAATGGCTTCCTCAGGGGTCTTTAATGGAAACTGAAACATAAAATCAAAGTTAAACACAGCTGGGCACAAGATGTCTTTCAAATTTCTCTCTCTCATAAAGGCGTGCATTCAAACGTGAAAAGTATGCAAATCGGGACTTGTTAATGGATGGACATAAGAATAATGTCGATGAGGACAAGATCCTCACTTATGTAATGCGATACACGGCGGATGCACAGGTACTGGTATCCATTGTGAAGAAAAATTGGAAGATTCTCCAGACGAATCCTTTGTTTCAAGACACTGCTTTAAGGATGGACTTTACGAGAGAGAGAAATTTGAAAGACATCTTGTGCCCAGCTGTGTTTAACATGAAGACCATGGATGACCACATGACTCTCCCCATTTGATTTCTTTAGATGTAAATGCAGTATTTGTGATTTAACCATACAAGGGAAGGAGTTTCAAAATCTAGTTGACAATAAAATCTATAACATCAAACAGTTTTTGACCTGTGATTCGAATTACATCATTTATGTCATCTTATGTCCATGTCCAAAAATTTACATTGGAAAATCTATTAGAGCGTTTTGCATTAGAATGAGTGAACACAAATCAAGTCTTAAACGGGGTATTGTTACAGTCCTGATAGTTGAACATTGTAAAGAAATGAACCATCAACTCAGCCAACTCAAATGCTTGTGTATAGATAAAGAACCTAAAAATATCAGAGGAGGTGACCGTCAAATAAATTGCTATAGCGTGAGGCAAGATGGATTTTCAAATTACACTCATTGACACCGAATGGATTGAATATTAACATCGGGTGGAAAACATTTTTCTGAGTATTCAAGTTGTTTTCCACTCTTTACATCTTTGACTTTTTCAATTTTTTGCTTGTTTTGGGTAAATCCGACTACGTCTTATTACTCTAATTGCTCTTGAATAGAGAGTGAGATTCATCCAATCAGATCTGGTTTTTATTTAGCTGTCATTGTTCTTAATGCGCATGTCTGGTGTTCCATATTCACCGGCGCCATTTTTTTGGGAAGTTAATGCTATAGTTACTAACAGTGAGTACCACATTGTTTAAGTTTTATACAATTTAAAAGTTATTAGGATTATAATGGAGACTTTGAGTTTATGTTTCAGTTTCCATTAAAGACCCCCTGAGGAAGCCAATAGTGATTGGCGAATACTTTACCGTATACCGCACATGCACTAAGGCACTTTAGAAGAAGTTTTTAAGATAAGTGCACTTTTTTGCTGATATTTATTTATTGAGCATAACATCACAATATAAATGAATGGATCCAAGATGGCGGACGGACCCGTTAGTTGAGCGGTTCGCCACAGCACACCTCATCAAAAGTTTGTACTACAAACATTTACCTGAGAGCCTTGCCGAAAAGAAGAGGCCGAAGCACTGCTGGAGCCTCGCGACCAATCTCGGCACTATAGATGAGCTCCTGCGACGAATGCAGGAAGAATCGGCGGCATCAATGCACCCGCTGCAGATGCTCCGTGGTGAAACGTAGGTGACCTCCTTGGGTCTGGAGACCACCCTGAGCCCTGACGCCAGAGCACCTCCCCCTCCTCCCCAGACTGCCAGTTCCCTGCGGGAAGAGGAGCAACCAGAAGGCGGAGTGCACTTCTCCCTGGAGGCCGTTAAAATCAGGAAAGGGAACTTGGAGTTGGACTCTCTGAATTTACAGGAGAGTCCCGCAGAGCCTGGGATTTCATCTGTTTCGAGGGTGGATTGCGAACGGGAAAGCCCTGATCAGGAGGATACGCCGGTTGGTGAGAATAAGAATACTGAAATTCAAAAGACTTCCTTTACATTGCAGAAACCCTGAAAGGTAACGTTGGATTCTATCTGGGATCTCGTGGCAGACCTAGCAAAATCAATCAAGCCCCAGCTGGCTCAGCTGGAGCAAAAAGTCAATAACCAAGAAACTGATATTACAAATCTCAGAACTGAGTTACAGGACTTTAAAAATTAATCTGTAGTACCCAAACAAATCACGGAAACCATAGTAAGAGATAACATAAACTTGAGAAGGAAATTAGAATCTTTGGAAAATTTTTCTCGCAACAATAATCTTAGATTGATTAATTTTCCTAGAGTAGAGACGATACCACCTAGAGATATGTTAAAATGCTACATGATGGAAGTTTTGCAAATATCAGAGGATCTGTTATCACCATTTTCTTAGGTGTATTATCTACCTATAAGAAAAGGACAATTAAAATCACAAGAAGACAATCAGCAATCACCCAATATTACATCAATCTTGGAACTCTTGGATAGGGAGGTGGCGAAAGCGGCAACACTTCTCCTTACAGTAGCCTTAACACCAGATAAAAATTGATTACTTAGACTTTTCTTTAAAAATAAACAAAAGAAATTTCTTGGATTTAAAATACAAATGTTTCCAGATCTGGTGCGAGACACACAAAAACGTAGACGTGAATTTCTCATTATGAAACCGGGTGTTATTTCTTCGTCACCCATGTAAATGTGTGATACAATATCAAATGCAAAAATATGTTTTTTTTGACCCTAGCCAACTGACAACCTTCTTATCTGTGGCTCGACTGAAAGCTGGGACAACATGAATGCTTATTGAAGTTTGATACTTCCTCACTAATGGATTCCTCAGATTTCTTATGTTTATCTATTTGAGTTATTAATTTGCTCGCTGATTCTATGTCTTGGATCCTATATTGAGGACTTGAGTTTAAAGTTAAATTATCAAATTCCTAATATTTTGCTAGATCATTACTATTAGTAATGCATCTTTTCCTTATCTTTTTAATTTTATCTTTCTGTACAAGTGTATACTTGATAAGTTAATGAAAATATGATAAATAAATAAAATGATTTAAATGAATGAGTGAGAGGTTTTGGTCGATGAACGAGAATCCAACCTGCATTTGTTATTCCAATGTTCATTCATTGAACGGAGCAGGATTTCTGAGACCTTTCCTCTCAATATAGACGTGGAGGGGCATAATCAAAAAAAAAGTCTAAGTCCCCTTTTGGCCTAAGGCCTTAAACGTTGAAAGTATAAGCAGGAAAAATGTCCATTATCAAAAAAAACGTCCAAAAGGAGGTTTTTTTTGATAATGGCCTGCCTCTACGTTCAGCTGTTTAAACGCCCAGACCACCACTACGTCTAAACCAGCGGTCTCAAACTCAAACCCTTTGCAGGGCCACATTTTGGATTTGTAGATACTTGGAGAGCCGCAGAAAAAAATAGTTAATGTCTTATTAAAGAAATGATAACTTTGCATGAGGTAAAACTCGTTATAGTTTATAAATCTTTCCTTAATTGTTTCTGATAATTTCAGCTATACACAGCTGAAAACAGTGCAACATGCAGAAAGTGAAGTTTAGATAGTTTTTCACTTTCTGCATGTTGCACTGCTCTCAGCTGTATATAGCTGAAATTATCATAAGCAATTAACGGAAGTTTTATAAACTATAAAGAGTTTTATCTCAAGCAAAATTGTGATTTAGATTCTAATCTAAAGTATCAACTGCAAGAGAGAAGATTTTGGTGTAGTCCTCTAGGTTTTTTTGTAGAGGGGAGAATCAATATCCGACTTGTAACTTAAGTGTCCGGTGGTCGCGTCCGCAAACACCTTCAACTCTCACCTTCTCCAGCACTGGACACAACTAACAACTTACATCAAGCAGTCACCGCCAGGAGAGGTGCCGAATTTTGCAAGAGTTCACGAGATTAAGTACACACGCACAAGCTGCATTGACTCCAATGGTTACCTTACGTTCTGGAACGTCACCCACCTCACTGCTGTAACCTCACACAAGTGCTTTCCTGCGTCTGTATGCAATTGTTCTCTCTGCTCCACCTCATAATTGCGTATAGACGCAGGAAAGCGCTTGCATGAGGTTACAGAAGTGAGGAGGGCAACGTTCCAGAACAATGGTAACATACTGAGGGCCTCAAAATAGTACCTGGCGGGCCGCATGTGGCCCCCGGGCCACGAGTTTGAGACCACTGGTCTAAACTTATACCATATAATCAACCTAAAAAAAGCCTAAGCCCCAAACGTCCAAAACAAGGGCTTTTAGGCGAAGGAGGAGCCAGTCCTTCGCCTAAAAGCTGGATTCTGACCGGTATCTGTCAAAAACAACACTGGTTACAGAATCCACCCCCCTACAACGATCCGGGCAGGAGGGAGCCCAAGCCCTCCTGCCCCGTCGAACCCTGACCCCCCCCCCCCAAGCCCTCTTGCCACGGCGGCACCCCGACTCCCCGATTACGTTCGGGGCAGGAAGGAGCCCAAACCCTCCTGCCCCGCGGCACCCCCGAACCCCCGATTACGTTTGGGGCAGGAGGGAACCCAAGCCCATACCTTGAAATCGTTGGCCGGATGGATGGGTGCCAAGCCTGCCCGTCCGGCAGGCCAGCCATCCCAGGAATGGGGCCGGATTGGCCCAGGCGGCTCAAACCCCGTCCACAGGTGGGGCCTGAGGCGCCTGGGCCAACCAGAATAGGCCCAGGAGCCTTAGGCTCCTCCTGTGGGCGGGGCCTTAGGCACATGGGCCTAAGGCCCCGGGAACGTAATCGGGGTTTCTGGGTTTTGGGGGTGCCGCGGGGCAGGAGGGCTTGGGCTCCCTCCTGCCCCAAACGTAATTGGGGGATCAGGGGTGCCGTGGGGCAGGAGGGTTTAGGCTCCCTCTTGCCCTGATCGTTGTGGGGGGGAAGGGTGGATTGCGGCAGGGGAGATGAGCCATCTCTCCTGCCAGGATCATTGCTGTAGGGGGTAGGCAGGTTGTTGGTCGCAGCAGCCACGATCAGCTAAGCGGCCCCTTTTTGGCACTTATACCTGTTTTGACTTGGTCTAAGTCAAAACGTATAAGTGCCGACTAGGCAACCTGCCTAAAGTTTTGGTTATACCTGTTGCACGCCTAGGTCGAGGTCGGCCCACCTCCCACCCTTTCCCCTCCTCTAAAAACGCCTCTTTTCTCTCTGTGCGTTTAGAGGCAGGGGAAAGGCCTAAGCTGGTTTTAGATACGTCTAAAACCAGCTTTGATTATGGGTACTTGGACGATCAGGCTTTTTGATCGTCCAAGTAGCCATTTAGGCCACTTTTTAGAGGTTTTTATTTTATTTTTTTTTAAATTATGAGCCCCATAACGTTTAAGTTGTGTTGTAGAAACTTGTTTTTTGTATTGAATGTTCATTCTTAGAGGTTTCTTGCATTTGTTGAAATTACAGTGTTCCTCTATCCTTAACTGTCCAACTAAGTTGCTCCGCATTTTCACCTGCTACTGAAATCGCCTTCATCCTAATCTCCGCATATTTCACTCACTGCATTCCATCTAGTCACATCGCCATCTCAGATCTTAATGGGCAATGTGAATGATACAAATGTCATAGCTTACGATAAATACCAAGGTATTCCATTACGCACTGCCTGAAATATTAACACTAAAACTTTAAACAAAATCCTACATTTAACAGGAAGCCACTGAAATTGTCGCAAAAGGGAGATCACATATCCCGACCTATCACTCCCAAAAATCATTCGTGCAGCGGCATTCTGGACTACCTGCAGTGCTCCACATTCAGCATTATTCTATAATGGGTGCTCATCTTTGAGTACACATTGTAGAACAGCATTGAGCACCGATTTTTTTGGGTACCCTTTTCTGAACACTATTTATTGAATCTACCTCTATACATGCATATGTACCTGTATTCTATAACATATATGCATAAATGTTACCTAATTTTAGACAGAGTGAAGGTGGGATCACCAATCACATATGTATTGCAAAGTTTCCTTTTGAAAATCAGGATACTGGGCTTGATGGACCTTTGGTCTGTCCCGTTATGGCAATTCTTATGTTCTTAGATTTAAAACAAACTGGAGAAAATATTTTTTCACACAAGGTGAAATTAAACTCTGGAATTCATTGCTGAAAAATGTGGTGAAATCAGTTAGCTTAGCGGGGTTTTAAAAAAGGTTTGGATAATTTCCTAAAAGAGAAGTCCATAGGCCATTATTGAGATGGCTTGGGGAAATCCACTGCTCATTCCTAGGATAAGCAGCATAAAATCTGTTTTACTACTTGGGATCTAGCTAGGTACTTGGGACTTAGGTTTGCCATTGTTGGAAACGGGATACTGGGCTTGATGGACCTTTGGTCTGTCCCAGTATGGCAGCTCTTATGTTCTTATGTGAGCCAAGTATAGGACAGTCAAGCCATTGTGACATCACTGATGAGGTTGGCTCTTAGGCACTGGTGGAATAAGGCATTATGTTATCACAATATGAGGGGCTGATGAAAAGTTCTTGGCCCAACCTAGAAGAGAAAGCACAGTTACTTACCGTAACAGGTGTTATCCAGGGACAGCAGGCAGATATTCTTGACTGATGGGTGACGGCACCGACGGAGCCCCGGTACGGACAATTTTAGAGTGATTGCACTCTAAGAACTTAGAAAGTTCTGGTAGGCCGCACCGCGCACGCGCGAGTGCCTTCCCGCCCGACAGAGGCGCGCGGTCCCCAGTTATGATAAGCCAGCTAAGAAGCCAACCCGGGGAGGAGGGAGGGACGCAAGAATATCTGCCTGCTGTCCCTGGATAACACCTGTTACGGTAAGTAACTGTGCTTTATCCCAGGACAAGCAGGCAGCTATTCTTGACTGATGGGTGACCTCCAAGCTAATAAAAGAGGGATGGAGGGAAGGTTGGCCATTAGGAAAACAAATTTTGCAAAACAGATTGGCCGAAGTGTCCATCCCGTCTGGAAAATGTGTCCAGACAATAATGAGATGTAAAAGTATGAACTGAGGACCAAGTGGCAGCTTTGCAGATTTCCTCAATGGGCGTGGATCGGAGGAAAGCTACAGATGCTGCCATAGCTCGGACTTTATGGGCTGTGACAGAACCTTCCAGTGTCAGTCCGGTCTGAGCATAACAGAAAGATATGCACGCTGCCAGCCAATTAGACAACGTACGTTTAGAAACAGGACGTCCCAATTTATTTGGATCAAAGGACAGAAAGAGTTGAGGGAATGATCTGTGAGGCTTAGTACGGTCTAAATAGTAAGCCAAAGCCCTCTTACAGTCCAAAGTATGTAAAGCCTGTTCCCCAGAATGAGAGTGAGGTTTTGGAAAAAAGACAGGCAGAACAATGGATTGGTTGAGATGGAATTCAGAGACAACCTTCGGGAGAAACTTTGGATGAGTACGCAGAACCACCTTGTCATGATGAAAGACTGTAAAAGGTGGATCCGACACTAGTGCATGGAGCTCACTGACCCTCCTGGCAGAGGTAAGAGCAATAAGAAAAAGCACCTTCCAAGTGAGAAACTTGAAAGAAGCAGTAGCCAAGGGTTCAAATGGAGGCTTCATTAAAGCGGAAAGAACTACATTAAGATCCCAGATCACAGGAGGGGCTTTAAGAGGTGGTTTCACATTAAAAAGACCCCGCATGAACCTGGACACTAAGGGATGAGTTGAGAGGAGTTTTCCATGGATTGGCTCATGAAAAGCTGCTATAGCACTAAGATGGACTCTGATTGAAGTGGACTTGAGGCCAGAGTCTGACAAAGAAAGGAGATAATCCAACAATGTCTCCACTGCAAGGGAAGTGGGATCATAATGATGGAGAAAACACCATGAAGAAAACCGTGTCCACTTCTGATGGTAACATTGAAGAGTGGCCGGTTTCCTGGAGGCATCCAGAATTGAACGAACAGGCTGAGACAAGAGTGTATCATGAGAAGTCAGCCCGAGAGATACCAAGCTGTCAGGTGCAGCGACTGTAGGTTGGGGTGTAGAAGAGTTTCCTGATGCTGAGTAAGCAGAGAAGGATACAGAGGCAGAAGAAAAGGTTCCCTGGAACTGAGTTGAAGTAGAAGGGAGAACCAATGTTGCCTGGGCCACCTCGGAGCAATCAGAATCATGGTTGCTTGATCCCTCTTGAGCTTGAATAAGGTTCTCAACATGAGAGGCAGAGGAGGGAAAGCGTACAGGAACAGATTGGACCAATCGAGGAGAAAAGCATCCGCTGCCAGACGGTGAGGTGAGTAGAGTCTGGAGCAGAATAGGGGCAGCTGATGATTGTGCGGAGCTGCAAAGAGGTCTATCTGAGGGGTGCCCCATTGAGCGAAGATGGATTGTAGAGTTACCGGATCTATTGTCCATTCGTGAGGTTGGAGAACTCTGCTGAGCTTGTCCGCTAAGGAATTCTCCTCTCCCTGAATGTAAATAGCTTTCAGGAATAGATGGTGATTTACGGCCCAAGTCCAGATCTTTTGGGCTTCCTGGCATAAGAGGCGAGAGCCCGTCCCACCCTGTTTGTTGATGTAGTACATCGCAACTTGATTGTCTGTGCACAACAGGACAACTTGAGGAAAAAGAAGATGTTGGAAGGCCTTGAGGGCATAAAACATCGCTCTGAGTTCCAGGAAATTGATGTGACGCTTCTTTTCCTGGGCAGTCCAAAGACCTTGAGTTTGGAACTCGTTCAAATGAGCTCCCCATGCATAAGGGGAGGCATCGGTGGTGATGACTAGTTGATGAGGAGGTTGATGGAACAGAAGACCTCTGGACAGATTTGAGGATACCAACCACCATTGTAGAGACTGACGAAGAGATGATGTCACAGATATGTGACGTGAGCAAGGATCCGTCGCTTGGGACCACTGGGTAGCTAGTGTCCATTGAGGAGTGCGCAGGTGAAGACGTGCAAGAGGCGTGACATGAACTGTGGAGGCCATGTGACCCAAAAGAATCATCATTTGCTTTGCTGTGATGGAACGCTGTGGAAGCACCTGTTGACATAGAGAGTGAAGCGTTTGAAGACGATTGGACGGCAGGAACGCTCTCATGAGGATTGTGTCCAAGACAGCTCCTATGAATTGAAGTCTCTGAGTGGGGATGAGATGAGATTTGGGTAGATTGATCTCGAACCCCAGAAGTTGAAGAAACCTGATAGTTTGGTTGGTGGCCAGGAGAACAGTCTGAGATGAATTGGCCTTTATCAACCAATCGTCCAGGTAAGGAAAGACCTGAAGGTGGTGAGATCGCAGGAAGGCAGCCACCACAATCAGACATTTGGTGAATACTCTCGGAGAGGAGGCAAGACCGAAGGGTAGCACCTTGTATTGGTAATGACAACGATTGATCATGAAGCGTAGGTATTGTCTGGAGGCCAGATTGACCGGTATATGAGTGTACGCTTCTTTGAGATCGAGAGAACATAGCCAGTCGCCTTGATTTAGAAGAGGATAAAGAGTGGCTAGAGAGAGCATTTTGAACTTTTCTTTGACCAAACATTTGTTGAGATCGCGGAGATCTAGAATTGGTCTGAGATCTCCTGTTTTTTTGGGGACTAAAAAGTAACGGGAGTAGAATCCCTGTCCCTTTTGATCTAGAGGAACCTCCTCTATGGCGTTCAAAAGGAGAAGGGATTGAACCTCCTGGAGAAGAAGGAAAGACTGATTGTGCGAAGCAGACTCTTTTGGTTGACTTGGAGGAGGTAGAGTTTGAAAGTTGAGAGAGTAGCCGTGGTGGATGATGTTCAGAACCCACTGATCTGACGTGATAAGTTCCCAACGGCTTATGAAATAAGAAAGACGTCCTCCTATAGGCTGTGGAAGTTGAGTAGGAGGGAGAAGACTGGCTATGTTCTGGAGAACCAAGTCAAAAGGGTTGAGTAGACTTTTGTGCAGGAGTAGATTTTACCTGCTGTTGTTGCTGAGGTTGTCTAGCAGCTGGACGCTGTTGCCTCTGACGCCTAGGTTGTTGAGCAGTTTGAGGCAGAGGGCGAGCCACAAATCTACGTTGGTAGGTTGATTGTGGACGAAAGGGCCTAGTTGGTGGAGGCTTCTTAGTTTTAAGAAGCGTGTCCCATCTGGTCTCATGAGCTGATAATTTCTGGGTAGTGGAGTCCATGGAATCTCCAAACAGCTCATCCCCTAAGCAAGGTGTATTGGCTAGCCTATCCTGGTGATTAACGTCCAGTTCTGAAACACGAAGCCAGGCTAGCCTTCGCATGGCCACTGAGATGGCCGTGGCTCTGGAGGTCAGCTCGAAAGTATCATAGATAGATCTTACCATGAATTTTCGAAGCTGTAAAAGAGATGAACAAGTGTGGTGAAAAGCAGACTTTTTCCTATCAGGAAGATATTTCTCAAAAGCAGTGATATTTTGTATTAAGTGCTTAAGATAAAAAGAGAAATGGAATGCATAATTTCCTGATCGATTTGCTAACATAGCATTTTGGTATAGCCTTTTACCAAACTTGTCCATAGATTTGCCCTCTCTGCCAGGAGGGACTGAGGCATATACACTAGCCCCTTTGGACTTTTTCAAAGTGGACTCAACCAAAAGGGACTCATGAGCTAATTGGGGCTTGTCAAACCCAGGAATAGGAATGACTTTATACAAGGAATCCAACTTTTTAGGCGCTCCAGGAATAGTTAAAGGAGATTCCAGATTTTTATAAAACGTCTCTCTCAATATATCATGGAGAGGGAGTTTAAGGTATTCCTTTGGAGGCTGGTCAAAGTCCAAGGCATCAAGGAAAGCCTTGGATTTCTTTGACTCAGCCTCCAAAGGAATGGAGAGAGAATTACACATTTCCTTCAAAAATGAAGAAAAGGAAGATACATCTGGTTTAGAGGAGGCTTCTAAAAGAGACGGGTCCTCATCACCAGAAGAGCATTCTCCCTCCGAAAGAAGAGGATCCTCCGAGTCACCCCATAAGTCAGGGTCTCGAACCTGAGAACTCCGGTCTCGAGACTCTGGAGTGGAAGGCTCTAAATGCCGGGACTTGTGAAGAGACTTCCCTGACCTGCCCGATTCGGTACCGGGAGATGCTACAGTACGCACCGGAGCCGAAGTTTGTACAGCTTGATGGTGAGCTCTCGGCTCCGGCGCCAGAATCGGCATGGAGACCGAGGAAACCGACTGTACCGGTACCGATAGAGTGGACGTCGATAAAATAGGACGGTCCACTATCGGTACCGGTGGCTCAGACCGGACTGGTACCGGCAAATTCGATGCCAGGGCTGGAGGTAGGAGGTGCTGTAGCTGTTCTTTAAGTTGTTCCTTTAGAACAGCAGCTATACGCTCCTCAAGGGAAGGCACCGGTACCGTCTTTTTCTTTAATGGTACCTTCGGTGCCGCTCTACGCTCCGAGGATGAGGACCCCGATGTCGAGGGGCTCACCTCTATTGGAGCGGAGCGCTTCCGTGGGCGCCTCGAGGTCGACAGAATTGGACTCGCTGCCATCGAGACCGGAGGACGCTCCAACGGGGAAGGCTTCTTAGCCGGCTTACCTGGAGTCGACACCGCCGCGGTATCGCGTGGTGTCGATGATGTGGGTGCCGACTGCGCCGGTGCCGATGTCGGTGCCGGTGTAGAATCAGACATCTCGGCACCAAACAATAATTTTTGTTGAATCTCTCGATTTTTGAGAGTTCTCTTTTTTAAAGTTGCACAGCGGGTGCAGGTTGACGCTCGATGGTCGGGACCAAGACACTGGAGACACCAATTATGAGGATCAGTTAGTGAAATTGGTCGTGCACACCGCTGGCACTTTTTGAAGCCGGGTTGGGGGGGCATGAATGTAAAAACGGCTTCAGCCAAATCGAAGGCCGAGGCCTCGATGGTGGCTAAAGGCCCCGCCGGGGCAAGGCCGAAAAACAGGCAAAAAAACAAAAAGTTTTTTTTTTTTTTTTTAAGAAAGAAAATAAAGAAAAAAGGAAAGGAAATAATATTCCTCAAAAAGTTTACGCGAGCGGGAAGTTCACAAAAAATCCTCTCACAACAGCCGTTGAGAGAGACGCGTCTTCTTAGCTCCGCGGAAACTAAGAAACTGGGGACCGCGCGCCTCTGTCGGGCGGGAAGGCACTCGCGCGTGCGCGGTGCGGCCTACCAGAACTTTCTAAGTTCTTAGAGTGCAATCACTCTAAAATTGTCCGTACCGGGGCTCCGTCGGTGCCGTCACCCATCAGTCAAGAATAGCTGCCTGCTTGTCCTGGGATAACGGGGAGAGTGTGGCACAATGGTTAAAGCTACAGTCTCAGCACCCTGAGGCTGTGGGTTCCTACCCACGCTGCTTCTTGTGACCGTGGGCAAGTCACTTAATAAGAACATAAGAATTGTCGCTGCTGGGTCAGACCAGTGGTCCATCCTGCCCAGCAGTCTGCTCACGTGACGGCCCCTAGGTCAAAGACCAGTGCTGTAAATGAGTCCAGCCCCACCTGTGTACGTCCCAGTTTAGCAGGAACTTGTCTAGCTTAGTCTTGAAACTCCCATTGCCCCAGGTATATTAGATAGATTGTGAGTCCACCAAGACAGACAGGGAAAATAAATTCATGTAAACCATTCTGAGGTTGTCAGAATAATTTATGTGGCAGGATTTATTTTACAGATCCCCACTGTCTTGTTCTTTTAATCCCAAAGGATTACAAAATAAAAAATCCAACCGTAACCTCTTTTTACTAGCTTTTTGGGTTTGTTTTGTTTTTTTTTTTTAAAAAAAAAACCTGTCTTTTCCACAGTCTCTGTGCAGTTGGTCAACACTAGCAATATGCGGCATGTTGTGACTGTCAACCTCCAGACAAAGGAGGGTCTGGATTGAGCCGGAACAATGCAACTTCTTGTGCTCATTACTGCTGAGGACCATGTGACACTTTTGGCAGTGTCAATGTAAGGAATCATTGAACGCTGAGTTATGTAAGTAATGCCCATCCCCACTGTGGCTAGCTTAACAGAGTACCCTTAGGGAAGTCAGTGAAAATGTCCTCAAGTGACCCACAGGACAGAGGAGCAGAGACAATGCCCGTCACTGCAAATGTCTGGCAGAATACATTGGCTTAAGAGGCCTGTCCTTGGGCCAGATGTGTTCTCCTTAACGTTACTTCTTATTTATTTCAAGACATCAAGACTGTTGCTTTTTGTATTTTTGTGAGCTCCATCATGTCAGCTTCATTGTTTTGGCCTGGATAAAGGCCAGAGGTTTTGCAGGTGCTTTCCGATCAGATTTCATCCTTTGGAATTTCCAAAGCTGCAGAAAATCTGTGATTCTAGTTTGTTCTATCAATTTATTTTATCAATTTATTCAGCATTTATACTCTGCTTATAACCTAAGCAGTTTACATTTATGTTCTCAAGTAGTTCTCCCTATCTGTCCTGGTGGGCTCACAATCTGACTACTGTACCTGGGGCAATGGAGTGTTAAGTAACTTGCTCAAGGTCACAAGGTTGCTGGGGTTGAACCTGCAACTTCAGGATGTTGAGGCTTCAGCCTTAACCACTAGGCCATGCCTCCTGAAAATACATGAAATATTTGGGTATTTTTCCATTTGTAGTCAGTTTCTCTCCCATTCTGTCTCACAGAAAATAATTTTAACATATATGTTTGATTTATTTAAGCTTCATATTCTGTAACAGAGACTAGAACAATACAGAATTAAATAGAAAATACAGTACATGGGTGATATTCTTCCACTAGATCAGGGTGTGGGCTGTGCAATCTCAATCTTCACAGGTCACAACCCAATTGGGTTTTCAGGATTTCCCCTATGAATATGATGAGATCTATTTGAATACAATGAAGTGCATGCAAATACAGTCAAACCTTGGTTTGCGAGTAACGCAGTTTGCGAGTGTTTTGCAAGACGAGCAAAACATTCTTGCAAATCATGTCTCGCAAACCGAGCTTTGACTCGATTTGCGAGCACCCCCCGCCCAAACAGCATTCAGTCTTACCCCATCTGGCATCGGCACGCAGCCCACAGGATATGCAGATGCTGGTGGAAGAAGTTCCTGCCTCTTGCCTGCACCAAGGATACACATATCTAGGAAATGGCTATTTTTGATAAAAATTGTTACCTTCTAGGTTTGACTATGACCATTTTCTATACTGGATTTTCGGCCGTTTCCCCAAACATTCAAAATTAGATTTAGACATCATATTGAAAATGTCCCTCCTCATTTCATTAATATCCCATCCTCAGATAATTAATCAGTTATCTTTTTACAGATGAATGCAAGAAGTTTCCAAGGAGAATATTAACTGTGAAATAATAAGTGCACATTTTTCTATAGCTGAAAACCACTTGCATTCTGAACTGAGCACTTATATTTTAGCGGTCCTGGAGGAATGGAAAATGAATCTCAATCAAAACCCATTCTTTCGTTCAGAGTACATTCCTGACATTTTTCTGATCTCATGCTTTGTGTGACTTGAGATATTTGCTCTGCCCGCTTTCTTTCCTACCTGTGCCATCCTCTAAATGCCCAAAGTTACAGATCTCATGGATGTTGTGCACCCAAGTCTGCATTTCTTCTTCTGTCTTAGCCACGAGGTAGAACGTGCGGCAAGTGGTTTTCACGATGAAGACAAAGTTGTTTTGGAACTGTTTCTTGACGATGCTCAGCCCCGTGTTCTTCAGCACTTCACAATCGTTGAGGTCTATGACACGGATGGGTTTCTTGGAATGGTTATTTCTGTAGTATTCTAGTACATCCGGATTCCCACTCATCCGCCCTCTCCGCAACACAAACCAGCGTTTCCGCCAAGCCTGTTGGATATAACATGACAAATGTTAAAAGCATAAAATGGATTTTGCTACTGATTAACGTATACAATAAGCAAATGAAATAGCAAAACATACATGTCTTATCTTATCTTAATAAGTTTTTTCTATTCCGCCTTTACCTAAATAGTTGAAGGACAGATAACAGAAGTAAAATAAACCAGACCAATTTGTCCGGGAACTACAGATTTAAAACATAAAACTTACATAGCATAATTAAGCCCAATTTAAATCAATCATGATGGAAACAGAAAAGATTTTACATTACATTACATTACATTAGTGACTTCTATTCCGCCTGTACCTTGCAGTTCTAAGCGGATTACAGAGTAAGATAGCTGGACATTTCCAGGAATTACAAATAACAGTATAAGGTAGCTGGACATTTCCAAGAAGTTATAATTTACAGTATAAGATAGCTGGATAACAGTATACGGTAGCTGGACATTTCCAAGAAGTTACAATTTACAGTATAAGATAGCTGGATAACAGTATACGGTAGCTGGACATTTCCAGGAAGTTACAATTTACAGCATAAGGTAGCTGGACATTGCCAAGAAGTTGCCTTTTTGGGGATGATTACATAGTAGTTTTTTTGAACCAAATATAATGCCCAGCGACGTGTAATCTCAAAGGAAGTTGGTTCAAAAAACTAATCAGTTGATATTGAATTGACAAAGAAAATTTACATTCTTAGCCTTAGGAAATTTCAATTTAAAAGTTTTTCTCATTTGATATTTAGAAAGAGGGCTATACAATATGGACACTAGATCTGTCAAATAATCAGGAAAATTACCGTTAAGATCTTATAAACCGTAACTCCTAACTTGAATTTTATTCTAGCTTCCAAAAGTAACCAATGAAGTCTACTGTAATAAGGTTGAAAATGCTCGTTTAAGATTTTTTGAAACACTGAGTACCAGAGGGTAGGTTTTTATGCCGATGAAAGAAAGAAAGGGAGCTTGGAGAAATTCTCTGTGTGTCTCCCAGTAAAACTCAGGCTTTTCCTGGTTCATAGTCAGTCGTGCGCGAGACACCAGTGAGCCGACAATCAAGCACTGACAGTTCGGCGCAAGAAAGAAGCGCACTGTGGGAAAACTTAGTTTTAAAGAGCTCCAAAGCGGGGTGTGAGTGGGAACCCCCCCCA
This sequence comes from Geotrypetes seraphini, assembly GCF_902459505.1. NCBI lineage: Eukaryota > Metazoa > Chordata > Amphibia > Gymnophiona > Dermophiidae > Geotrypetes > Geotrypetes seraphini. The sequence goes on from NC_047088.1 coordinate 21,696,761, forward strand.
CACACACTTTACTATATAGTGTTTGCGCTGCTGTTCAAGGGGAGGGTTGGAACCCTCCATTATAGAGAAAACGGAACTTTTTCTGATTTTTTCAGGAAAAGTTCCGTTTTCTCTATAATGTGGGGGGTTGCACCCTCCACACACCCCCTAACGGCAGCGCAAACACTATGCACCCCCCGTCAGAGATCTTTAAAACTAAGTTTTCCCACGGCACACTTCTTTCTTGCGCCGAATTGGCAGTGCTCGATTGTCGGTGCGCTGGTTTCTTGCACGCAATTATCCTGTCACCCTTTTCCTACTCTTGGACTCTGTTTATATCTGATGGCAATAATAAAACTAATATTCTGTTAAAAAAAGTGCTATTGATTGAAGACTTTGGTAGGTGATTTCTCCTATTTTGGAGTTAGTGCATAGAGGAATTAGCATGTGGCCATTAACTGGGGAAATTGAAAATGCGGCCATTGTATAGCTGTGCAAAAAAAAAAAAAAAAAAGTGGCCTCAGTGTGCAGGAAAACCCACACACCAGTCATAGTGTGGGACGCTTTTTACCACAGCTTCATAAACAGGCCCCAGAATTTATGTAATCTCTGCAGAATCTGGAATTTTGAAAATATAGGCAGAATATATAAAGAGAACATTAACAGTTTTTTGGGCCCCTTCTACAGAGCCGCAGTAGTGATTCTCCCACAGCATATGCACCAAAGAAACTAAATAGGCTTCGATGCATTTACCAAGGGGAACCTACTACCGCGGCTTTCTACCTGCTTCATTATATACAGGCTATACTGCTTTATGGTTTTTATGCTGCCTTTTAAAAAAAAAATTATTGTTCGCAGGCTATATGTGTGGAAAACATCCTGACATACCATCAACTCAATACATAAAAGGGCTCCTTTAACAAACCCGCAGCAAAAGTTTCTACTGCGGGCCAATGAGGTAAATGCTAGGAATGATAAAGAAGGGGATCACAAACAGATTGGAGAAGGTTATCATGCCGCTGTACCGGGCCATGGTGCGCCCTCACCTGGAGTACTGCATCCAGCACTGGTCGACGTACATGAAGGACACGGTACTACTCGAAAGGGTCCAGAGAAGAGCGACTAAGATGGTTAAGGGGCTGGAGGAGTTGCCGTACAGTGAGAGATTAGAGAAACTGGGCCTTTTCTCCCTCAAACAGAGGAGATTGAGAGGGGACATGATCGAAACATTCAAGGTACTGAAGAGAATAGACTTAGTAGATAAGGAGAGGTTGTTCACCCTCTCCAAGGTAGGGAGAACAAGAGGGCACTCTCTAAAATTGAAAGGGGATAGATTCCGTACGAACGTAAGGAAGTTCTTCTTCACCCAGAGAGTGGTAGAAAACTGGAACGCTTTTCCGGAGGCTGTTATAGAGGAAATCACCCTTCAGGGATTCAAGATAAAGTTAGACAAGTTCCTGCTGAACCAGAACGTACGCAGGTAGGGCTAGTCTCAGTTAAGGTGCTGGTCTTTGACCAAGGGCCGCCGCATGAGCGGACTCCTGGGATCGATGGACCACTGGTCTGACCCAAAAGCGGCAATTCTTATATTCTTATGTAAATGGTCCGACGTTGATAAGAATTCTATGAGCATGGGAGCATTTACGTAGCTCTACTGCAGCTTGGTAAAAGCCAGCGAAAACTAGTAAGTCTGGAATTTAGTGGTAGTGATCTGCTCAGGTAGGGATTTGTTGAAAGAAATGACTGAATTATAAGCCAGACTGGTCAGTGGGACTTTCTCTGGCCTTTGTGAACAACAGGCAGTGCTCTGATGCCGGAACTGTGGTGTAGGAAAACGGAAGTGACCACTGGTCATTCACATGCTAATGATCGGACACGCCAGCTCTGAAATCTGTGTTATTCATATGTAGGGCACACTTGGGTTGCTTCCTAAGAACAAAGACAGTTTGCATAAAACCATTTCTCAAAAGAGGGTCATCGAGTCAGCTGCAAGGTGTTTTCTACACACTTTTCCCTATGTACACAGCTACACAGAGAAGACAACATATTATGGCTGAACACACCAGGCTATTCTGTCTCTCTGGATTTTGAACTTAATTGCTAAGAGATTTAAATACAGAAAATGTAAGGCAAATATCAGATACAATTAAGAGGAACTTTTAGTTCTCAGAAACATTTGGAGACAGAAAGAGGAAATTAAACCTCTTATGCCATGTTTTACAACCAGCTAAGCCTGTTTACTACACTTTAGCAATGATTTTGTACGTTGTAAGACTAGTAGCAATCTCTGGATGTTTTTAAGGGTCCTACAGAGAACTTAGGTGCCCTTTTCCTAAGCACATGCTTACCGCTGTACATAAGTGCCCTGTGGTAATTTTGCATTCTGTACCCACTTCCCTTGCAGGTTGGGGCGGAGAGTAGGCGTGTTCAACGCTAATCAATTAAGTGTCGCTACATTGCCAATCGATTAGTGCGTGCTTAGCACACGAGTCATTACCATGTACAGCTCTGGTCAAATGGTTATTCTCTCATCTTAAAATGGAAAAAAATCAAATCAAATCTTTTAAGGCCGTCACTACAGTGACTGAAAGGAATAGGAGGAAACCGCTAGATGCAAAAACCAGCTTGAGGTGTGCTTGATGTATGGCTGGTGTGGTTTGTGTGGATTGCTTGAGATGGATGGTTTTGTAAGCTGGATGAGTGGGAGATGGTTGCGTATGGGGTTTCTACTTTTGACAAAATGATTTTGCAATCTTTGGTATCTTTAGGAGGGTGTTTTTTGGTGCACCTACCTGGACCCAATTTGGCAGGGTTCGCCTTTTCTATCAAGCTGACTTTGTATTTACTCCTAGTGGCTGTTTTGATTGCACCTCTCCTGTTGTAAGGCATTTGTATCTACCAGCGTTTTACTCTTCTCCTGTACCAGTTTTTTGGTCCTCGGTTTGGGCCTTGTTGTTTGTATTTGACTGCTTTCTCAATAAGAATTATTAACAACAAAAAAAAAAAGTAACAACAACAACAAAAAGAAACCCCAAAGAAAAACAAAACCAATAATTCAGCACGCCAGCAGTGAAGTAAACACTCCTATTACAGCTTGTTCTTAGCCACGAAATCTCAGCCAGCAACTGAGTTAAAAAAAAAACCCTCAGAGCGTCGCCTTGAGTCTTTAATGCACCTGTCCCGCCTGAAACCTTGTGGTAAGACACAGACAGCAATAAAAATAGTATTTACTTCAAATGTTATTGTGCTGGTTTTCGGTTTGTTGTGAAGCTCTGCAACATGGTGACACCAGAGCAGAGTGCATTCAGGTCAGCTATGCTCTCTGAAACTAAGAACAAAATTGGTCCCAGTCATTTTCCTTCATTTGGCTGGATGGAGAGGGAAGGGGCATCCTGAAAAGCACACATGTCCCTATAAACCAGGGATCTCAAAGTCCCTCCTTGAGGGCCACAATCCAGTCAGGTTTTCAGGATTTCCCCAATGAATATGCATTGAAAGCAGTGCATACACATAGATCTCATGCATATTCATTGGGGAAATCCTGAAAACCTGACTGGATTGCAGCCCTCAAGGAGGGACTTTGAGATCCCTGCTATAAACTGAAAGATTTTATTTGGGTAGCCTCATCTATCATGTCAATAAGAAACAACTTCTCTAAAGCTCCACTGGCTCCCTGTTCATTTCCACAAACAGTTCAAACTCCTCTTACTGACCTACAGGAGTATTCGTTCTGTAGCTCCTCAGTATCTCTCCTCTCTTGTCTCTCCCTATACGCCGCCTCGACAACCCCGCTGGGCGAGTCTCTCTTGTCGGTACCCTTCTCCTCTACTGCTAACTCTCGACTCCATCCCTTCTACCTTGCTGCACCAAAAGCCTGGAACAACCTGCCTGACTCAGTGCGTTGAGCACCGTCTCTGGTAGTCCTCAAGTCCAGGCTGAAAGCCCACTTTTTTGAAGCTGCGTTTAAGTCCTACCCTGCCAACTTGTAAAGCACCCATATCTGTTATCATTCCCTCTTACTACCTTACCCCTCCATCCCTTAAGTCTCTTGCAATTTCCACCTAAGTATCATGTATAAAATCACCTTTGTCCTCTATGTCTGTCATAATTCATTTATAAGCTCTTTCAAGCAGGGACCGTCTCTTGCATGTTTAATGCTACCAGGGAAACACAGTGCTGTATGTTTTAGAAATAATAATTAGTATATACCGGTACTTCCCTGATTATACACATGCGAACCAAATTCAACAATTAGCATGCAAAGTTGTGTACCGATTGGTTTGTGACCCCTTAGCGACCCCGGCCCGATTCACTTACCTCTCTGCCCACCATCCTCCGATCCGTGTATGCAAATGAGGACAACGGCATGCAAAGTAGGCAGGGACGCGATTCACTAAACAAAACCCTGCAACACTGAGTGGGCTGGCCGATCAAAAAAAAGCGACTGCTGAGGACCCTTTCCGACTACCTTCTGCTCCCTGCTCTCAGCCCTGTCAGCCCCGATCTCCAGGAGACATGCCGTTCAGAAAACAATAATCCCCTTCCTTTTTATAGAAGACTGTGCAAAACCAGATCTGCTGAAGAGACCCAAGTGCATGAGCACTGTGTAGCATGAGTGCTGCCACCTCAGACCCGGGAGATTCTTCTGCCCCTGAAAGTGGCAGGTGTAGTAGCGCCCGGGAGCAGCATCGGAGCTCTGGGCCCTCTCTGAAGCCTGTGCTTCTTCAAACACCCTTTTTGGACCGATCAGCCTCCTAGAAGCCAAGATCTGCAGCAGAGAGATCCTCGTTTCCTGGCAGCCTGCTCACTGCAGATATCTGTGGCTTCTCTTCCCACCCACCGGTGTTACCGGCATCAACTCCAGGGGCTGCTGCCTCCCCAGCCTCCAGCAGCCCCGACTCTCCTGCCTGCTCCGACTCTCCCACCCTTCCCAGCAGTGTAAGCCCATGGTTTTAATCCGTGGGCTTAAGCGGGTTAAAACCACGGACTCTAAAAAAAAGAAAAAAGAAGTTAAAAAGGAAAAAAAAAACAAATTCTGTGCCGAGCCCGGAGGTCCAGTGCACAATAGCAATCCGTGCAGGCAAATGGGGGCGTTCTTCCAATCGCCCCCATCTGCATATTTTAGGTTCCAGAATTCGTCAGACCTGCCCAGATCGGGCCTGATAGGGCAGGTTGATGAATCTAGCCCATAGTATATTGACAGTTATATAATACTCTATAACTAATTTGATAAATTAGCTGCTTAATGGCATTAACCAATAATTGACTATAATTGATGTTAATTGGTACTAATTAGCAGTTACCTGGATAACTGCCCTTAGTTGGTATGCTACAAATACAGTAAATGATGGCAGATAAAGACCTGCACGGTCCATCCAATCTGCCCCAAGGTGGCTAGAGCTGCACCTACCACTCTGTGCAGGCCTAAGTCACCCATGCTTAAATACTTGTTGAGAGATTAGAGAAACTGGGCCTCTTCTCCCTTGAAAAGAGGAGACTGAGAGGGGACATGATCGAAACATTCAAGATAATGAAGGGAATAGACTTAGTCAATAAAGACAGGTTGTTCACCCTCTCCAAGGTAGGGAGAATGAGAGGGCACTATCTAAAGTTGAAAGGGGATAGATTCTGTACGAACATAAGGAAGTTCTTCTTCACCCAGAGAGTGGTAGAAAACTGGAACGCTCTTCCGGAAGCTGTTATAGGGGAAAACACCCTCCAGGGTTTCAAGACAAAGTTATACAAGTTCCTGCTGAACCAGAACGTACGCAGGTAAGGCTAGTCTCAGTTAGGGCACTTTTCTTTGACCTAAGGGCCGCCGCGGGAGCGGACTGCTGGACACGATGGACCACTGGTCTGACCCTGCAGTGGCAATTCTTATGTTCTTATGCCAAACATGATGGGAAAGATATATGGTTATAACCAAGACATTACATTACATTACATTACATTAGGGATTTCTATTCCGCCATTACCTTGCGGTTCAAGGCGGATTACAAAAGGTTAATTTAGAAATACAGAGTTACAGTGATTGGCTAGATAGGTAAGTTGTAGATGTTAGTGCAGTAATGGGTAGATCAGATGTTGTAGATGTTAGTGCAGTAATGGGTAGATCAGATGTCGGTTTTAGAGTTACTAAGAGGTCGTGATGTTAATGCTGCTTCAGGAATTTCTTGAAAAGTGTGGTTTTTATTTCTTTTCTGAACGTCCTATAGTCTGGAGTGGTCATCAGAAGGTTGGATATCTGGTTGTCCAGCCTTGCGGCTTGAGTGGCTAGGAGGCCGTCGTGTAGTTTTGTTCTTTTTACTTCTTTGATTGGGGGGGGTATGAATGGGGAGTGTGTTTTTCTGTGTCTGGTAGTGGGTGCTTGGATGAGGCGATTGTTCAGGTATGATGGGCTGTCTCCGTGTAGGGTTTTAAATAGTATGCAGTAGAATTTAAATTGGATTCTTTCCTGGATTGGGAGCCAATGTGAGTTGATGAAGGCTTCAGTGATGTGGTCGTGTTTTCTCAATGAGTAGATGAGTCTCAAAGCTGTATTTTGGATTGTTTGGAGTTGTTTAATCATGGTTACAGGGCAAGGAAGGAAGAGGATGTTGCAGTAGTCCAATATACCTAGTATTAGGGATTGTACTATAAGTTGGAATTGTGTTTTTTCAAAGAATTTTCGGACTTGTCTCAGATTTCTCATGACTGCGAATGATTTCTGAATTGTTTTATTTATTTGCGGTTGCATAGTGCAGCATCTGTCTATGGTCATGCCAAGTAGTTTTATGGTGGTTTGGATTGGGTATTTGATTGCGTTTATTTCTAAGTTGGTTGTGGTTTGGACCTTGTCGTTTTCGAGAAGGATGAATTTGGTTTTGTCTTGGTTGAGTTTAAGTTTGTGATTTTTCATCCAGGTTGTGACTGTTTCAAGTGTTTGGTGAAGTTTGTTTGTCATGGTAGGTTTAGAATGATCATATGGGATGAGGATGGTGATGTCATCAGCATAACTATAGGTGGTTATGCCCAGATTGTCCAGATGCGTTCCTAGAGAAGCAGTGTAGAGATTGAAGAGGGTAGGGGATAGTGGAGATCCTTGTGGTACGCCGCAGGGGTTTGACCAGGATTCTGACTTTTCTTTGTTTGATTTTACACTGTAAGTTCTGAGTTTTAGGAATCCTTCAAACCATGAGTATACTTTATCTGAGATGCCTATTGCGTCTAAGATCTGTAGAAGGATGTTGTGATCCACTAAGTCGAATGCTGCAGTTAGGTCCAGTTGTATGAGAAGCATTTTTTTCCCTGTACTAAGGTGTTGTCTGACGGTATCCATAAGGGAGCCTAGTAGTGTCTCTGTACTGAAGTTTGTTCTGAAGCCTGATTGCGTGGGGTGGAGTAGGTTGTGGTCATCTATGTAATTGGAGAGGAGTTTGGCTACTAGGCCTTCTATAATTTTGACATATAGCGGAATTGAGGCTATAGGTCTAAAGTTAGATGGGTGGTTTTGTGGTGCTTTTGGGTCTTTTTGGATTGGGGTGATGACGATTTCGCTGAGGTCAGCAGGGAATGTGCCTTCTGTGAGCGTGAATTGAATCCATTGTAGAATTATAGTGCGGAATTTTACACTAGGGGTGGTAAGGAGATATGAGGGGCAATGGTTGAGGTCACAGGAGGCATGGCTGTATTTTTTGTAGAATTTGTTGAATTCTGACCATTGTATGTTGGGGAATTGAGTCCAAATTCTGTCTGCTGCGGTTGCCTCTTTTCCTGTAGGGTGGATTGTGATTGAGTTTTGATGGGATGGGTTGAGGATGAGAGTGGCTCTGGTATTGGTAATTTTGTTCTTGAAGTGTTCTGCTAAGAGGGTGGGTGATGGTGGAGGGGTGTTCGTGGTGGTAGTGTATGGTTTGGTGTCTGTTAATTCTTTCAGGATTTGGAATATTTTTTTGGAATCTTGGGTTTCCGTGCCTATGAGATTAGTATAGTAGCTTTTCCTCTTATCCCTTAGTAGATTTTTGTATTGTTTGTTGATTTTTTTCCAGTCGGTTTTTGTTTGATCTTGGTTCTTTTTCCTCCATTTTCTTTCTAATCTTCTACACTGTCTTTTGAGTTGGAGTAGTTCATTATCAAACCATTGGTCTGATTTCCTGCTGGTTCTGGTTTTGGTTTGAAGGGGGGCCAGATCATCAAGGATGTTAGTGGATACCTTTTTCCAGTGGGAGATGAAGTTTTTTGGGTCGCAGTTTTGGATGGTTTCGTCTACATTTGACCAAAAAATGGTTGGATCGATATGTTTTCGTGTGGTATATGTGGTTTTTTTTGATTGAGGTGTGTGTTTGGTCTTAGTCCAATTGATGTTGAAATTGTATGTGTAGTGGTCTGACCATAGGGATGGGGACCATGTTCCGTTAGTAGTTTGGATTGCTGGATTGGATGGTTGGAGAGACATGAATGCAGCAATGTCCAGTTGATGACCTTTTTCATGGGTGGTTTGTGGGTTTAGGATCTGGAAGGATAGGGCTTTGAGGAAGGATAGACAGTTATTTGCTGGTGTGGAGGTTGTGTCTTCTAGGTGTAGGTTTAGGTCTCCTAGGATGAGGTTATATTCTGCTGTTAATGAGTTTTGGTAGATGAAGTTTTCAAATTCAGGTCTCACTGTGGTCCAGTTTCCTGGTGTTATGTAGCAGAGTAAGCAGTTTAGTGAGTTTTTTAGTGTTGGGTTTGTGAGTTGACACGCTAGGAAATCCATTTGCGGAGTGGATGTTTTTTCAAGTATGTTTAGAGTTAGGGAGTTCTTGATTATTATTGCTAGTCCTCCTCCTCTTTTTTTTTCTCTGCAGGTTACTGTTATTTTGTATCCTGGCGGACATACTTCTTTTATTCTAGGGTCTGTGTCTGAGGTTAACCAGGTTTCAGTGAGGAATAGGCAGTCAAGTTTTTCTGTTTTTATCCAATTTTTTATGTTTTCTGTTTTGGGTCCTAGTGCTCTGATGTTAACATAGGCACATGTAAGGGAGGTTGTGTCGGTCTGGGGAATGTAAGTTGTTTCCGGGTATATGAGTGTTGAGGGAGTTGGATGGGATTTTGTTTTCGGGAGTGTTGATCTTCTTCTCCAGGTAACAGTGATGGATTGTTGAGTGCTGGTGTGGTGGTTCGAGTTTCTTGATGTGAGTATTCTTCTGTTGGTAAGTTGGAAGTTGGTTGTACTGGAGGATGTGGTTGTGGTGGGTAAGTTGTTTGCTGCTGCTTTCCAACTAGAAATGAGGAGGATTATCAAAAGGGTGGCTAGTGTGTGTGTATGCAGGGAGAGCTTCATTTTTGATGTCTGGTTCGGTCGAGCTGGTTGGTGAGGTGCTGTGTGCTGGATCAATTAAATTAAATGGTGTCCTCCTGCTGGATCGGGGGGGCGGAGCAGGGCTCCCACGCCGGCCCGGTCGAGCTGGTTGGAGAGGTGCTGTGTGCTGGATCAGTTAAATTAAATGGTGTCCTCCTGCGGGATCGGGGGGGCGGAGCAGGGCTCCCACGCCGGCCCGGTCGAGCTGGTTGGTGATGTGCTGTGTGCTGGATCAATTAACTTAAATGGTGTCCTCCTGCGGGATCGGGGGGGCGGAGCAGGGCTCCCACGCCGGCCCGGTCGAGCTGGTTGGTGAGGTGCTGTGTGCTGGATCAATTAGATTATATGGTGTCCTCCTGCGGGATCGGGGGGGCGGAGCAGGGCTCCCACGCCGGCCCGGTCGAGCTGGTTGGTGAGGTGCTGTGTGCTGGATCAATTAAATTAAATGGTGTCCTCCTGCGGGATCGGGGGGGCGGAGCAGGGCTCCCACGCCGGCCCGGTCGAGCTGGTTGTTGAGGTGCTGTGTGCTGGATCAATTAAATTAAATGGTGTCCTCCTGCGGGATCGGGGGGGCGGAGCAGGGCTCCCACGCCGGCCCGGTCGAGCTGGTTGGAGAGGTGCTGTGTGCTGTATCACTTAAATTAAATGGTGTCCTCCTGCGGGATCGGGAGGGCCCGAGGTCTTTAGAGTGTCTGAAGCAGCTCCTGGTGGCAGAGGGGCTGCTTTTGAGCAAGTAGTGGTGTCGCTGTGGTTTCGGGGGGCGGAGCAGGGCTCCCACGCGGCCCGAGGTCGTCTGTGTAGCTAAAGCAGCTCCCGATGGCAGAGGAGCTGCTTTTGATCAAGTAGTGGTGTCGCTGTGGTTTCGGGGGGCGGAGCAGGGCTCCCACGCGGCCCGAGGTCGTCTGTGTAGCTAAAGCAGCTCCCGGTGGCAGAGGAGCTGCTTTTGATCAAGTAGTGGTGTCGCTGTGGTTTCGGGGGGCGGAGCAGGGCTCCCACGCGGCCCGAGGTCAAGATGTCTTCCCCTCCTCCCAAGCTGCACAGCTCTCTCATTCACACACAAAATCCATAGTGCAAAACTTTTAAGGGGGTGTAGACCTGGGAGGGGTATGGGTGGGTCAAGGGCATGCCTACTTATGCACACAATTTATAGAATACTCTGTCTAATGTATTTCAGGAGATAGCCGGCCAGGAGTCGTTTCTGTCCAGCTGAGTCTCACTAAATATCGAGGGGTAAATCTTTTTCACTTTTGTCATGGAATAGGAGGAGAAGTGCATGGATGGATCGGAAATTGGCTAGAGAACAGAACGCAGAGGGTAACCATAAATGGGAAATTCTCGGACTGGGAAAAGGTGACCAGCGGCGTGCCCCAGGGCTCGGTTCTTGGGCCCATCTTGTTCAATATTTTTATAAATGACCTGGAAGAGGAAACATCATGCAATATAATCAAGTTTGCAGATGATACAAAACTATGTCAGGCAGTTGGCTCTCAAAGGGACTGTGAGGATCTTCAGAAGTATCTAAATCAGCTGGAAATGTGGGCGATAAAGTGGCAGATGAATTTTAACATAGACAAATGCAAGGTGATGCATCTGGGAAAGAAAAACAAAGAACATGAATACAAGATGTCGGGGGTGACATTAGCCAAATGCGAACAAGAAAGGGATTTGGGGGTGCTGATAGACAGAACCCTAAAGCCATTGGCTCAATGTGTGGCGGCGGCGAAGAAAACAAATAGGATGTTAGGCATGATTAAGAAGGGTAGGTCGGAAGATGTTATAATGCCACTTTACAGAACAATGGTCAGACCACACTTAGAATACTGTGTCCAACACTGGTCTCCATACCTTAAGAAGGATAAAATTATGTTGGAGATGGTGCAGAGGCGAGCCACGAAACTAGTCAAAGGCATGGAGAATTTAAGCTACAAGGAATGCCTCGGAAAACTGGGACTGTTCACCCTCGAAAAGAGAAGACTGCGTGGGGATCTGATAGAGACTTTTAAAATATTAAAAGGATTTGACCAAATTGACCAGGAAGCAGCATTACTGACATTTTCAGATGTGACACGGACAAGAGGTCATAGCCTGAAACTGAATGGCAGCAGGTTCAGGACAAATGTCAGGAAGTTCTGTTTCACACAACGAATGGTGGGCGCTTGGAATGCTCTCCCGGAGGAGGTGATGGCAGAAAATACTGTGCTGGGTTTCAAACGCAAGTTGGATGCACACCTTCTTGCAAATCATATTGAGGGATATGGGAAATCCAAGTCTCCAACAAGGAGCACCTAAATGGGCCTCCGCGTGTGCGGATCGCCAGACTAGATGGACCTTGGTCTGATCCGGTGAAGGCGTTTCTTATGTTCTTGCTCTTTTATCTGGCTTCTGCCTCAGTTGGGATTGGCCTTGTATGTGTTCATTTACAGCACCATAAACCTTCATTTGCAGCTATTGCTATACTCCCCTCCAACTCAGTTCAACCATCGCAGCATTGGAACTAGAAGCCATAGACCATGACTTTGGTTAACAAGGATCCTAAGGCTGCCACTAGTTGCACTATCAAGCAATGGCTGACACTTCACAGTGTGGAGCAGTGGTTAGAGCTATAGCCTCAGCAACCTGAGGTTGTGGGTTCAAATCCCGCACTGCTCCTTGTGACCCTGGACAAGCCACAGGCATATTAGATATAGTTTGAGCCTACCGGGGAAGATAGGAAAAAATATTTGAGTACCTAAATGTAAACCACTTAGGCTATAAGTGGTATATAAATATTAAAATAAAAAAAACTACTAATACTACTATCATTTCTATAGCACTGAAAGGCATACGCAGCGCTGTACATTTAACATTCAATAGATGGTCCCTGCTCAGAAGAGCTTAAAATCTAATTTGGACAGCCAGGACATCTCAGGATTGGAGAGTTTCTAGCAGAAGGAATGATACAATGGGTAAAGGTATCTGACGGTGAGGGAGTTAAGAGTTAAAAGCAGATTTAAAAAGTGGGTTTTTAGCTTGGATTTGAAGACTGCTAGAGATGGAGCACGACATATTGACTCTAGCAGCCTGTTCCAGGCATATGACATGGTAAGAAGGAAGGGACAGAGTCTGGAGTTGGCAGTGGAGGAGAAGGGTACAGATAAGAGGGACCTACCTGATGAACAGAGTGGGGAGCATAAGGGGAGATAAGTGAGGAGATCTTCTCCGCACCCCACCCGCTCCTCTAGGCCGACAGCATTACTTTGGCAGTATCCCCAGTCCTGAGAACTAAACCTACCTGTTACATCCTCAGACAGAATTTTTGATGTTTATGGTGTCATCGGCTACCTTAAAATACAGCAGAGATGATCCTCGACCTCATGTTGCACGTCATTTTGCAACATGAAAACAGCAATGTTTTCCGTATCAGTTTAATTAGGTAACAACCATGCTGTCTTCTTCATAGCCTTAAAAAATAAAATGGCTGTGATGAGCATGAAGATCATGGGAAAGTCCCTTTCTGTTCTTCCCACAAAGAGTGTGTATTAGTGATAAAACCTGCCTAAGAGTATTGCCACAGTGAGTCACAGGCTTCGGGGGTGAGGAGGCAGGACAATTGTGGGGGGTTTCCTGTCCATTTTACAAAAGAAAACCACTAGCAGCTGTAGGATTTCCAAAATTTGCCCTATAACACAAACGCTCTCGATGCATAAGTACTTTTTTAAGGTCAATGAATGTAATGTCCTTAACAAGTTTGTTAGGCTTATAGAACTAAAGAACATGCAGAAAGATCCAGTCTACGCATCTAGTAAAACCAATAACCCAGGGCCGGATTCTCATAACTCGCCAGTAAAACCCGGCAACTCGATGTAGTGGCCTAAGTGGGAGCGATTTACTTTTTAGACTACCCTCCCACCCCCCACCCCCCCACCCCCGTACATTGAAGTTGAAAGATGGCCAGAAGGATACCTACTCCCTCCGGCTGGCCGCTGGGTCCCCTGACAACCTCCCTGCCTCCCCATACCTTGAAGTCGAAGGACGGCTGGAAGGATGCCCACTCCCTCTAGCCAGCAGGCACACCTCTTCAAAACAGTGGGATTTCCCCTTCCAGGTGCATCCTGAGATGCACTAGGAAGGGTCTAAGGCCTTGATTGGCTCAGACGCTTAAGACCCCTCCTCTTCCATCTGTCCTTTGATTTCAAGGTACGGGGGCGGGTGTTGTGGGACCTGCCGGCCAGAGGCAGCTGTTGGCAGCCTGCCGGTTGAAGGGATTGGGCATTCCTCCAGCTGTCCTTCGATTTAAAGGCACAGGGGTTGTGAGGTGGGGGGGGGGGGCTGTCAAGGTGGTTTTTGGAGGGGCACGGCAATGGCGGCCTGCCAGCTGGTGGGAATGCACATCTCTCCAGTCATCCTTTGACTTAAAGGCACTAACCAGAAAGTAAGGCTACGACAGCTCAGACCCTGACAGAAAATTTTGGCCGCAAATGTGGCACAAGGTTAGGGAATCACCCAGTGATGATAGAGAATTGCCTGGAGTGCTCCTTTTACTACCATTTTAATATTAATGGCCGTGTTGTACTACATTTGCATGGCAGAGGCTGCTAGGAAGCTCAGGAAAGGCCGTTCTGATTATCAGCTGGTAAAATTACTGGCACACTAAAGCAGCTGGACCCAGTTTGGTGACCATGTAAAGGGCACGGTAACTTTTGAGAATCCTCCTCTAAGAATGATTATCACTGCTCTAAGTCCATAATCAAGAACAGCTAGGCAGCCCATCTTTAACTGTCTAAATGTGCATGATAGGAAGGATCCAAGAGAAGGAAGGGAAAAGGGAAATTAGGCAAAGCGAATCTGTTAGTGTGATGCCCACAACTTTTCTGTAACCAAAAAAAATCACAAACTACTTGCACTTTGAAATGAGTTTACATGTCATCCTGTTCTAAATTGCTATGGGCTTTGAAACTGTCATATTCAATCTAAACAGCTTTCAATATTTGAAAGAAATATTGTATGCATATGGTCATACTAAATTAAAAAAACGATCTGCGCTCTACTAATGAACACCTCCATAAGTGCTGCTAGACATATGCAGCACTGCAAATTGCATAAAACAGAGCGAGTCACTGTTTATTGATATCCTGCAAGTTCCAACAAGCGGGTCAATGCAGTTCACAAGAAAATCTCCACAGAGGGAAAGGAACTCCACTAGAATGTCACAGAGAAAGGATAAACACTCACACAAGACAAAGAATAACACACTACAGTATGTGCGACACGTGGACCCAGAGCAGGTGTGAAGTAATGGGATTTCAACAGCGTTTTAAACTTAGAAAAGTTCTGTTCTGAGCAGTGGCATAGTTGGGAGGGGGGGGGGGACACGGCCCATCCTGGTTGCTGTCTCCGTGAGTGTGCTGGCACTTCTCCTCTTCTCCACCCTCCTCCCCTCTTTGGTTCTTCACCTGTGCGATCAGCATCTCCAACCTGCTGTTCGTGTTGGCCTAGGCTCTCGCTCTGAAGTCACTTCCTGTCAGAAAGTGACATCAGAGGGAAAGTTGAGGCCAGTGCGGCCAGCAGAATGGAGACGCTGCTCGCTCTGGCAAAGAATTAAAGAGGTACCGGGGGAAGGAAGGTGTATACACGGGAGGGGGGGAGAAGAGAGTGGGGGGTACCACTGTCTCAGGTGCCTCTTACCCTCCCAACACTGATTCTGTGTAAATATATGGAGGGAGGTTGTTCCAAAGTTTTGATGGAGACACACAGATAAGACAACTAGTTTCTAATAATTCAACTAGGTCTCGTCAACAATATTCACCAGCCTTCCTCCAGCGGAGTCGAGAATACGTTTCTTCAAGGTTGCAAGTAAAACCTGGCCTATCTGGCTGTCGCAGGTAGAGTCCTATACAGTGGACCTTTGCTACTTCCCTCAGGGCCTCCTCAACCTAGCTGTGTACTGAGTTTTTATTCTTTCTAGACCACATCCTTCTGGCACCACCCCTTCCATGTCACCACTTCTGTGGGCGGGACTATGAGTTTTATGGCGCTTCTGACTCTTTGAGGGAAGTGGCTGCATCCCTTACATAGGTATTACAATAAACCATGGATATTTAATGGAAGACAATCAAGATCAGGAACAATAAGAGTATTGGGATTTTAAAACATTCGCCATTGCCAGTGAGATTACAAGACACATTAACTCAGGATGGCTATTCCCTGCACACCACGCTGCAAGACAAAAAAGCATGGGGACCAATATTCAACCAGGACAGATAGGTAAAAATGCTTGAGTATCTGAATAAATTCATGTAAACTGTTCGGAGCTCCCCTGGGAGAACAGTATAGAAAACTGAATAAATAAATAAATATTCAACCAGCATGTTTTACCAATTCAGGAGTCCATCAGGATTAAAGGATTTATTGTGACATCTAGAAGAACACAGCATGCACAAACACCCAACATAGCCACTTTTCAACACAAGTGCCTGCCTTAGCGGTCCAAAAACTGTAAAATGTCAGTGTATATACAATGATTGAAAATGTTCCTTGGAGGCTCTAAAGCTCAAATTGTTCACATTTGTGTAACAAAAGCAGCAGCTCGTAGCAAACACTTGCTCCTAGTTTACATGTTGGCACAGCCAGCCCTATGTCATTTATTTATTTATTTTGTTTTCTATCCTATTTTTCCTCAAAGAGTTCAGAATGGGTTAACCGAAGATTTTAGGCTGTAAATTTAGGTCTTTCTTAGACAGGATGCTTGCATTTCAAGCAAGTAAACAACAGTCCTGGTTGGGTAACTGGTATATTAGCGGAGCCATGTTGTCGTATGGCGCCTTCCGAAAAAAAATTAAGACAGTACTATTTGACAAATTCATCTTCTAATTCGAGGTTTTATTCTCAACATAATAATTTTACTGCATTAACTTAAATATTTTTTGTCTTTTTAGTTAATATGCTGTATTCTTACCACTAATATTTTGTATTTCGCCGATTGTCCAGTTTTTTTCTTGTGTAAACCGCCTAGAATTCTTTTGATTGAGGCGGTATAGAAAAATAAAGCTATGTTATGTTACATAATATACAGTTAACAGGATACAATTTGACATAGTTACAGTGGAAGATTTTTCAAGTTTTTGTCCTAACGCGACACATACTGGGATCTAGTACCAGTATACTTTCTTAATAATCCATCAGTCATGGGCGGGGGAGTTTGGTGAAGAAGTATGTTTTTATTGTTTTCCATTAAATATTACGTGCATTGCATTGGTTTCCTATTGAGATGCGGGTGGAATTCAAGGTTCTCCGTCTGTTGTTTAAAGTTCTTCAGAACAACTGTCCTTCTGTTGTTTGCTTCTTGTTTTGATGGCATTCCTCTTTACGTGTATTACGATCTGCTGACAGTTTTGAGATTAGAAATTCCATCTTTGGCCACTGTGAAACTTACTGGCAATTGTAAATCAATGCTTTCGGTTCAGGGTCCGGTATTGTGGAATGCTTTATCGTTATTACTATGGCAATTGACGATGCTTTGTCAATTCAGAAAAGGAATAAAAACGGTGTTGTTTGAGCACGCTTTTGGCAGCAATGTTGTTTTGGTATGAGGCGGTGCAATTTTTGCTGTATTTTATTGTTTGCATTTTTCTTGATGTCTTTTTGAAGATTTCTTGATTGTCTGTATATACATATTGGAGGTTTATGTTTTTACATGATTTGTATTTTGCTGTCATTGAATGTGTGTTTGTGTCATTAATTTTGCATGTTTTATTGTTCCTTGCCTAGATTTGTAGATAGGTGGGTTAGAAATTATTTTAAATAAATAAAGTTGAGTAATCCTTCAAGGGATCTGATCTGTGAGGGCAGTTGATTCCAGTGGCTCGGTATAAAGTGAGTAGGAACGTCTTTTGGAGGTTTACAGTTGAAGGGCACGACCAGGGGGTGTTTTGAGGTATATTTCATTCTGGGAGCAGAGGGACCTGTTTAGCATGTACGGAGGAAGCTTTGCCATCATATAGCTTGGCACCATGTCATAAAAGGATTTGAACGCTAGCATCAGGCTCTTGAAGACACCACATTTGGCTACAGGCAGCAAGTGAGCTGACTCTAGAGCCTGGGAGACAGGGTCGAAGGCACGGAGGTTTTTTAGAAGTCTGATCGCCACGTTTTGTACACACTGGAGACGTACATTCCTCACCATGACACCATTGAATAGCGTATTGTAGTAATCCATGCAGGAGAGTACTAAGGCATAGAGTAGCTGGGTGAAGTTGGACTCTGAAAAGTAGTTCCTTATTTTTTAGAGTTGTTGCAGGTAGTAAAATGAGGAAGATACCACCTAAGAGATATGGTTGGAAAGTGACAGGTTGGAGTCAAGGAGTATTCTTAGGCTGCGCACTTGGTTTTTTAGCAGTTATGGTAGTTGAGTCCCAGCACAGTAAGGGACATGTGCGATTTAGTGTTCTTTGCGGATATAAAGGAATTCTGTTTTAGAGGCGTTTAGTTGTAATTTGTTGGCAAACATCCAGTTTTTGATTTCCAAGAAGCAGTTTTGGAGTTTCGCGATCTGTGCATCTCGGGTTTCTCCTAGCAGGAGGTATAGTTAGATGTTATCTGTGAAGGAGTAGATCTGCATTTGATATTTGCAGGCTATGCCTAGGACAGGTCTAATGTAGAGATTGAATAATAGGGGGGATAGTTCAGCTCCCTGTGGAATACCGTATTTGATCGGTTTCAATAGCGCATCGTTGAGCAGAACGCTTTGGGATCTTTTATTCAGGAAAGAGGTGAACCATTGTAGTGCAGTGTCTAGGATTCCAATATCAGAGAGCCATTCAATGCCCTGCTGAGATCCAGTAGGACCAGAAGGCCATATGACTTGTAAAAAAAAAAATATATGGCTAGAGCAATTATGCATCTTCTTGCTGTTGGTAAAGTCATATTTGCCTTTGAATATCAGGCCAATGGATTCTGGAACTAGCAATAGAAGAGATCTGAATGTGAAAAGAAAAGAGGAGAAACAAATGAAAGACAATGCTAAGGTTGAAAGCAAACCACTGTTGATTCTACAATATTTCGGTACTACAGTATTCATAAGAATTATTCCTGCACACCAATGTTTCGGTAGTTATGTTACCAGTCGATCTTTGTGCATGCTTATCATGCCACAGACACTATAACATCAAGTTTCCATGACGTGTCAGAACCTGCTACTTGGTTACATTGAAGTGCACTGTGGAGCAGAAAATCCAAAGTGAACATCTCACATTCTTTAGTGTCAGAAGAGTATATCTGGGAACATTTGTTTTCTGGTCACTCAGCGACTGGTGTGATGGGGAAAAGAGCAGGGAACACGCAAACTTTCTTTCTCATATACACCCAAACCTCAAACACCAGCCTTGCAAACTCACATGCTCCCGTGCTCTCTCCCTTCCTACTCAAGTCAAATCTCAACACATCTTCTCCTTCCAACTTCTGTTCAGGGTAAACCCAAAAACCCTATTTTTTCCATCTTCTTCTCAAGACATGCACCAGGTTTGTGATCGCCAGTATCCAATCCTCCTGTCGCTGAAGCTGTGGCTGCCCCCAGGTTTATTAAACTGGTAGAAGCAGCAGCTCAACACTGTGCCTGTTCCCAGGCCAGGTGAGCCAATTCATAGAAATATAGAAAAATGAAAGCAGATAAAGACCATATGCCTTTCCATATCCTCTTCTTAGAGATACAAAGTCATTGTCCCAAGCTTTCTTGAATTCAGATACTTTTTGTCTCCACTACCTCTATCAGGAGGCCGTTGCAAGCACTCACCACCCTTTCCGTGAAGAAGTATTTTCTGAGGTTACTTAATTTCAAAGGAGCTTATTTACTAATGAAGCACATGACTTGCATTAATTAACATATTAACACAGGTTAGTATATGAGCTCCTAAATTAGGCCCCAATTCACTGAAGTCAGTGATCGTCGCTAAATCTGTTTTCACAGGTTTAGCGACAATCACTGCTACCCACCCGATTCACTAAACGGCCCACCGCCTATTTTACGATCCAATACACCTATGCAAATTAGTAAAACCCATGCAAAATAGCCAAGTGATTGATTCACTAACAATTGCTTGGCTATTTTGCATTGGGTTTTACGATTGTAAAATCTGACTGCTGTAGACCTGTCAGTAACTGTTTTGATGATATCACATATTCACATGACATCATCGCATCAACATCAACGCACTTCCAGATGCCCTCCAGCCGCAGCCCCTCGTTTAGCGTGCCGCAGCTTCAAAAAGTTTGCAGCATACTGTTATAAAGGGTGCTCCAAGATAGATGCTCTTTATAGAACTGCGTGTAGTATCAGAATCTGCACCCAACTTTAGGTTCATTTTAAGCGAATGTCCCTGACTCACCCATGTCCATCGATATGTGTCCTTTTCAGATCCATGCAGAAACACTTTGGTGCTATTCTATAAATGGGCATGTAAGTATAGTTCTATGCAGATCTGCCAGTTTTCATTATAATGCTTTTCCAAGGCAGATTAGCATAGGATTAATGCATGATGCTAGGCACCATTTACAGACCTCCCCTGAATTGACTAACCTCATCTACCATTGTAGACCGTTTTGGATGTGGCCAGAAAAACGTATCTCGGAAAGTTTAAATCTGTTCCATTATTTGTATTCTTCCCTGGCCTCGGTGACAGTAGTAAATCAAACTGCCGCAAATCCGCATCCATTTATTAAATGTTAACTTCATTTTAGAAATCTGCTTTCTTGAATCCTTTTATCTCAGGTGTTTATGACTTAAGAGAAAATTGATTTCCGGTCAAAAGTTTGGGTTTGGAAAGGTAACTCATTTAAATCTAAAAATCCAAATCAAAGGGGTTGCTGCATTCCTCAGGAAACTCCAAGGTTGTGTTCTGCGTTCTTTACAAGTGCATGAAGGAATCTGTTCAGGTGTACGCTGTTTATGAGCCATCTGATTTTTAATGTGCTTCAAACGTATGTTAGCAATGTACTTTGACTTCAGACAGAGTGCAGTCTGTGCTTTGGATTCACAGAAGTCCGTCTTTCTCAGCTAAGCAAACTGTAATCATGTGGAATGTCACGTAGCTCCATCAAACTATGAGGAATTTAACAGAGGCCTTGAGAATCTCACTTTGGATAGTTAAAGGTAAGTGGTCATTCCTGATCTAAGAGGCTGTTGGCCTGGTGATAAGCATTTTCCTATTGAGCAACTGTGTGTTTTGGAGAATGTATTTCTTTCAACCTACGACTGAAGTATTTGCCCAGATAAATAATTCAAGCTGTACATTTGACCATCGTTCTCCTTTGGGAGTTAAAGCTTTAAAGGATTTCACTTTGGGTTATTTTTCAGAAATTGTAAATAAATCTTTGAACGAGAACAGGGTCCCAGATTCACTTAAAAGCATAGTACCTAAAACCACTATTGAAAAGTGTGTCCTTGGATGCAGTGGCGTACTTAGCATATGTGACACCCAGGGCCCTACATTTTTTGACATCCCCCCATCTGTACGAAAAACATGATTTTTAGTAACAAGCCACATGTCACACATGAGTACCTAGGAAAAGGCAGCATCTTACATACTGCAGTGAGCAGTACAACATCAATACACCCATTGTAAAACTAAAGAAGCCAGACTAGTACAGATCAATCCTGCAGTCAATCCTAACAAAAAAACATGTCTTTCGAACACACAGAACAAAGAAAACACCTTCGCCTAGTATGGAATATGTCATCACAAACTAACCCCTCCCCCTTTTACAAAACTGTAGTGTGAATTTTAGCTATGGTGGTAACAGCTCTGATGCTCATAGAATTCTGAGCATCAGAGCTGCTACCACCACGGCTGGCGCTTTAAAACGCTCCACAGTTTTGTAAAAGGGGGGATAAAATAGAAATACATAGACAAAGGTTAAATTGAACCAGTAAGAAGCTTGACTCTGCATACAGTGCACCACAGAAACAGTGACACATGTCTCCTAAAGCAATAAATAAATACAAAATTTTTTTTTACCTTTGTCTTCTGTGGTTTCTGCTTTCCTCATCTTCTTGTAACTCTCTTCCTTCCATCCACTGTCTGCCGTCTCTCTTCCCCTATATGGCATCTTCTCTCCTTCTATGCCCCTTCCAGAAACCGTATGCCTCCCCCTTCCATCTCTTCTTTCACCCCCATTGGTCTGGCATCTCTCTCCTCTCCTTCCCTCTCCCAAACCTCTCCTCTGCAATCCCTTTCCCTTTTTCCCCCTCATTTTCCTTTTCTGCATCTGTCTAGATTATGTTCTTACTACCCTCTCATCAATGTCCTTTTTTACTGTCTACCTAAAGCTTGCCACCTCTTTCCCTCACCCCTCCAGTGTTTTCCTAACTCAATCCTTTTCTCCCCATCATGTGCCCTCTTTCTCCAACCCTTCCATCTAGTACCTTCTCCTCTCTCTGTCCACTTCCATCCAGCGTCTGCTCCCCTCTTTCTCTCCTCCCATTTCCTTCCTGCATTTGCTCCCTTAACTCTCCCATCTGCACTTCCATCCAGCATAGGCTCCCCGCTACCATCCAATGTCTGCCCTTTCTCTCGCCATCCACCCCTCTTCAATCAGCATCTGCCCCCTTTCTCTCCCTCCAATATCCTTCCCCCTTATGTCTCTCCCCTTTCTCTGTATATCATTCTATCAGCATCACCCTTCCATACCACCCTGCCCCATTTCTTTCCCTCCACTCTTCCATTCCAGCAATCTTGCTCCTTTCTCTCCCTTCATGCAGCAAGGTCCCACGATGATTGTAGCTGCCGGCTGCCAGTCCACCCCACTCCGACATACTTGCTCTGGAGCTGATTCAGCAGCTGCATGCTGGAAGGTCCCGTGAAGACTCATCTGCTTACTCTGCTCCAGAAGAAGTAAGTTACGTCGGAGGGGGTGGACCCGGCAGACGCAGGGAGTTGTGGCAAAGTCCCGCAATAACTGCGTCTGCCGGGTTCACCCCCTCCGACGTAACTTACTTCTTCCGGAGCAGAGCTGGCAGATGAGTCAGTGCGGGACCTTCCTGCACCTCAGAATGACTGCTGACTCTGCTGCAGTAAGTAAGTCAGAGGTAACGTGACATTTACTTTTTTCATCAAAAGGTGACATCTATTAATTGACTTTGTATCCTTTCTTTCATTTCTTTCTTTCTTTCTGCACTCAGGCCCAATTGTCCCCTTCTATTCCCTCCCTCCTTCCCATGTCCTTAGTGCCCCCAGTGCCTCCGTCCTGTGTCCATAGTGCCCCCATTGCCTCCATCCTGTGTCCATAGTGCCCCCAGTGCCTCCGTCCCGTGTCCATAGTGCCCCCAGTGCCTCCGTCCCGTGTCCACAGTGCCACCAGTGCCTCCTTCCTGTGTCCATAAGGCCCCCAGTGCCCCCTTCCCATGTCCTTAGTGCCTCCTTCTCATGTCCTTAGTGCCTCCGTCCTGTGTCCATAGTGCCCCCAGTGCTCCAGTCCTGTGTCCATAGTGCCTCTGTCCTGTGTCCTTAGTGCCCCCAGTGCCTTCTTCCTGTGTCCATAGTGCCCCCAGTGCCTCCGTCCCATGTCCATGGTGCTCCCAGTGCCCCCGTCCTGTGTCCTTAGTGCCCCCAGTGCCTCCATCCTGTGTCCATAGTGCCCCCAGTGCCTTCTTCCCGTGTCCATGGTGCCCCCAGTGCCTCCGTCCCATGTCCGTGGTGCCCCCAGTGCCTCCGTCCCATGTCTATGGTGCCCCCATCCTGTGTCCTTAGTGCCCCCAGTGCCTCTGTCCTGTGTCCATAGTGCCTCCTTATGTCTCCCCCACTACCTTCCAGATTTTGGCCACCCCAAAGCCAGCCTGCCTGTCTATCTATCTCCCTCCCTCGCTAAAGCCAGCCAGTTTGCCTGCCTACATCCTGCCCTCCCTGCCGCGGGAAAAAAAAGCGCCTCTCCCCTTCCTTTCCCCCAGCCTACCTCCCCCCGCCGACAAGAAGTCTTTCCCACGTCAATTCTGACATCGGAGAGGACGTCCGGGCCAGCCAATCACTGCCTGGCTGGCCCGGAACGTCCTCTCCAACGTCTGAATTGATGTCGGAAAGATTTCTTGTCGGCGGGAGGAGATAGGATCGTAGCGGCGCAGCCAGGGGAAAGGAAGGGCAGGAAGACCCGGACCTGGCCGGCTGTGCACCCCCCCAAGCCGTGCACCTGGGGCGGACTTCCCCCCCCCCCTTGGTACGCCACTGCTTGGATGTTAATTTAGTAGACAGTTATTGACCTATTTCTTCACTGTTTTTTCTTGCTAAGGTTTTGGAGAAGATGGTATATAATCAATTACTTGAATTTTTACAGCAACACAATATCCTGGATGTCAATTTGGATTCCATTCATTGCATGATATGGAAATGCTATTATTGTCTCTTATAGGTACTGTTCGATCTGGTTTCAGTTCTGGAGATCAATATTTTTGATTAGCGGTTGCCTCTGCAGCATTTGACACTGTGGAACTGATTCTATAAATGGTACCTAGGTTAGGCACTGCTATGCGTTCTAATCAAGGATGTCCAGTTGTAATTGATCATGCCATTAAAAACTGATTAAAAAGCTTTTTTATTGACAATTAAGGTTGCACATAGATATCTGCATGGCACTTAGCAATGCCTAAGTCAAGGTGCCCTCTGATGCCTAACAGCGACTACTTGAAAAGTAGGTGTGCTTAGGGGCAGAGAATAGGCATGATTGACTTAGGCGTCGCTCAATTTATGACTCGTACTTAAGAACGCAGTTGTAGCTTCAATTGATTTTACTGAGCAGTATTTCCAGTGGCATAGACTGCTACACTTCTCCTGCAGCAGATTCAGGAATGATACCTGGCTGCAATAAGAACAGTGTGTGGTTGTGCATGCTGTACCTTAGAGGGAACACTGGCTAGGGACAGTTGGCCCTTTTGTCAGCTGGGAGCAGAATCTTAAAATCTACAAGTTCTGAGTTACATACAAATCTGATTTAAGAACAGCTTTAAAAACGTAACTTGTTCTTAACCTGGGGACTGCCTGTATCTTGTTTAACTGTACAAACAATTTTTCTCTATTTATCCCAACAGATTCTGGGCCACAAATCTTGTCCCCTATCTATTTAGTTCCTGAGCTACAGTACATGATAAGCTGTACTGTAGAAAAGCATTAGCATCATATCTATGCTATTTGAATGTTTGTATGTGTGCTGCTTATTAGGTGTTTCATAAGTATTATGCTGACATTACTACTACTACTATTTATTTCTAGAGCGCTACCAGAAAAAATAAGTACAGTAAAAAATTGGTTCGCGAGCATAATTCATTCCAGAAGCATGCTTGTAATCCAAAGCACTCGTATATCAAAGCACATTTCCCCATAAGAAATAATAGAACTCGTTCCACAACCCAAAAACTTTAATACAAAATACTACACGTACTTGTATTGCAAGACCTCGATCGTTTAGAACTGTCACTACACTCCTGCAGCGTCAGAGAGAAAACCATTGGCTCAGTTGAAATGATGTGATGATGCATGTATACTATACGTACTTGTATTGCAAGACTTTGTTCATTTAGAACAGTCACTACACTCTTGCAAACGTATTTTATATTCCTTTTTTTCTCTCCTCCCTTTTCAAACGTATTATTTTATAAAAATTGTATTAATTGTCTTGTTTTTTTATTTTCTATATTAACTTAATTTTTAACTAAATGTAAATCGCATTGGATTTGGATTTTGCGATCAAATCAAATATTTTAAATAAACTTGAAACCATCGGCTCAGTTGTGATGTGTGTATACGGTATATATTTGTATTGCAAGACATTGTTTATATATCAAGTTAAAATTTAATAAAATGTTTTGCTTGTCTTGCAATCCAAGGTTTTACTGTATCTGTCTAAAGTATGTAAAACCCTTTGAATTGTGTAAACTACATAGAAAAAGTATTTGTCCCATTCACTTTACCCTTTAGTTGAATTTCAGTGCTGTTAAATGTGTTTATTTTTGATACTGTTTCATGGTAGTCCTATTAGGTTCAATTTGCTGATTTTGAGTTTACCTCGTGGACTGTATTTATGTTTATATTTGGTCATTTTACTATTGCTATGCTGTTAACAAAACTGTAAGTTTTATGATAAACTGTACCTGCTGTACATCACCTTGAGTGAATCACTTCATAATAGGCGATTAACAAATCCCTGTAAATAAAAGCATATATAATGTGGGAGTCTTTACCGCCTCCTAAATAGGGGGTAGTAAGGGCTCCTGCATCATTTGTTTGTTTCAGGTTACATGCATTTATGTGTATATTAGCCCATGAGTTGGAAAATAAATACTTGAAAATGCCCTGCTTCCAGGGTACACTAGAAATGGGTTTAATACTCAGGAAAGTCCCATGTTAGCACATGCTAAGCCCATTTCCTAGCACATCGCAGATGTGTAAATGCTCTTACAGAGGCTCACAGTCCGCATAATTTGAGTGCCTAAATTGTAGCACCCAGTTATAGAATTGCCCCCTTGGTGCTTGACCACCATGATTTATGGTTTCTGGTTGAGAATGACCCCAAAATGTTTCTCCCACCCTAAGGAATCAGGGAGCACCATAATGAACATGCACGTAGAAACAATAAACAAAACAACTATCCCGCTGAAATATATTCCCTGTCCCCGTCATATAAAAAAAACTAGCTCACCTGTAGAGCCCAACTAAATTTCAGTTTCAATTTTTCTGCCAAAATCAGCTTAAAATCTAGATTCAGCCATGTTTTGGTTTGAGCTGAAAATGCCGGTGCATTTTTGGCTGAACCCAAAACTCCCCTGACCAAAATTGGGCTCTGCAGCCTTACTGCACAGAAAGTTTCCCCACTGACTGAAAGCTGATGCCCTCTCACCACATAAAGGCCTTACTTACAGTATCTTAGAAATATGGTGGACTAGTGACCTCATTGGGGCAGGAGCAATTCAAAGTTCCTCCTGCCCATGCCAGCTCTGCATTCAAAATGGCTGTTAGGGACTTCGGCAGCAGTCTCACAGGTAATCATGGCAGCCATTTTGAAACTGAAACCGGCATGGGCAGGAGCAATCCCTGGTTGTTCCTGCCCATACCAGCTCTAATCTCAAAGTGGTTGCCATGAACTCCTGAGGTAGTCTTGTTAGGTTGTTATAGAAAGTCGAAGCAGTCATTTTGACTGCAGAGCCCACATGAGGGCAACTAGACTACCAGGACTTCATAAGTAGGCCCAGGTGGTGGGTAAAATGCAACTTTCATTTGAGGAGGCAGTGGTGGTAGCTTTCAGGAAGGTGCTGTGGGAACTAACTTTCTGTCAGAGAGCCCATACATCCTACTTTTGGTTGGGGTTGGTGGGGCATGCCACCAAGTTTCAATTTCACCATCGGTTTCAGCCAAAACTGGTGAATTTTGGATACAGATTTCATTTCAGCTATAAACAAGAACCCCAGTTTCAGTAGACTAGCCTTTCTCTCTCTCCTAATTCCTAGATCTCTGTCCCTTTTCTCCTCCTGCCTGTAATCTATCATGTGTTCCTCTCCTATAATTCTATTATCCCCCATCAATCCCTTGATCTCCCTTCCCTTTAACTTCTCTCCCCTTCCTCCCCCCTCCTCAACCAGGACCATCAGAAAGATAGCAGTGATATTTACTTCCTCTATTAAATGGCTTCAGCCTGAAAATTCAAAATCAGAGTCTTACTGGATGTGATGATACCACTGGTTCAAACTGGAGTTCACAACATTACACCAGAAATGAACGTGGGCTGACCAAATTGGTCTTATGGACCCTGCTTACCATCAATCTCAAGGTTTCTAAAACTGCAGGGAAGAGGACATAGGTTAGAGAGAAGGGGAAGGAGAGGTTTCAGGAGTGAATAAATCTGGCAATTAAGGAGGATTGGGTCACTGGCACCCCAAATGAGGTGCATCAGTCAACTAGCGGGGAGGGTGCATATTAAAATAGAAAAATAATAATTAAAAAAAATATGCCCTGCCTTCTGCTTGTGAACTTATAAAATGAAGTGTCTGCCCTTAAAATTCCCTAGAGAAATATTTGCTGCATCATGACTCCAATTTTTCTTCTGTGTTTACTATTCTCCCACGTCCCTTCTTTAGATTTTAATTTGTCTGTTTCAAAATCACAAATACGTGCTCCTATGTTCCCATGCCCCAGCCGTGATCATTTTAAAATAAACTGGAGGAAATCTAAATTTACCAACAAGCTCTAAGAGTGGCCTCTAGTTATCTGCATCTGTCCTGTCAGATATCCCACTTCATCAGAATAAAGACTTTGGGAAAAGAGACAGAATTCTGACATGTAATAACCTTTAAAAATAAAAAAGGGGGAGGGGGGACTGGTCTCAGGGAATACGGTAGGGAAATGGATGCAAGGGGCTGATTGCTCATGCCCTGTTCCCTCATAAACCAACTCTCACATTAGTTAAAAAAAAACAAAACAATCCGTAAAGCAATTGGGTAGATAACATCTGCTCATCTACTTTTCTAGGATTTCAAGTTGTAGCTCAAAGTGAGTGTCATTTAATTAGAAGGAAGTATTTTCCTGCTGCTGAAGCTTGTACCTGAGTCAATGAAGAGTTTAAGGTCACAAGGGCCACCAGTGGGATTTAAACCCTGGCTTCCCTCTATTGTAGCACAACAAAGAAAAATGGGGGGACCCAATAATTCAGAGTGAAAACAATCCACCGATAAAAACAAAAAACTGTGGATACAGATGTTCTGGAGATAATTTATTATACACTGACATATAAAAACATGAAAATTCAATTAAAAAAGTACAATGATAAAAATCCAACTGGACCCTACACGGTCCGTATTTCGGCTAACATGCTTTCCTCAGGGGTCCAATGGTTTGCAAACTCACATATAAAGAATTGGACTGAAAACAGTCTATTGTCTTTAAACTGCTTGGTGTACTGGGAATTCAACCTGGTCTGATACAATAATCTGAAGTAATGTGGGCGCAAAGTTGATGATCTTGTAGGACTGCACAAGAGCAACTTAGAAATACTACTGCCGGTCTCTGGGCTATTAGAGCCGCAAGCGACACATTCCCTTCAGTTCGCTCTTGACCAACCACAGCTGGGAGCGGGCCTGGGCACTGAGCTCAGCCCTAGTACAGTACTACTGGCCCGGCCTATCGCAGGCACAACCCTCTATTGTAGCCTACTGTTCTAAACATGTAGGTTTAGAATGTAACCAACACAGCAATTTAATTTTTAATAGGTTAATGCAGGACTCTCCGAAGGTTATATTTTCAAAGGAACATAAGAATTGCCATACTGGGACAGACTGAAAGTCTATCAAACTCAGTATCCTATTTCCAAAAGTGGCCAATCCAAGTCACAAGTACCTGGCAGATAGTAGCATCATTCCAGAGCTCTGATTGCGATATCATAATGCCTCATCCCACCGATGCCTAAGAGCCAGCCTCATCAGTGATGTCACAATGGCTCAGTTGTCCTACACTTGGCTCACATAAAAACATAGGAATCTTTCTTTCAATAAAATTCATTTGAAACATAAGAATTTCCATACTGGGACAGACTGAAAGTCTATCAAACTCAGTATCCTGTTTCCAACAGTGGTCAATCCAAGTCACAAGTACTTCACAAGATCCCAAGGAGTAAAACAGATTTTATGCAATGGATTTCTCCAAGCCATCTTAATAAAGGCTCATGGACTTTTGTTTTAGGAAATTATCCAAACCTTTTTTTAAACCCTGCTAAGCTAACTCATTGCACCATATTCGCTGGCACCAAATTCCAGGATCCAATTTCAGGAATGAGGCTACCCTTTTTAAAACTTACCTCCTGATGAGGAGTGAAATACAGATAACTTGCTGTGGCATAGATACTATTGAGCATGCAAAGAGCTAGGAGCAAGTTACTTTGATGGCCACATGCTGTTCCACTGGAATTTTGAAAAAGGTTAGGGAGCAGCAATGGTGGTGGTGTTGTTGAGACAAGGTGAATATTTGATGCATTGCTTTTACCATCAGAAATACATTGCTACAGTGCCTCCTGACTAAGTTATTTAAACTTCTCATGTGGCTAAGAAGCAGGAGAAGCACTCAAGAGCTTCCTTTTGCACTGTTGCTAGCCCAAATCTCATGGTATGAGAGTTGTGAGATCTCATGGCTCATAGCACAATATCTAGCCCTGAGGTGTTCTCTTGCTGCCCAGGCACATGGGAGGTTTGAAGAATAGGATCAATAGATGGTGCAGTGACACCGCTGGAGACAAGTGGAGTGTGTGCTACAATTACTTCTTCTCAACACCCCACACTTTAAAAATATGTTAGAGGTAAAGAGGCATGTTCCCTGTGTGTAAGGGAGGGAGAGATGCTGGACTGGGAGGGGAAAGGGAAGAGGGAGAAGGAGAGACGTTGGATGAGGAGGCAGGGAGAGGAAGATGCTAGACCCAGCAGGGAAGTGAAGGAGAGGAGAGATGCTGCATCATATAGGGAGGAAGGGGGAAAAGATGGTACAAAACTGTTATCCTCTATGCCAGGGGTTCCCAAACTATTGCCCAACAACATCAGCAGCATGGGGCTGCAAAGCAAAAGGTAGGAGGTGGTATTTTTGGCAAGGGGAACAGGGAAGGTTCACCCTCTCTCTCATGGCCCTTAAGTCTGAAAAGTTCAGGTACCTCTGCCACGTTGGGTGGAGAGATGAAGGGGAGCAGAGATGCTGGACTATTGGGGCAGGGGGTAAATAAAAGGATAGAAGATGCTACGGAAGAAACTGAAATAACTCTACCAGAGGGTAAAAAGGCACAAAGGAGGAGGCTTGGGAGAGTAGAGTTGTGTTGTAAATTGTATGTACTGCATGAGACAGGGTCCAGATAGCCCCATCCTGCACGCTGCTCATTAATTATCACACTACAGGGATCACACTGGCGCTAGGAAGTCATTGATGATCCTCTTTATCCAAGAGATAATGTGCCAAGAGTGATGTCTTTTCTGTTGCACACCTGAACGTATCTGAAAGCACAGTAGCATGCCAGGGCACACTGATTGAGAGACACTATTGGGCCAGCCCAGTGGTAGGTATGAACTGTCACATGGAAAATAGGTCCACAGTAGAGAATGACATTGGGACAAATTTTTCCCTGTCCCCACGGGAACTAATTTTCACGTCCCAGCGAGTTCTTTTCTTGTCCCTTCCCCATTCCTGCAAGCTCTGTCCTCATCTGCACAAGCCTCAAACACTTTAAAATCATAACTGTCTGAGGCTTGTGCGGTTAAGGCAGAACTTACATGAATGGAGCAGGGACAGTGACAAAACTCGCAGGTATGGGGAAATTGAGTTCCTGCGGGGACAGGGAGAAATTTGTCCCCCTGTCATTCTCTAGTCCACAGTTCAATCCCTGGCTCAGATCATCCAGTCTTCACCTTGGCCAAGGCTGGAGATATTCTGAGGTTTCACTCAGTGGTGATCTTGGAGGTTGCATTCAGAGACCATGATTGTAGGGTCCTCACAGGAACATAAATGCATGGCTTCTGGCCCGGGATTATCACGGCAATGTCCAGACTAGATACATTTGGGAAGGAGATGTAAAATAGGGGTTAAAAAAAAATCTCTCCAAAGTTTCACAGGAAGGCTCATAGCGGCCTGAATGCAGCTTTGGTTCTAAACGATCAAAAGCCCAAAGGAGCAGATGCAAACTGCCAGATCACTAAAAAGAAAAAACTTAAGACAAATAAACAGGGAAACGGTACATAGTCTGCACATTCTCTACTGAGTGATACACTTGCTGCTTAGTCATTTATCAATAGTTCACTGAAACCACTGGCGATTCCTGGAACTTCTCTTCAGCTCCTTCTTTTGGTAATGCTGTTGTGCATATATGGCAGTCCTGGGTTTCTTTTCAGCCTTTCTTTCAAGGTGACAGCAGATCTAGACACTTCCAAATACTGCACAGTTGGTTCTCTGGCATGCAATACTGTGATGTGTCATATAAAAGGCACTGAGGACCGAGGAGGTGAGGGGTGTTCCTCTGGGAGGTCTAGTGTCTCTGAGATAGGGTCTGCCAACTCTAACCAAAATTAATGAAAAATAGAAGAAAAAAACAAGACAAAAATAGGAATTTAATTGTTTAGCTCATTCACATACTTGTGGTGGGAGGAGAGGGAGGGAGGGAGAGTGAGGACTGTTTACAGTGAGGGAGGATAAGGGTCATAGATGCAAAAAAAATGAAGAACTCCTGGATTGGAACAGAGAAAATGCTAAGGATTAATTTTATAAAGGGCCTGCTTAGTTTCAGGTGCAAAGAATACATGTAAAAGCTAGTATTTTAGTCATTTAGGGGGGAATTCATCAATGGGTACTACAGGTTAGCCCATGCTATAAATTAGCATGCACTAAACACAAAGACACCCACAGGAATATAATGGGCATCTTAGTTTTTAGAGCATACTTATCGTCAGTGTGCGCTAATGCAGTTAGCACACACTAACCCCCCCTTTTACAAAACCACACAGGCAGGGCAGGATTAATTCCTTGGCAGGTCCTAGGCAAACAAGCCCATTGGGCCCCTTATCTAAATGCATTTCAAAAGTTTCAGAATGGGGTCCTCTTGGACCTCGCTGCAGAGGAAAACCAGCAAAGGATGGCACAGCAGGGAAGAACTGCTGCTTGCTGATTCTCCTAAACTAAACCTTGGGTTTATATACCGCACCATCTCCACGAATGCGGAGCTCGGCACGGTTTACAGGAAGAAAGATGAGAGAGGAACTACAGTGGAGAGATTAAAGAGTTAGGTGTAAAGGGGGAAGGTGAGAGGCCTAAGAGGGGGAAGTGTTACAGTTTTGAGAATAGCCAGGTTTTTAGGTGTTTGCGGAAGAGTTGGAGGGAGCTTGAGGTTCGGAGAGGAGAGGTGAGGTTATTCCAGATCTCAGTGATTCTAAAGGGGAGGGATGACCCAAGTTTGCCTACATGGGAAATACCTTTTATGGAAGGGAAGGATAGTTTAAAAATTTGGGAGGATCTGGAGGAAGTAGGGGTTGGGGAGTTCCAGGATAGAGGGATAACGGCAGGAAGGATGCCATGTAGGATCTTGTAGGCCAGACACGCACATTTGAAGTGGATCCTGGGGATTACTGGGAGCCAATGGAGCTTAGACAGGAGTGGTGAGACGTGATCAAATTTGCTTTTCGCAAAAACAAGCTTAGCTGCGGCGTTCTGAATCCGCTGAAGTCTGTGGAGGCTTTTCTTGGTTAGGCTGAGGTAGATAGAATTGCAATAATCCAATCTCCTCCTGCCTGAAGAATGATGCCAGAGGATGGGAAGAGTACACACTGCTCTGGCCTCCCCCCAGCCAACCATTCTTTCTACTTGCAACTTTCTTACCAGGACCTTGGCAGCCCCTACTAAATGTTTGGACCCTGGGCACTTGCCTAGTTTGCCTATGCATTAATCCTGCCCTACACACAGGAGGATGTTAGCACCAGCTGGCGCGCAGAACACTCTGATGCTCATAGGAACTCTATGAGCATCGGAGCAGCCCAGAGCATTCAGTGTGCCAGCCAGTGCTAAAAACCTCTTGTGCAGTGTTGCAAATCACTTCATGACCATTGATAAATTCCTATTTTAGGTGCATTAAATGGCATCTTAAATGCATGCATGACTGACTAGCAAAAAAGCTACCCCACTGTGGGGTGAGTGCACAAAGGTGGAGTGTGGGCAGGGCATAATGGAATCCGCACTTACACGCACACATTACAAAAATTCCTTCATTTACATGTGCACTCGCAGAAAGTATACAGCAGCTCTTGATCAGGTGTATTTGGTGGCAACTATATGTATAAGCATTTGTTTGCACTTATGCTAGTATTTTCTAAAGTGAAGTAGGCGCAAACTTACTTTTATAAAACAAGCACAGAAAAATGCATATTATCCCAACACCTATGTTTAGGCAACCTATTGAGAATCACCCCCTTAAATACTCACTAGGGAGCTCTATAAATGATGAATGAAGTTATGCAGTAATTCTGCACCCGACTTTCAACACAGTAATGCATTTTGATGGATGCAAGGTGCCAAAACAGGCCTGAAATGGCAGATCAGTGTGGAAATACACTTATGTACCCAGTTACAGGATTGCGCCTAAGTGTATCTATGCGCAAATACAAAAGGGGCATTTGCATGAGAGGGGCATAGATGGGTCAGGGAAATTCTGGAAAATGATGTACAATATTATCGAATACCATGGATATGCACCCAACTTGTTTATTTATTTATTTATTCAATTTTCTATACCGTTCTCCCAAGGGAGCTCAGAATGGTTTACATTAATTTATTCAGGTACTCAAGCATTTTTTCCTGTCTGTCCCGGCGGACTCACAATCTACCTAATGTACCTGGGGCAATGGGGGGGATTAAGTGACTTGCCCAAGGAGCAGAGTGGGTTTGAACCCACAACCCCAGGGTGCTGAGGCTGTAGCTTTAACCACTGCACCACACACTCCCCTGTGCTGAGATTTATACCTGGGTTTAGGTGGTGTAAGTCCTTGCATCTGTTAATTGGGCAATGAATTTGGCATCCAAAGGTACTCTATAAACAGCCCTCACCTTGCAAGTGCCCTTTATAGAACAGTGCTGGGTGCTGATTTTTTTTTTTCAGACACCATATTTGGGTGCCAATTCATGACTCCAGTGCTCAATGGCACATAAATGTGGCCACTCTGTTTTAGAACTGCCCTTCACACATCTGTCTCCCTGTTAACTTTGCTTTAGGCGTTGCGACTGCTCATATGTTGACGGTCAAGCTGCAGTCTGCTGATACTGACCTCATGCTCTTCCAGAGACAGCCAGGGGATTTGCTAAGGGGCTGGAATAACTTCCTGCCATTGTGCTTTCACCAGCAAGCCTGCCTCTAGGATGTTACGTGAATTTGTCTGTCTGGGCTAGGGCAAGAAAAACGCTTCTGCTTTCTTTGTTATTGTCTAGCATGCTGGTACAAACACTGTTTTATTAACATCCATTTTTCTAAATGTGACTCATTGAGTGAAAAGGTACCAAAAGTGGTTTATACATAAAGATAAAATCTATAAAAGTTTGGAGGGGCAACTTTCGTTTTTGAAAGTTTTATGTACTATAGGGTCAGTAGAATGAGACTATGCAATTTTTTCAGAACTTTGATTTTTTTCCCTGTTTCACAGCCTAAAAACTGCAGGTAACTAAAGTGGGATATGTGATTTTTTGGGATTAATTACTTTTTTAAAATTAATAAACATTTCTCATTTTTTAAAAACATGATTAGTCATACCTGAGGCTGAAATTTAGCAGGATGATATAGTTGATATCCCTTTATTATGTGGTATAAATAAGTCACATAGCTGACTTTTGGTACCTTTTCACTCAGTGGGTCAAAAATACAATTCCATGAATTCTATTTCAGCTAGCAAGTGGGACACAGAGATTACCTTAATACAAAATTCACACCTGCCAGTGTTCCAAAAGTTCTGATGGTGTTTTAAAGAGGAAAAACTGGCATGCTACACTTCATCATCAGAATATGTTAGACTTACTAGAGTTTTTAGAGGGAAGAAGTTAAATTTGGATTTTACTTATTTATTTTTAAAATTTATATGCCGCCTGAATCTAGGTGACTTCCAAAATAAACATATATATTATAAAGGGGAGTGTGAGGTGCAGTGGTTAGAGCCACAGCCTCAGTACCCTGAGGTTGCGGGTTCCAACCCCACCCTGTTCCTCGTGATCCTGGGTAAGTCACTTAATCCGCAGTGCAACAGAAAGACAAGGGAGGCGTCCTTTCAGCCAATAAAACAGTCTTTATTCAAATGAATAGTCCCAATAAGCCTTTCAGTAGGGCTGCCACTAGCTGCATGACTGAAAACCTGAGGAAGGTGTCTGTACGTCGAAACTAGGATCCTTGCTGGGACCATTCATTTGAATAAAGATTGTTTTATTGGCTGAAAGGATGCCTCCCTTGCCTTTCTGTTGTACTGTTGATATTCCAAGGTGAGGAGTTCTTTCTTTGTTCATCTGCAAGTCACTTAATCCCCACCCCATTGCCCCAGGTACATTAGACAAGATTGTGAGTCCACCAGGACAGACAGGCACAAATGCTTGAGTACCTGAATGTAAACCACTTGGCTATAAGTGGTATATAAATATATAAATAAAACACATATCAATGAACGCATAGTACATGAACATTGTCTAATCTTTTTCTGCCTAACTACTGCTTAAGACATACTGCATAAATACCAAATACAACATTGTATTGTCTGCCTGCCATACATTACATATAAGCATCAACAAATAGCTGCATTTTTAATAGTCTCTTAATACCATCCAGCAAGTCATATTGCTGGCCCTTGTTCCTTTTGCCAAACTCTTCACAATGTATTATATTAGTCCAATGAAAAGTCTTCTCACCTATTG
The DNA here is from genome assembly GCF_902459505.1 of Geotrypetes seraphini. NCBI lineage: Eukaryota > Metazoa > Chordata > Amphibia > Gymnophiona > Dermophiidae > Geotrypetes > Geotrypetes seraphini. The sequence goes on from NC_047088.1 coordinate 21,732,458, forward strand.
GACTAAAATTGATATACATTAAGGTAGACATTATTGGGAAAAGGAATTGTGTTGGGTGATATTGTTGTTGTCATGTCTGTATTGTATGCTAAATGGCTATATGGGTATCATTGTAGACAAGGGGTGTCCAATGTCGGTCCTCGAGGGCCGCAATCCAGTCGGGTTTTCAGGATTTCCCCAATGAATATGCATGAGATCTATTTGCATGCACTGCTTTCAATGCATATTCATTGGGGAAATCCTGAAAACCCGACTGGACTGTGGCCCTCGAGGACCGACATTGGACACCCCTGTTGTAGACAATACAATGAAACCTTCCGCCCAATGTGTGGCGGCGGCCAAAAAAGCAAACGGGATGCTGGGAATTATTAAAAAAAGGGATGGTTAACAAGACTAAGAATGTTATAATGCTCCTATATCGCTCCATGGTGAGACCTTATTTGGAGTGTTGCGTTCAATTCTGGCATCCTTATCTCAAGAAAGATATAGTGGCGCTAGAAAAGGTTCAAAGAAGAGCGACCAAGATGGTAAAGGGGATGGAACTCCTCTCGTATGAGGAAAGACTAAAAAGGTTAGGGCTCTTTAGCTTGGAAAAGAGACAGCTGAGGGGAGATAGGATTGAAGTCTACAAAATCCTGAGTGGAGTAAAATAGATACAAGTGGATCGATTTTTCACTCCATCAAAAATTACAAAGAATAGGGGACACTCGATGAAGTTACAGGGAAGTGCTCTTAAAACTAACACTAGGAAATTTTTTTCACTCAGAGAATAGTTAAGCTCTGGAATGCGCTGCCAGAGGATGTGGTAAGAACGGATAGTGTAGCTGGTTTTAAGAAAAGTTTGGACAAGTTCCTGGAGGAAAAGACCATAGTCTGTTATTGAGAAAGACATGGGGGAAGCCACTGCTTGCCCTGTATTGGTAGCGTGGAATATTGCTACACCTTGGGTTTTGGCCAGGTACTAGTGACCTGGATTGGCCACCGTGAAAACAGGCTACTAGGCTTGAAGGACCATTGGTCTGACCCAGTAAGGCTATTCTTATAATGACAGAAATGTTGTCTGTGCAGATTTATTGTGTGTGTATTGATGTGTCCCACCTTGTAAAAGGCAGACTATAAAGAAAAAACATAACTAAACTAAACTAAACCTTAAGTTTATATACCGCATCATCTCCACGGATGTTGTGGAGCTTGGCACGGTTTACAAGAACTTAAATTATAGGAAGAGAAGGAAAAGAAGGTTTACATGAACTTATATATAGAAGAGAAGAGTAAGGGGGGATAGAATTACATTTTAGTAAAAAGCCAGGTTTTTAGTTGCTTGCGGAATAATTGGAGGGAGCCCAGGTTCCACAGCAGGGTAGTAAGGTCGTTCCAAAGACCTGTGATTCATGATACATGGTGCAAAAAAAATGGCACTGTAAAAACATGAACGCTATGCACCATTTTATAAATTGTGCTTCGAGTTGTGCGCTGTTCACAGAATAGCACCTAGCATCAGCAGCTGCGCCTTTTAGGCATAAGAATTTACACCATCTGAAACCCGGTAAAAATCCCCATATATTTTAATTCCTGCCAATCAGCACCGATAACTGATTTGCCATTCAACTAAATTGTGTTCAGAAATTGGGCTGTGGAGTTGGAGCCGAGGAGTTGGAGACAATTTTGGGTACCTGGAGTCAGAGTCATGGCTACCAGAAACTGAGGCGTCGGAGTTGAAGGATTTATCTACCGACTCCACAGCCCTGGTTTAAGGTGTTGGTATTGATTTTTCAAACAATTCACCGAGGGACACTGTGGTACCTTTCACATGCTGTGTCATTACATCAGCCCCACCGATCCTTTCGATTGGAGAACACGTGCGTTTATCTGTTGATGAGTTACAGCATGTGAGGTATGTTAGTGTCAAAGCAATGGCTATTTCAATGGCAGGGGTAAAGTTTTGGAATAATCTGGTTGGACAATTGAGAATGAATAATAACTTTCAGAGTTTTTAAAATATTGTTAAAAACATTTCTTTTTATAGAAACTTTTAAGTGGTTAAGAAGCTGAAGGAATGAAGCGATTAATGGAATTGTTATCTGCATATTGTTTTGTTTTATTGTTTTATACTTTTATGATGTTTTTAATCTTATGATTATGTTTGGGGGGGGGTTTTGTAATTCACTTAAGTATAAGCAGAATATAAGTTTTTAAAAATACAATAAATAAGGTACTATCCTTTTTTCTTGATGCGATTTGTGTCTTTTGGGGCAGAAAGCTCTCCTCAGTTGTGGCATTTTTTGATACCTGGGTTTGCATGCAATATGTACTGTACATATTCGATATACTGCATAGCCAGCAGGAAAAATGGTGGTGTGTTCTCTGAATCATATTCACAAATACGGACCCTGTGTGACTCATGCACTGTAGCATTAAGTCGGGTTCTAACGCCTCTTCCTTGATGACTTGTGTAGAAAATGTTTCTGTTCTTTCCTGGAATGAGGTTTAATGTGGTGACCACTCCCTGCCAGCTGTGGTCTTTTCACTCAAGTCTGAGCACATGCAAAGTTTGCAGTGTCCTATGATATTAAGAGCAAGTCCTACGGCACATAAACAGAATTCTTTTTTTGGCCCTTGCTGCGTTGTATCATGAATGCACTACTTCAGTATCCCGCTTTCTTTAAAACTGGTCTTCCTGTTTACAGCTTGACACTACCACCTACGAGGAAACAACCGCAGAGCCAAGCACTGTCCTAATACCAATATCAACATACACCATCAACAACCTACAAGTAATAATAACAACAGACACTGTTACTGCTGCAGAAGCAACAGTGACTGTCACTGCTTTCATAGCAGCAACAGTATCAGCAGCAAATCCCATCACTATTCTAACATTAGTACTGCAGCAGATACTGTCATCCTCTTAATTACAAATTGGGTGTTGAAGAAGTAAATTTTTATGTCATTTTGGGGCTCATTTACTAAGCTGCGCTAAAAAGTGGCCTGAGCTGCTATTAGTGCATGGTTGTCTCATGCACTGAGGCCACGTTTAACATAGCTTTAAAAATGGCCGCATTTTCTAATTTTTTTTCCTATTAGTGGCCACATATTAATTTCCCAATTAGCATGTGGCTATTACAGTGTGAGCCCTTACCCGCTAACTATTTACTAGGTGGTAAGGGCTGACGCACCAACATACACTAATCAGTTAGCACACAGTGATATAGCTACTCTCCGCCTCCAAGCACACCCCTGTGCCAAAAAATAAAACCTATTTCACAAACTGAGTTAGTCTGTGTGCAAAGCCCAGCACACTTTATTGTATTAGGGGAATAGTTTTTCACTCAGAGAATAGTTAAGCTCTGGAACACATTGCCAGAGGTTGTGGTAGGAGTGGATAGCGTAGCTGGTCTGTTATTGAGACAGACATGGGGAAACCACTGTTTGTCCTGGAGATCGGTAGCATGGAATGTTGCTACTCTTTAGATTTTTGCTAGGAACTAGTGACTTGGATTGGCTACTGTGAGGATGGGCTACTGGGCTTGATGGACTATTGGTCTGACCCAGTAAGGCTATTCTTATGTTATTATGTCATCAGCCCCTCTCTTCCTCCAACTGTAGTTCTTTCCCCACCCTTCAACCTTCCTTTGTCCTTCAGTTCTCCCTCTCCCTATCTCCCTCAATCTTGTATGTACCCAAGGTCACCCCCCATGCATGTACCCTCACTTCTCTTTTTTTTTTTCTCTCCAACACATATTCCAACTTCACCTTTTTCTCCTCCTCCCTATGCACATGGCCCCACCTTTCCTTCTCTCTCCCCCTTCTTCCATATAGCTTTATTCATCTCTTGTCCTTTTCTAGGCCCTTCAAATCTTTCAGGATATAAAACATCCTACTTTGTCCTTTCCATCAGTTCCAAGCTTAAGCTATAGAACAGTGTTAAGATGGTTCTTTTCCATATCAAGCATCTATTTGGAACAGTTTACGACAGACAAGGAAAATGGTTGGGTACATGTATGTAAACCGCTTTGAATGTGGTTGTCCCTATCCCTTTACCTTGAGTTTCTTGCTATGAACCATTTTGCTCAGTTTGCAAACATTATTTTTTCAATGCATGCATTTCTTTCGTAACTATGATATTAGATTGTAGAACTTTCGTATTTATTCTGAAATTGTAATTCGAGTTTTTGTTCCAGCTACAATTTTATAATCATTTTTGGGGAGTTGGTGAAATACAAATGTGTAGATTGTGTTGTACTGTACACCCACAATACAACTTCCCCTCAACCCATTATCTAGCTTTCTCTGGTGACCAACTCCCTCAGCTTGCTCCAGCAACCCCCAGCCTCATGGTATACTGGGGCCAAATAACTTCAGCAATGCTCCACTCACCCACCCCCTCTCATGATACCTCTCCAGCTTGCTTTGTGTTTCCTTTCTGTCCTAATTGCACAAGAAAAGATGATTGGCTGCTCATTGAGCCAAATCCTCCTCCTAGACCATCCTACGTCTGACTGCTCATTTGAAGTGCACAGACCTCCACAGCTATGTGTTTCTAATTAACAATTGAGCTCTGGGAGGCAGAAGAGAAGTATGTGTTCTGATGTGCAGCCATTTGCACCTCTTCTTACCTGTAAGGCAGAGCAGTTGACATTGGTTCCTGAGCAGAAGATGCACCTTTTTGTCCAGTTTGTCTGTCTTGACTAGAGAGTAAGCTTTTTTGAACAGGACTGTTTCTTCTGTTTTTGATGTACAACGCTGTGTATGTCTAGTAGAGTTATAAAATGATTAGTAGCAATAGGAGAAGCTGTCTGAACGCTCAGTGACATCACAATGCATCTGGGTCATACCCAAAATTCTTCATGACATCATAATGTAGCTATATAACCAAACGATATTATCAAGTGGTCCATGAAGGAAACTACTCTAAACCCTGGAAAAGCCCTTCAGGAGTCCCTCAAGGTTCCCCCCTATCTCCCACCTTGTTCAATATATACCTCTCTTCCCTATTACAAAAGTTAAACCTAACCTACTACATATACGCAGATGACATCTCCATACTAATTCCAACAACAAACGTGACCACAGCCAACTCAAAACGGTTCATAGACAATGGCGCGAAAGACAAAAGCACGTGCCGACAATTGAGCGCAGCGCGGAGCCGCACACCGCACAAAATTACAGTTTTTAGGGGCTCCGACGGGGGGTTTTGTTGGGGAACCACCCCAGTTTACTTAATAGACATCACGCCGGCGTTATGGGGGGTTGTAACCCTCCACATTTTACTGTAAACTGAACTTTTTCCCTAAAAACAGGAAAAAAGTTAAGTTTTCAGTAAAATGTGAGGGGTTACAACCCCCCACAACGTGGCGCGATGTCTATTAAGTAAAGTGGGGGGGTTCCCCTCACGCCCTCCCGTCGGAGCTCTAAAAACAGTAATTTAGAGCGGCGCGCGCCTCCGCACTGCGCTCAATTATCTGGGTGCGCCTTTGTCACGGCGCGCTTTTGACCTGACACCACTCAAAACATATCTCCTTCATCATGACCGAAATAGAAGAATGGACTATAAACTTCAAACTGAAACTAAACTCAGAAAAGACAAAAATTTTCCTTGCAAGCCCAAATGAAAAAATCACTGCAACCACAATATACGTAAACGGCCACGACCACCCAATACTAAAAACTATAAAAATACTGGGAGTCACCCTGGACACCCACTTGATCTTGACCGATCATATAAACTCGGTGACAAAAAAATGCTTCTTCACCCTTTGGAAACTGAAAACCATAAAAAAATACTTTGACCCTCTATCCTTCAGAATACTGGTACAGTCATTGATTCTATCCACCCTGGACTACTGCAACATTATTTGCTTGGGGATACCTAAAAAAAATGTGAGAAAATTGAGAATAGTTCAAAATACGGCCGTCCGCTTAATATTCGGACTAAAGAAAAGCGATCATGTTAGTCCCTTCTACAAACTGCTTCATTAGTTACCAATTGAAGCACGAATTCTATTCAAATTCTCCTGCCTTTGCTACAAACTAATCTGGGGATTGGCCCCCAGCTACCTACTACCTCACTTTGAATTCCACTCCTCTACCAGGTCTACCTTTTTTGACAGAACATTCAAGTTCCAAGCCGGTAGACAGCAAACTTGGCTAGGCTACTTCACTGATGCCGCTAGAGAGACATACAGTGTCTTTAGGAAAGAATTAAAAACCACCTTGTTTAAGAAATTCATACCCTAGCCAGACTTTTTACCCCTAAAATCAGAGCTTCCTCCCATCCGAAGTCCTTCTTTCACCATAATAGGAGCCCGTTAATCTTCATCTGCCATAATCGTCCTTACCACAATTGTTACCAGTTTCCCACTGGTGCCCGATCATCGATAATGTATCATGGAAACAAGTAAATTCTTATCAACATCCTATGTTATCTTTTCATCTATTCCGTCTTGCACCTTGTAATTCATTGACCGCGCAATGTTCTCTTATCTACATCCGCTCTGAATTCCGCTGATTGTATAGTGTTACTTATTGTGAACCTTGTAATTCACTGACCCTGTAACTCACCTTGTACTATCACTGATTGTTCAATGTTCTCTCATCAACCTATACTCTGTAATTCGCTGTCTGTACAGCTTTTCTTCATTGTGAACCGCCTAGAAGTCGCAAGATTATGGCGGTATAGAAAAATAAAGTTATTATTATTATTATTATATATGGTTCCCCCACCTGAGCACTGTGTATTGATCCTTCTTCTTGTTCAGTTTGTCTGTCTTACTACATTGTAAGCTCTTCTGAAAAGGGACTGTCTCTGTGTTTTGATGTACAGCACTGCATATATCTAGTAGTAGGAGTAGTAATATTGTGTGTAACTTTATTAGGCAGAGGTTCGATCAATGTGCCGAGAAACACAAAAAACATGTGACCCAGGACAAGTTATTCTGGGCTAGATTCAGTAAATGGTGCTTAAAAATCAGCACTAAGGCCCTGATTCTATAAAAGAGATCAGCATGCCTAGCTGATCTAGATGCCTAACTTCATTTTTTTAGTTGGCTTAATCAGTGCTGACAATTGAAAGAAAATCCTGGCCTAAATGGCAATGCGCCTAAGGTTTTTACGCCTACCAGTGCCTAAAAAAACTCAGCTGCTGCTATGCTGATTGACAGCTGTGCCTAACGGCGCCTAAGAGTTAGATGCTGTTTACAGAATCAGGCCTATGTGCCATTTTACAATGAATACAATAGCGCTTAAAGCTGACTCTCATACCTAAGGCTAAACACCAGAATTTACGCCAGCTCAAACCTGATATAAATGTCTGCATGGAACTCATGGTATTTCAGCGCATAAATGGCGCCGTTCTATAAAACCACACAAAATTTTCTGGAATGCTCTTGCCCCTCCTCTGGCCACACCTCCTTTTCAATTATGCACTAGAGGATTTAGGCGTGGAGTATCATAGAATAGCGCACATAAAGATACACATGCAAATCAAAATTAGTGCCAATTACGTACTATTATTAATTGTTAAAGCCTATTAATTCACTATTGATAGCTCATTAACTAAGTTAGATATGTGTAAAAATTTTAGGTGCCAATTTTTCAGCGCCATGTATAGAATCTGTATGTTTATCTTCCCATTACCTCTCCTCCCCTCTGAGATGGTAAGCTCTTCTGGGAAGGAACTTATTATACCTGAATTCTAATAACGCTGCAAGCCACATCAAATGTCCTTTGGACAGGTACAATAAACAAATCCAAATTATCCCATACCCCAGGTCACATGGGACAGGTTTACTCCCATGCATGCAGTTTTCAATTTCCCTACAAATGACTTCATCCAATGCATGCAAAAAGCGTTGATGTCAGGATGGAATTAGTACATTCCCTTATAAATGGCCCCTTGGCAGCCTAGTACAGACTGGCTAAGTCAGCTGTCTACAGAGCTATAGAAGTAATTTTAAACAAGATAATTAAAATGTTACTTTATAAAATTACTTCAAGGATTACATGCATAAAAGTCTGTTCCCCTAATTCTATAATCTTGTACACTCATTTTCATAGATTAGTGCATGTTTGACTCAGATCCCTGGTAATACTCTGCGCATCTTTAGTGAATGCCCCTGATCCATCCAGGCCCTTTGCATGTCCACACCCCCTTTTCAGTTGTACAATAAAAGATTTGCGTGTAGACATCTACAGAATAGGGCCTAGCAAGGTGCATGTGTAAATCCAAACTGTTGCCAATAATGTCAATACATGATTAGCACTGAATTATTGGCATTAATTGGTTCATTAGCAATATTTTCTGGCCACCTATTTATAGTGCTGTATGTTGATGACAACCAACCTAATACAGGTAGGTACTTTTTCATTCATCGGGCTTCAAACCGTATTTTTTTAATTTGTTTTTTTCAATGCTTGTAAAACTCGTTTAATAATTATCAAAAAATTTTAAAATATTAGAGGTTTTGCTCTTATAATTTATGTAAACGCATGAAGCGACACTTATCTTATTGAGCGAGGTCACTTCTCAGCTGTGCTATCAGACTATCGGACCGACGGGACCCGTTTCGCCATCACAGGCTTCATCTAGGGTCAATATAGTCGAGCGCTCACAGCATATCCGGCTTTTCGGATTCAAAAAATGGCCCGGAGGAGGAGACCCAGTCGAAGCAGCATACCCCAACCGAGGCAATTTCTTCTGAGGCGAGACGGTCGAGTGTCGAGAGGAATGCTTCGATAGAATGTCTGGATCGATGCCCCTCCCGATGCCTGGAAGGGGATCGAGCCCGTCTGTGAGAAAATCTGGCTCAGCAGCCTCCAAGGAGCAGACTGGACTCGATGCTGTCGATCGCAGAGGCGGCAGAGTCGGAGGCTCCCCCGACGCCGCCCAGGTTTGATAGGGGGTTCGGAAGAACTCGTCCTGCTTCCTGCTATGCCCAGGATTGGGTGGCCCCGAAGGTGGACGCCACACTGAGTCATGGGGCGGAGTAATCGGTTCCAAGGGAGGCAGGTCACTAAACGAGGCTTTCCTCGAGGGGATGGGCTCCAAGGGAGGCATATCACTAAGGGAGGCCCTCCTCGAGGAAATCGGTTCCAAAGGAGGTACAGCGCTAACGGAGGACCTCCTCGAGGACCCGGACACCACTTGCCGCTCCTCCTCGCCAAGTAACGAGGTAGTGCGGCGAGAAGGAGGAGGGGGGGCGGTCCGCCCCTTGAAGCCGAAGCTGGAAGGTCACCCTGGATGGTGGCAATCAGCCGAGGCCCCGTGGTCTGCATGAGCTCCACGAACTGAGCCTCCAGGATGGACCGCAACGAAGCCGATATGGAGGGATCCGCAACCAAAAGGGGGCCCTTCCGCAACGGTCTCCCGCGCTCCCTTGGGTGCTACGTGCTTCTGGCTTGCCAGTCTTCGGCACCTTCAGCACCACGGAGGAACTGTTGGGGTCGATACCTGCCTCGAGGAGACGGATGAAGGCACCGGCGCGAAGCCGGGGCCGAAACCGGTGTGAACGACGCCGGTTTCAGGAGGCCCGAAGCAGCAGGGAAGGCAGAGGGCTTCGCAGAAGGAGTCGAAGCACACTGTCGATGTCGATGTCGAAGCTGCAGGATCCGATGAAGCTTCCATCTTGAACCATGGACTCCCACAGCAGACAGCGACGCTTAAACGCTCTCGCCGTCAGAGTGGAGCAGGCCGGCACGATTTCGGGAAGTGATCCGGTCCCAGACACTGTAAGCAGCGTCGATGAGGGTCCGTGAGCGAAATCGCGCGCTGGCACTTGCTACACTTTTTAAAACCGGTGATCGGCGGGACATAGGCCGGAAAAGCTCCGCCGCAAGGTCGAAGGCGCGGGGCCCCAGCCACGCGGCCGACCCGGTATCGGAAGGAAAAATTTTTTTTATTTTTTTGAAAAAGAAATCAAAGAAAGAAATAAATGCACAGGGAGAGCCAAAAGAACTCAACCCGCGGCAAAAAAGAGATTCAATAGGCGCAAATTGAAGATAGACTTCTCAGCTCCGCGGAAGAAAAAGAACTGAGGAGACGCGCCCGGAGCATCGGGCGGGAGGGCACTGGCGCATGCGCGGTGCGGGCCATCTCGAAACTTCTGAGTTTCTTTAAGCAAGACATGCTTGCAAGATGTCCGTATCGGGGCTCTGTCGGATGACATCACCCACTAGTGAGAATACCTGCCTGCTTGTACTGGGATAATCCTTTATTATCTAATTGGACCTGACATAGTCTGTGTTTCGGTTCTATGAACTTGCCTCAGGGGCACAATATATGCATCATGTAAGGGATGTCAACCGATTAGAAAAACAATAGCCGTTTATCTCTGTCATGGTTTGCCCATTTATCGAATCCAGCCCTATGTGCTGTTTGCCAGCAAGCGTAAATGTCCTTGGCTTCAATCTAGGCACAATTTCTACCAGTTTTCCCCTGATAGGCTTATACAGACTTGGTAGCTGCCTGCATAAAATAGGTGCCTTATATGACCTTCACACAGAGACAATCTCTTATAACTCAACATTGCAGCCTACATGTCCCAACAGCCCATACAACCAGAGATTCATACATCAAATGGAAACTGGTACCATTTCCTCTGGTCAGACCACTATACATACTCCTTCAACATCAACTGGACCAAAAACAAAAGCAAACCAATCACACAAAAAATAACCTACACGTCACGCAAGCACATCGACCCCACCAAATTCTGGACAAGAATAGACACCATAACTCAAGACTATGACCCCCAAAATCTCATCTCACAATGGAGCCACCTAAGCAAATCTACTCTAGATAAGATAGCCCCTGAACAATCAAAAACCAGAATCCAGAGAAAATCAGACAAATGGTCCGATAACGAACTACTCCTACTCAAAAGACAATGCAGACAACTAGAACGAAAATGGAGAAAAAGCAATCAAGATACCACAAAAACAGAATGGAGAAAACTTAACCAAAAATACAAACAAAATCTGAAAGAAAAAAGAAAGACATACTACACAAAGCAAATAGGAGAAAAATCCCAAGACACAAAAAAACTATTCCAATTACTAAAAAGCCTCACAGACACCAAACCCTACCTGACCAATGATAACACCCCCCCCCATCATCAGCCCCCCCCCCCTTAGCGACATTCTTCAAAAACAAATTTGCAAACATCAGGTCCACCTTCAAATAAACACCTCTGCACCTGCATGGGATCACAACACTCCCCATAGATAAAGAATCAGTCGCAGCAGACAGAACTTGGTCCTACTTCTCACCGATACAATGGGCAGACCTCAACAAACTCTATAACAAATACAGCCATGCAGCATGCGACCTCAACCATTGCCTATTGAAATCCGCCAGTATGCTATTTCGCACCCAGATTTTACAATGGATCCCAATGGATCCAGACTCTACTCACAGATGGCCTTTTCCACAAGACCTCAGTGAAATCATCACCCAATCCTAAAAGACCCCAAAGGAGCACTAGACCACCGTCCAACTACAGACCCATAGCCTCAATACCGCTCTATGTCAAGCTAATGGAAGGCCTCGTAGCCAAAGCCCTAACCTCATACCTAGAAAACCACAACTTACTCCACCCTACACATTCCGGATTTAGAACCAACTACAGCACAGAGACCCTCCTAGGTTCTCTCATGGATACCGCTAGACAACACCTCTCCACAGGCAAAAAAATGCTGATTATTCATTTAGATCTCTCCGCAGCTTTTGATCTGGTGGACCATGATATTCTTCTACAAATACTAGACTCGATAGGAATCACCGGCAAGGTACTATCATGGTTTAAAGGATTTCTACAATCCAGAACCTACAGAGTCAAAACAAACAATGAAAAATCTGAACCATGGTCCAACCCGTGTGGAGTACCCAAAGGATCACCTCTATTACCCACGCTATTCAACCTATTCATTGCCTCACTCAGCTTCCACCTAGATAAACTAAACTTAACCTCTTATAGCTATGCAGACGACATTACCATCCTCCTTCCTTTTGACCAACCAATACCTTCCATGGCAGACACAATACACAGAACACTCGAAATAATAGCAACATGGATGAAAGAACACAAACTAAAACTAAATCCTGAGAAAACAAACTTCATTCTACTAGAAAACAGCAAAACCACAACCATAACAAACCTAGTCATAAACTCTATCTCATACCCCATTCAACCCACTTTAAAACTCCTGGGAGTGCTGATAGACAGACACTGTACCATGCAGCCACAAATCAATAAAACACTAAAAAAAAAATCATTTGCAGTTATGAGAAACCTAAGGCAAGTTCAAAAATTCTTCGACAGAAAACAATTTCAACTCGTGGTACAATCCCTAGTCCTAGGACTAATAGACTACTGCAACATACTATATCCTCCCATGCCAGCAAACATGATACAACAACTTCAAACAATACAAACACAGCCCTAAGACTTATCTACTCGCTGAAGAAATACGACCATATCACAGAGGCATACTTTGAAACACACTGGCTCCTAGTCCAAGCGACAGTTCTCTTCAAATTCTACTACCTACTATTTAAAGCCATAAATGGAGACAGCCCAGCATACTGGAATAATTGACTACATCAATCTCCTCAACCAGACACAGGAGAACCCACATCACCATTCACGTACCCGCCGACAAAAAATGTCAAACGAAAGAAACTGTCTATGACAACCTCCTAGCTATTAAAGCTGCAAACTGGACCACCAACTCTCCAACCTACTTATCACGACCACAGACTTCAAAACCTTCAAAAAAGAAACAAAACCCTACTATTCAAAAAATACATTAAACTAAACTGACACAACCAGACTTGACCCAAGCACCACCTGTAACACTCCCTGATCCTTACCATCTTAATAAAATTCCAGACTACTTTTTAAGTATCTCCAATCGACCCAATACCTGTAAACTGTAATAATGTAATCCGCCTTGAATTGCAAGGTAATGGCGGAATAGAAAGCACTAATGTAATGTAATAAAATTTCTCTCCACAGTTTTAGAGCTCAGATTGGACTATTTGGCTGACCCTGAATCAATCTTCAGTCTTTACTTGGACACATAAGTGTGTGAATTCCAGTGACCATCTCTTAGAACCCCCAATGTGCCACTTATAGATTGAGAGCTTTCAACGAAAAAGGCCACAGCAGAGTTTGAGGAAAATTTACAGGCAGATGTGAATAGGTAAATGTAGTTTCAAGGGAACATTCTGCCATGCTGAGAACATTTGTCTGGCTGGCTCTGATTTTAGCACGGAGGATCAAATTTGCAGAACTCACAAATAACTCACCCCCTCTCCAATGTCAACCTTAGCACTGCGCTGGGGTAAAACCAGGACTGCCTCAACCTGTTGTTAATGACCTAAATAATCCGATAACTCTATTCACCAGTGCCACAGTCTGGCCATGTATACGCTAGCCCCAAAATCTTTCCTTTGCTGAAAAGTTCTACAGTTTGTAAAATCATGTGTCATGTTTCTAAAGTATACATCTCTAAACATAAACCAGTGTAAATACAAACAAACAAGAAATATAAAACACAAAAAAAAGTTATGATACTATGTTTGCTTTCTGATTATTCCAACTAACAAAAAAAGAAAGATCACCCAATTCCACAGGGACGCTAAACAAAAACAATGAAGTGGAGCTGAAGTGCTTTAGATTTTTTAATAAAACATCTTTATCCAGATCATCAGTTCATTTCTTCGTTGTCTCTGATTATTCCACATCAAATGACAAGCACTATAATTGGTGCCAAAAGCTATGTGTGCAATTGCATACCCAATTGTACAACAGGGTCAGTTATGAGTGTAGCATAATTATATATGAACTGAGTTTTTTTTCTTTGTAGCATAATTAGCTAACTGGTGCTAAATTAGCACTTAATTGGAGATAAGTGCCAATAATTGGTGTTAATAAGAACTAATTGCAACTAACTAGTAGTTGTGCGTATAACTGATTTATATGCCCCTATTGGCTAAACAGTGACTTTCTTAGGTACTCACTAATGAAGTTCTCCTCACTGGTTCTATCCAATTTAAAGCAGCATGAACTGTAACAGTGCAACTTCTAAAAGATACTTGTGTGCGGAATCACCGGACCTTGATGGACCCAGGGTCTGATCCGGAGATGGTAATTCTTATGTTCTTATGAGAATAAACAGCACTTAGCTTTATTATGTGGTCTTGAAAGCCAGGGAGAAAAGCGTGGTAGGGAGACAGGGTGCCACCGCCCCGGGTGCCGCTCACCATTACAATGCAAAACTAGGCTGGTTCGGGCTTTGATGGCAACTCTAGCAGTTGGGAAATAGGACCAGTGCCAGGGATACTTCTATGGTCTGTGCCCCAAAATTTACAGGGAGAGGTAGCGATTAAGTATACCAGTGTTAAATCATGAAGTGGAACCTGTGCAGAGTGCCAGACCCCACCCTGGCCACCCTGTCGGGCAGTCCGGATGGATCATGGAGCAGGTCCTATATTTGCCGACAGTCACTATATTAATTTAGAGAACGGTTGCGTTTAAATGCTCAGTTACTGCCTGGTTTTGGAAAGTCTAACTGGGACCCCGGACAGTCCTCTAAAAAAAAAAAAAGACATATCCGGGTTTCCCAGTCATCTGGTAACCCTAGCTTAATATCAACTTAATATGTCTAATGGTACCTTTGGGCAATAAGTCAGAGAGGGAGGGAAATCTGGAAAAGCCATTCATTTATTAGGATTTATTAACCACCTTTTTCATGAAGAGATTCTCCGAAGTATTTTTCCTCTCTGTCCTGGCAGGCTCACAATGTAACTGTGATACCTGGAGCAATAGCTACATCCATGCGTGTGCTAAACGCTAACGCGTCCATAGACTAACATGCACGCGTTAGTGGTTAGTGCGTCAAAACGCTTTGCGCACCTTTGTAAAAGGATCATAAGCACATAAGCACATAAGCAATGCCTCTGCCGGGTCAGACCTGAGGTCCATCGTGCCCAGCAGTCCGCTCACGCGGCGGCCCAACAGGTCCAGAACCTGCGTAATAATCCTCTATCTATACCCCTCTATCCCCTTTTCCAACAGGAAATTGTCCAATCCTTTCTTAAACCCCAGTACCGTACTCTGCCCTATTACATCCTCTGGAAGCGCATTCCAGGTGTCCACCACCCGCTGAGTAAAGAAAAACTTCCTGGCATTTGTTTTGAATCTATCCCCTTCTAATTTTTCCGAATGCCCTCTTGTTCTTTTATGTTTTTGAAAGTTTGAAGAATCTGTCTCTCTCCACTTTCTCCATGCCCTTCATGATCTTGTAGGTCTCTATCATGTCTCCTCTGAGTCTCCGCTTTTCCAGGGAGAAGAGCTCCAGCTTCTCCAATCTTTCAGTGTATGAAAGGTTTTCCATGCCCTTAATCATTCGTGTCGCTCTTCTCTGGACCCTCTCAAGTATTGCCATATCCTTCTTAAGATGCGGTGACCAATACTGAACACAGTACTCCAGGTGCGGGCGCACCATTGCCCGATACAACGGCAGGATGACTTCTTTTGTTCTGGTCGTAATACCATTTTTAATAATACCCAACATTCTGTTCGCCTTCTTCGCGGCTGCTGCGCATTGCGCCGTTGACTTCATTGTTGTATCCACCAGTACACCCAAATCTCTTTCAAGGTTACTTCCCTCTAATACTAATCCCCCCATTTGGTAGCTGAACATCGGGTTCTTTCTCCCTATATGCATGACCTTGCATTTCCCTACATTGAATTTCATCTGCCATTTATTTGCCCACTCCTCCAGTTTGCTTAGGTCTCTTTGTAGGGCCTCACACTCTTCCGTAGTTCTGACCCTTCTACAGAGTTTAGTGTCATCCGCAAATTTTATAACTTCACATTTCGTCCCCGTTTCCAGGTCATTAATAAATACATTGAACAGCAGCGGTCCAAGTACAGACCCCTGCGGAACTCCACTCGTGACCTTTCTCCATCCCGAGTAGTGATCCTTAAGTATCTTGCTCAGAGTCACAAGGAGCATGCTGGGATTGAACTCACAACCTCGCAGTAATGAGACAGCAGCTCTAACAATTAGGCCACACCTCCATTCCATTTGCCTAAGAAAATACTACCTGCTTGGAGGGGGGGGGGAGGGAGGAAACTGTGCATCAGGTATATGGTGAAAATATGCATTGTTCTAAAATATGTATTATTTTACCTGCATTTGTGTGTGGTGTATCCAAGGGTGGAGTTAAGTCATGGGAGGCACCAGCACACAAAATTTTTTTGTGATGTGCTTCACTTTCAATAAATAAACAAATACAAAAAAATAATAATAATAATTTTGCATTCTTCAGAACTACACTTGGACTTTTTGCCAGAAAAATGCACATAGTTTTTTTTTTCCTGCAGACAACTTTCAAAGAGAAATTGCACGTGAGCTTTGCAGCCATATAAACTGGTTAATCAGCCTATAGCTCTGGTTCCAAGGACCATTCTGTTCAACTTTAAAATGGAAACAAAAAACCATTGTGAAGAAGTGATGTTCCTGAGATGGACTTTATTTAATATTAGAACTTGACAAACCACATAAAAACCTCTAGGACTCAGTCCACTGAGAGCCTTGGACCCTGGACCCAACACAGTCCATGTTTCGACAAGAATGTCTTCCTCAGGGGTCCTATGGATGATAGTGTAATGAATATAATGACATAATATAATGTGAGCACAAAACACCATTTAATGAAATTGAGAGAATGAAAATCAATGCGAGGCCATGCATGTGTGTGGTATTGTGCACAAATGTAAAATAATATGACTAGTGATATGTGACATGTAAGTGTGTGAATGGAGCATATGAAAATATGTTGCATACCTGTAGAATGGAGAAGTTGGAGGGGAGACAGAGAGCTGTGTCACCCTTCAAAAAGAAAAATGGCATATAACAACTCTTAGCCTTTATTAATTCTTATTAATCACTGTTTCTAGAATTTGTCCCTGCTGCCTTGAACCTTGCACTGCAACTGATTGGTTTGCGATGATGCCACAAATGACACCTCAAACACAAACCTAAAACCTATCAGATTCTGCCATGCAACTCATTTGTGACGAGCAATACTGTTTCAAAACATGGCTGATGCTCAGAAGTTCCAGGGCGACTGTGATAACGAATCTTATATAATTTACATTTATAAAAGACTCAGCAGCAAAACTTCTATTGGGGTAAGGACCAAGTACTAATCACTTTACATGTGCATGACCAAAATTACACATGGGACAAAAACGGTACAGTTTTAACAAAAACGGATACCAAATTCCACGGTCCGTTTACCCAGTGTCTACAAGGAATTCAATAAATCACTAATCTAATCTCAAACTGTCATCTTATAGTCAAAAATGGCCTAGGTTCTACCAAGACTTCTACAGTGTAATAATTCACCCATATCATATAATGTAAACATGGGTGAGCACTTCCTTAAACTAACAAGGAACACAGAAAGCCCTCTAAAGTAAAAATGAGGCTGTATACGGTAGAAAAAAATGCATGTAGAAAAACTGCAATCATTCATTCAATTTTCTATACTGTTCTCCCAGGGAAGCTCAGAATGGTTTACATGAATTTATTCAGGTACTCAAGCATTTTTCCCTGTCTGTCCAGTGGGCTCACAATCTATCTAATGTACCTGGGGCAATGGGGGTATTAAATGTCTTGCCCAAAGTCACAAGGAGCAGCATGGGTTTGAACCCACAACCTCAGGAGGCTGAGGCTGTACCTTTAACCACTGTACCCTTTTACTAAAATGCATTGAAAAATGGGCTTAGTATGTTTTACTGTGGAACTCTCCCACATGTTGAGCCCATTTTAAACTTTTGTTAAATAGGGCTTATTTTATTATTCTAGCAGATCTTATGTTAATTTCTTGGCAGGTCATGGAAAAATTAAAGCAGGAACACTTAGCACCTCCTATTTAGGAGGTGCTAAGATCTTCCACATTAACTCTGCATTAATTTGTTAGTTTGTGCTAATTGGAACTAGCTTTAGCACATTTTGTCCACATGCTAAGCACATATTAGAACTTAATGGGCTAGATTCACTAAAGATAGCGATTCAATTGCTGTTGGCCGATTTTTAAACAGTGATTGATTCACTATCTAGTTTGCATGCAAACTCCCCGACCTAATCACTCAGTGAGCGATTGAGTCAGGGCAGCCCTGACAGCAGTGACAGGAGAAACAGCCTCCTGTCATTGCTGTCAGGGCTTCTGCTGTTAGTATCCCCTCACAGCCACCGCCGTCTTCCCATCCCATCCCGTCTCACCCTACCACCGGTACCTTTATATATGGCAGGAGATATGCCTGGTCCCTCCTGCCATCAGCCTCTTCCTTCCCTGCATGCCCACGACTGGTCTACCACCCTCACTCACCCTCCGAACACCCTCCCACAGCCACCGCCGTCTTCCCAGCCTGGCCCACCCCTGGTACCTTTACATATGGCAGAAGGGATGCCCACTCCCTCCTGCTGTCGGGACGCCCAGCCCCACAGCCGTTGCCCCCAGGCTTGGTCCACACCCCCCCCGGTACCTTTTCATTGGGAGCAGGGTTCCCCTCCTGCTCCTCTGGCCAGCTCTTGTGCGGCAATGACGGCCTTAGGCCCCACCCTGGTGCATTATCTGATGCATGGGGAGGGACCTAAGGCCCTGATTGGCTCAGATGCATTGGGCTCCTCCCTTAGGAGGGACCTGAGCCAATCAGGGACTTCCTTAAGGAGAGTCTAAGTAAGTCCTTAACGCAACATGTTAAAACACATGATATAAAAATTTTTTAAATGTAAAATTTTTTTTTATAAAAGCCAAACAAGTAAATGAATACCAGAGGCCAATCATGTAAATAAATACAAATATCAAAGATATATATATGTGACAAACAAAACATATGATAATGCCCGACAATATGACGCATGACCTACTCCTGCTGGAGCATTGGTCCAGGACCTGACAACTAAGTTTCAATGCCAAAAAATGCAAGGTCATGCACCTTGGCAGCAGAAATCCATGCAGGTTTTACATCCTTGATGGTGAGACCCTAGCAAGGACTGTAGCAGAACGGGACTTGGGGGTAATCATTAGTGAAGACATGAAGACGGCCAACCAAGTGGAGAAAGCTTCGTCCAAGGCTAGACAAATCATCAGCTGTATCCGTAGAAGTTTTGTCAGCCGTAAGCCCGAGGTCATAATGCCGTTGTATAGATCCATGGTGAGACCACATCTGGAATACTGTGTACAATTCTGGAGGCCACATTACCACAAAGATGTGCTGAGAATTGAGTCGGTTCAGCATATGGCCACCTGGATGGTCTCGGGACTCAGGGATCTCACGTATGAGGAACGGCTGGATAAACTGCAGCTATATTCACTCGAGGAACGCAGAGAGAGGGGAGACATGATGGAGATATTCAAATATGTCACGGGCCGTATCAAAGTGGAGGAAGATATCTTCTTTCTCAAGGGTCCACAGCAACAAGAGGGCATCCATTGAAACTCAGGGGTGGGAAATTTCATGGAGATACCAGAAAATATTTCTTCACCGAAAGGGTGGTTGATCTTCCGCTACAGGTAATTGAGGCCAGCAGCGTGCCAGATTTTAAGACAAAATAGGATTGGCACGTGGGTTCTCTTCATAGAGGAAGGTAGGGGTGGGTCATTAGTGTGGGCAGACTAGATGGGCCGTGGCCCTTTTCTGCCATCAGTTTCTATGTTTCTATGTTACTTAAACTAAACCTTAAGCTTATATTCCGCATCTTCTCTATAAATAATAGAGCTCGACACGGTTTACAAAAATTAAAAGGGAAGTACAGTGGGAGTTGGTGGTAGGGTGAAGTGGAAATTTACATTTCTGAAAATAGCCATTATTTGTTCATTTTGCACAAAATGGTATTCACGTCTTGTCAAAAGCATAATGGCAGAGTTCTTCTTCTCGGATATAAGGTTTTGCATTAGCACCTCATTAATTTTTTTCATACGACATCTATTTCGTGTTTACTTGACATCTGTTGGTTTCTCATATGATATTTTTTCTTCCCCAATATATTTTTATTAAATTTTTTTTGTCAATTACATAAAGCAATCCAAAAAGCCAATACAACAGATTCACAAAACAGCAAACAATATAGCTAATTACCAAAGAACTTCACATAGATATACATCGTGAATCTCTCACACCCACCCTCCCCGTCTGAAAAGATCCCACCCCTGACCCAATCCACCCAATACCTCCCACAGCAATAAACAGCAAACATGCACAGGTTCTCAGGCCAAACTCATCTACGACCAAACCAACTAAACAAAACCAAAAAAAGGGGGGAGGGGGAGAGCGAATACTCCACCCAGTTCTACAGCAAGTAGAACTCAAGTAGACCTTATGATAAAATGGCAAAGTGTGACGGTGAATTGCTGTCAATTTAGACAGAAGCTGTAGGGAGTCCAAACGAGCCCGAACCCTGCATAGATCAGGGACACTGTCAATCTGCGTACCCCTAACAAGTGGCCTGCATACCCCCTAGGGTACTTTTATTTTCTGTTTTGTGATTACAATATGTCAGATTTGAAATATGTATCCTGCAAGAGCTGGTGATAGACCGCAATCATGAGCTAGGATTTAACAGAGAGAGGAAAAGTCTTTTATGTTTGTTTATTTTGTTTACACCACAGCGCCAATGTGATTAGGAGAAGGCAAAGGGGGTGAAGACGCTGTAAAATAAACCCACCAGGATGTTTGAAAAAAACCTACCCAATTGATCAGGAAAATCGAATCGAAAAACCAATTCAATAGGCTGAATTGAATCAAATTTTTTTTTCCTGAATCGGGCAGCACTACTTCTTATTTCTATAGTGCTGTTAGACATATGCAGCGCTGTGCATTAACCCCCTCCCCTTTACAAAACCGTGGAAGTGGTATTTTGCGCAAGCCAGTGCATTGAATGCTCTGCGCTGCTCCTGATGCTCATAGGAACTCTATGAGCATTGAGAGCACTGGCCTACGCTAAAAACCACTTTTGCGGTTTTGTAAAAGGGGGAGCAAATGTATAAGAGACAATCCCTGCTCACAAAGTTGCAATCTAATTAAAACAAACAAACAGGACAAATAAGGGTTACGGAATTTCAAACAGAAGGAATGATAAAACAGATATGGACCCAATGCAGGCCTCTCCCCGGGCCTACCTTAAGCCCTGCTGGTCCAATGGTGAGCCAGGGCAAGAGTAATTTTCTTATGCTCCTGCAGTCTGCTTCATGCAGTCTCACTATTCAAAATGGCCGATGCAAGTTCCAACAGTAACCTTGTGAGACTGCTGCGAGTCCGGTTTATATTTGAGTAAACCTTTTTGTCGCCCTTTTTTGGGGGGGAATAAGGTTACCTTGATTTATATTTGGATGGGTTTACATTCAAGTATATATGGTAATCTGGTCTCTATCCTCTCCCTGCCATCCCCATTCACTTTGGATCCCTCCCTCCCATCAATGCAGTATTGATTTTTTTGTAACCAACATCATGGATTTCCAGCTGACCTCATCCCCCATGCACACCTCTAGTCCTTATTTCCCTTTTCTCTAAAAGGATAAAAATAAGAGGTAGAAGCTCTGTGTCCAAAACAAAAGAAAATGCCAAATGCTTCATGCGCTTTAAACAAATCAGGTATCTAAAGAGGAGCTGAATTTCTGCGTTTACATCTGGCTCCTCAGCAGCTGAAACCCACATCAGAGGTGGTACTCATATCTGAAGTAAAGGGGCTGGGTGATTTGCTTATTTGTACTGTGAAGAGGAACCATTCTGAAGTTCTCACTTTTCTTGTCCACCACACCATGAAGTATTTGTTCAACATTTGCATGTTTAGGAAGTGCTTAGCTACAAAAACTGGGTCCTTTTATAAGCATTCCAGTATACAATTATTTTTAGTTTCTATAACCTACAAGTACCTATTGTAGATATCATTGTATATGTCAGTTCAGTAACAATCATATCAAAATGTCATTTGAGTAAATATTAAACCTGCAGCAATAATTACAGTCTGCATCATGTTGATGTTAGAACTTTTAAGTCCTGGTTGCCATATCTCAAAAAAAATATAGAGGAATTAGAAAAAGTACAGTACTGTGTCCAGTACTGGTCGCCGTACCTCAAGAAAGACATGGCGGTACTTGAGGGAGTACAAAGAAGAGCAACCAAACTGATAAAAGGAATGGAAAATCTCCCATATACCGACAGATTGAAGCAGTTGGGACTTTTCTCCCTGGAAAAGCGAAGACTTAGAGGAGACATGATAGAAACCTTCAAGATCCTGAAGGGCATAGAAAAAGTAGACAGGGACAGATTTTTCAAATTAAGGGGCACCACAAGCACAAGGGGGCATTGGGAGAAATTGAAAGGGGACAGGTTTAGAACAAACGTTAGGAAGTTCTTTTTCACTCAGAGGGTGGTGGACACATGGAACGCGCTTCCAGAGGCTGTTGTAGACAAGAAAACATTAAATGGTTTCAAAGAAGGTTTGGATAGATTCCTAGAAGAAAAAGGGATTGGGGGGTATAGATAGGTATAGACCATTGCTCAGGCAATGGGCCTGATGGGCCGCCGCGGGAGCGGACCGCTGAGCAGGATGGACCTATGGTCTGCCTCAGCGGAGGCAACTTCTTATGTTCTTATGTACAGAGAAGGGCGACAAAAATGATAAAAGGAATGGGGACGACTTCCTTAGGAGAAGAGGCTAAAGCGGCTAGGGCTCTTCAGCTTGCAGAGAGACAGCTCGGGGTGATATGATAGAGGTCTATAAAATACTGAGTGGAATGGAAAGGGTAGATGTGAATCGCTTGTTTACTCTTTCCCAAAATACTAGGACTAGGGGGCATGCGATGAAGCTACTAAGTGGTAGATTTAAAACAAGCCGGAGAAAATATTTCTTCACACGTGTAATTAAACACTAGATTGCGTTGCTGGAGAAAATGGTGCAATTAGTTATATTAGCGGGGTTTTAAAAAGGTTTGAACAATTTCCTAAAAGAGAAGTCTATATTCCATTATTGAGATGGCTTGGGGAAATCCACAGCTTATTCCTAGGATAAGCAGCATAAAATCTGTTTGACTACTTGGGATCTAGCTAGGTACTTGGGACCTGGGTAAGCAACTGTTGGAAATGGGATACTGGATTTGATGGACTTTCGATCTGTTCCAGTTCGGCAATTCATATATTCTTAGGTTATAGTACATAGCTGATCTATAGCTAATCAGATGTGGATGACTCATGTCACAGAATCAGCAGCTTTCACAGCTCTTGGCATGAGAGGCTCAATATTTGGAGGGCAATTTTCAGACCTTTCACTTCAAGGCACAGTCTGCAGGTACTTTTTACCCATGGGCTTCATACCAAAGTTTTAAAAGAAAGCATGTATATATATTTCCTTTGAAACTTGCCATGGGAAGATTTTGCAAGGAAAATAATGAATGAAACGTCAAAGTACAGTCTGTTAGCCATGTTTTCCAATCCCACAGGAAACATGGCCCAGGGAACACTTCCCCCAAATACTCCTAGAGAGAAAGCAATTTCAAGCAGCTAATTTACATGTAACTAGGACTGATGTTTTGATAGGAACTGAGGTTAACATGCATGGGCACTAGGTAGCGTGGGTACTAACCTTGTCTCAAGTTCTCTTGTTATTCTCCTGGATCACTGCCATCACTGGGTTGTCTCGACTTCGAATTGGCCCGCCTGTGCCAACCTATGGCTATATCCCTGGAGTAAATCACTATAGGCTCCTTTTACTAAGCCGCAGTTACTGCTAGTGTGTTCTTACCGCAGCTTAAAGAACTTACCATGGGATGCGCTAAGGCTTCCTGTGATAAAATCCCAATGTGCACATGCAAACCAAGTGAAAAAAAAATTTTTTCTTTATTTTTCTTGAAGGGAACACGTCTGGGGTGGGCAGTGAATCAGTTAGCACAGCCACATTACCATGTGCAGTTGATTAGTGCATAAGTCACAGGTGGGCACAGGCCCACCCAGCCTAATGGCCCATGAGGCCCCCGAGATACCTCAGTAGTGGCACCTCACTCCTTTCATCTGCCCAATTGGCACCTTCTCCGGGAAGAGTTGATTAGCCTGGCATCTGCCCATCATTTCTTTGAAACACCTCCCCCAGTCTCCCTCACAGCTGTCATTGGCAGTGATTCTTACAGGCAATCTGCGCTGGCCCTGCAGTCTTCCCTCTACCAAGACCTGGTCTTGATGACAACACTTCCTGTTTCTTCACTGACAGGGTTGTGGTAGAGGGAAGCCTGCAGGGCCTGCGCAGGTTGTCTATAAGAATTGCCGTCAGTGACGGTTCTGAGGGAGACCGGGAGAGAGGTGTTTCAGAGAAAGATGTGTAAAAGCTAGGCCATGCAACCACCACCCCTCCCCCCAGAAGAGATGTCAATTTGAGGCGGAGACCAATGAAGAAGTAAGTAGGGGCAGATGGGATGGAAAGAAAGAGAGAGGGAGACATGGGTGCAGGGACGGAAGGGTGGGTCCACCCAAACTGGCAGGTCTGGCTAAGCCACTGGCAGGAACCCTTACCGCTTACAAAATAGTTATGGTTTGTTTATGGCAGTGTGCTAATAGCGACATTAACACATGGCCATTCAGAAAAAAATGGCCTTAGTGTGAAGGAAAAATCCACATAAGGATGTGCTAAGGCCACTTTTTACCACAACTTAGTAATGGGACCCCCTATGTACTTGTGAAAATGAATTTTAAAATTACCTCCCCAAGTCAAACCAAATAGTTGACAACAGTTACATTAGGATTTAAATAACTGTGGAAAACAATGGTCATGACTTATGAATTGATCAGAACTCATCATAGCTGCAAGGGCAGGTGCATTAGCTAAGTGCCTAGCTGTAGCCATCCTCAGGAGACATTCACATTGGTGAATGGCAATTATCGGCTCATACAACACATCATCCTGTGTGTGTGTGTGGGGGGGGGGGGAACAGCTGTCCATATCCTTGTGGATCTAAATGCACTACTGGTAGCTGCTAATCGGATGTAGGGTTTTCCCTGATTATTAATATTTATACATCATGGTGGAAGGATTCTGGTAAGATATAGATGTATCACTTGTAAATTCTGGAAATAGACTGCCCTCCCCCACTCATCACTGAGCACATAACTTGTATCTAATGGCAACCATTACGTGCTCTCATTATTTCATATCTATCACTCTGTCTGTCTCTGTTTTCCATCAAGATTTCTCATTGGTTCAAACATGATGCTACAGGAAGCTATTCTCATTTCATATTTCAGGCAGCAGTGTTGATTTATTTTCAGTGCAGTGAATATGCTGATATGCCTACTTTTAGGGTCACTACCATTATGTTTACATCTTTTTTTATGTTTATTAAACTTTTGGTATCCTGCTAATTGCTGAAACAGATCATAGCGGTTTACAATCAAATCATAAAATTAAAATAGGAAAAGAATGCCAAATTATTAGTATAGCCACGGTTCCATACCAAGACTGGAAATGCATTTCTACGTACAATATTGTATGAGGTCTCAGATCATTATGGACTCTTGATGCAGGCGGATACACCAAAACACCCCGTGTTGAGTCTTGATTATGTATATGAGCTATTTAAACAATTTAGTTTTATTTATTGCTGCACCAGGTCCATTTATTTTAATTGATCATCTCCGCTGTGGTGTTTAGTTTGATTTCTTGCCTTCTTCAAATTCTTTCTACATTTTCTCTATTTCTAGATAAGTCTCACAAAGTAAACATGACAAACTACTTCTCATTTAGGTTAAATTATTTTGGGAAGGGAGAGTGATTTAGCTGAGAAACATACAAATGTCTTATGATCACAAATGTCTCCTTTAGGGTTGATGGATTCCCAAATCTCTCTCCCCTCCTCCCCCTGATAGCAAATATGGACTGACAATGAGGCTATAAGTTCCGAATAGGGGCTTCTGAGCTGATCGCAGCTGCCGTGATCAGCTTAGCAGCCCCGGCAACCTACCCATGCCCTGCCGTGGTCCCCTCTTTCCCCCCGAACTGCCGCAAATAACAGCAGGAGAGATGCCCAATCTCTCCTGCTGAGGCGCACCCCTGACACCCTCACAAATACAGGCAGGAGGGATCCCAGGCCCTCCTGCCCACGGCGTACCCCCGACACCCCCACCCCCCCTTGAATACGGGCAGGAGGGATCCCAAGCACACCTCCACCCTCTTTCATATACAGCAGGAGGGATCCCAGGCCCCCCTACCCATGGTGCACCCTCCCACCCCCCTCAAATACGGGCAGGAGGGATCCCAGGCCCTCCTGCCCAAGGCGCATCCCCAACACCCCCACCTCCCCTCAAATATGGGCAGGAGAGATCCCAGGCCCTCCTTCCCACAGCGCACATGAATACATGACCCTGCCCCATTGTGCCTCCAGCCCCACCCCATTGCACCCCCACAAAGCCTCTCTTCTTCTGGATGAGCTCCAGCTGCGTCTGGAGGGTCTAGAGCATGTGCAAATGTGTGTGACATCTGTGCATGCTCAGAGGCCCTCCAGATGCGGCTGGAGTTCATCAGGACGTTCCAAAACCCAGACAAATGCTGGATTTTGGAAAGCCCGTTTGGGAAAAAGAGACATGTCTGGGTTTCCCCGGACATCTGGTAACCCTACACATAATGTGACCATACATCCCGTTTTGAACAGGACAGTCCCGTTTTAAGATTGCCTGTCCTGTTGTCCCCACACACAGCTTTGTGACGCCGAAATATCCTGTTTTCAAAAAGAGTGTCTCGAAGCTGTGCCCAAACATTGATTGCGGAGCCCGGAATTTCTCCCTGCTTCCCTAACACCAAAGCAGCAACAGATCAGGTGCATTCAGCGACTGCACAAGCCTTCCCCCTCCCCCCCCAACGATGTCAATTCTGACACTGGAGAGAAAGTTCCTGGCCTGGAACTTCCTCTCTGATGTCAGAATTGACGTCGTTGGGGTACGGGGGGAAGGCTTGTGCAGTTGTTGCATGCACCTGGCCTGTTGCTGCTGCGGTGGCTTGGAGAAATCAATGTCGGCGTCTTGGTGGGGGTGGGGGGGGACAGGGAGAGAGAAAGATACACAGAAAGAAAGAGAAAAAAAAATGAAAGAAAGAAAGGATGCACTGTCAGAAGGAAGTGCAACCAGAGACTCATGAAATCACCAGACAACAAAGGTAGGAAAAATTATTTTATTTTCAATTTAGTGATCAAAATGTGTCAGATTTGAGAACTTATATCTGCTGTCTATATTTTGAACTATAGTTAACATGACCATACGTCCCATTTTGAACGGGAGTGGGGGTCTTGTCCCGTTTTGAGGAAAAAAATAAATGGTCACATTACCCATACATACCATGTGGCATGCTTGGGGGATGTTTGCTAAGCATTCAGTTAGGTGAGCAATACATATGCCGTAGTGTGTTATTTATGTGGTTATATTTTTAAATGTTACCCTTCCTGTCAATGCCTGAGCTAAGCACTGCTCAGGCACTAATAAGAAAGGTGATATTTAACAATGAGCTATGGACTACTACTGCAGTTTTAATACAACAATAATTTGTATACTCATTAATTACAGCATGTTGCAGTATTTTTTGCGATAATTTCACTTGGGCTATATTGTGTGACTTTCTGCATAGGTCCCTCAGCATGTAAACCTCTTCCTGGTTTCTATGCTTGATGAGTTTCTCATTGAAGAACTTTGCTTGGGGGAAATACACAAAACAGAGGGTGTTCCAGTTACTGAAAACAAAGCTCATTAATCGAGCTGACTCAGCAGTTTCACTATATGAAAGCTTTGAGAGAATGGATAGTACTGGAGTTTAAGTCTCTGAGGCCTAGCTTTTCAAAAAAACAGGTAAAAAAACAATGGGCTGCTGTCACAGCCATTATAGTAGTGATTTAAAAAAAGCGAGTCATTCTAAAAAAAAATGCTCAGGCAAATGAGGTTGGCGGAGAGTAGCCAAAACTCGCTGAATTAGCAAGTGTTTATCGCTAATTAGAGGGATGGGCACATGCGAAGAATAATAATTTTAAAAAACCCACAACAGCGGGAGAGATGCCCAATGTCTTCCGCAGCCAAATAACAACCAACACCCAACCTCCCCTTGGCAGCGGGAAGTTGCCTACCTCTCCTGCCAAACTGACACCCTCCATAGCGGGAGCGATGCCCAATCTCTCCCACTGCCAACCAAGACCCCCCAACTCCCCTCAGCAGCGGGAGAGTTGTCCATGATCTCCTGCCCAACCGACCTCCCCCCCCCCCCCCCGCAGCGGGAGAGATGCTCAATCTCTCCTACCATCAACCAACACCCCCTCCCAACTCCCCTCAGTGGGAGAGTTGCCCATGCTCTCCTGCCACCACGCAACCCCTTCCCGTGCCTCCGACAACCCCCACCCTCTCCCCCTTACCTTATTTTCAGCCAGAAGAAGAGAGGCTTTGTTGGGGTGAGAGAGACCGGGCATCTCTCACACTGTGTAGGGGGAGGGGCCAGATGGGCGGGGAGAGCATGAACAACTCTCCCGCTGCTGAGGAGAGTTGATGGGGGCTGGTTAGTGGCAACGCAGCAGGAGAGAGAGGGCATCTCTCCTGCCGAACTTCAATTTGGGATTTTTTTTTTCTCAAAACACAGAGATGCGTTTTTCATAGTGCTGTTGCTGTACCGGCACCCCTGGACCAGTCGCTGAATTTTGTTGCCAAAGCTGATGCCGCTCTTGGAGAATGGCTCGGCTATTTTTAACAATCCACCGGAGTGCTCATTTGAATACTGAAGAGCCCATTTCCATGGCAGTGTCAGAAACTGATAGAAAACTCGCATAAGACTGGCATAAACCGTTTTGTTAACACTATGCAACAGAGGTTTTGAAGCATGAATTGTAGTGGGTGTTCTATAGTGATATAGTCTTTGCCTTGATGAAGTCTTGCAAGGACATGAGAAAAGTGCATGGAAAGCATTGAAGAATTTAATCGAGAATTTTCTGGGAAATAGGAAGGCACCAGACTATGTCCAAATGGTGGCAACAATACTTAACGCATTCTGTGATCTCAAATGAAACATGTCACAAAAATATCATTTTTTTTCACTCGCATCTCCTCCTGCCGGAACCCCCTACCCCCAGGTCCCCATACCCACACATATACATCAAGTACATCAATTCCACAGTTTCCTCTTTGTTTTGGTAAATTATTTAACAACAGTAAAATTACTCCCTTTTTATGCTTTCACATTTAACAAATTACATATGTCACATGATAAACAGTCCCCAAGAGTTACAAAAATCCAGGCAGAACTGACCACAAACCATGAAGAACCTTAGAAACCCACTGTGCTTAGCAACTCTTTGTGGCTTCTTCAATTTTAGTTAAAGATCCGCACCAGTAATCTCAACTATAATCCACCAAATTCTAGACTTTCTCCTATTTAACAAAAATGATATTTTTGTGTTTGTTGTACCTCCTTAGATTTGCTTTATTACCTTTTGAGCTGGGATGAACTGCAGCTTGCCACAGTAGATTTGCTGGTTACTGTGCCCATTTCCCCTCTGCACAGAGGTCTTTCAAAATGTGTTTACAGATGGTTTAAACCGTTGACTACTGGGTCTGCATTAAACTTCCTTGTCAAAGGAAGGAGGCAGGGAGGAACAAAAGCTTTTGAGTAGAAGTGTGTTCAAGAGTTCTTTTTCACTTATTGAAAATTGGAACCCAGAGACAAAAACAACAAAGAAAAGGTACACTCTAAATGCAAAGCGTTATGTATTTAAAAATTTGCAATAGCAAAAGGCTCTATGGAGGAATGGAACTCTGTACACAGGGCTCTTGGCATTGTTAGGGGCCCTTTTACCAAACAGCGGTAAAAAGTGGCCTTAGTAGGGCCTTAAGCAGGTCTTTCCTGTGTGCTAAGACCATTCTTACCAATGTGGTAAATTTTAGTATTAATGGCCACAGGCTAATTTTTCCATTGGCACATGGACACTACAGAAACAAGACAGAAAGAAGATTGACTCATTTGAGCTTTGGTGCTGGAGAAGGATTTCATGCGTGCCGTGAACCACCAGAAGAACTAACAAATTGATTCTGGAAGAAATCAAAGCCCAATTTATGAAGTTACGACTGTCTTGTTTTAGTCACACTGTCAGAAGAGAAAGATCATTGGAGAAGGACATCATGTTTGGGAAGATCAAAGAAACCAAGTGAAGAGGATGATCTGCAATCAGATGAATGGACATGTTGAAAACAACTATGGGGATGATGTTAGAGGACCTTACCGGACTAGCATAAAACTGATTTATTTTTAAATCTGTAATTCATCAAGTTGCTGACTCGAACACGAGAGTCAATGGCACCTAACAAGGACTAATCAATGCACAACAATGCCCACATGCTAACTGATTACCACAGAACACACCCACTCTCCGCTCTCAGCCCTGATGTTCTGCAATGGTCATTTAACTTAGATACCTAAATCTAGACAAAGAAATTACAACCAAAATCTATTTGTTTATTTATTTAGATTAAATTTCCCACCCTTCCCTATATACTTCAAAGTGTGCTAATCTAAAAATAGTTCAACAAATACAACGTTAAAATGAAGTAAACCCCCATGAAAACCTATCCATGTTACAGAAAGTTAAAATCCTACATTTGGGTGAAAATGTTCAAAATTTAGGGCCCCATTTTACAAAGCACCAGTAGCGATTCTCCCATGGCAAATGCACACCCCATATGAATTGAATGGGCTTCAATACATTTGCCGCACCAGGACTTGCTACCGTGGCTTTGTAAAGGGCGCCTATAGGCTGCTTAAATGTAGGCACATATTTACAAAAGTGGGCTAAGCATTTAGGGCCAGCTTCTATAAAGGACATAAAAACTAGGCACCATCGGGCACCAATTCAGGCGTCCAAATTAATTAACTAGACAAATAGTAATAATAATCTTTATTCTTATATATTGCCCTACCATATGTTCCAGATGGTTCACATCAAAGAAGGTCTGTACAATCAGTGAAGCATACATATAAGCAAGAGATACAACAATATTCAAGTTACAAATTTATGAAACAGGTAGGTATTTAGTAATTTCCTAGACAGCAGCGCCTAGGAGAAACCGGTATTCATACAGGGTACTCTCCTACCGCTGGAATAATTATTCTGCTGCTGCGATGTGCCTTTGCCGACCCAGATCAGATACCATCCGAAAGTGGGCAGATGTGCACAGAGCCAAAACAATCTGAGAGGCCCTTAAGGATGGGTTGCATGAGAGCAGGACGCAGAACAGATGAAAATCAGCAATTCAGAAGAGGCAGAAACTGAGCCGAAGACTGACGTGCAGAGTGAAATCTGCCGCCTCAGGGGTTCCAGGAAAAGCCTGAACGCTGCACTGCTGCCGATATGATAGAAAACTGGGTGCCTATCTGATTCTCTAATACAGTGGCCCCCAATTGTTTGACACCAAGGACTGCTTTTATAGAAGCACATTTTTCCAGGGACCGGTAAGGGGAGGGGGGGCGTAGGATTCGGGGCAGGTTCATAGGGCAGTTTTATATACAATATACATTACATTTCTTATTAAGTTATAATATCGTAATAGAAATTATATAACTTACCATAATGCAGAATCAGTGGGAGCCCTGAACTTGCAGAACCCTAATGACCCTGCCAACCCATCCCACTGCACAGCTTCTTTCCATCTCTCCCTCTCATCCCCCACGTGCATCAGAACCCCGATGACCCTGCCAACCCATCCCCCTGTACAGCACCTTTCCATCTCTCCCTCCCATCCCGCCCAGCAGAAACCGCTGACCCTCCCACTGCGAGGCCGACATACCTCCATTCCAAAAAGCAGTGGCGGTAGCACTGAACAGGCTGCTTCGCTGCCATCCCCGCCTTTCCTCTGCCACCGAATCACTGATGATGGCTGTGGATCACTGTAGGGCGTGCATCTGATCAGATCATTTGCATGCAGAATCTGTTGTGAATCGGTCGCTCGGCAAAACTCGGCCAAAGAATCGCCCAACAACGATCCAGATCGGTGAGCTTAGTGAATGTATAGGCCATAGTGGAAGACCTTACACTCTATATGACCTGCCTTGAGCTATTACTTTCAATATGTGAGCTGTATACTGTTCCTAAAAATTTTATTTACCATATTTGCTGGCGTATAGGATGCAGCGGCATATAAGACACACCCCTTCTTATACACATTTTTAAGAAAAAAAATAATTTTGTTCATTTTTTCATGATATTTCCATAATGATTAACTGTACTAAATTTATATCTATTTATGTCTACAAAAAACGTAACTAGGGAACACTGTAGTTAGGTACCTTTTAATCTTCATCCTCAAAACCAGAAACAACGTGACACAGACTTTGCAGCTTCTGAGAGAGAGCAGAGACAATGTGATGTGGGTGTACAATGCGTACTTGTGAGACCTAGAGGCGTCTGAGAGAAAGCAGGAACAACATGACAGTATATTAATATAAACCAGAAGTTTTAGACTGACTGAAAATTTCAACTCAGAATTTTGATTACCGGCGCATAAGACGCACCCATTTTAAGCGTATTTTGAGGGGAAAAAAGTGCATCCTATACACCGGCAAATACGGTAATAACCGCAAATGTGGAATTTTGTGAGGGTTTTTTTTTACCATTTGCTGGTGTATCCTTATTAGATCTTTCTTTTGGTGAATTGCAGTTTTACTATTGCCATTTACCAGAATCGGAGTAACATATTAAATCTTAAGAAAACTGTTTTACTCAAAAGTAAACTATGTTTAAAAGAAAACAAAATTGCCAGCCGAGGGACAGGATAAAGTCAAATAAGTTTTCAGAAAGAAGCAGATAAGGAAAGCAGAATGCGCTATCTACATTTATCAGTTCTCTCCTCCACGCAGCTACAAAATACCACCAAGCTTATCAGGGCAGTTTTCCAGAAAAGAAACGTCATGAAAAATGGGCTGAATACCTAGAAATGAAAGACAGCCTCCAAAGCAAGTGTTTTTCTCCTCAGAGAAACCCTGCAGTTCAAAGATGCGAGCCACTACGAGACATTTTAAATTGGTCAATGGAGCCAGAATCCGACTTTCAAAATTTTTAAGTACTACGGGGGTCTTTTACTAAAGGCATGCTAGCTGATTCAGTGCGCTAAATGCTAATGCGTCCACAGAATATAATAGATACGTTAGCATTTAGCTATACGACAGCCTTCTAGCGACACAGGCAGCGAAAATTGACCCCACCATCACCAAACTGATGATCAAAACAACAGACATCAAAGTGTTTCGAAAAGAAATCAAAACATTTCTATTTAAAAAACACGTCACCACTAACTAATCTCCTCCCCCTTCGCACAAGCTCACCTTCTAACACATTAGTCAACACCTAGAACCTTCCAAAAATATTCTGATTCCTAAATAAGCATCTACCTTCAATAACCAACAAACTTCCTCCTTCATTGTTAGGTAACTTTTTTTTCTGTAACCAGTATATACTGATATTCTCCACTGTACCCTGTTATAACTTGATTCTCTACTCTGAAATTCTTTCGGAAAAATCCAGATATCCTATAATTTATAATCCTCTACCACACCATGAACCAATGTTAAGTACATGAATCAATGTTATGTTATGTAATTCTCTCGGTAATGTCCAGATCTCTTCTAATTTGTAATCCGCCTAGAACCGCAAGGCACAGGCGGAATAGAAATCACTAATGTAATGTAATGTAAATCGGCTAGCACGCCTTAGTAAAAGACCCCCTATATTTCTTGGACATTTGCTGTAGAATTTGAAGGCTGCAAGGTGGAAGGACAAAACCATTTTTCTAGGTACAGAGTTACTGCAGCACTCCAGTGCTTCAAACATATCTCCAATCTAATACCAAACTTCTATCACAGACTCAGAGTTGAAGTGTCTACTCGAAGAAGAAAACATGTTTTTCTTTTTTCTGAAACTTGGCATTTCACCCAAAATAACGCGTGTTAAGAAATGGCTGTGCCATGGCTAAGCATCACCTGATAAAATGATGCTAAAAGTATGATAAACACACAATCCCACAGTTCAATTTAGTTGCCGTACTGCAAATAGTTAAAATACAGTATCTAAGAAGTTTACAATCATAAAAATATTAAGGGAACTGAAAAGGTGTAATAAACATAAGTAAACTGTAATACAATTTTCACATTATAAAGGAGGAGGATAAAATCCTTATACCTCACTCTCGTACATACGCATGCCCAGCAAGACTTGTCAATACCGACAAGAAAAGTGCTTAGGCTCCAGAGAGTCAGGGCAGGGTTTTTCTCCTGCTCAGGACCAAAACAGTGGAACAAGCTTCCATCTTATCTTAGACAACAGAGAAGGTTAAGTACGTTGAAAAAGCTATTGAAACGTCATTTGTTTTGCCTTATGAAATATGCTAGTTGAAAATCGTAGCAATGACAGAATTGTACTGTTGTTTTAGTAACCGGGTTGGTTGTGGAAAGAAGAAATTAATGACTGTATATTAATGTTGAATTTCATGACTTTGGTGTATGTTTATTTATTTTTAAAATTTATCAACCATCTATATCTAGGCAGCATTTCAATAACAACATGCACAGAATATGACAAACAGGACTTTTACAAGCATGTTGGGTTACAGGTGAATAATCGCATTTTAAATAGATCTTTACAGTACAATTCATCTTAAAACCAGCATTCAACGTTTCAACTATTGAAATGCTTCTAAAAATAGTATGGTTTTAAAGATTTTTTGAACTTCTGAATATCTGATAACACTCTTAGCGGTCCAGTTAATTTGTTCCACAGAATTAGCACACGTTACGATTTAGTGCGCGCTAAAACAGCTACCGCACCTTAGTAAAAGGACTATTTTATGTAGTAAGTCAATTTTATTGTGTATGTTTAACTGTACTCTGCTTTGATAAAGGCGGATTATAAATAAACAAAATGGGAAAAACCTAAAAAAGCAACTAAGATACACAAGGAGAGTAGGGTGTGCTAGGATTAAACGAGACATCAGTAACAAAGGCATATCAGGACAACCTCAAGTATAGCTAATTAAGAATACAGGCTGCACTCTGACAGGCCAGTTTAAAATAATAGGTGTTAAGCATTGTCTTAAAGGTCTTCAATAATTCTCTTTACAAAGCTCTAGGAATAAGAGAGGGTGGATGATTTATGGCTTCTTCCTCATTTACCACTAACAGGAAAACTGGAAACTATATGGCGGGAAGTATCTTCTTTGGGGATTGCTGCATTGATTGTGGAGAATGGGTACAAGATACTCATGCGCTGGTACTATACCCCCGTACTCCTCACGAAAATGGAAAGGGGAGGAGAGGATTTCTGCTGGAGAGAGAGTGCATTGCGGAGGTGGAGTCCTACCTCTACATGTGGTGGGATTGTTTGTTGCTTTGTGGGTTTTGGGGCAAAGTTTATGGGGAACTCTCCAGGATATTGGGTAAAGACTTGCCTGACTCATGGTCTTAGGCGCTTTTGTCTTGGCATGAGCTAGATTTGGAACAGGGAGTCTAGCTTTTGTAAATTAGCTCTTACGGCTGCACGTATTGTGATTGCAGCTCACTGGAATCAACTTGTGGCACCGAATTGGCAGATGGTGGTACAGAAACTCCAACAGTGCAACATATGTATCAACTGACTGCCCTTCAACATGGGAAAAGGCATAGCTAAGATCAAATCTGGAGGAGTTTTTGCTTACGGGTCTAGTCTGAGTACTTTGGGTGGTTGGGAGGTGGGGTTAGGAGATTCCTGTTTTGGGTTTTGAGTATTCTCTTCACCTATGGGGAGGGAGGGTGGAATAATTTTGGGAGGTGATGTAGGGGAATATAGTAATTATATGAAGATGTATGCTACATCTATATCTGTTTATGTGATCATGGGCTTGACTGTTTTTGCAATGTTGTATATGCAGTGCTTCCTGTTGATGTTGTTTCTGTGAATTGGTGGTATGTACCTCAATAAAAAGCCCTTCAATTTAAAAAACAAACTGTCCTTGTGAATCCACCTCCTCTGCTGTTGGCCTCTAAGAGAAGAAGTGGCTGATGCAAGCCCTCATATCTATACCAGTCAACAAGACAAAGAGAATTTAGGGTAGGGCCTTGCTGTAGCTGAAAGTGCCATGGCAGTTCTCCCTCCTCATCTGTCAGCAAAAGAAGCATCCAATTCACCCCCAGCAATCAACAACAACAAAAAAGGTCCGTATTAGGCAACTGGAGTACATACGGTAGAAACCCCAAAATAGACTGCATACATACAGCTTCATGCATTTTAGACTTGCCAAAGACCCCTGTTTATATCATAGAAGGGCAACATTTATTTATTTAATTTGTTTTCTATCCTGTTGTCCCCAAAGAGCTCAGAATGGTTTGCAGGTTAAAACATACATATTATATAGTTAACAGGTTATAATTTGACATAATTAACAGTACAAGTTTACAATACAAGATTGTATCCTAACTTGATACAAACTAGGGGTCTAATATCAACAAATATAGAGTTTCCAGGTTACAATTTGCCATAGTTATCCTTAACAGTGCATGTTTTTTCAATACAAGTTTTTATCCTAATGTAACACATTGGGATCTAGTGTCACTGTACATTTCTCAGTAATCAATTGGTCATGGGCAAGTAATGGCTGTTACTCCTCCTCCATTTTTGTGTATACGGAAGCCTGCTAAAGCTTGATAGCCTAAGGTAGTGGTCCCCAACCCTGTCCTGAAGGACCACTAGCCAGTCGGGTTTTTGGGATAGTCCTAATGAATATGCATGGAGCAGATCTGCATTCCTAACATCTTAATTACATGCAAATCTCTTTCATGCAAATTCATTAGGGCTATCCTAAAAATCCAACTGGCTGGTGGTCCTCTAGGACAGGGTTGGGAACCAATGGCCTAAGGGACATATCATACCTAGTGTAACTCCATCATTGTCTTTAGACCAGGTTTTAGTAATCAGGAATATGTCTCAGTTTTTATCTGTGAGATCATTTAGTATAATGCCTTTGTTATTTACTGATCTGGCATTTATGAAGCATGTAGGGCATTTCAATAATCCAACCAATACTAATATTGCCTCTTGTATTTTTGTCTTTGCGTTCTGAGGGAGAAGATGGTACAAGGTAGGGTTTAAGAACAGTCCCTCACTGAAGCGAAGCTATTTAAGAATAAGATGTTAAGATGTTTGTCCAGGAAGGCAGGGTTCAAACAGAAAGCAGGAAGTGAAAAGCCCTCTAGCATAACAGGACAGGGAAGCCCTGAGCGAGAATTCTCCCAGGGTTTTCTTGCTTGGCCTCAGCAGCACCTGAAGGGAATTCCCTAGAATAGGAATGGCCCTAGTTCAGATATTTCATCCTGTGTTGTAAGAAGTAAATCTATGATTGAAGAGACTTTATTAGAATTTAGAAGTACCAACTTTGTTTACATAAATACAATGTTTTGACTTTTACCTACAACCTGTGTGCTGCATTTTGTGAGGTCCTGTAGCCAGCTGTTAATCCATGCTACTACACTTTCATTCTAGCTTAGGTCTTCAGCAGTCTCCCCCTATCCACCATGACTCTTCAATCTATTTTGCACACTAGTACTGCTTTGCTTTACTCTGTGGTTATTTTAAAGTGTCAACACTCTAGCTTCTTTCTGTAGCATTCTTCGGTGCACGGTCTGGGCTCAGAAATGGGAACTCACCACCTCTCTATCCAAGCTTGCAACAGATAGGGGGAAGTGGATGAGAGGAAGAGCATTTCTCAACAAAGAAAATGTATTTGGAAATGCTCACCTCTTTGAAAATGAAAATTTTGAAGGCGGGCTAGTAGGGATCATTCGCTGGTGAACAGTGTTATGGACCTGCATGGGAAGATATTTGGCGGCTCTCCTTCAGCTCATTTGGATCCAAAGTGGTACTGTCTTAAAAATTTGTGATCACTGATGTAAGACCTCTGAGGCTAACCTTTCTTATCAGAGCTCCCTTCGTTTATGTTTCTCAAGTTGGTCCTAGAGTACCTCCTCCAGTGCATGCAAATCTATTTATTTAATCTATCTTATTTATAAAATATTTATACACTACCTTCCTGGACAACCATTTAAAGCAGTTCACAATCCACACTAATAAATACATTAAAATCTCAATCACTTGACAAAAACAGCATAGTAAAACAATAAATTAAAATATAGTAAAAACACCTGTGATCATTCCAGGTAAAAAAAAATCTCTCATGCACATTCATTGTGGATACTGTAAAAATCAGTTTGTCTAAGGCAGATGTCGGCAATCTGTGGC
Source organism: Geotrypetes seraphini (assembly GCF_902459505.1). Classification (NCBI taxonomy): domain Eukaryota; kingdom Metazoa; phylum Chordata; class Amphibia; order Gymnophiona; family Dermophiidae; genus Geotrypetes; species Geotrypetes seraphini. Next base: position 21,770,793 of record NC_047088.1, read on the forward strand.
TTGCAAGCCACAAGCAGCTCTTTTTCTGTGAGGCTGTGGCTCTTCTATAGATCGGTAGGTCTGGAGGGGCTGAAGTACCTGGTGGTCCAGTGTTTGGTCTTCGTGGCAGGAGCACGGCCCTCTCACTGCTGCCTCCTCATGGCTGCCTTCTAAAATAGCTGCTATGACTTCTTGCGGCAGCTCGGGTTACTACAGAAAATGCAACGAGCAGCTGTGAAAAGTCACGACAGCCATTTTAGAAGGCAGCCATGAGAAGGCGGGAGCTAGAGGACCATGCTCCTGCCACAAAGACCCCCACTTGACCATCAGGTACTTCAGTAAGCATGGGGGGGGGGGCTACCTATACATGTTGAATAGGAGGGGGTAGGGGTATTGTGAGGTTGAACTGCCATGACAGGGCTATGCTCCTGCTCCCCCCTCCGCTAGTTCCAGTACCTAAGCAGATCCTTGGGGGGGGGGGGGGGGGAGGAAGAATCATGGGGTTGGAAGGGAGATCAAAAGGTCAGGGCCTGGAGAGGGGACAAAGCCTTGGTTATGGGCTGAAGGAGGGGGAGGGAGGGATGAGAAGTGCAGAGACCTGTGAGGGGTTGGAGAGGAGAAAAGCTAGACCTTGGGGAGGGAAGAGAGTGAGAGGCCTGGAATATTTCAAAGCCCCTTCTCTACCCATTGTGGCTCTTTGTAAATTTTGGGTCAGACATTTAGGATAAAACGGCTCTGTGCTGTACAAAGGTTAGCAACCCCTGGTCTAAGGGGTTCCCCAGGAGCAGCTTGAGGAACACTGCTTTGAATTAGCAATGGTTGCAGAAATAGCTACTGTGGTGAACACTGAGCAGATCTTTGTTGCTATCAAAAATAAAGACTTGTGCTTAGTCATAGACTTACACCTAAGGCAGCTCACATGTACATAACCTTTTTGATGTGGTGAAAACCTCAGAACAAGCATCTGAAACCATATTCAAAGAAAAAGAAAGCAATTGTTTGAAGCACCAATAAAAATTTAGAAGATCATCATCCAACATGATTACAGATAAGACTATAGAACCTAGACCAGAGGTTCTCAATCCAGTCCTGGGGAAACACCTAGCCAGTTAGATTTTTAGGATACCCACAATGAATGTGCATGCAGTATCTCATGCATATACATTGTGGTATCCCTAAAACCTGAAATGGATGGGATACCAAGAACTGGGTTGGGAACCATTGACGTAGACCAGGGGTCAGCAACCCGCAGAACGATAGACACATTCAACTAGTTCGTGAAGTCACAGTCGCTCCTGCCAATTATTTTACCTCCTTCTCTACCCATTATGGCTTTTTGCTTTAAAAAGATTGTTGATTCCTGACTTAGACCTATGTTTTCCAGCCCTCTTCTGGAGGCAAGCAGTCAGGTTTGCAGTATAGCCACAATGAATATGCACAAGATTCACTAACATACACTAAGGCCCGGATTCTCCAAAGGGAGCCAATATCAGCAGTCGCCAATCATGCAATAGCACCCTATAGAGAATCGCACCTCCACGAAAGATAGGTGCCGGAAATGTAGGCCTGATTTCCGGCACCTATCTTTATTATAAATCGTGTCTACATGGGAGCTTTAGAATGCCCAAAGCCACTTTCGATGTTAGCCACACCCACAGTGGCATTCAGCAGCCTAAAGCACCTACGTAAGCGTGATTCTGGTGCGTATTATTTAGGTACTGGTAGGTGCTTTAACAGTGCTGGTTTTTTTTTGCTATTTTAAACAGCGTTTGTTGCTCTACTGGTGCCTAAATTTAGGCACTGTTTCTAGAATTTTCCCCTAAGCTTCCATTGGAAATGTAGCTCTTACATATTCATTGGCAATCCTGGAATTTTGACTGGTTTGGTATGTTTCTAGGAGACAAAGAGTTTGAAACAAACATCGACCTAGACCAATGGTTCCAAACCTGGTCCTAGAGGCACCCAGCCAGTCAGGTTTTCAGGATATCCAAGATGAATATTCATGAGAGACATTTACAGACCTCTCACTTGAATACTCATTGTGGATATCCTGGAAACCTGACCAAGGTGCCTTCAGCATAAGGTTTGGGAACCACTGACCTACAGCAAAGACTTTAATGGCCATTATCTATCAGAATATATTCTTTATCATGGCTGGATAACGGGGCCTTAACCACAGGCAATGCCTGAATCAATAAAATTTAGATGTGGGCAACTATTAAAAACTTTTAATAAAAATTAATTGTAGAACTACAAAATTTAATCATATGATTAATCATGAATATAATCATACTAAGATGATTAATCAAGAATAATCATACTAAGCATTTATGGTATCATCCAGCATTGACCTCTCTTCCCCCTTGCCATCAAGGTTCACCTCCCTCTCTCCCCCATTGCCCGATCTTTCCCCCTTACACATCACCATCATCCTATTACTCCATTTCTCTGTCTCTCTCTCCCTCATGCGGCATTACTCCATCTCTACCAACCACTATAATCCAGTTTATTGGATTACCAGACATCCAGTAAAACCTGGACATGTACAGGCTCCCAGACGGGCTTTTCAAAACCCAGCATTTGTCCGGGTTTTGAAAAGCCCCAATGAACTCCAGCCGCATATGGAGGACCTCTGAGCATGCGCAGATGATGTCACACACATTCGCACATGCTCCAGGCCCTACAGATATGACCTCATCGTAGAAGAGAAGAGGTTTGCTGGGGGCGGAATTGGGCAGGGCTGGAGGTGGAACTGGGCAGGGTCGTGTGTTCAGAGTTTTCCTTTGTAAAATATGGTAATCCTACTAGCATAGCCCTGTCTCTCTCCCACCAACACACTCACCAACATTATCCTACATGGCTGCATCTGTCTCCCTTTCCTCCCCACCCCTCCTTGTTCATTCACATGGTTGGGCTGCTGCTTCTCCCAGTCTTCACAACAGCAGGATTACAACAAATAGAAGGCAGGCAGAGAGGTATTGCCTTGTATGTGCTGACTCTGACTCTGCTAGTCCCAGAAACAGGAAGCGATACCAGAGCTTGATGTCACTTCCTAACCCCACTGTCTTCAAAGGAAATCCAATACTTGATGCGACACACACACCAATATACCTTTTCTAGAGTAGCCCCCACACACTGGAAAACGCTCCCAGATACCATAGGAGCCAGCTGTGTGAGTAACAGAGCACCCCTGATATTGAGCAAGTTCCTTCACTGTGTCCCGGGAGAGATAATCTGTATGCATTTGGCATCTCTAATCATCCTAAAATGTTGTCACTTACTATATGCTAGAATAGAATTATCAGACATCCTGGAAAACCTGGACATGTTCTCTTTTTAGAGGATTGTCCTGGCATCCAGAGGGATTTCCAAAACCTGGCAGTTTGTCTGGATTTTGAAAGTCCTGAGCTCAGAGGCCACTTCTGGAAGTCTTTGTGCATGCACAGCTGTCACTGTGCTGACATCATATGGTCAACGTCTGTGCATGCCCGAAGGCTTCCAAATGCAGCCTTTGAGCTCGGGGAGGCTTATGTGGGGGCGTGGCTGGGGGAAGGAATGGGGCGGAGCCAGAATGGGTTGGGACTGGGGCGGAGCAAGGCATCCTTTTTTTTCAAAGAGGAAATCTGGCAACCCTAAGCTAGAAACAATTTACCCAATGCAAGACTTTCTATTTCAGGAAGCAGGTGGAAGCCTGGCTCTTCTCCCAGCCTTTTAAAGAAAGAAGCAACTAACTAGACACACTCACAAGAACTAAAACTGGCTGCTCATTCTGTAGCAGGCCTTGCGTATCCACTACTGCTCTAGCTGAAATCATTTTCATGCAGCTTTTCCGACTCCCTGTGTAATGTTTCCTTATGATAATTATGTGTATCTTCTAATCTGAACTCCTACTATTGTCTCTTATCTATGTGTTCCATCTTTGCTTACCCTCTCTGCAATTAAGATGTTTTATTGTGGTTGTGTTAACATTGTAAGTAGTTTACTATGCTCTAGTGTGTACTGTTATTTGAATGCTTTTTACTGGTATAATAACATATTGTCCATGTCTAGAATGTCCTTGCTATATATGTGGTAAATATATTCTGATAAATAAATATTTGTCTGATGGGATTATTACGGGTAGGCTGTATATTTCTCTATGAAAGTAGCCCTTCAAAAGATCTCAACTACTAGTTGAGAACATAACATAAAAAAAGGCAACAATGACCCCCCGTCAGTCCTGTTCTAACATTACCATTTAATTAAAAAAGGAGCCATGATTTTCTTGTCTCTGAGAAAGCCTGCAGAACATCTCACTAGCAGCTCTTTAAGCCTTCCAATGCTTTGTCTTCCTGCATATTGACAATGTTAATTTTGGTGTGTGACACTGCTGTTTTAAGAACAATGCTCGGTTCTTGCTGTTTCAAACATACATGTGCTTGAAATGAGTTAAAGAAACACTTTGCACGGCCTTTGCACTGACACACTATGCAAATTTTACACGAAACAAACTGCACACTCAGAGGTGCTTTTACTAAATTGTAATGAAAAGTGGCCTTAGTGTACCCATGCTTGGGCTTTTCCTGGGTTCCAAGACCAATTTTACTGTAGCTGTAAAAATGGTCTTTTATCTATTCTTTATATTAATGATCATGAGCTAACGCTGCCATTAACATGCAGCCATTACACAAAACTATCACATGTCGTAAATACTTACTAACACCCATTTTGTAGGCAGTAAGGCCCTGATTTTATAAAAGGTACTTAAAGTTAAGCACCTAGATCAGCATGTCTAGCCAATCTAAGTGCCTTATTTAAGAAGCTTAATGAGCACTGATAAAAAGCAACTAACACTTTATAACTGGCTTAAATAAAAATTAATCAGGTGGTAGATGCCTACCAGAAAGTAGGCATGATTGTGGGGATGCTTTGCAGGTAGGCACCTAAAATGGACTTAGGCGCCTGTATTTAGGCCAAGAAAACTCTGCCATAAATAGAGTACGCCTAAGGTTAGGACCATTCTGAGCTCTCCTGGAAGAATGGTATAGAACAGACATGAGCAACTCCGGTCCTCGAGGGCCGGAATCCAATCGGGTTTTCAGGATTTCCCCAATTAATATGCATTGAAAGCAGTGCATGCAAATAGATCTCATGCATATTCATTGGGGAAATCCTGAAAACCTGATTGGATTCCGGCCCTCGAGGACCAGGGTTGCCCGTGTCTGGTATAGAACATTGAATGAATAAATAAAGAAATATGATGTGCAGTCATGAAACTTACAAGTTACTCCACACTTTTCTTGACACTTTTGTTTCAATGAGGCAAATGCATCTAGTAAATGGGCACAAGAATAGGGAAACCAAGCCATTGTGACTTCACTGATGAGGTTGACTCTTAAGCACTGGTTGAATGAGGCATTATGACATCACAATACGAGGGGCTGCTGAAAAGTTCTCCGCCTATCCAAGAAAAGAATGGGGAGAGTGTGGTGCAGTGGTTAAAGCTACAGCCTCAGAACCCTGTGGTTGTGGGTTCAAACCCATGCTGCTCCTTGTGACCCTGGGTGAGTCACTTAATCTCCCCATTGTCCTAGGTACATTAGACAGATTGTGAGTACACTGGGACAGGCAAGGAAAAATGCTTGAGTACCTGAATAAATTCATGTAAACTGTTCTGAGTGAAGTTCCCTAGGAGAATTGTATAGAAAATTGAATAAATAAATAAAGCAATGTATAATTCACATATAGACATTAAGTTATAGAATGAGGAAGTAGGTTTGGTGTGGGAGGGGTTATAAGATAGGGAGAAAAATGTTCCACATGTAGTTGTGAAAGAAACTTCATGGCACCAGATCCCAGCTCTAGTTCAGCATGAGGTAGAAATATAAAAGCACAGGAGGAAATTGTAAGATGAACAAATTAAAATAATCTAAAATAACAAAATCTTGATTCATTCCAATGCATTAACTTTTGGACTAAATTCTGTCAAAATATTCTTTAGAAATTAAAGTATGTACTCATTACAATGTTCTATGGAACAATTATATATCATACCAGATATTGTCTTTCCTTTAGTCACAGCAGATGAATCCAGAGATAAGTGGATTGTGTCTATCCATCAGCAGGCAGAGATAGAAAGTAGCAAGCTGCGTTCTGTCCTATAAAGGATGGTATGCTCACTGGTAAGCTAGTATTCTTCATAACCAAGCAGTAGGATCAACTGAACAGGCCAATCGGCAAAGAGCTCCTTCCTCACTGTGCCACTACAAACAGGGACAAATAAGGTCAGACCTATTGTCCACCAAGCCCAGTAGCCCATTCTCAAGGTGGCCAATCCAGGTCACCTGGCCAAATCCCAAGGAGTAGCAACATTCCATGCTACCAATCCAAGGCAAGCAGAGGCTTCCCCCATGTCTTAATAACAGACTATGGACTTTTCCTCCAGGGATTTATCCAAACTTTTCTTAAAACCAGCTACGCTATCCGCTCTTACCACAACCTCTGGCAATGCGTTCCAGAGCTTAACCATTCTCTAAGTGAAAAAATATTTCCTCCTATTGGTTTTAAAAGTATTTCCCTGTAACTTCATCAAGTGTCCCCTAGTCTTTGTAATTTTTGATGGAGTGAAAAATTGATCCACTTTTCCTAGCTGAAGAGCCCTAACCTTTCTAGTCTTTCCTCATACGAGAGTTCCATCCCCTTTATCATCTTGGTTGCTCCTCTTTGAACCTTTTCTAGCACCACTATATCTTTCTTGAGATAAGGAGACCAGAATTGAACACAATACTCCAGGTGAGGTCGCACCATGGAGCGATACATAGGCATTATAATATCTTTAGTCTTTTAGGGGACATTGCTGTGAACAAGGCTGCCCTGTAAACATCTAAAAGCTAAGTTACTCAGCATTTCATATTCTGCTCTTTTGACTGGTTTTCAGCATTATATCTGCTTAATTTCTCTTCTCCTCCCTGTTTCTTATTAAAAAAAATATAAAAAAGCACAAAAAAATCCTTCTCTTTCCTCTGTTAAATCTTATTTCCTCTTCCTGCATTTTTGTTTAAAATACTGTGTTTTAGGTGGTATAAAGCCTATATTTCTGGTGCCTGTGGCTCAGGGTGACTAAAATAGGGAAAAATCTGTTATAGGGTAGCACTGATAGAACCTGCAGTCTTGTTTAAAATACTGTGTTTTAGGTGGTATAGAGCCTATATTTCTGGTGCCTGTGGCTCAGGGTGACTAAAGTAGGGAAAATCTGTTATAAATCCTGTGTTTTAGGGTAGCACTGATAGAACCTGCAGTTTTGTTTAAAATACTGTGTTTTAGGTGCTATAGAGCCGATATTTCTGGTGCCTGTGGCTCAGGGTGACTAAAGTAGGGAAAATCTGTTATAAATCCTGTGTTTTAGGGTAGCACTGATAGAACCTGCAGTTTTGTTTAAAATACTGTGTTTTAGGTGGTATAGAGCCTATATTTCTGGTGCCTGTGGCTCAGGGTGACTAAAGTAGGGAAAATCCTGTTATAAATCCTGTGTTTTAGGGTAGCACTGATAGAACCTGCAGTTTTGTTTAGGTGGTATAGAGCCTATATTTCTGCCTTACTAGTAGTCTTACTTATAGTCCCACCAACCCCAGGGACCACTATTCATATATAGAGACCCATATAATCAGGACTACTCAAATCAAGTCACTTCACAACCAATCAAGATGACCTTTATTCTATGCAATCACTGTGGTGCTTTAATTCCAAGACATACTATTTGGAGGCTTAAGGCTTGCCCCATCTGTCTTCAACTTGCCAGTATTAAGGAGGAGCTCTGCAAAGTTAAACAGGAATTGAATACAATTAAAGCAGCTTCCATCACTCCACAAAATCACACCAACTTACCACCTCTACCTCAAAGAATAAAACAGCCCAGGAATAAATGGGTCACAGTAGGCTCAGGAAGACTGCGACATGTAACACAGAAACATCCACCTTCACTAATATTACCTCTACAGAATTCCTTCGCTCCACTAGTGCACTGCGATACTCAGGAAAACAGAAGGGAGGTGGGACTGGAACCAATGAAGGTAACTCAAGAGAACAAGCGCACCCTAAGTACAAATAAAAAAGCCAAAAACAGAAAACTATTACTGTTGGGGGATTCTATCATCAGAGGCATTAACCTTGGAACACAAGGCGAGGAGACCAAAATAGTGAAATGTCTTCCAGGATCCTCAGCTACCAGGAGTTCCAGGCAAATACTGACTATAATTAAGGAAGAAACTAAGGATTTTAACACTGATGTTGTTATCCATCTGGGAACAAATGACCTGGCCAACAACTCCACACTTGCAGCACAGAAAGCTTTTCGGGAGCTTGGTGAGGGCGTGAAACCTTTTGTAAAGACTTTAGCTTTTTCTGAAATACTGCCTGCATATGGAAAAGGAGAGCAAAGAATGAAAAACACAGAGGACTTTAATAGATGGCTCAGAGCCTGGTGTCATCAAGAAGGCTTCAGGTACATAGGAGGATGGGGAAATACATGGAAGGACAAGAAGCTATATTGCACTGATGGGCTACATATTACTACAGCAGGAAAAAGAAACCTTGCAGAGAAATTTAGACAATATTTTTCTAGGCATTTAAACTAGAAGGTGGGGGTGGTGTATGTACGAAGGACAATTATAGAGACCACCCCCGGCAAAAGAAAAGATGTGATAATAGTAAAGGCTGCAACATAAGCAATATCAGCAACTCATTTCTTAGTATTGCAACGGAAAGTGAAACGACACAAAAATCCATATGAAAAAGGAGATTATCGCTGAAAAATAGCTGGAAAGCGATGACCACAAATGCTCGCAGTCTAAGCAACAAAGTTCATGATCTGCAAGCCCTGATATTAGAGGCAGATCTAGATATTGTTGCTATCACAGAGACATGGTTCAGTGAATCACATGGATGGGATGCAAACATACCGGGATATAATCTTTTTAGGAAGGACAGAGATGGTCATAAAGGTGGAGGAGTAGCTCTCTATGTAAAGATCAATATCCAAGCGACCGAAATGCAAGGGACCTGGGGAGAGGAAGAAGCAATATGGATTGCTCTGAAAAGAGAAGATGGAACTTCTATCTACGTGGGTGTAGTCTACAGACCTCCGACTCAATCGCAGCAAATTGATAAGGATCTGATTGTGGATATCCAAAAGTTTGGAAAGAAAGAGGAGGTTCTGCTGTTGGGAGATTTCAACCTGCCGGATGCGGACTGGAATGTTCCGTCTGCGGAATCGGAAAGAAGTAGGGAGATTGTGGATGCCTTTCAAGAGGCTCTGCTCAGACAAATGGTGACGGAACCTACAAGGGAAAAAGCGATATTGGATCTGGTCCTCACAAATGGAGAGAGTATCTCTAATGTTCGAGTGGGTGCTCACCTGGGTAGTAGCGATCATCAAACGGTTTGGTTTGATATAACGGCTAAAGTGGAGAGCGGCCGCACGATACTTAAAGTCCTAGATTTCAAACGTACGGACTTTAATGCAATGGGAAAGTACCTGAAGAAAGAGCTGTTAGGATGGGAGGACATAAGAGAAGTGGAAAGACAGTGGTCTAAGCTGAAAGGAGCGATAAAAATGGCTACGGACCTTTATGTGAAGAAAATCAATAAAAACAAGAGAAAAAGGAAGCCGATATGGTTCTCCAACCTAGTGGCTGAGAAAATAAAGGCGAAAGAGTTGGCGTTCATGAAATATAAAAAAACCCAAGAAGAGGAGAGCAGAAAGGACTACAGGGTGAAACTGAAAGAAGCCAAGGCGAAGGCGTTTGGCGAAGGCACAGGCGGAAGATCAAATGGCTAAAAATGTAAAACAGGGAGATAAAAATTTTTTCAGATATATTAGTGAAAGGAGGAAGATAAAAAATAGAATTGCTAGGCTAAAAGATGCTGGGAACAAATATGTGGAGAGTGATGAGGAGAAAGCAAATGTGCTAAACAAATACTTCTGTTCTGTGTTCACAGAAGAAAATCCTGGAGAAGGACCGAGATTGTCTGGCAAAGTTACACGAGAAAATGAAGTAGATTCTGCGCCGTTCACGGAGGAGGGTGTTTATGAGCAACTTGAAAAACTGAAGGTGGACAAAGCGATGGGACCAGACGGGATCCATCCCAGGATACTAAGGGAGCTCAGAGAGGTTCTGGCGAGTCCTATTAAAGACCTGTGGTCTGACCCGGCAGAGGCACTGCTTATGTTCTTATGTTCTGTTCTTATGTTCTTATGTACTTGTTCAACAAATCTCTGGAGACGGGAGTGATTCCTGGGGATTGGAGGAGAGCGGATGTGGTCCCTATTCATAAAAGTGGTCACAGGGATGAAGCAGGAAACTACAGGCCGGTGAGCCTCACTTCAGTTGTTGGAAAAATAATGGAAGTGTTGCTGAAAGAAAGGATAGTGTATTTCCTTGAATCTAATGGGTTACAGGATCCGAGGCAACATGGCTTTACAAAAGGTAAATCGTGCCAAACGAACCTGATTGAATTTTTTGATTGGGTAACCAGAGAGCTGGATCGAGGACATATGCTAGATGTAATTTACTTGGATTTCAGCAAAGCCTTTGATACAGTTCCTCATAGGAGGCTGTTGAACAAACTTGAAGGGCTGAAGTTAGGACCCAAAGTGGTGAACTGGGTCAGAAACTGGCTGTCGGACAGACGCCAGAGGGTGGTGGTTAATGGAAGTCGCTCGAAGGAAGGAACGGTGACTAGTGGAGTCCCTCAGGGTTCGGTGCTGGGGCCAATCCTGTTCAATATGTATGTAAGTGACATTGCTGAAGGGTTAGAAGGAAAAGTGTGCCTTTTTGCATATGATACCAAGATTTGTAACAGAGTAGACACCGAAGAGGGAGTGGAGAATATGAAAAAGGATCTGCAAAAGTTAGAGGAATGGTCTAATGCCTGGCAACTAAAATTCAATGCAAAGAAATGCAGAGTAATGCATTTGGGGATTAATAATAGGAAGGAACCGTATATGCTGGGAGGAGAGAAGCTGATATGCACGGACGGGGAGAGGGACCTTGGGGTGATAGTGTCCGAAGATCTAAAGGCGAAAAAACAGTGTGACAAGGCAGTGGCTGCTGCCAGAAGGATTCTGGGCTGTATAAAGAGAGGCGTAGTCAGTAGAAGGAAGAAGGTGTTGATGCCCCTGTACAGGTCATTGGTGAGGCCCCACTTGGAGTATTGTGTTCAGTTTTGGAGACCGTATCTGGCGAAAGACGTAAGAAGACTTGAGGCGGTCCAGAGGAGGACGACGAAAATGATAGGAGGCTTGCGCCAGAAGACGTATGAGGAGAGACTGGAAGCTCTGAATATGTATACCCTAGCGGAAAGGAGAGACAGGGGAGATATGATTCAGACGTTCAAATACTTAAAGGGTATTAACGTAGAACAAAATCTTTTCCTGAGAAAGGAAAATGGTAAAACCAGAGGACATAATTTGAGGTTGAGGGGTGGTAGATTCAGGGGCAATGTTAGGAAATTCTACTTTACGGAGAGGGTGGTGGATGCCTGGAATGCGCTCCCGAGAGAGGTGGTGGAGAGTAAAACTGTGACTGAGTTCAAAGAAGCGTGGGATGAACACAGAAGATTTAGAATCAGAAAATAATATTAAATATTGAACTAAGGCCAGTTACTGGGCAGACTTGCACGGTCTGTGTCTGTGTATGGCCGTTTGGTGGAGGATGGGCAGGGGAGGGCTTCAATGGCTGGGAGGGTGTAGATGAGCAGAGATTTCGGCAGTTGGATTCTTGCCCAGAAATAGCTAAGAAGAAAAAAAAAAAAAAAAAAAAAATTTTAAATAGAATCAGGTTGGGCAGACTGGATGGACCATTCGGGTCTTTATCTGCCGTCATCTACTATGTTACTATGTTTTAACCATCCCTTTTAAAATAATTCCTAGCATCCTGTTTGCTTTTTTGGTCATCGCGCAAATTGGGCGGAAGGTTTCATCATATTGTCTACAATGACACCCAGATCCCTTTCTTGGGTGCTAACCCCCAAGGTGGACCCTAGCATCCTACAGATTAGAGAGATAGAAAAGAGCAGAAAGGCAGGACCCTAGATTCATCTGCTGTGACTAAAGGAAAGACTCAAGTATGATACTGTACATAATTGTTCATTCCTTATCAGCAGCAGCAGATGAATCCAGAGAAGAGTGGGATGCAGCAGAGCAATCCTCAGTAGGGTGGGACACAGAGCAGCATGCAGAATGAATGAGATATGAAGCGACATGTCCTGCCATCCCCCAAGACATGAAGAATGGGGCAAAGCAACAATACAAAGGTTGAGCAGAGCCCAAAACCCAGGCATACATCAGGGTGAATGTGTGCACTCCACTAGGAATGGAGCTGCTCCATAGGCATGCCTTCTACAGCCTAGGAAGGTGTCTCATACTGCAGCCTGTGAAGAATGTGCTGAATAGCCTGACAAGGAGTTGTACACAAAGCAAGAAATGGAGATGTGAACAGTAGTTCAAAACAGAGCTGCACTTGACAGCCAGTGACCAAACTGTGCCCTACTAGGGTGCCACAGATGGTCTCCAGCGATGAATCAGTGCGTGATCTCTGGAGATGGAGCTATGCCAAGCAGGCAACTGGCACAGCACTCAATAGCCAGAGATGAAGCTGTGGCAAGCATGCAAGCATGGTGGTAGACTACATCCAGAGATGTAGCCGTAGCAGCAAGCAGGTATCCAGAGCAGTGGATGGAGCTGTGCCAAGCTGTCAACTGGCACGACGCTCTATCTCCAGAGATGGAGCCTTGGTAAGCAGGCAGCCAGAGAGGCTCATATTACACCTTGGCTTCAGAAACTGCACTGGCTGCCAGTAGCATTTAGAGTACAGTATAAGACAGCTATGATTTGTCATCAATTTTTGTACAGTACAATTCCAGAGTATTTTAAGAATAAGATGATTACTTATCAGCCTAAAAGATTGTTGCATTCTGAAAATTCTGCTTTGTTAAAGGCCAATGCTAATCCAAAATAAGTCAAAACTTGTGCAATGACCTTCTGTTGTGTGTGGGGCTGACATTATGGAATTCGCTTGTAGGGCAGTTGAAAAAATGTGCTGATAGAGCAACTTTTAGAAAGCTCCTCAAAATGCAATTGTTTGTTAATGGTTATTTATAGGGTCTGACTCATCCTGTTCAAGGAATCACTGCGCATTTAAATTCTTGATGATTTGTCCCTATTTTGTGCTGTTTTAGCTGTTATGTATGTAGATATATTGTAAACCGCCTAGGAATTAGAAGGTATAGAAATTTTTTAAATGAATAAATATGCAGAGATGGCGCTGCGGCAAGAAAGCATCCAGGGTGGTGCTCTACATCCAGTGATGGAGCTTTGCCAAGTAGGCAGGTGAAGCCACGCTCTACATCCAAAGCTGGAACTCTGCCAAGTATAAAAGTAAAGCCACGCTGTACTGTACATCCAGAGATGGATCTTTGTCAGGTATACAGATGAAGCCATGCTCTACATCCAGAGATGAAGCCATGCTCTACATCCAGAGGTGAAGCCGTGCCAGGCAGGTAGGTTAAACTGCGCTCTATGTACATCCAGAGATAAAGCCATGCCAAGCAGGCATGAGGGGTCATGCAAAACAGGCATGAGGGGTCATGCAAAACAGGCAGGAGGAGTCATGCCGTACATCCAGAGGATACGCCTTGTTGAGTAGGCAGGTGGCACTGTGCTCTACATGCACCAATGGAGCTACGCCAACCAGGCAGCTGGAGTAGTACCAAACAGGTACAGTAGGTGTAACAGTGCCTTACATCCAGAGGAGTTGTGCAGACCAGGTAGCAGGGACTGCGCTTTACATCCACAGATGGCACCTACCAAACAGACAGGTGGAAACCGTGCTCAACCAGCAGAAATGGAGTCAGACAAACAGACATCAGGAGCAGCACCCACTCTACTGACAGGGAACTATGCTGAATAGAGCATCCCTATATCAGGAAGTGAATCCATGTGGAATAGCCATGCGGAGTTGTGCTCTACATCTAGAGCTATAATGAACAGAGAAGCCACACACTCTTTCTAGAGACAGAGTCATGCGGTACTGCCAAGTAGAGCTGAATGCCACATTCCGAGACAGAGCTCTGTCGAAAAGGCAGGTGGCACCATATACAGCCCAAAATGGTGGTGGTGGTAGGAGTGGGGCGCGCAGCCAGATGGAGCCCTACACCCTGTCTAGACATGGAATCTTAAAGCACTTCCAGGAATAGCTGAGCCTACCTCCATGGAGGGAGGCCTACAACCGTCAGCTGAATCACACTCCATGTACAGTCCTGGAAATAGTCTGTATAGCTAGGCAGAGTCATGCTCTCCAAGCAATGAAGCTGAGCTGCTCCGCTAGAAACATCAGTACCCTACATCCCAGGAGAAAGCCCATCCATCCGCCTGCAGAGATAGACAATACTAGCTTACCAGTGAGCATACCATCCTATATATCAGGGATAGGGAACTCTGGTCCTCGAGAGCCGTATTCCAGTCGGGTTTTCAGGATTTTCCCAATGAATATGCATGAGATCCATTTGCATGCACTGCTTTCAATGCATATTCATTGGAGAAATCCTGAAAACCCAACTGGAATACAGTTCTCGAGGACCGGAGTTCCCTACCCCTGCTATATATGATAGAGCTCAGCTTGGTGCTCTCTATCTCCATCTGCTGGTTGATGGACATAACCCACTTGTCTTTGGATTCATCTGCTGCTGACAAGAAGTGGGTATTTTTTTTCTTCTTTCCCAATTTACAGTGATCTACTTTATGAATGAGCTTTGGATACATTAGGGGTGCTGAACTAATGGCTTAAAAGCTGTGACTATTTAGGCCCCCTCTGAAAGCCGCTTTCACATGGTTGGCAATTCTTGAAAAAAGTACCTATATAAAGAAGCTTGGGTTTGGAACGGCAAGGAATCAAATCCAAAGGTCAAAGGAAATGGGCCAAAAACACAAAACATACTCAAAATTTTTCTATATGCCCTTCAGATCATAAAAGTATCGGGGTTCTTTTTTGTCCATTCGTATTTTTGAAGAGGAAGGAAACAGTTCATGGTTAAAAACTGACAGCATGCATCTATCTTGTATCCTTGCTATAGTTTGTAGTTCTGCGTTTTCCTTGTTCTGACAGAACACAAATGGCAGTTGAATGTATCCTTTAGGCTTGGCACACTGTTAACAAAGGAGGAACAACACAAAGAGCAAAGCAATGAGATACTGAACGAAATGAAGCTCAAAATATGAAGAATGACTATGTCTTTCTCGGGCAGTGAGCTTTAAAAGGGCCAGTATGTTTCATTTCCTTTAATAATGTGTAAATTGCATGCCAGGGAACCAAAAAGGTACACATAAAAATAAAATATAGTATATAAAACATTAAAATCCAATTAATAAATATACCATCCAGTCACCTGCTAGTCAACGGCTCCTGATCAGCTACTTACCACCTCCTCCTACCCCAATGGATCACCCTCATTTGCAGTTAATGAAAGATGCCAACTAGCTAGATTGTCATGTACTCATGGACAAACACTGGCAGCTACCATATTGAAAAAAGCCTTCCTGAAGGCCCAATAATCTACCAAAATGTTCCACAAATGTCAGGGCTACAATCAACAGTAAGACATATAAATTCACGATGTCTACTAGAAATTGTGCCCAGTGGTCTACAGAGCTGGAAAAAAACTATGAAAATTGGCCTCAAAGTCACTAAGGATCAATACTCAAGACAGAGCATAAGATCTCCCATTAGAGTCTCTCTTATTATCATTAGCCTACTACTGGAAAAAAGCCAGAGAACTAAAAACTCCCTTCTAAATACGGAAGAAAAAATTCTCTGATCCAAAAAAATCCACTGCTTCACTAGGCACAAAAGGTTGCAAATTAAATTGCAGTTACTTAGCTGTAGCTTGAAAGTATTACTGCTTCTTCATAAATCCATCAGTGAATGCATCAAAAATTCATTTTACCAGTCAAATGAGGGCTACAATCAAAACAAGCCTGCCATAAACACAATTTCAGACATTAGTGGCATAGGTAAGTCATTCTAGAATGTTCCGCCAGCTCCTTACCAGCTGCAGCTAGCATTGCCCCCCCATGACTGACACTGCTTAATAGTGTATGTGGCTGCCTTGCATGCTGTAACATCAGAAAGAGGAGCAATTTAAAGGAACAAACACAGTATCAAGAGAAAGTGATGCCAAGTTAACATTATAATTATTTACAAGAGCCAATTTCCTCCGTGCATACAAAGCGCTTCAATGTCATCTCCCATCTGGAAAGGTATAATAACTCACACCAAAATTTCCAGTAGGGAGGGCCTGGCACTAAGACAGCTCTGTGGGCACAGACTTGTTTCTAATTTTCTGAAAGACTACTACGGACACCTGAACTGAACCAGAAACCACATCGTTTTCGCATGGGTCCTGATTCTATAAATGGTGCCTGAAGTTAGGCACCTAGATCGGCGTGCTTAGCCAATCTAGGTGTCTAACTTTACTGGAAACAATTTTTATTGAGCACAGCAGAGGCAAAGAAAAATGCAATGAATACAACAAAGAACACACAGGTGCACCAAAAGCCATATAGCAAATATATCCCAATCCCCAGAACCCCACTAGGTGCCTAACTTAATTTTCTTAATTGAAAGTGCCATAAAAAAATATTTTAAAACAATTAAAAAAATTAAGTAGCTGGTAGGCGCCTACTACTTTGAGGTAGGCGTTTACTCCGAGGTACCTACCAGCAAGCAGGCATGGTTAGGGACAGATTTGAGGCATTGGCCTAAGGATTCAATGCCTACCAGTGCCTAAGACTGCTTAGGTGCCAATAGGAGCGATTTTATAAATGGCGCAGGCACAATTCTATAAACAGCACCTAGCGGATGATTCACAATTGCTCAACAGCACCTAGAAGTTAGGCACCATTTACAGAATCAGGACCATGAAGCCAAAAAGATGCCTAAAGCAATTTGATACATCTTTAATTATTTATTTTATTTAGCATTTATATACCATTTATAGCCTAAGTGGTTTACATTCAGGTACTCAAGCATTTATCCCTATCTGTCCTGGTGGGCTTATACTCTACCTAATGTACCTGGGCAATGGGGAATTAAGTAACTTGCCCAGGGTCACGGGAAGCAGCGAGGGATTTGAACCCACAACCTCAGGATGTTGAAGCTGTAACTCTAGCCGAGGGGTGCCCAAATGTCAATCATGATCAACCAGTAGATCGCAAAGGCAATGCGAGTTGATCACATTGCCTTTGCGATCTTGTTCTTCCTGCCTCCTCGAGCCTGGCAAGGCGCGTACAAACACCAGATCCACAAGCCTTCACCTCCAACGTCAATTCTGACGTCGGAGAGGAAGTTCTGGGCCAGCCAATCGTTGCCTGGCTGGCCTGGAAATTCCTCTATGACATCAGAATTGATGTCGGAGGTGAAGGCTTATGGGTCCGGCACTTGTATGCACCAGGCCTGGCTCGGGGAAGCAGGGATAAATCAGCATGGTGGCTTTGGGGGGGGAGGCAGGGGGAGAGAGAAAGAAGGCAGGGAAAGAAAGATAGAAATAGAGAGAGGGCGGGGTTGAGAGAAAGAAAGAGACAAAAAGAAAAGGGGGGGGCAGAAAGAAAGAAATATTGGATTTAGTCAGAAGAAGGAAGTGCAACCAGAGACTCATGAAATCACCAGACAAAAAGGTAGGAAAAATTATTTTATTTTCAATTTAGTGATCAAAATGTGTCCGTTTTGAGAATTGATATCTGCTGTCTATATTTTGCACTATGGCCCCCTTTTACTAAACCGCGATAGTGGTTTTTAGCACAGGGAGACTGAGCGTTGGGAGCTGCAAAGGGCATTCAGCGCAGCTCCCTGCGCTAAAAATCGTTATCGAGGTTTAGTAAAAGGGGAGACTTAGAGGAGACATGATAGAAACCTTCAAGATCCTGAAGGGTATAGAAAAGGTAGACAGGGACAGATTTTTCAGATTATGGGGAACCACAAGTACAAGGGGGCACTCTGAGAAATTAAAAGGGGACAGGTTTAGAACAAACGCCAGGAAGTTCTTTTTCACCCAGAGGGTGGTGGATACATGGAACGCGCTTCCGGAGGCTGTGATAGGCCGGAGCACATTACAAGGCTTCAAAGAAGGTTTGGATAGGTTCCTAGAGGATAAAGGAATTGAGGGGGTACAGATAGGAGTAGAAGTAGGTCATAGGGATAGTCAGGGACCACTGCTCAGGAAATGGGCCAGATGGGCTGCCGCGGGAGCGGACCGCTGGGCGAGATGGACCTCTGGTCTGCCTCAGCGGAGGCAACTTCTTATGTAACATTGCTTATTTTAAAGTCATCTACCTTGACCTCTGAAAAAAACCCTGAATACAAATGATAATTAACATTTTCTCTGTGTATAGTGTACTTTGTGTTTTTTAAAATTTTATTGTTGGTAGATCATTTTGACTTGGTCATTTTAAAAGTAGCTCGCAAGACCAAAAAGTATGGGCACCCCTGCTCTAGCCACTGCGCTAAAAAAAAGTCCCCTACACCCTGCTCCAGCAACTGGCCACTGTTGGTGGTGGGACCTGATTGGCAGATTGACCAAATCATTCTTCCGTCTATGAAGTTGTGTTTGTTATGTGACTTAATTTAGTATTAAGTCTGAACATTTTTCATGTGAACTTGGAGGGTGGGGGTGTTTAGCTGATGAAGTTACTGCCCTTTCTAAAAACTCAAGTGTGTGCATCTGATGCCCCTCCCCCTTTTACAGTATGTAAAAGATTATATTTCACTCATTTCTCTCCAGTCTGGAAAACACTTTGGGGTTAGCTTGCTTTGTTTACTTTGATGTACTAACCCTGTAGCTTTTTCTGTTATTTTGAATGAGGGTTTGGGATATCTCTACTTTCCCATTAACTCCTCACCATAACCTGGTACCTTGGGTCTCTCTGATCAAATGGCCAACAAAGGGGCAATGTGCAAACTCCAAACCAGAATAAGCAGCCAAACAAGTGCTAAGCTACTTTAGAACCATCCCACAGGTGCTTTATGATATTTTGAAAACTTAACTGCTTGTTCTTGATACTTATCTGCCAACCATTTCTGCTTTCTCAATGGTAATGGTAATGGCTTCCAGGCAGGATAATTATTTTCTTTACATTTCAGGCATAATGGTTAAATTAATTATTCAATTTACAGCATGAACTTCATTAAAACAGATTTTGGAGGTCGGCCCAATGACTTAGTGGCACTGTTGCGTTTTGCCATATGCAATGTCCTCAGTTTGATTCCTGAATCAGGCCTTCTGTGGGTTGGTGGCGGGAATACTCATAATATCGGGAGGGTCATAGAAGAGATGTCATAGCTATCAGTAGGAGCACTGTGTGTTTGCCTCATTTAAAGCCTATGACACAGGGAGCTAGATGCACTAAACAGGATTGGTAAGACTGCGTGGGTCTGCTCCAGTCTGATTTTCGGCTGATTCTAAAATCTATTGATGCACTAAAAATTTTGCATGAAAATAATTTGGGCAGAGGTTTCTCATAATCCTGAAGAAAGAGCTGTTAGGATGGGAGGACATAAGAGAAGTGGAAAGACAGTGGTCTAAGCTGAAAGGAGCGATAAAAATGGCTACGGACCTTTATGTGAAGAAAATCAATAAAAACAAAAGAAAAAGGAAGCCGATATGGTTCTCCAACCTAGTGGCTGAGAAAATAAAGGCGAAAGAGTTGGCGTTCATGAAATATAAAAAAACCCAAGAAGAGGAGAGCAGAAAGGACTACAGGGTGAAACTGAAAGAAGCCAAGAGAGAGATACGTTTGGCGAAGGCACAGGCGGAAGAACAAATGGCTAAAAATGTAAAAAAGGGAGATAAAAATTTTTTCAGATATATTAGTGAAAGGAGGAAGATAAAAAATGGAATTGCTAGGCTAAAAGATGCTGGGAACAAATATGTGGAGAGTGATGAGGAGAAAGCAAATGTGCTAAACAAATACTTCTGTTCTGTGTTCACAGAAGAAAATCCTGGAGAAGGACCGAGATTGTCCGGCAAAGTTACACGAGAAAATGGAGTAGATTCTGCGCCGTTCACGGAGGAGGGTGTTTATGAGCAACTTGAAAAACTGAAGGTGGACAAAGCGATGGGACCAGACGGGATCCATCCCAGGATACTAAGGGAACTCAGAGAGGTTCTGGCGAGTCCTATTAAAGACTTGTTCAACAAATCTCTGGAGACGGGAGTGATTCCTGGGGATTGGAGGAGAGCGGATGTGGTCCCTATTCATAAAAGTGGTCACAGGGATGAAGCAGGAAACTACAGGCCGGTGAGCCTCACTTCAGTTGTTGGAAAAATAATGGAAGTGTTGCTGAAAGAAAGGATAGTGTATTTCCTTGAATCTAATGGGTTACAGGATCCGAGGCAACATGGCTTTACAAAAGGTAAATCGTGCCAAACGAACCTGATTGAATTTTTTGATTGGGTGACCAGAGAGCTGGATCAAGGACATATGCTAGATGTAATTTACTTGGATTTCAGCAAAGCCTTTGATACAGTTCCTCATAGGAGGCTGTTGAACAAACTTGAAGGGCTGAAGTTAGGACCCAAAGTGGTGAACTGGGTCAGAAACTGGCTATCGGACAGACGCCAGAGGGTGGTGGTTAATGGAAGTCGCTCGAAGGAAGGAAAGGTGACTAGTGGAGTCCCTCAGGGTTCGGTGCTGGGGCCAATCCTGTTCAATATGTATGTAAGTGACATTGCTGAAGGGCTAGAAGGAAAAGTGTGCCTTTTTGCAGATGATACCAAGATTTGTAACAGAGTAGACACCGAAGAGGGAGTGGAAAATATGAAAAAGGATCTGCAAAAGTTAGAGGAATGGTCTAATGCCTGGCAACTAAAATTCAATGCAAAGAAATGCAGAGTAATGCATTTGGGGATTAATAATAGGAAGGAACCGTATATGCTGGGAGGAGAGAAGCTGATATGCACGGACGGAGAGAGGGACCTTGGGGTGATAGTGTCCGAAGATCTAAAGGCGAAAAAACAGTGTGATAAGGCAGTGGCTGCTGCCAGAAGGATTCTGGGCTGTATAAAGAGAGGCGTAGTCAGTAGAAGGAAGAAGGTGTTGATTCCCCTGTACAGGTCATTGGTAAGGCCCCACTTGGAGTATTGTGTTCAATTTTGGAGACCATATCTGGTGAAGGACGTAAGAAGACTTGAGGCGGTCCAGAGGAGGGCGACGAAAATGATAGGAGGCTTGCACCAGAAAACGTATGAGGAGAGACTGGAAGCCCTGAATATGTATACCCTAGAGGAAAGGAGAGACAGGGGAGATATGATTCAGACGTTCAAATACTTAAAGGGTATTAACGTAGAACAAAATCTTTTCCAGAGAAAGGAAAATGGTAAAACCAGAGGACATAATTTGAGGTTGAGGGGTGGTAGATTCAGGGGCAATGTTAGGAAATTCTACTTTACGGAGAGGGTGGTGGATGCCTGGAATGCGCTCCCGGGAGAGGTGGTGGAGAGTAAAACTGTGACTGAGTTCAAAGAAGCGTGGGATGAACACAGAAGATTTAGAATCAGAAAATAATATTAAAGATTGAACTAGGCCAGTTACTGGGCAGACTTGTACGGTCTGTGTCTGTGTATGGCCGTTTGGAGGAGGATGGGCAGGGGAGGGCTTCAATGGCTGGGAGGGTGTAGATGGGCTAGAGTAAGTCTTAACAGAGATTTCGGCAGTTGGAACCCAAGCACAGTACCGGGTAAAGCTTTGGATTCTCGCCCAGAAATAGCTAAGAAGAAAAAAAAAAAAAAAAAAAAAAAAATTTTTAAATTGAATCAGGTTGGGCAGACTGGATGGACCATTCGGGTCTTTATCTGCCGTCATCTACTATGTTACTATGTTACTATAATCCCCGACTCTCCTGTCTGATTGATCACTGTGAGAGTGACTCTCACACATGCCATTCAGCTGTTCAGGGAAGGAAATATATATATATATATATTTTTTAAATGGGCATAGATGCTGTGTGTATGTTACACACATACAATATCTGCTGATTTTTTGCTGGCACAGGGCTGTTCCCCAGTGCCGGATCATTGGGTGTGTGTGTGTGCTTTTTTCATTTTTTAAAATGGGGCAGATATTGTGCACCGACAAACTCCTCAATAAACTCCGGCCGCATATGGAGGGCCTCTGAGCATGCGCGGATAACATCACACACATCCGCACATGGTCCAGTCTCTCCAGACGCAACCAGAGCTCATCGCAGAAGAGAGGAGGCGTGCTGGGGGTGGTACTGGGCAGGGATGGAGCTGGAGATGGAACTGGGTGGAATGGGGCGGGGTTATATATCCGGGGTTTTCCTTTGTAAAATATGGTAACCCTATGCATGCTACCACGCTGATCTTTATCTGCCGTTATTATTTAATCTCCCATCAAAAATACAAATATAGGTTGGTATATGAAATGCTAACAAAACAAACCCCCCCATAAACCTTAAATAAGGATGTGTATCCTCACAAGCCCCGAATGGGAAAATGGACCCCAGTAGAACACACATTACCAGGCAGCTGTTTTATTAATTCATTTTGAAGGTGTCATTGAATGCTATCCTCAGCAACCTGAGCTCAGCTCTTGATAACTGCACAATTTCTAAAATCCAGGCCATTATTTTATTTATTTATTGGGATTTATTAACTGCCTTTTCATGAAGAAATACATCCAATATACTACTACTACTATTATTATTATTATTATTATTAATAATTTCTATAGCACCACCAGTATGGAAAAATTATGTTCTTACCTGTTAATTTTCTTTCCCTTAGACGCAGCAGATGAATCCAGAGACCAATGGGATAGCTCACATCTACCAGCAGGCGGAGATAGAGAAACTGATTAACAGGTGGTCCTATTGGCTGGCACTCCTCCTGTCTCATCAGTATAGCTCCTTGCCCAAGCACACGTAACCAGCAATAGGCATAGCGTGTAAAAAACTTCTTTCCCATAACACATCTCAAAATGCAATAATACAGAAAACAACCTGCCATAATAACAAACTGCGAAAGTTGCAAAAGAAAAAACCGAGAGACAATATCCAGAAAGGGTGGGGCTCTGGATTCATCTGCTGCGTCTAAGGGAAAGAAAATTAACAGGTAAGAACATAATTTTTCCTTCCCTAGCAACAGCAGCAGATGAATCCAGAGACCAATGGGATGTAGCAAAGCAATCCTCAATCTGGGTGGGAAGCAAACGCCGCCTCCGCAACAACCGAAGCACAAAACGCCCCTACCGCATGCGCCCCCACATCCAAGCAGAAATGCGGAGAGAAAGCACTCTCGGAAGACCAATTAGCCGCAAGACAAATCTCCTCCAAAGAAAAAACCTCTGGGCCGAGCCCAAGAAGTAGCCATCGTTCCAGCGGAATGGTCATGAAATTCTTTCGCCAACCGCTTCCCTGCCAGCAAGCAAGCATAAAGAATGTCCTCCTGGACCCATTGAGCGATGGAGGCTTCGGACGCCACCAAACATTTGAGGCGTCCCTTGAAGAATACAAAAAGGAGATATAAACAACTAAAAGTCGTTAGAAACCGAGCTCACAGAGAACGCTATGTACATATAAAAAAATGCAGTGAATAAAAGCACTGCTCCCAATTTCTCCTCCCAGGAAGAAGGAAGGAAAAGCGAGCATGACATAAAAGAAAGGATGACACCCCCCTAGAAAGAAATAATGGTACCATCCGAACTGATACCCCATATTTCGGAAATCAGAAATAGGAATCCCCGTTGAACAAGGCCTGCAACATAGAAAACTGCAGAGCTGAAGCATGGCCACAAGAAACCCCATGTTCAACGGTACAGCCCTTTAGAGTCCCAAAAGACAAGGATGAAATGAAGCCTTCGGTAAACTGAGAAGAAGTACGTGAAGATTGTACTCCAAACCGAGCTTTCTAAGAAGCGCATGAATATACCGCACTCTGTTTAGGACCTGTAACATAGAAACATAGAAATAGACGGCAGATAAGGGCCACGGCCTATCTAGTCTGCCCACCCTAATGACCCTCCCCTACCTTTGCCTAGTGAATAGAGCCCACGTGTCGATCCCATTTGGCCTTAAAATCAGGCACGCTGCTGGCCTCAATCACCTGCAGTGGAAGACTATTCCAGCGATCAACCACCCTTTCAGTGAAAAAGAATTTCCTGGTGTCACCTCGTAGTTTCCCGCCTCTGATTTTCCACGGATGCCCTCTTGTTGCCGTGGGTCCCTTGAAAAAGAAGATATCTTCTTCCGCTACGATGCGGCCCGTGAGATACTTGAACGTCTCGATCATGTCCCCCCTCTCTCTGCGCTCCTCAAGCGAGTATAGCCGCAGTTTGTCTAACCTCTCTTCGTACGGGAGATCTTTGAGTCCCGAGACCATCCGGGTGGCCAGTCTCTGAACCGACTCCAATCTCAGCACATCTTTGCGATAATGTGGTCTCCAGAATTGCACACAGTATTCCAGGTGGGGCCTCACCATGGATCTATACAATGGCATAATGACTTCCGGCTTACGGCTGACGAAACCCCTGCGAATGCAACCTAGGATCTGTCTTGCCTTGGATGAGGCCTGCTCTACCTGGCTGGCAGCCTTCATGTCCTCACTGACGATCACCCCCAAGTCCCGTTCTGCAACCGTTCTTGTTAGGATCTCACCATTAAGAGTATAAGTCTTGTATGGATTGTGGTTGCCTAGGTGCATGACTTTGCATTTTTTGGCATTGAAGCTGAGTTGCCAGGTCCTAGACCAGCGCTCCAGTAGGAGTAGGTCGTGCATCATGTTGTCGGGCATTGAATCTTCGTCCGTTGTGCATTTTCCCACTACATTACTTAGTTTGGCGTCATCGGCGAATAATGCTATTTTACCTCGAAGCCCTTCTGCCAAGTCTCTTATAAAGATGTTGAATAGGGTCGGTCCCAAGACCGAACCCTGTGGCACTCCACTGATCACCTCCGTCATTTCTGAGGGGGTGCCGTTCACCACTACCCTTTGAAGCCTACCACCAAGCCAGTTCCTAACCCATTTCGTCAATGTGTCACCTAATCCTATAGAACTCATCTTGTTCAGCAACCTGCGGTGTGGTACGCTATCGAATGCTTTGCTAAAGTCCAGGTACACGATGTCCAGGGACTCCCCAACATCCAGCTTCCCCGTCACCCAGTCAAAGAAGCTGATCAGGTTGGATTGACATGATCTTCCCTTAGTAAATCCATGTTGACGGGGGTCCCGTAGATTTTCCTCATCCAGGATCTTATCCAATTGTCGTTTGATCAGAGTTTCCATAAGTTTGCTACATGAAGCTGAGAAGTAAGCGAAGAGCAATATACCTAGCCCTTGTAACAAGCCAAGAATGGCACTAGAAGCTGAAGGGAATTGAACGCTAAGCCCTTGGCAATACACCTGTGCCAAAAAGGAACTCTGGAGTGGTTCAAACGTTAAGAAGCACCCAAGAAAGGAAAAACCTCCAAAAGGAAGCAGAAGCCACAGGAGAAGACGTTCGTAGCACCTGGATAAGAGAAGAAACATAACCCTTACACATCAGCCAAGATTTTTCAAAAAAACTAGGTCGTAATACTAAAGTAGTACAAATATCCATGTTGAACGGACCCTAGGCGAGCAAAGCCAGAGATACCAGGAAACTTCTTAGTCCGGCTGTTGAAAGACTCATCAAATCCGCAAAGTAAGGATGGCGCCGCCAATCCAGACATTCTACAAATACTGTGCCCGGAAAGCGAGCTCGAGGTGGCAAATCCAAGCCATCATCAGCCAGCGGAAAACACTGAAAAAGAGAAGGCAGAAGCGAGAAAGGAGCCATGCAGCTACCCCCTCTAACTACCACTCCCTGGGCCCGCCGAAGAAGCTAGGAAGCTTAGAATTGAGAGACGAGGCCAAGAGGTCTAGGTCAAGCAGATCTCACGTCCATAAAAAGAGCTAGAACGCTTGAGCCACAAATCTCAATATCCAGGATGCAGAAGATTACACTATTACTAACATGCACACTTTCCAGAGCGTACACAGCGCTGTACACTGTCACATACAAGAAATGGGCCATGCTCAGATTCCGCGGAGAGAAAGTCTATCCAAACTCTTATCCTGATCCATAAAAGGATCTGCCAACAGAAGACGAAGATGAGAGTCCACCCATTGAAGCAGAACAACTTCACCTGCCAATGAGTACAACACCTACTGCCCAAGCAGTAGAGAAATACCCCCATCCTAATACTGACCAAAAGGACCCTTAGCGGCAATCCGGAAGAATGATCTGAAGCTCCAGAAAGGTAGCCTGACCCTGCTCAAGAGCAGAAGAATGAACAAGTACTGAGTCGCCTCTGAAGACCAGACTCCAGGAGCTGAGGATGAAAACCAAGGAGCCCCCCAATCCGACAGCCCGGGATGGTCGGTGGTCATGAGATAGTCCAGCAAAGACCGAGGCATGCCTTGAAAAGAGAAATCGCGCTGAACCACCAAATCATACAGAGTGATGCAGGAGGAGCATACCAAATAATTGGTGCCCTGAGATACCAGGAACCACCGGAACAAAAGCGACTGCTGTAGCGTAAGAAGGGGAAAGCAAGCCGAAGTCCCCAGTGGAGTCAGCAATATGGATCCCAGAAACTGTACAGAATCCCATACTTTTGGTCATGGTAAGCGAAGAAGAATACCAATCTGAGACCAAGACCCCACGCCCAAGTCTCCGGAAAGAAACACATGTCTCTCCTATATGAATAAAAACATCACCCAGATATACCTATAAATAGTACAGGAGAAAAGAGCGCTGTGCAAATTCAAAGATGCACATGTAAAGAACTGAGGAAAAGATATCACCCTTTTCGTGTCAGTCAAATGGCCCGACTGGAAGTCGTCCGAATCAAGCAGGCAGTCAAGAAGAAATTAGATGAATCGCCTGGTAGCGCCAAAACGGTACCACCGCCCACATCACCTAAAACGTTCGTGAAGCCTTGGGTAGGCGAAATGGCATGTGCCAAAACCGAAAGCGCCGCTCCAAGAGAGGCAGGCAAACCAAGTGCCGATTCGGAGTCCATAGAGAAAATGTAAATATACTCCCAGGTTGTCTGCAGAAATGTGTAATCCCAAGAAACTAATTCAGCAGAATGGGATCCAGCCTGCCCAATGGCCCTGTCTCGGGCACCTTGCAGTAAGTGGAACAACGTCCCTTAGTTCCTGAAGGACTACAAGAACTGTCCTGAGGACCAGTAACACTGAAAAGGGAAATACAAAACATAGAGACTCCAAGAACAAACTGGAAACCTGAGGAGGATGCAAAGATGCAAGCATCCTGAAAAATCTTCACAGCCCTCTGACCTGACATTATAGCATCTTCTCCCTCATGAGAAAGCCTGAAGAGTCATTGGAAGAAGTCAAGATCCCCTCAGAATGAAGTGCAGAAGGTCAGGGAATGGCAGGATGAGACTGTAGGATCTGCAAGAAGAGTCTCCTAGGAAAAATCAAGTTTCACAATGTAAAGAGGAATATACTGGAACCATGAAAACAGTACTAACCCCTTGCAACATGAGCGAAATACGTATGTCCTTTAAAGTGAATACGTACTAGACTCAATCAAGGTGTTGCATCTACCGCCCTGTGGAAAACAACAGCATCCTTACAGGTAGCAGACAAAGCTCACATCGCTAATGAGAGCTTCAGGGATGAGGCTAACAGCCACATAGCACGTGATCCTCCGTGGGTTTGATAGAATAGGTGACTGGCTCCTGGTTAAAAGGAGCTGTACAGCCCTTCCTGTCTGTTCGGGGGGCCCGTCTAGCATGTGCCATGAGAAAATGGTGACAGGAGAAACCAGCATGATAAGCATGGAAATCTGAAGTCCAGTTCCCCTCAGAAATAGAGAGAGTCCTGGCCACAGGAAGATGCGCAGTGTCATTATGCCCACAGAGACAGCCCAAACTTGGAAACTGTTTGTACTACCTTTAGGCATATATATCCTGTGCCACTACTAGACACATGTAGCTCAGCACAGAGGCCCAAATAAGGACAGTTACCAACAGACAAAGGCTCAATCTGCAGGGACCCCCAAGAGAGACAATGAGATACCTGTGTGAAATACAGGGCACTATCTTACTGCTGATCTCACCGTGCCGTGAGTTGCCGTATGTCGCCCCAGTCCGGAGACAAACCGAGACTGGGTGACCTAGCACAGGTCAGAGTCTCTCTGGTAAACCCCTTGAGTGCTAACCCCAGAGTCCGATTAAACAAGCAGCTTCCTTCAAGGGAGTACAGCAGGAACGCAGACATAGACATATAAAGCTGCCCAAGCTTGTCCCAAAGCTGGTGAAACACATACAACTTGTCTGAACCGGAAAGGAGAGAAGCCTCGGCATACCCTGAGCAAAGTCAGCTGGAAATAAACTACCGGAATTCCGCAGCTCTCCCGCCATCGCCGGAGACCCAAGCACACACCTGATTCTGACACGTGGCCGCTGCATCAACGCTCCTAGAAACATAGTCAGATTCAAGCCCCGCAAAATTTACCCTGCCGCGGCTTGCATAGAAATAAAATCAGACTCAGGGAATAACCAGAAGAACGGCCCACAGCGCCGGAAAAAACATGTCCCATCTCATGCTGCTATAAACTGGCACCTGCACAATCAGCTGCACATGGCCGTGACAAACACCGATGAAAGAGAGCCTCAGAATAAACAGGACTACTGCTGCACTGAAACCCAACAATGAGAACAAGTACGAGCATGAAATCGCATCGCTATTGCTGCGCTGTAACCAACAAGGAAACAAAGCGCGTGCATGCAAAGGGCGGGAAGTCCCGGCTCCCTCCATAGATTTCTAGTCATAAAACTTAGCCTCAATAAAATATCCATACCTTAAATGTATGATGACCGAACCCACAGTACTAAGACTCCCAAACAGAACCTGAAGTTCAAACAACTGTAAAAGCCAGACATACTCACAGCTTGTTGTTAGGGCCGGTTGAAGCCAGTTTGCAGCAAAAGCATGGCATAATGTAGCAACTGTGGTCTGTTTTTTTTTTTTTTTTTTTACAGAGAAGGGAAAGAAGAAAAAAATTGAGACCCAGTCAGACCCTCTAGCAATGGAGGGAGGGTGAGGCAGGGACAAGGGGGGGCCCAAGTGTAACCTCTAAAGCCGGCACCGTTCAGCCGGACACCCCTGTCTCACTGAAGAGAAAATCTCAACAGGAGAAATAGCACTGCCAGCTCACTGAAGAGAAAATCTCAACAGGAGAAATAGCACTGCCAGCTCACTGAAGAGAAACCTCAACAGGAGAAACAGAATGGCAGTCTCACTGAAGAGAAATCTCAACAGGAGAAACAGAATGGCAGTCTCACTGAAGAGAAACCTCAACAGGAGAAAATAAAGTTCCAGCCACAGCCAGAATTCAGGAGCTAGTTGAAGAGCGACCTTTTCCTGCTGGGAGATAGAGATTACTGATGAGACAGGAGGAGTGCCAGCCAATAGGACCACCTGTTAATCAGTTTCTCTATCTCCGCCTGCTGGTAGATGTGAGCTATCCCATTGGTCTCTGGATTCATCTGCTGCTGTTGCTAGGGAAAAGCGCTGTACAGTCACGAAGGAGACGGTCCCTGCTTAAAGGAGCTTACAGTCTAAGCAAAGATCGATGCCATGAATACAGTTGGGGATAATGGTTAATCTGCTGGCTAGGGTGGTGGGCAGTGGGGAGTAGGGTTATGGATTGAAGGCTATATCAAAAAGGTGGGTTTTCAGTCTGTTTTTAAACAAGGAACTTAATTTGAGACATTGGGATAGCAGTTACTTACCGTAACAGGTGTTATCCAGGGACAGCAGGCAGATATTCTTGACTGATGGGTGACGGCACCGACGGAGCCCCGGTACGGACAATTTTAGAGTGATTGCACTCTAAGAACTTGGAAAGTTCTAGTAGGCGGGAGGAAGTGACGTCATCGCCGCGGATGGGAGCTTGAACTGAGAGCTCCGTTCGGGCCGGCGAAATAACTATCATTTCGGTGTGTAAACGGCGCAAATTTTTTGTCCCCGGGGGCTGGTGAGGTGTGTGAAGCTACGGTGCACACTATGGCAACGCGGAAAAAGTTGCCTGGCGACAAACCCGGCCAGCACACGCTGGAACAAGCACTGAGCTGGGCTGCACGTGGCAGCATGGGCCCCGAGACGAGCAGCGGGGAGGCGGTGAAATTGAGCGGAGCCCTAGCGGCTGTGGTGGACATGGTCGTGAACCCGGTGCCGGAGAGCGCATCGCTGGACCCGCTTACTAAAGCGGACATGCAGCGCTGGATTGCAGAGGTAAAATCTGAAATCTCTGCGGTGGCTGTGCAGGTTCGGGAGGCGGTGCAGGAGCTACGCACTGACCTGGTGGAGGTGGGCACGAGGGTCGAGGTGGTGGAGATGCGCTTGGATAGTTGTGAGGACAGTGTAACTGGAATGCAGAGATCACTGGAGACGGTGTCTGCGGATTACCAACTTCTTCTGGATAAGGTCGAGGACCTGGAGAACCGCACCCGGCGTAATAATTTGAGGGTGCGGGGCCTACCGGACCTGCCTGAGTTTAAAGATGTTCGTGCTACTACAATCAAGCTGATCAGGTGGCTCCTGCAGGATGACACACTGGAGCCGGGATTGGAGTGGGCTCATCGTGCTCTGGGACCCCGGACACTGGATCAACCTAAAGATATAGTGTTGTGCCTCCAGAGCTTTGTTCTTAAAGAGCGGATCTTCCGCAGAGCCCGGGAGATGGGCACGGTCACCTGGGAGGGTCACCGGCTGGAGTTTTATCAGGATCTAGCTGCTGGCACGCTCCAGAAACGTCGGGCGTTCAAAGAAGTGACTACGGCTTTGCAGCGCAGCAATTTACGCTATCGCTGGACTTACCCTTTTGGGGTTGTTATTACCATCAATGGAGTCCACACCAGAGTTGCCACTGTTCGAGAGGCTCGTGGGCTGTTGCAACAAGCGGGAATTGAGATTCCTGAGGAGGCTGCTCCGGCGGGGGGTGTGATGCCTAACCAAGTGGGGCGCCCTGCCTCCTCCCGCTGGCAACGAGTGGAGAACAGATCCCAGAGCGGGAGGGGTGGCCGAGGGGGCGGACCTCCTCTTCAGGCCGCCGCTTCTTCTTCAAGTGCTCCCCCCTGAGAGCTGATTGACTGTACTTGTTTCTTCCCTATTTCCACTGTCATTTTTATGTCTCGGTGGGGGGTCTTTGGACTCCCCTCCTTGGGAATGGACTGTTGGGTTTTGCTCCTTGGGAGGGTGTTTTGTGGGGGTAACACACTGTCAGGTTTGGGATGAGGTGGGAGGGGGAAGTTGAAAGTTTTGTGTTTGTGTTCTATGGGGGGTATTGCAGCATGGGGGAGGGGGGATTGTGACTTGTGGTGTGGGAGTTTGGGGGGTTGGTGGGTAGGGTAAAGGGGATTCTTGTACGCATTGTACTTGATAGTTGATGTTTGATTGTGGGATGTGTGTAAGAGGCCATGGGGATGGTTCACTTCTTTGCATGTTGGTGGGAGAGCTGAGGACTCTCACTTTGGGGGAGGGATGGGGGGGAGAGGGGGGGACGTGGGGACATGTTTGCTAGGGTTGGGTCTGTGTGGTTCTTGTTTAATTTGGAATATGAGGGCATTTAGATTGGTCTCCTATAATATTAGGGGTCTCAATTCCCCCAATAAGAGAAGGGCTTTCTATAGGGAATTGCTCCGTTTGAGGGCTGATGTCTGCTTTGTCCAGGAAACACATCTACTACAATCCCATGAATCCTTGGTCGGGGATCATAGGTTCCCGCAGGCCTTTTGGGCTTCCTGGGTGGGCACTTCTAAGAGGGGTGGGGTGGGAATCCTTATCCGTAAGGGGATTCGTTGTGAGGTTCGTAGGGTGGTGCGGGATCCTCAGGGCAGATACATCATGTTGGAAGCTCTGATTGAGGGGGTCTTGTACTCCCTGGTAAATGTATATGCCCCTAATGAGGGTCAGGGGACCTTCTTCCGTGAGTTGGTCCCTCGGATCCTCAAATTTAAGGGGGGAGCCCTGGTTTTTGGTGGGGATTTAATCTTACAGTGACCCCTCATTTGGATAACTCAGGGAGGGCGGATCAATATGGAAGAAGGGATCGTAAACAGTTGCGTGAGGCATTGGCTACTCTGAATGTGGTGGACTGCTGGAGGTGGCTACATCCTTCGGTTAAGGACTATACTTACTTTTCGGGAATACATTCCTCATATTCTAGAATTGATTATGTTTTTGTGGAGCGGGAACTACTCCGGAGGATGGAGTCCGCGGGGATTGAGTCCCTCACATGCCCCGGTGTGGTTGCGGATCCAGGGGGTGGGTGGAGGCTCGGGACAGAAATTCTGGTGTTTCAATGATAGTCTGCTAGATGATCCGGAGGTGGGAGCACAGATTGAAGGGTGGATACAAGAATATTTGGGTGTGAATGTGGAGTGTGGAGCCTCGTTGGAAGAGGTCTGGGAGGGGTTGAAGGCTACCCTTAGGGGCAGATTGATTGCCCTGTCGTCGGCCCGGCAGCGTAAACGACGGGAGGATGCGGCTGTCCTGTTGGGTGTGATTGGTAGGTTGGAGTGTATGCATAAGCGTCGTCCCTGGGATGCGGAGCTGCGGGAGCACTTATCTCAGGCACGTCGGGATCTCCAGGCTTTAGACTTGGACAGATTGCACCATAACTTACAGCTTCTCCAACAGAGATATTTTGAGTTTTCTAACAAAGCTAGTCGATTGGTTGCCCATCATCTTAAGGTGTGACAGACACGTAACAAGATTCTTGCGCTTCGGGCGGCCTCTGGGGAATTGTTGCAGACTGAGGATGCTATCCGTGCCCGTTTTGTGGAATATTATTCCCAACTCTATACTCCGGAGGCACCAGGGCCCTCACAGGACCAGGACGCTTATCTAGCTTCTGCAGAGTTGCCCCAGATTGCACAGGCAGATGTAGCACGGTTGGACCGCCCTCTTACGTTGATTGAGGCTCATGGATCGCTGCGTTCTATGAAGCTTGGTAAGTCGCCTGGGTTGGACGGTTTCACCGTTCGGTACTACAAACGTTTTCAGGACCTGCTGCTGCCTCCTCTGTTGCGTTTTCTTAACTCTTTACAAGGGAATAGTGCCCTTCCCTACTTCATGCGCTTGGCGGGTGTGACAGTGTTGGCTAAGGAGGGGAAGGATCCCCTTCAATGTGCCTCCTACCGGCCGATATCCTTGTTGGGGGTGGATATTAAGATCTTTACGCGGATTCTGGCAGACAGATTGATGAGCTGGATTCCCCGGCTGATCCACCCAGATCAGTCGGGTTTTGTGGTGGGTAGACAGGTGGGTGATAATACTCGTCGGGTCTATGATTTGTATGACCGGGCCGGGGGGGGGTGTGTGCGGGAAACGGTGTTTTTATCTATCGATGCTGAGAAGGCGTTCGACAGGGTGTCTTGGCCTTTCTTATTTCGGGTCCTGGAGTCTGTGGGTTTGGGTCCACGAATGCGGGATTGGATTCGGGTTCTATATACTGGACCTCTTAGTTGTATCAAGGTGAATGGGGGTTATTCGGAGACTTTCTCTCTGGCAAGGGGAACACGCCAGGGGTGTCCCCTATCCCCGCTCCTTTTCGCTCTGACGGTGGAACCCCTGGCACAGCGAGTGCGGATTAATCAGGATATTAAGGGGGTTACGGTGCCGGGAGGAGATTATAAGTTGGCTTTGTTTGCGGATGATATTTTGTTTACGGTGGAAGACCCTGCTACTTCCCTACCGGCTATATTACGGGAGCTGGATATTTATGGTGAGGTGTCAGGATTCCGGGTCAATGTTGGCAAATCAGAGCTTCTTAATATTAATTTGCCTGCTGATCGGGTATCCTATCTCCGAGACCGGTATTCGTTTCGGTGGGTTCAGCGCTCTCTGCGATATCTTGGAGTTTATTTTGGACCGCCGGGAGTGGATTTATATGACCTTAATTTTCCTCCGCTTTTTCATCGTATTCACCAGGATTTGCTTAAGTGGAAAGATCTGTATTTTTCTTGGTTGGGTCGGGTGGCCATTGTGAAGATGATGATCCTGCCTCGTCTGTTGTTCTTATTCCAAGTATTGCCTCTTTGGGTGGGTAGGAGAACGTTGGAGGGGGTTCAAAGGCATATCTTTAATTTTATTTGGGCTGGTCGACGGCCCAGAGTAAGTAGAAAGGTCTTATGTATGGGGAGAGGGGATGCGGGGTTGGGGGTCCCTGATGTGGTAAAATATTATCAGGCTGCTCAGCTGCGCGCTCTTTTAGAGTGGCAGACGCAGACGCCGAAACAGTGGGTGGAAATTGAGCAAAGCTTAAGTGCTGGGGTGCCTTTGTTACATCGGCCGTGGGTGCCTGGTAGGGTGCGACTGGTGGGGGAGATATCTTCGTTTGCGACTTCTCTGAGGGTTTGGAATCAGACCCGAGCTAGCTTATTGGGGCGTAGGCGGCATTCCTGGTACACACCGTTGAGACATAATCCTGACTTTCCACCGGGAAGGGATAGGGGAGTGTTTACAGACTGGGAGTCTCGGGGCTTAGTCTGTGTGGGACAGTTGTGGGATCCGGTTCTGGGTAGGATCAGACCCTTCGCAGAACTCAGGGGCAAGTTTGAGTTTGGGGTACGGGATTTGTTTCCCTACCTACAAGTTCTCCATTATATCAGGACCTCGGGCCTTCTGGGGGACTTAAGGGGTGGTAAGACGCCCTTTGAGCTGCTATTGGGTCCAGTGCTCCGGAAGGGAGTTCTCTCTGCGGTATACAGGTGTCTTAATTGTCGGGGGGCTCCCTTTCCCTACATGAGGGCCTGGGAGGGTGATGGTGGTTCCGCTATTTCCTGGGACACTTGGGGTGACATCTGGTCGGAGATTTCCTCGGCGGGTATAGCTGCTTTGCTGATCGAGAATGGATACAAGGTCCTCTTTCGTTGGTATTATACCCCTCAGGTTGTGGCTCGCTGGCAGGGAGGCGCGAGTGTTCTCTGTTGGAGGGGCTGTGGGGAAGTGGGTACCTACCTTCATATGTGGTGGCAGTGTGGGCAGGTGTGTGGATTCTGGACTGAGGTCTTTGTTCGGGTGTCCCGGATCCTGGATGTCCAGATACCGGCCGATTGGCGACACGCCTTGTTGTTTTGGCATCAATTGGATCTGGCTTGGGGTGACTCTTTGTTTTGCAAGTTGGCATTCACTGCTGCTCGATTAGCCATTGCCTCTTTGTGGAATCAGGCGCTCCCTCCCACGTGGGCTATTGAGGAGGGTCCATTGAGGAGTGCGCAGGTGAAGATGTGCGAGGGGTGTGACATGAACTGTGGAGGCCATGTGACCCAAGAGTATCATCATTTGCTTGGCAGAGATGGAACTTTGTGGAAGCACCTGCTGACATAGAGATTGAAGAGTTTGAAGACGGTTGGACGGCAGAAATGCTCTCATGCGGACTGTGTCCAGCACCGCTCCAATGAATTGAAGTTTCTGAGTGGGGATGAGATGAGATTTGGGTAGATTGATCTCGAACCCCAGAAGTTGTAGAAACAGGATGGTTTGGTTGGTGGCCAGGAGCACTGTTTGAGATGAATTGGCCTTGATTAACCAATCGTCCAGATAAGGGAAGACTTGAAGATGGTGAGAGCGTAGAAAGGCAGCCACCACAATCAGACATTTGGTGAACACTCTTGGTGAGGAGGCAAGACCGAAGGGCAGCACCTTGTATTGGTAATGACAGTGATTGATCATGAAGCGGAGGTACTGTCTGGAGGACTGATTGACGGGTACATGAGTGTATGCCTCTTTGAGATCGAGGGAGCATAGCCAGTCGTCTTGATGGAGAAGAGGATAAAGGGTTGCCAGAGAAAGCATCTTGAATTTCTCCTTGACCAAGCATTTGTTGAGATCGCGAAGATCTAGGATGGGTCTGAGATCCCCTGTTTTTTTGGGGACCAGAAAATAATGGGAGTAGAATCCCTGCCCCTTCTGATCTAGAGGAACTTCTTCTATGGCGTTCAGGAGGAGGGATTGAACCTCCTGAAGAAGGAGAGAAGACTGAGAGGTGTTCAAAGCAGACTCTCTTGGCAGACTTTGTGCAGGACGTGTCTGAAAGTTGAGAGAGTAGCCGTGGCGGATGATGTTGAGGACCCACTGATCCGATGTGATGTTCTCCCAACGGCTGATGTAACAAGAAAGACGTCCTCCTATGGGTCGAGGGAGATGGGCAGATGGTGGAATACTGGCTATGCCCTGGAGAATCACGTCAAAAGGGTTGGGTAGACTTTTGTGGTGGAGGAGGCTTCACCTGTTGCTGCTGGGCTGGCCTAGGTGGTTGTCGCTGTTGCTGGCGCTGACGTCTAGGCTGTTGAGTAGCCGGTGGCAAGGGACGGGCAGCATAGCGGCGCTGGTAGGCCGATTGTTGGCGAAAAGGCCGAGCAGGAGGGGTCTTTTTCTTAGTCTTCAGGAGAGTATCCCACCGAGTCTCATGGGCAGAAAGCTTTTGTGTAGTGGAATCCATGGACTCTCCGAAGAGCTCATCCCCCAAGCAGGGAGCATTTGCCAGGCGGTCTTTATGATTTACATCGAGCTCTGAGACTCTGAGCCATGCCAACCGACGCATGGCAACAGACATAGCCGTGGCCCTAGAAGTCAATTCAAAAGTGTCATAAATTGACCAAACTAGGAACTTGCGTAACTGGAGAAGAGAGGAAGAACAGGCATGAAAAGCAGGTTTCTTACGGTCAGGGAGGTACTTTTCAAAAGCAGCCATGTTTTGAATGAGGTGCTTTAAATAAAATGAAAAATGAAAAGCGTAGTTCCCTGACCTATTGGCTAACATGGCATTCTGATATAAACGTTTGCCAAATTTGTCCATGGCTTTTCCTTCTCTGCCAGGAGGGACTGAGGCATACACACTAGCTCCCGCTGATTTCTTAAGTGTGGATTCTACCAAAAGAGACTCGTGCAGGAGCTGAGGTTTGTCAAAACCAGGAATAGGGATAACCTTGTATAAGGAGTCCAGTTTACGAGGAGCTCCTGGTACAGTGAGGGGAGTCTCTAAATTTTTATAAAAAGTCTCTCGTAAGATGTCATGGAGAGGAAGTTTGAGAAATTCCCTTGGAGGCTGGTCAAAGTCCAGAGCATCAAGGAATGCCTTGGATTTCTTCGACTCAGCCTTCAAGGGAATAGAAAGAGATTCACACATCTCTTTTAAGAATGAAGTAAAAGATGTGGAATCCTGTTTAGAAGAGGGATCAGCAACAAGTTGATCCTCTTCATCAGAGGAACACTCACCCTCAGACAGAAAGGGCTCTTCAGAGTCACCCCACAAATCAGGGTCCCGAATCTGAGAGCCACGGTCTCGAGACTCCGGAGTGGAGGGTTCCAGGTGTCGGGTTTTGCGCGCCAACTTACCCACCGCATAGACACGGTACCAGGAGATGTGACATGCTGCGTTGGTACCAAGGTCTGCACCGCCTGGTGTTGAGCTCTCGGTTCCGGTGCTAAGATTGGCGTTGAGGAAGCAGTGTGAACCGGTACCGACAAAGTGGATGCCGATAAAAGAGGGCGCTCCACTGTCGGTACCGGTGGCTCAGACCGGACCGGGACTGGAAGGCTCGGTGTCAAAAATGCGGGAAGGAGTTGTTGCAATTGCTCCTTAAGTTGCACTTGCAGGACAGCAGCAATCCGCTCGTCCAGCGAAGGCACCGGTACCGCCTTTTTCTTCTGCGGTACCTGTGGTGCCGCTCTATGCTCCGAGAATGAGGAACCCGATGTCGAGGGGCTCACCTCAATAGGAGCGGAGCGCTTCCGTGGGCGCCTCGAGGTCGGCAGGATTGGACTCACTGCTACTGAGACCAGAGGACGCTCCAACGGGGAAGGCTTCTTAGCCGGCTTACCTGCGGGGTGCGACGCCGGAGCGGTGTCGACGAAGTAGGTGCCGACTGAGATGGGGCCGATGTCGGTGCCGGTGCTGCGGAATCAGACATCTCGGCACCAAATAACAACCGCTGTTGGATCTGGCGGTTTTTTAGAGTTCTCTTCTTTAGAGTAGCACAGCGGGTGCAGGTGGACGCTCGATGGTCAGGACCAAGACACTGCAGACACCAGTTGTGCGGGTCTGTCAGTGAAATTGGTCGAGCGCACCGCTGGCACTTTTTAAAACCGGGTTGAGGGGGCATGAAAGTGAAAACGGCTTCTGCCAAATCGAAGGCCGAGGCCTCGATGATGGCAACAGGCCCCGCCGGGGCGAATCGAAAGAAATGAAGAAAAAAACTAGTTGTTTTTTTTTTTTTATAAACTAAAGAAAAGAAAAGAAATAAAGGAAACTTTATTTCCAAAAGGGGTTTACGCGAGCGGGAAGGCGATTACAAAAAAATCTTTCAACAGCCGTTGAAAGAGACGCGTCTTCTTAGCTCCGCGGAAACTAAGAAATTGGGGACCGCGCACCTCTGTCGGGCGGGAAGGCACTCGCGCGTGCGCGGTGCGGCCTACTAGAACTTTCCAAGTTCTTAGAGTGCAATCACTCTAAAATTGTCCGTACCGGGGCTCCGTCGGTGCCGTCACCCATCAGTCAAGAATATGCTGCCTGCTTGTCCTGGGATAAGTTGCCCGTACTTTGGGCTTTTTATTAAGTTAAATGAAGAGAGTAACATTGGATAGAGAGTACTATTAGATGAGAAGGGGTGGGTGTGGAGAGGGATGGTTAAGGTTCAAATTCATATAGATAAATGGGGGTTTAATGATATTGGAATTTCTTTTTTTATTATGTATATTAATAATTGATACATTATTGATGTCTTTTGATGCTGTATTTATTTGCAAGTTTTGTACCCTAAGGGCTGTAATGAGATTTTAAGTTAGATTTCTTTATTTATGAGAATATCATTGGGTAGAGAGTACTATTGGGTGGGAAGGGGTGGGTATGGAGAGGGAAGGTAAAGGTTCAAACTCATATAGATAAGTGGGGTTTATTGATATTGGAATTTGTCTTTTATTATGTTTATTAATAATTGATGCATATTGATGTTTTTTTATGCTGTATTATTGTATTTGATGATATTTGCATCAATAAAAACTGTTTGAATCTAAACAAGGTAAGGTAAGGGGTGTGGGGGACAAGTTCAGGTAGTTTATTCTCAGTATAAGGGGCAACTAGATGAAAGGAACAAAGCCTGGAATTGGCAGTGGAGGAGAAGGGTTCAGCTAAGAGCAGTAGATCTGAGG
This sequence comes from Geotrypetes seraphini, assembly GCF_902459505.1. Taxonomy (NCBI): domain Eukaryota; kingdom Metazoa; phylum Chordata; class Amphibia; order Gymnophiona; family Dermophiidae; genus Geotrypetes; species Geotrypetes seraphini. The sequence continues at coordinate 21,810,027 of NC_047088.1, forward strand.
AATGGAGTTCTCTGGGAGGTGTATAAGGAGAGAGAAGATCAGAGAGATATTGAGGGGCAATAGAATGTAAACAGTACCATTTGTGTGTGGATACCGTATAAACATGTAAATACTGGGGTCGATGTTCAAAAGCGATTTAATCAGCTAGAAATGGCTCCTGGCCAGTTAAATCACTTGTTCGGGGCTAACTGCTCATTTTCAGCAACATATAACTGATTTATTTTTAACTTCTCTGGCGTGAGCAGCATGCCCACGATAGTGTCAGCTCACCCTTTGACATCACTTCCCAGGCCTGGGTCCCAGAAGTGATGCCAGAAAAAACGCTGACGTGGGCAGCAACCTCGTGCCCAGGAAGTAAAAAAGGTATGGGGGAAGGCAAGGGATGAGCGGTAAGGGAAGGCTAGGGGGGAGGCAAGGGATGAGCCCCTTACTATGCCACTGATAGTAGTTTTATGCAATACTCCATAGGCAGTTAAGTACTCCTTGAAGATACCCCCAATAAAAAGACTGAAGTTCAGTTGGAGGTGTGGATATCACTGACACATACTGGTCAGCAGTTGTGGCCTCACATAGTAACATATTTGGCAGCGCTCCTTCAGCTCATTAGGATCAAGTAGCCCTGACTTAAAAATGAGTAAAGACCACTGATCAGTTGCTGTTGGACAAACTATTGGCGCTGTCATGACTCAAGTGGCCACCTCATTCTGCTGTTTATAACGTCAGCAGATCCTTTTCTAAAAATGCCACCTTTGACTAGGTGTGAGGCTTTGGAGGAATCCTGGTTTCTCTGATACTGCCATTCCACCGTTAGGTTTTGTGTTTCCAGCAGCAGGATGTCTTACCCTGGTGGTAAGGAAAACAAACAAGAACAATACAAACACGGAACACACTTGCATTTTGGAACTGTTTCTTACTGTTTTTGCAATGATATTCATGGAGCTGTCATAGCAGCTCTGACACATTAGAACATAAAGCCTCATTATCACGAGTTTTGCAAGCGTATGATACAGAATGAGAAATGAAACACTTCACAACATTTTCATGAATCTTAAGACATTCTACATTAAACTGCTCTCAAACCGAAACCATTTAATAAGCTCTGTTAGGTGTTAGTACAGCCTTTAGCTTGTAATGCATCACATTAATTGCTACTGGGTGCTAACTGCTATGTTCAACACATAACATGGAAACTTCTGAAAGAGGCTGTGGTAAGGGTATAATAACATCAGATTCAAAACTCAAACCACATAAAAAAAAGTTGTTCAAATGTGGTCACTGAGCGGCATTACATTTCAAACCCAGTTGCAAAATTTAAAGAGGGAGAAAAAAAGCCTCATACTCATGTAGCAGCATATAACAAACTAGAAGTTCAGGCTGCTTTCAGTATTATCACTGGCACAAAAAAACTCCCTCAACAACAAACCCACGCTTAAAAATGAAGACTGCTGATCAGGTGCACAAACCAGAACTTATCTCAAAATGGGAACTCTTCCTCGCCGCTGTAACTTGGTCACCATCTCATCACTCCCAACAAGAAACCTTGTTTCACTAACATCTTTGGCTGCTTCAGGGAAGAAATTTACAAATCCACCATGCACGCTGCCACATGCACCAACAGTTTTAGGTAGCAGGACGCCAAATTTTCACAGTCAGAAATACTTCCGGTTTCATGACACCATCTCTGACGACTATGCCTCCTCCTGTGAAACCAAACAATCATCCGGAGGAACAGTCGTCAGAGATAACGTCATTAAAGGCATTAGATTAACATTCTCAGGGATAATATGGATGTCATGAGGTGGTAGAGACAGAGACTGTGTCTGATTTCAAGAAAGCCTGGAATAGTCACGTGGGATCTCTTAGAGAGAGGAAGAGAAAATGGTTACTGTGGATGGGCAGACTGGATGGGCCATTTGGCCTTTATCTGCCATCATGTTTCTATAATCAGAAAGTTCTATGACATCACAATACAAGTGTTAAGAGCCTTATCCAATAGGGAGAGGAGATAGTGGATGCTACAGATGGGCAGGCTGGATGGGCCATTTGGCCTTTATCTGCCATCATGTTTCTATGTTTCTATAATCAGAAAGTTCCATTACATCACAATGCAAGTGTTAAGGGTTTATAGACAACGGCGCGAAAGACAAAAGTGTGCGCCGACAATTGAGCGCAGTGCGCGCTGCCGCGCCGCTCTAAATTACAGTTTTTAGGGGCTCCGACGGGGGTTTTTGTTGGGGAACCTCCCCAGTTTACTTAATAGACATCGCGCCGGCATTATGGGGGGTTTGGGGGGTTATAACCCTCCACATTTTACTGTAAACTGAACTTTTTCCCTAAAAACAGGGAAAAAGTGAAGTTTTCAGTAAAATGTGGGGGGTTACAACCTCCCACAACGCGGCGCGATGTCTATTAAGTAAACTGGGGAGGTTCCCCAACAAAAACCCCCGTCGGAGCGCTAAAAACAGTAATTTAGAGCGGTGTGGCGGCGCGCGCTGCGCTCAATTGACTGGGCGCGCCTTTATCCCGGCGCGCTTTTGACCTGACACCAGTGTTAAGAGCCTTATCCAATAGGGAGAGGAGATAGTGAATGCTACAGATGGGCAGGCTGGATGGGCCGTTTGGCCTTTATCTGCCATCATGTTTCTATGTTTCTTATGTATTTACTGCCAATGTTTTAAATGAGGCACATTTAACTACACTTCCAAAAGTGCAGCTAACTGCATTCCACTTTACCAGCTGTGCCATTAACACACAGTAGTGACCATTTAGGTGCCCCCTTTACATGGGCTGCAAGTCTAATCTATAACAGTATACTGGGACCTTCAGTCTGTCCCAGTATGGCGATGCTTATATTCTTATGTTTACATTCTAATGATTAGTGTGCACTAACTAGATAACCCGGACTTAACACAGGAGCACTTAAGAGTCTTATTCTAGAAAGGACGCCTATATTAGGTGCCGCTAGATGCCCTAATTGCAGCTCTCTAGCGATGCCTAAGTTTGGGATCCGCGCCTAATTTTTTAAAATTGGCTTAATCAGGTTGGTAATTGTGTCAGTTTTCAGCCAATCAAAAAAAAAAAAAAGAATTATTAAACAATTTAAGAGTTTGGTGCTGAACTCTTAAGACTCCTAAGTGGATGTGCCATCCCATGCCCAAGGATGTTTAACGATGCCTATTTGAAAAAGTACAGCAAGAAAATTCCACAGGAGAAGCCAAACACAAAGGATGAAAACTGTGGAATCGATGATCTTGATCGTCCATACCACAACATTCTTCATGCTGGATTCTGTAGAGGATGCACCATCTCAGCAGCAGCCTAAACGGCTTTTGAGAATCGTACACGGGCGTCCTATACAGAATCGCGGACACATGCCTAACCCCGTCTAATCCCACTTAAACACAATGATTCTCCAACCGGCATCTATGTCACAGGGTTTAAACATAAGAACATAAGAACATAAGCAGTGCCTCTGCCGGGTCAGACCACAGGTCCATCCCGCCCAGCAGTCCGCTCCCGCGGCGGCCCAAACAGGTCACGACCTGTCTGTATCACCAGAGGGGGCTCCCTTGCCACCTTGGTTTCTCATTTAAGTCCTGTCTTCCTATCGAAGTCCTAATCCTCCGGTCTTGCACATGCACGACATGGTTTCTATACTCATTACCTGGTTAGCTTTCTATACTTGTGTTACATCCCAGTTCCTCCCTCAGTATCCTATGATCCCTTTATCCTTCAGGAATCCGTCCAATCCCTGTTTGAATCCCTGTACCGTACTCTGCCTGATCACTTCCTCCGGTAGCGCATTCCAAGTGTCCACGACCCTTTGGGTGAAAAAAAACTTCCTTGCGTTTGTTTTGAACCTATCTCCCTTCAGTTTCTCCGAATGCCCCCTCGTACCTGTTGTCCCCTTCAGTCTGAAGAATCTGTCCCTATCCACCCTCTCTATGCCCCTCATGATCTTGAAGGTCTCTATCATATCTCCCCTGAGCCTCCTCTTTTCCAGAGAGAAGAGCCCCAGCCTATCCAACCTCTCGGCGTATGGACAGTGTTCCAGCCCTTTTACCATTTTCGTTGCTCTCCTTTGGACTCTCTCAAGTACCGCAGATGCATGCAGATGCATGCAGATGCATGCATAACTGCTAATGACTGCCTAATTCAGTCTCTCTCAAACTTTTTTTAGCTCTGGCATACTAAATGGAGCAAATGTTTTTCGCAGCACATTATAATTGAAATGATAAAATTGCAAAACCAACAAAAAAAATTAAATTTGAGAGTTATTTATTTAAAGCTCTTTAAGCTATGTATGGGTAATTGTAACAACGGTAAAACTAAACCCCTCCTTTACAAAGCTGCACTAGTGTTTTTAGCTCCGGCCACGGCAGTTACCTCGGCAGCTGGTGCTAAAAACGCTAGTGCGGCTTTGTAAAGGAGGGGGTAAAGTCGATAGAAGTGCTAATTCTTGCGATGGATGTGCTTGTTTTTGAGTGCAAATTAACTCAAAACATGGCTCAATAGTAAACAAGCATTTCATCATCCACCATCTGCAGTCGTTCTCTTTTTTTCAATTTAATTTCTGTCAGAGCTGAAAATCCAAGTGCGCAAAGATAAGAAGATCTAAACGGTAACAAAGCCTTGATTACTTTGTTGCTCAAGTTAGGATAACTTCTGCATACAAAAATACAGCTAAAATTACTTGCCGTTAATTTTCAAGGACCAATCATGTCAAAGAATGATGCTTGTCTGGGCAGTTGTATCCTTAACGCACACAGACGGTCATAACATTGACAGACTCTTGCGTATGCAACATACATGTCATCTATTCTAGTGTATACTTATGAAGGGAATGTTTAAAAATAAAGTAAATTTCTGGAATCTCTCATGGCACACCACTGTGCCATGGTACACAGTTTGAGAGGCACTGGCCTAATTGATGGTTCAAGCCTACTCAGCTGATTAGTTTACGCATGGATCTGTGATTCATGCCCAGTTTTAAGCACTTTATACAGAATCCCCCTATATCACTTAGGGGTCCTTTTACTAAGGCACGCTAGTGCGTCTTAGCGCATGCTAAAAATTAGCGCAAACTAAATGCTAACACACCCATAGGATATAATGGATGCGTTAGCGTGCCTGAGTAAGAGGACCCCTTAGTTACAGAAGAGTGCCTAAACACAAATATACATGTAACTATTTTACTGACAGATCATTTAAGGTAATTTTTAATGGCACTTCGTCCGAACCTTTTACCACCAAACACGGAATACCACAAGGTTCCATTTTGTCACCGTTGCTCTTTAACATCTTTATGTCACCCCTACTGACGGTGGGCCAATCTATTGGCTTTACCATGTTTGCTTACACCAACAATGTGAAATTAATCCATACCATCAACCTTAACAATATAGAGGAGGTTGCATCCATTAACCATAAACTAGGAAAAATTAAATCATGATTAGACTCAAACAAACTGTCCCTTAACATCAACAAGTCGAAACTTATGATTTTTCCTTTTAAAGAAGGAATAACGCTTCAGGCCCCCCTGAAGCTCGAATCACTCGCCATCAAAATTGTCCCTACTCTGAAACTGTTAGGAGTTACTATTGACAGTAAATTTTCTTATCATATTCACATTAGCACGGTTGTTCAGAAATGCTTCTATCGACTTAGGGTGATACGTTCCCTTGCAAAGTTATTAGAACCAGCCTCTTTGAATACATTGATCCACTCTCTAGTAATTTCTTGCATAGATTACTGTAATGCCCTGTACAAAGGCATTACAAAAAAGGAAATTAGACGACTTCAGATTGTACAAAACACAGCTATTAAGATTATTTGTGGCGCAAAGAAATATGATCACGTTTCACCTCTTCTAATCAGTGCACACTGGTTACTAGTCGAACATAGAAATAGTTACAAAATCTTACTTTTAACATTTACAACAAGATTAAATAATCAACCAGAGTTCATTAACAGACTTTTAATTCCTTATAATACTTTAAAATCACTTTGTTCAATGTCTCAAAATCTTCTCGCCATACTTTCTTTAAAATTAATCAATACGTTGCGTTCCAATAATTTTGCTGTTACTGCTCCTACTCTCTGGAATTCGCTGCCTAACCATTTGCGCAGCAAAACTGAAATAAAACAATTCAAAGCAAAATTAAAAACATTCTTGTTCCAGGATGCCTTTGAACAACAACTGTCCTCTTAAGGACAAAAAAAATCAAAAGTATTACTTTTACCTTAACCTACTGTGTTTTCCTTTTTTGTTTCACTTTTCTTTTACAATTGTAGTTCTTCCCCTTTTTTCCTATTGTTTGAAGTTGGTCTATATGTCTCACTAAGTGTTTTATTAAGACACTTAGATTTTATCTAGTATCCCGACTTTTAATATATTTTTATGTAAATTTTATATTGTACACCGCTTAGAAAACTTCATTTTCAGTACATGACTGCACTCATTGTACTTAATTGCGCACCAGACTTAAGTGCAATTTTGCATGACAGATTACAGAATGATAAAGTAAGTAGCTCAGGTAAGAGGAGGAGTAAGATGAAACCCAAATCCAATAGGTTAGAATTGCTTTTAAGGCATTTGTAACTAAGGCATTAATAATGTCTCTTCTGCAAAGCAACAGCAATTACATGCACGAGTAAATTAAAAATGATTGGCATAGCACTTCTGTATATTGAATTGCTCCCTCTTTGTATCATAAGTGTTCTATGTTAATCTCAAATACATGAACTTCCTGTCTTCCCGACTAAGACAGAGAAAGTCTGGAATGTTAGCTGATTTGAAATGAGAAACAGGAAATGAAGATTAACCCTGTTTAGCAAAATCCTGGTCACACTTTCTGCCTTTGGATGTTCCAGACAGGTATCTGCATCTCCTGTGGCAGCCTGCCAGCTGTGGTTCCTGAATGTATGCCAAGGAATTACTGCTTAAATAAGTGTGAAATTATTGCCACTTGTAAGTACTGACATCAGCCGATACTGTTTTTGGTTAGGTGAGGACTAAGATAGCCCCAAAATGTAAAATAAATCAAGAAAAGCATAATTAGGCTATAAGTTAATACTATAAGCACAGAACTAGAAAGCACAGTTACTTACCGTAACAGGTGTTATCCAGGGACAGCAGACAGATATTCTTAACGCATGGGTGACGTCACCGACGGAGCCCCGGTACGGACACTTTTACTAGAAAGTTCTAGTTGGCCGCACTGCGCATGCGCGAGTGCCTTCCCGCCCGACGGAGGAGTGCATGGTCCCCAGTTAAGATAAGCCAGCTAAGAAGCCAACCCAGGGAGGAGGGTGGGACATAAGAATATCTGCCTGCTGTCCCTGGATAACACCTGTTACGGTAAGTAACTGTGCTTTATCCCAGGACAAGCAGGCAGCATATTCTTAACGCATGGGTGACCTCAAAGCGAACAGAGAGGGAAGGAGGGATGGTTGGCCATTAGGAAAATAAATTATGTAACACAGATTGGCCGAAGTGTCCATCCCGTCTGGAGAAGGTATCCAGACAGTAGTGAGTAGTGAACGTGTGAACTGAGGACTAGAGAGCTGCACGGGAACAGGGATGACGGGAATCCCGCGGGACCCACGGGGATCCCGCGGGTTCCCCCTTTGGGTCACGGGGATCCCGTGGGGACGCCCCCTAGGGTCGCGGGGATCCCGTGGGGACGCCTCCGAGGGTCGCGGGGTTCCTGCGGGGTTGGATCGCAGCGGGGTTGGTCGAGCCGCGAGGGTAGTCTCCTTCTCCTTACCTGCCCTGTCGCAGCACACATCCGAACGGAAATCTTCCCGATGTCAGCGCTGACGTCGGAGGGAGGGCTTAAGCAAAGCCCTCCCTTCCTCCGACGTCAGCGCTGACATCAGGAAGACTTCCGGTCGGCTGTGTGCGGCAGGGCAGGTAGGAAGAAGGCAATGGCGTACGAAAGAAGGGGGAGGGGGCGGACCGCCCCGGAGAATGTGCACAGCCGGTCAGATCCCCCGATCGACCGACAACAGGCCCGGCCGACAAATCTCCCTGCCCTGTAGCCGCGAATCTAAATTACCTCTTACAGCAGCTTCACTACTCCAGCTGCTGTAAGAAGGTAATTTAGATTCGCGGCTACAGGACAGGGAGATTTGTCCGACCGGGCCTGTTCTGTTGTCGGTCGGGTGCAAAAGCGCCACAAAGGTGGAGGCAGGGAGGGAGGAAAGGTGGAGTGGAGAAGAAAAGACGCTTAAGGGGGGAGAAGGCCGCTGAAAGTACTGGGGAAGACAAAGGGGTGGAAAAGAACGCTGAAAGGACATGGGGTAAACGGGAGAAAGGGGGGGAAGGACCCTGAAAGCACTGGGGAAGACAAAGGGGTGGAGAATGCCACTGAAAGGAAATGGGGAAGACAGAGGGGGGAGAAGGCCGCTGAAAGGACATGGGGAAGGCAGAGAGGGGAGAAGGATGCTGCCTGACAGGACATGGGAAAGATGGTGGGGGAGAAGGACACTGAAAGGAAATGGGGAAGAGGGAATGGGAAGAAGACGCTGGCAGGGAAGAAGACAGAGGTGCCAGACTATGGGGGGAGCGGAGGGAAAAAGATGGGTGCCAGACCAATTTGGGAGGGGGGAAAAAGGGAGAGGCACAGTAACAGAGCAAATGGAAGACACAGAGAGAAGAGAGGCAGTGGATGGAAGGAATTGAATGAGAACATGAAGAAAGCAGAAACCAGGCAATAAAGGTAGGAAAAAAATTATTATTATTTTTTTTTTTTTGCTTAAGGATAAAGTAGTATATTAGTTGTGTTGATAAAAATTTATAAACATTAGAGGCTCTGGTAGAAACCCGTTTACAAAGTATGTATTCTTCCCAATTAATATTTCCAAATTAATAAAGTCTTTTTGCTTATTTTTAAATGGGTTTCTACCAGAGCCTTTAATTCAGTAGCATAATTAAATGAAATAACTATTTCTGTAGTTTATAGGGACAGGCGGGGACGTAGGGGATTCCTCGCGGGGACGGGTGGGGACGGAGGGGATTCCTCGCGGGGACGGGTGGGGACGGAGGGATTCCTCGCGGGGACGGGTGGGAGTCCTCACGGGGACGGGTGGGGACGGGTGGGACTTTGGCGGGGACGGGTGGGATTTCTGTCCCCGCGCAACTCTCTACTGAGGACCAAGTGGCAGCCTTGCAGATTTCCTCGATGGGCATGGAACGGAGGAAAGCCACAGAAGCAGCCATAATTCTGACCCTGTGGGCCGTGACAGCACCTTCCAGTGAGAGACCGGCCCGAGCATAACAGAACGCAATGCAGGCAGCAAGCCAGTTGGAAAGCGTCCGTTTAGAGACAGGACGACCTAGGCGGTTAGGGTCGAAGGATAGAAAGAGCTGAGGGGATGAGCGGTGAGCCCTGGTACGGTCAAGGTAATATGCAAGGGCACGCTTACAGTCCAGCGTATGCAACGCCTGTTCCCCAGGATGAGAATGGGGATTATGGAAAAAGACAGGCAATACAATGGACTGGTTGAGGTGGAAGTCCGAGACCACCTTGGGAAGGAATTTAGGATGGGTACGCAGAACCACCTTGTCATGGTGAAAAACAGTGAAAGGTGGGTCGGCAACCAGTGCATGCAGCTCACTAACCCTCCTGGCAGAGGTGATGGCAATGAGGAAAAGCACCTTCCACGTAAGAAATTTGAGCAAATTTGTGGCAAGAGGCTCAAAAGGAGGTTTCATGAGAGCTGATAAAGCAATGTTACTTACCGTAACAGTTGTTATCCAGGGACAGCAGGCAGCTATTCTCACTAGTGGATGACATCACTAGTGGGTGATGTCATCCGACAGAGCCCCGATACGGACATCTTGCAAGCATGTCTTGCTTGAAGAAACTCAGAAGTTTCGAGATGCCCGCACCGCGCATGCGCCAGTGCCTTCCCGCCCGATGGTCCGGGCGCGTCTCCTCAGTTCAGGTAGCTAGCAGAGAAGCCAACCCAGGGGAGGTGGGTGGGACGTGAGAATAGCTGCCTGCTGTCCCTGGATAACAACTGTTACGGTAAGTAACATTGCTTTATCCCAGGACAAGCAGGCAGGTATTCTCACTAGTGGGTGACCTCCAAGCTAACCTCAATGGGATGGAGGGAGAGTTGGCAACTTAGGAGAACAAATTTTGTAACACAGTTTGGCCAAACTGCCCATCCCGTCTGGAGAAAGTATCTAGACAATAATGAGAGGTGAACGTATGAACCGAGGACCAAGTGGCAGCCCTACAAATCTCCTCAATCGGTGTCGATCTGAGGAATGCTACAGAGGCTGCCATTGCTCTGACCCTATGTGCTGTGACCTTACAGGGAAGGGGTAATCCAGCCTGGGCATAGCAGAAAGAGATACAAGCCGCCATCCAGTTGGAGATGGTGCGCTTCGATACAGGTCGTCCCAACTTGTTTGGATCAAAGGAGACGAAAAGTTGAGGAGCAGTTCTGTGTGGTTTGGTGCGATCCAAGTAGAAAGCCAAAGCACGTTTACAGTCCAGAGTGTGAAGAGCTGATTCTCCAGGATGAGAATGAGGCTTTGAAAAGAACATTGGAAGCACAATGGATTGGTTGAGGTGAAATTCAGAGACCACTTTAGGCAGGAATTTCGGGTGAGTGCGGAAGACCACCTTGTCATGATGGAATACTGTGAAAAGTGGGTCCGCCACCAAGGCCTGAAGCTCACTGACCCTGCGAGCAGATGTGAGGGCCACCAGAAAAACCACTTTCCAAGTGAGAAACTTTAGAGGAGCCTTGCTCAGAGGCTCAAAAGGAGGTTTCATAAGCTGAGAAAGGACAACATTTAGATCCCAAACCACTGGAGGCGGTTTGAGAGGAGGATTGACATGAAAAAGTCCTTTCATAAATCTGGAAACCACAGGATGAGAAGAGAGAGGTTTCCCTTGTAGAGGCTGATGGAAAGCCGCAATAGTACTCAGGTGGACTCGTATAGATGTCGACTTGAGACCAGACTGAGACAGATGTAAAAGATAGTCCAAAACAGAGGATAGGGAGGCTCGCTGAGGCTCCTTAGAATTGGAAATACACCATGAAGAAAATCTAGTCCATTTTTGGGAGTAGCATTGACGAGTAGCAGGCTTCCTGGAAGCCTCCAAGACATCCCTCACCGCCTGGGAAAACTGGTGCGGAGTTACGTTGAGAGGAACCAAGATGTCAGGTGGAGAGACTGCAGGTTGGGATGAAGCAGAGACCCCTGATGCTGAGTAAGCAGTGAAGGAAACACTGGAAGTAGGTACGGTTCCCTGCTGCTGAGTTGAAGTAGAAGGGAGAACCAAGGTTGCCTGGGCCACCGAGGAGCTATCAGAATCATGGTGGCATGTTCGGACTTCAGTTTGACTAGAGTCTTTTCAATGAGAGGGAATGGCGGAAACGCATACAGAAAGCGATTCCCCCAATCCAGCAGAAAAGCATCTGCCTCGAGGCGATGAGGAGCGTAGATCCTGGAGCAAAACTGAGGCAGGTTGAAATTGTGGGGAGCCGCAAAGAGGTCTATCTGAGGCGTTCCCCACTGAGCAAAGATCTGATGAAGGGGCTTGGAGTGGAGTGTCCATTCGTGAGGCTGGAGAAGATGACTCAGTTTGTCCGCCAAGACATTGTCCCTCCCCTGAATGTAGACAGCTTTGAGGAAGGTGTTGTGGCGAACCGCCCAATCCCAGACTCTGAGAGCTTCCTGGCAGAGGGAGGCCGAGCCCGTGCCCCCCTGCTTGTTGACATAATACATGGCGACCTGATTGTCGGTGCGAATGAGGACCACCATGTCGTGAACCAGATGTTGAAAAGCTTGAAGAGCATTGAAGATGGCTCTGAGCTCCAGAAGATTGATTTGATGGAGTTGGTCCGCACAGGTCCAGAATCCATGAGTGCGAAGCCCATCCAGATGCGCTCCCCAGGCATAGGTCGAGGAATCGGTTGTGAGAACCTTATGGTGGGGAGGAGAATGAAACAGCAAACCTCTGGATAGATTCGAAGAGGTCATCCACCAGAGCAGAGACTGCCGAAGAGCAGGAGTGACTGTGATGTGTCGAGTCAACGGATCCGACACCTGAGTCCACTGAGATGCCAGGGTCCACTGAGGAATTCTGAGGTGGAGTCTGGCAAACGGCATCACATGAACTGTAGAGGCCATGTGGCCCAGGAGGACCATCATGTGTCTCGCTGAGATGGTCTGGCGAGAAGACACAGACTGGCAGAGATGAAGAAGAGCATCCATGCGCTGAGAAGGAAGGAATGCTCTGAGATGTACGGTATCCAGGACAGCCCCGATGAAGGGAAGAGACTGGGTCGGATGTAGATGAGACTTGGGAAAGTTGATCTCGAATCCCAAACTCTGCAGGAACAGAATCGTTGACAGGGTCGCTGAGAGGACCCCTGAAGCCGAGGGAGCCTTGATCAGCCAGTCGTCGAGGTAGGGGAATACCTGAAGACCTTGGTTCCAGAGGGCCGCGGCCACCACCACCAGACATTTGGTGAAGACTCTGGGGGATGAAGACAGGCCGAATGGAAGCACTCGATACTGCAGATGGAGATGTCCCACCCGAAATCTGAGGAACTTGCGAGAGGCCGGATGAATGGGAATATGAGTGTAGGCCTCCTTGAGATCCAGAGAGCATAACCAGTCGTTCTGCTCGAGGAGGGGGTAGAGAGAAGCAAGTGTTAGCATGCGAAACCTCTCTTTGACTAGGAATTTGTTGAGGACCCTGAGGTCCAAAATGGGTCACAGGTCGCCCGTCTTCTTCGGAACAAGGAAGTACCGGGAGTAAAACCCCTGGTTCAGTTGGTCCGACGGAACCGGCTCCACGGCACGAAGCCGGAGCAAAGCCTGAGCTTCCTGAAGAAGAAGGGCAGTCTGAGTCAAGTTGGAAGGATACTCTCTTGGAGGGTGGTCCGGAGGGACCCGATGGAAATGAAGAGAGTATCCTTCCTTGATGATAGTAAGGACCCAGAGGTCGGTTGTTATGGCCTCCCAGGGATGATAAAAATGATGGAGGCGCCCTCCGATGGGAAAAACAGGGGGAGGCAGAACGAGGTTGGTTATGCCCTCGACGAGACAGTCAAAAAGGCTGAGTGGTCTTAGGGACAGCAGGTGACTGAGACTTAGGCTGACCCTTCTGGGGAGGCTGACGCTTCGCTGGTTGCCTCGCAGGTGGAGTTTGCCTCGGCTGATAACGCCTTTGATAAATCAACGGCGGACGAGAAGGTCGAGACTGCTGAGGCTTAGGCTTCGGCCGAAGGATAGATTGGAAGAACTTTTCGTGGTCAGACAACTTCTTTGTGACAGTCTCGATGGATTCGTCTAAAAGATCCGCCCCAGCACACGGGACATTCGCCAGGCGGTCCTGAAGATTCGGGTCCATATTAATGGTCCGCAACCAGGCCAACCGGCGCATCGCCATCGAGCAGGCCGCCGCTCGGGCTGAGAGCTCGAACGCATCATAGGCAGATTGCATTAACTGAAGCCGAAGTTGGGACAGCGAAGCAACCACTTCCTCAAACTCAAACCTAGCCTGGGACTCGATGTATGGTGTGAACTTCCGAAGCACAGGTAGAAAAAATTCCAAGTAGGCTGCAAAGTGGAAATTGTAATTCAGGACTCGAGACGCCATCATCGAATTCTGATAGATGCGTCGACCAAACTTATCCATGGTTCTGCCCTCGCGGCCCGGAGGCACTGAAGCATAGACCTGGCCAGGATGTGACCGCTTGAGCGAGGATTCGACCAGGAGGGACTGGTGAGAAAGCTGAGGACCCTCGAAGCCTTTATGATGCACCATGCGGTACCGCGCATCCAATTTGCCAGGGACCGCAGGGATAGAGTAAGGAGACTCGAAGCATCGCATGAAGGTCTGGTCGAGGAGCTTGTGCAGGGGAAGCCGCAAGGACTCTGCCGGAGGACGAGGCAAGTGCATGGTATCGAGGTACTCCTTGGAATATCGAGCCCCAGCATCGAGAGTAATGTCCATGTCATCTGCCATCTGCCTGAGGAACGATGAAAAGGACAGTTTGTCCGCTGTCACCGGTCTGCGAGACGGACTAGAAGAAGAAGAGGCTTCAGGCTCCAGAGAGGCCTGTGAGCAACAGGACAAGTAGAAAACCTCGGGGTCCTCGAACTCCGGGCCCGGAGGAGGAGACCCAGTCGAAGCAGCATACCCCAACCGAGGCAATTTTTTCTGAGGCGAGACGGTCGAGTACTGAGAGGAATGCTTCGAAGAATGTCTGGATCGATGCCCCTCTCGATGCCTGGAAGGGGATTGAGCCCGTCTGTGAGAAACTGGGTCAGACGCCTCCAAGGAGCAGATCGGACTCGATGCCGTCGATCGCAGAGGCGGAAGAGTCGGCGCCTCCCCTGACGCTGCCCAGGCTTGATAGGGGGTTCGGAAGAACTCGTCCTGCTTCCTGCTATGCCCAGGACTGGGTGGCCCCGAAGATGGACGCCACACTGAGTCATGGGGCAGAGTAATCGGTTCCAAGGGAGGCAGGTCACTAAACGAGGCTTTCCTCGAGGGGATGGGCTCCAAGGGAGGGATATCACTAAGGGAGGCCCTCCTCGAGGGAATCGGTTCCAAAGGAGGCACAGCACTAACGGAGGACCTCCTCGAGAACCCGGACACCGCTCGCCGCTCCTCCTCGCCGAGCAACGAGGTCGTGCAGCGAGGAGGAGGAGGAGGGGGCGGTCCGCCCCTCGAAGCCAAAGCTGGGAGGTCACCCTGGATGGTGGCAATCAGTTGAGGCCCCATGGTCTGCATGAGCTCCACGAACTGAGCCTCCAGAAGGGTCCGCAACGAAGCCGATATGGAGGGACCCGCACCAAAAGGGGGCCCTTCCCCACGGTCTCCGCGCTCCTTCGGTGCTGCGTGCTTCTGCTTGCCAGTCTTCGGCACCTTGAGCACCACCGGTGGAACTGTAGGGGTCGATACCTGCTCCGAGGAGACGGAGGAAGGCTCCGGCGCCGAAGCCGGGGCCGAAACCGGTGTGAACGATGCCGGTTTCAAGAGGCCCGAAGCAGCCGGGGAGGCAGAGGGCTTCGCTGAAGGAGTCGAAGCACCCGTCGATGTCGATGTCGAAGCTGCAGGATCCGATGAAGCTTCCATCTTGAACATGGACTCCTATAGTAGACAGCGGCGCTTAAACGCTCTCGCAGTCAGAGTGGAGCAAGGCCGGCACGATTTCGGGAAGTGATCCGGTCCCAGACAATGTAAGCAGCGTCGATGAGGGTCCGTGAGCGAAATCGCGCGCTGGCACTTGCTACACTTTTTAAAACCGGTAATCGGCCGGGACATAGGCCGGAAAAGCTCCGCTGCAAGGTCGAAGGCGCGGGGCCCCAGCCACGCAGCTGACCCGGTATCGGAAGGAAAAATTTTTTTTTTTTTTTTTTGAAAAAAGAAATCAAAGAAAGAAATAAATGCATAGGTGAGCCAAAAGAACTCAACCCGCGGCAAAATAGAAGGCAAAAAAAGAGATTCAATGGGCGCAAATTGAAGATAGACTTCTCAGCTCCGCGGAAGAAAAAGAACTGAGGAGACGCGCCCGGACCATCGGGCGGGAAGGCACTGGCGCATGCGCAGTGCGGGCATCTCGAAACTTCTGAGTTTCTTCAAGCAAGACATGCTTGCAAGATGTCCGTATCGGGGCTCTGTCGGATGACATCACCCACTAGTGATGTCATCCACTAGTGAGAATACCTGCCTGCTTGTCCTGGGATAAAACCACATTCAGGTCCCAGACGACTGGAGGAGGCTTCAGAGGTGGTTTGATATTGAAGAGGCCTCTCATGAACCGGGAAACCAGGGGATGAGCCGTGAGAGGTTTTCCGAGGACAGGCTCATGAAACGTAGTGATGGCACTGAGGTGGACTCTGATTGAGGTAGACTTGAGGCCAGCGTCGGATAGAGAGAGCAAATAGTCCAGTACAGTTTCCACCGCCAATGAGGTTGGATCGTGGTGATGTAGGAGACACCAAGAGGAGAACCGGGTCCACTTCTAATGGTAACATTGGAGGGTGGCCGGTTTTCTGGAGGCATCCAAAATACGACGGACAGGCTGAGACAGATTCTCTGGAGAGGTCAACCCGAGAGAAACCAAGCTGTCAGGTGGAGCGAGGACAGATTGGGATGCAGTAGAGACTGATGCTGCTGTGTAAGTAGAGTAGGAAACACAGGAAGAGGAATGGGTTCCCGGGAGCTTAGCTGGAGCAGGAGGGAGAACCCGTGTTGGCGAGGCCGCCAAGGGGCGATGAGAATCATGGTGGCTCTGTCCCTGCGGAGTTTGAATAACGTCCGCAACATTAGAGGCAGTGGAGGAAAGGCATAGAAGAACCGATCCGTCCAGTTGAGTAGGAATGCATCCGGGGCCAGACGATGAGGAGAGAAGAGTCTGGAACAGAAATGGGGCAGCTGATGGTTGTGAGGAGCTGCAAAGAGATCCACCTGAGGAGTGCCCCACCGAGCAAAGATGGTGCGGATTGTGGGAGGATCCAGAGTCCACTCGTGAGGTTGAAGGATGCGGCTGAGATTGTCGGCCAGGGAGTTCTGTTCGCCCTGGATGTAGACAGCCTTGAGGAAGAGACTGCGGGCCGTGGCCCAGATCCAGATGCGGATTGCCTCCTGGGAGAGGAGGGGAGATCCGGTGCCGCCTTGCTTATTAATGTAGTACATGGCGACCTGGTTGTCTGTGCACAGGAGAAGAACCTGAGGGTAGAGAAGGTGCTGGAAGGCCTTGAGAGCATAGAACATGGCCCTGAGTTCCAGGAAATTGATGTGATGTTGACGCTCCTGAGAGGTCCAGAAGCCCTGGGTGCGAAGATCTCCCAGGTGAGCGCCCCATGCATAGGGGGAGGCATCTGTGGTTATGATCAGGGAGTGAGGGGGTAGATGAAAGAGTAGACCCCTGGAAAGATTGGAGGAGTTCAACCACCATTGAAGAGATTGCTGAAGAGACGATGTCACAGAGATGGGATGAGAAAGAGGATCCGTGGTCTGTGACCATTGGTTGGCTAGTCCACTGAGGTGTCCTGAGGTGGAGTCGTGCCAGAGGAAGCACATGGGCCGTCGAGGCCATGTGGCCCAGGAGGACCATCATCTGCCGAGCTGGAATAGAGTGACGAAGGAGCACCTGACGGCTGAGGTGGAGCAGAGTTCGTTGGCGGTTGGAGGGGAGAAACGCCCTCATCAGAGTGGTGTCGAGAACGGCTCCAATGAACTGAAGTCGCTGTGTGGGAAGCAGATGCGACTTGGGGTAGTTGATCTCGAACCCCAGGAGATGGAGGAAGGAGATGGTGTGCTGAGTGGCTTGTAGCACAAGTGGAGACGTAGGTGCTTTCACCAACCAATTGTCCAAGTAGGGGAACACCTGGAGGTTGTGAGACCTGAGAAAGGCCGCCACCACAATAAGGCACTTGGTGAACACTCTGGGCGATGATGCGAGGCCAAAGGGTAGCACTTTGTACTGATAGTGGTGGTGCTGTATCTGAAAACGGAGGTAGCGACGTGAAGTCAGATGAATTGGAATGTGAGTGTAGGTCTCTTTGAGGTCTAGGGAACATAGCCAGTCGTGTTGAGAGAGAAGAGGGTAAAGCGTGGCAAGGGAGAGCATTCTGAACTTTTCCTTGACCAGACACTTGTTGAGGTCCCGGAGATCGAGGATGGGACGGAGGTCTCCTGTCTTCTTGGGAACCAGGAAGTAGCGGGAGTAGAATCCCTGACCCCTTTGGTCTGAGGGTACCTCTTCGATGGCGTTGAGAAGAAGAAGGGAGTGGACCTCCCTCAGGAGGAGGGAGGATTGGGAGGAGTGGAAAGCAGACTCTATGGGAGGATTGTCTGGTGGAAGAGTCTAGAAGTTGAGAGAGTAGCCGTGGCGAATGATGTTGAGGACCCACTGGTCTGATGTGATGACCTCCCAACGGTTGAGGAAAAGTTGTAGGCGTCCTCCGATAGGCTGAGGAAGAGGCAATGATGGCGGGAGACTGGCTATGTCCTGGAGAAAGGAATCAAAAGGGTTGAGATGGTTTTGACAGAGGAAGAGGCTTGGCAGGTTGGTGAGACTGGGAGCGAGCCTGAGTTTGATGTTGGTGACGAGGTCTGCGAGGCTGCTGTTGTGGCGGGTTGAGAGGTCTGGCCGAGAACCTACGCTGGTAGGAAGACTGCTGTCTGTAGGGGCAAGCAGGCGGAGTCTTCTTTTTAGGTTTCACCAGAGTATCCCACCTGGTCTCGTGTGCCGAGAGTTTCTGGGTTGTTGAGTCCAGGGACTCCCCGAAGAGTTCATCACCAAGACAAGGTGTGTTAACCAGGCGGTCTTGATGGTTGATGTCGAGGTCAGAAACCCTCAGCCAGGCCAGACGCCGCATGGCAACAGCCATGGCAGATGCTCGAGAGGTCAGCTCAAATGAGTCATAAATGGAGCGTACCATGAATTTCCGGAGTTGGAGCAGACTGGAAATTTGCTGTTGGAAGAGGGGGACCTTACGTTCAGGGATGTATTTTTGTAAGGCGGAGAGTTGTTGCACCAGATGCTTCATGTAGAAGGAGAAGTGAAAGGTGTAATTATTTGCCCTGTTGGCCAGAATCACATTCTGGAAAAGGCGCTTGCCAAATTTATCCATAGTTTTTCCCTCTCTGCCAGGAGGGGTGGAGGCATAGACACTGGAGCCCTGAGTTTTCTTCAAGGTGGACTCTACCAGGAGAGATTCATGGGGCAATTGAGGCTTGTCAAACCCTGGGATTGGAATGACCCGGTACAAGCTATCCAGTTTGCGAGGGGCCCCGGGGACAGTGAGGGGGTTCTCCCAATTTTTGTAAAAAGTTTCCCGTAGGATGTCATGGACGGGTAACTTAAGGAATTCCATGGGAGGTTGCTCAAAGTCTAGGGCATCGAGAAAAGCCTGGGACTTTTTAGAGTCAGACTCTAAAGGAATGGAAAGAGCCGCCGACATCTCCCTGAGGAATTTGGTGAAAGAGGACTGTTCGGGTTTCGAACCGGTATTAGCCACCGAGGGTTCCTCGTCTGTCGATGAAGCGTCTTCCTCGGTACCGGGTGGGGATTCTTCCCATAAGTCCGGGTCCCTGATGTCAGGGTGCGCACGGCGGGACGTCGGTGTGGGGGGCTCGGTATGGCAGGTCTTGGAGAGAGACTTGCCGGAGCATACCGAGGGGGTACCGGGAGAGGAAGACCGGCGCCGTTCCGGGTGCCGGGAAGGGTCGGTATCAGAGCGGGCCTGCACCGTAGGATGGGAACGGTGTGGTTCAGACGAGAGCACTGGCATGGAAGTATTGATCGGTACCGAGGGGGTCGACACCGATGGTACCGTGCGAGGTTCGGACCGGTCCTGCACCGGAAGGTGTGGGGCCAACATTGCTGGCAACAGGTGCTGGAGTTGCTGCTGCAGCTGCTGTTGCTGTTGCAATTGGGCTTGGAGTATGGCCGTGATGCAGTCTTCCAGGGGAGGCACCGGTACCGCTTTTTTCTTCTTCGGTACCATAGGTGCCGCTCCACGCTCCGGCGATGAGGAGGCCAATGACGAGGCACTCACCGATATCGGAGCTGAGCGTTTGCGGGGTCGGCACGATGCCGGGAGGACCGGAGTCGCAGCCGTGGCAGGAGGGCGCTCAAGGGAAGTGGAAGGCTTCTTAGCCGGCTTACCTGGGGCCAGCGCCCCGAAGAAGGATCTGGTGGCGTCGAAGTAGTCGGTGCCAACTTCTGAGGTGCTGTTGACGTCGCGGCAGGTTCAATGGCAGATCCGGTACCGAAAAGAATATTTTGCTGGATCTGCCTATTTTTCAATGTGCGCTTTTTAAAAGTGGCACAGCGGGTGCAGGTGTCAGCCCGATGATCCGGACCCAAGCACTGCAGGCACCAATTGTGCGTGTCGGTGAGGGAGATCGGGCGTACACACCGCTGGCACTTCTTAAAGCCCGGCTGAGGGGGTATGAAGGGAAACACGGCCTCCGCAAAATCGAAGACGGAGGCCTGTATGGTGGCAACAGGCGGGGCTGGCCTGAAAAATAAAGAAAAATCGACAATTTTCTTTTTTTTTTTTTGAAAATAGAAAGGGAAGTAACCCGAAGGGAAAAAGAGAAAAAGAACAAAAATTTACGCGAGCGGGAAGGCAGGAACTGACTTTTCAACGGCCATTGAAAACACATGCATCTTCTTTGCTCCGCGGAAACGAAGATACTGGGGACCACGCACTCCTCCGTCGGGCGGGAAGGCACTCGCGCATGCGCGGTGCGCCCAACTAGAACTTTCTAGTGTCCGTACCGGGGCTCCGTCGGTGACGTCACCCATGCGTTAAGAATATGCTGCCTGCTTGTCCTGGGATAAAAGAAAGCTAAACTTAATAGAAGAATACCTAAGTAATCTGGTGGTCTATAAGTAAAATATTAAATGCTTAAAAGGTTAATAAAGTCACTAGTCTTATGTTTAACTATTTAATATAAACTGCTGAAAGAAGAAAAGTGAGTCAGACCTCAGATTGACTTGGCTACCTACAGGCCGAGATCCTGATAGAGGGAACCTGCTGGTGCATTTTGGTCTAACTCATGTGACTTCACGCTCCATTTCTGTGCAGGGTCTCTGTATCTCTGTGAGGCCAGCCCAGCACTTCCTTCCTGTGCTGTGTCTCTCTCTGCAAGATTAGTCCAGGACTGCCTTCAGGTTAGGTGTCCCTCGGGACAGGTTCCTCACAGCACTGCAACCCCTTGTCTCCTTATTAATGCCTAAATGATTAGCTGTTTTAATCATAGATGTCAACTTTTCAACATGATTAGGGGTGATAAACACAACACAAACTGCCTCTCCCTGGATACAATGAAGGAGCAAGCTCAATACTAGGGGTGCTCAGAACCTACAAAACTGACACCTATGGCTTTAGTTCTAAGTGTTCGAATAGTTTTACCTCGTTGCTTGATGCCAAGGTAAATTTGCTTTAACCCATATTTCATCTCTACCTAATAGTAAAGCACACTGGTTACTAGAACAGTAATCTTGTTTGTAGTTGGTAAAGCGACTGAGTTAGTGGATGGATTGCACATTGAAGGGGACATACCATGCATGAAGGAAAGAAAAGCAGAGAGGAAGAAGGAGCAAGAGAAGGCAGGAGAGAGCAAGGGGCATTGGCGAGAGGTAGCTCCGCCCACTCCCAACATCATCCACCGGAGCTCCTCCTTAAAAGGGGAGGGGCCAGCGGCGCTCAGCCATCCAGCACGCGAAGGCGAGCCTTAAAGGTGCTCGCCTTAGCAAGAGCGCCTTTGCGAAGGGTCTTAAAAAGGGACGAGCAAAGAAGAAACACTAAGGAAGGACACCTACACAGGCAAGTACCACAAGGGCAACAGGACTAACAAGCAGTAGATAAACAAACACAGTAGTAGCAGAGGGCAATCACAGCAGACACAGAGGACACACACAAGCAACAGAGGTAGCAGGTTTAAAATCAAGAAAAGGATTTCATAGTACCACTGAGGACGCTACACAGATTCCTACACAAGGAGAAGCCACTTCAGATGACAGTCCGGCAAGCGGACAGCAATGAATGCAGCAGACAGAAGCAGGATGTTAAGCTACCCAGTTTTCTGCACCGTTTGCCAAATGTATGACTACCTTCCCTCTGGGAGGCGGTCTTATGTATGCACTCGATGCAAGGAACTGGAGCAGTGGAAAAGGAGGACAGAGAGGCAGAAAACTTCATGACAGAGGAAACCGTTGAGAAAGAAGTCAGGGAGATAGAGAAGTTCATCGAACAGGCATACAGGGAGGCCGTGGAAAATCACTAACAACAGTGGACCTGCCAAGATACACCTAAAGTGAGCGAGGACCAAGATACTCCTACAGTGAGTGAGGACCACCTGAAGGACAACCACAAGGAAAATGAGTCCATTGCAAACCAACACCAGGAAGATGAAAGTGCACATAGGACATGGACCTGTGGCTGGAGAGATGATCATACACCAGGGACACGGACCTGCGGCTAGAGAGGCAAGAGAAGATAGATAGAGAGAACAGCAATCGTTGTGGGGGACTTCATCTTCAGACAAGTCGAAAGTTATCATGCCGCTGTACCGGGCTATGGTGTGCCCTCACCTGGAGTACTGCATCCAGCACTGGTCGCCATACATGAAGAAGGACACGGTACTACTTGAAAGGGTCCAGAGAAAAGCGACTAAAATGGTTAAGAGACTGGAGGAGTTGCCGTACAGTGAGAAAGTGGAGAAACTGGGCCTCTTCTCCCTTGAAAAGAGGAGGCAGAGGGGACATGATTGAAACATTCAAAATACTGAAGGGAATAGACTTAGCAGATAAACACAGATTGTTCACCCTCTCCAAGGTAAGGAGAACGAGAGGGCACTCTCTAAAGTTGAAAAGGGATAGATTCTGTACAAACGTAAGTAAGTTCTTCACCCAGAGAGTGGTAAAAAACTGGAACGCTCTTCCGGAGTCTGTTATAGGGGAAAACACCCTCCAGGGATTCAAGACAAAGTTGGACAAGTTACTGCTAAACTGGAATGCATGCAGATGAGGCTGGACTCATTTAGAGCACTGGTCTTTGACCTGGGTGCCGCCGCGTGAGCGGACTGCTGGGCACGATGGACCACTAGTCTGACCCAGCAGCGGCAATTCTTATGTTCTTAAAACTGACTATTTTGCAGCCCTCGCAAACTAAACTAGCGCATATTTGTCCCAGAGAGATTTCAGTTGCCTGGGTTAAAGTGAACACAATCTATATCAAAATTGACCAGATGAAATTAAGTTTGCGGACAACAGTATTAAGATAAGTAGTCCTCTATCTGATTGACTTTTTTGGATTAGTGCTTTTACTTGTGTTATTTGATTGGGTTTCACTGACACACACAAGCACTGTTGACTGAATGTTCATGCTCATTCAGTCAAACAATAAATTATTACTATTTAGAACAATTTTTTAATATATATTATTTTATTGCTTTCTTCTTTTCATAAATTAATATATGTGAGTGAAACATCCTTTCCTCATTCCATCACTCATAGAGCACTGTAGAACCATTGGTGCTCTATGAGTGATGGAATGAGGAAAGGATGTTTCACTCACATATATTAATTTATGAAAAGAAGAAAGCAATAAAATAATATATATATAAAAAATTGTTCTAAATAGTAATAATTTATTGTTTGACTGAATGAGCATGAACATTTAATCTGGTCAATTTTGATATAGATATTCATGAGGATTCTTCACTTTGAGACAATTACGTTCACTTCACTCTTTCCTTGACTTCAGTTCACTTCATACCCTAACACATACTCTTGTTATATCAAAACTAGTCTATTGTAATTCTATATATGCAGGAATAACTGGTACTCAATTGAAATGTTTACAAACTTTGCAGAATAATGCTCTTCAATTTCTCTGTTATGCAAGACACTATGACAAACTCACTCGATTGCTCTTGCATGTTCACTACCATTCTACTTTCAAAATCTTGTGTCTAGTTCATAAAATTCTACACTCTGGTATTCCTCAATATCTCTCAAGGCTAGTGACCCCTATACCCCTGCTCATCATCTATGGCCTCTGGATGCCAACCAGCTGGTTTCCTCAGCTCACTTAATATGAATCTAGACAAAAAAAAATTCACATTTTTTTTCCTGGCTCTTAAATCTTGGAACGATTCCCCGCCTTATATTCATCTTGAACACAGTTTTCTGAAATTTAAGATAATGTTAAAAACCTTTTTCTTTGAGTAAGCATTTAACCTTCCTTTCTCTTGAAATCACTGAAACCGTGCTGTGAGGTATAGCTTGAGGTAGCAGAAATCTATATAGTATATCTTCAGTAATGCAAGTTTTTATTGCTTTTATCCTTTTTAATATGGTGTGAATGTGTTCTTCCCTATCTTAAGTAGAGTTCCTTTTCTAAATTATGTCTTTTGAATTGTAAACCACCATGACCCATGAGTTGGACTAGACAGTATATCAAGAAAACAATAAACAATCAAATATATTTGAACTGTTCATTACTGAGTTACAGTGAAGACAAACCCCCTCCTCCTCCCCAACACCCAGCCAAATTCGATTGCTTCCAGTACCATCTACAAGAATAGTTCCAAGGTCAGGACATTTTCAGGAAGTCAGCCCAATGAGGAAATGTTGCCAATCTGATGAAATATCTCTACTTGACCTTTCAATGGAAATCCCTGAGAGAAGCCGCCTATCAATCTATGTAGCTACCATCCAAGAAACCTGAATCTAAAAAAAAAAGTAAGAAATGGAGAGAAAAATCTGATGTCATGAGATGTCAGTATCAATATGTAAACCTGGTCTTCGTGCAGTTAATTATTCTGCATACCAGGAAAACGACAGTGGAGCCTATAAAATCTCCTTAAACCAAAGACAGACGTACAAAGGGCCAGATTCTCCAAACAGTACCATAATCAGCAGTCGCTTAGAAGGTACCATTTGGAGAATGGCACTATTTGGAAAACTGCAGCTATGTGAAAGGTAGGTGCCGACCTTTGATGAGAATCATATCTAGAGGTGCCCAACAGCCCTTAAGATCATTTCCAGCGCTAACCATGCCTACAGTGGCCTTAGCCACTGAATGGAGCCTCCTTAGTTGGGACAATGGCGCTGTTTTTGGAGATACCTATGGGCATCTTCATTTTTTAAAAATATTATTTTTAATTGGGTTTGTTTGTTTTTTTTAAATCAACACAGTCAATTACTTTGCCAATTGAACCAATTAAAAATTGTTAGGTGGCAGTAGGGGCACCTAATGCAACCTAACTTACAGCACCATAATTAGAATCGGGGCCAATGTGATTAAGGTTAAGAATTTTATTGAGCAGTGAATGCCACCATCCACAATGATGTCATCTGGTTGCAAGAGATGCTTCTTCTCCAAAGTTTGCTACGAAAATTTTTAAAGTCTTTTTCTATGCTGTTCAAACACAGCCAGCCTGGCAGTTACTTTTGTGTAACCCTCTTACTGTTATCAGTGGCATAGCGAGGGTGAGAAGCACCCGGGGCGGTGGCATCCCTCCCCTGCCCTCTTCTCCACCCCTCCCCCTCCTGCCGCATGTGTACTGCGCTTCCCTCTCCCCGTACCTCTGTAACATTCCTGGTGCAAGCAGCAACCCTCAAACTGCTGTTGAACCAGAGTTGACTCTTTCTCCAACACCACTTCCTAGGTTCGGAAGTGACGACAGAAGAAGAGTCGACGCTGGCACGCTATCAACGCTACAAAAGTACAGGGGAAGGGAAGCGGTGCGCATGTGCGGTGACAGGGAGGCAGAGAAAACAGGTGACTGCGCCCTCATCCAAGACAGCGCCCAGGGAGGACCCCCACCCCCTCTTTACTACGCCACTGACTGTTATACAGTTCTGTAATTAATTAAACAAGCTTCCTATTTTAATATTTCTGAAAGCAGCATGATAAGAAAACGCATAAACAAACATTATTTTCAGTTTACTAATTTGTATGAGCCCTTATATATACTGATCCTGACTATTTAAAATCTTGTCCATGGTCGGGGGAGGAGTTAAGATGGTGGCAGCGTGAAGTCGGCAGTTTAACCAGCAGTCCAGAAGATTTTTCTTTTCTTCTATATCCACAATGCCTCATTCAAAATGGAAGAGTAGTGTCCATTCTGAGCCCGCTGCAGCCTGGACCTCTACTCCCATCCAAAGATCCATTCTGGACTTTGCTGCTGCTTCTTTTGGCCCCGAAACTCTAGGAGGAAGGCTCGGGCTATTTCCAGCCGGAAGAGCGACTGGAGACTTCGAGCAGGAGGTGTCTCTCTCCCCCCGGGAGCCTGTTCTGCCCCCGTACCCTGCTCAGGAACTCACGGTCCTATCGGAGGCTCCCTTTGCAGAAGTTAGCACTGGGGAGACCCTGTATCGGAGGCCTGGAGCAGCAAGGAGCAGTACAATCCAGCATTGGAACTGGCTCTGAATCAACAAAGTCTGAGGTGGTCACCCTCAAAAAGATTTGAGATTCTCTCGAGCGGTTAAACATCTAGGTAGCCAGATCTTCACAAGAATTAACAACACTTGTAAATACTGTAGACGCTTTGGGTAAATCCTTGGAGAAAGTCAAAGAAGATTTTTCAACAGAAATAAAAGAAGTTAAGGACAATGTGGTAAATATTCAAGCTGTAACCAATAATTTGATAAAGGAAAGAACAGTTTTGAGCAAAAAAATTGAACAAATGGAAAATTACAATCGAAGATTAAATGTACGTCTGTTGAACTTTCCGAAGGCCTTTGGGGTTACACCTACTGAAATTTGGAAAAGGTATTTAACTGATATATTAAAGTTATCCCCAGAACATTTTCCTCCACTTAATAGAATTTACTATTTGCCTAAAAAGAAAATTGTAGGAACTACACCAGGCGTAGAGGAATTGGTGCCAACAGACGCTCTTAATGTTACTGAATTTTTAGAATCTACTATTTCTGAATCCAGAGAGGGCCACACTGTTCATTTCTTTTGTCTTTGAACAAGACATGAATGCAATTATGCGACTGTATTTTCAAAATCCTCAACTAGTATTCCTAGGAAATAAAGTATGGCTGTTTCCCGACGTCACGAGAATAATGCAGGAGCGAAGAAAATTATTCCTAGCTATGAGAGTAGAGACTTTAACCCTTGCAGCAACATTCTTATTAACATAGCCATGCAAATGTTTGATTAAATATCAAGGAGTTAAATATGTCTACTATACACCAGATCAGTTACGTGCTTTTTTAGACTTGAAAGGTTTGGCTACTGGGAATGTTTAAGAACAGGAAGAAAAGAGGGGGTTAATAGCTGTTAAACCTTTAATTTAGTGATATATTCCTAAATATTGTATCTCTAATTTATTCAATTTCTCTCCCCTATTTGAGTTAGTGGTCTAAAGAAGATTGATTATGTTCCTAGTAGCAGTAAATGCGAGTATTTTTAATATATTTTCTTTCTGTTTTACTTGTACAAGAAGAATGTTCTTGTGGAGTATATAAAAATTTCAATAAATAATAAAGATAAAAAAATAAAATAAAATCTTGTCCGTATGTGTATTTATTGCATGTTGGTTTTGTTCTCCATTTGGTACAACTGGATTATCATTCATTCTCTCCCCGGGCTTAAATTTTTCACAGACCTTAACCCGAAAAGGGAAGAAAGCAAAGCGGTATGCTTCATGCTGTGGAATTCGTTTATTCCGATGAAGACTGCGCAATATCTGAGCTCCAGATGCTTCTGATGCCCTTTTGTGACCTACTTCAGGCATTTTTTTGAAGGATTGAGGGAATTACTGTATTTTTGCAATTATGTTTTTCCCTCATTGTGAAGCACTGTTTAGAAAGCCACAATTCTGACATGTAAAAAGAGAGTTGCCATTTATGTTAAATTGTGCCCTGATCCTCTGTGACCCATTTAACTTGTTTTACAGTCCATGCGTTCAGGCTGGAAATATATCTGTAAGCAGGACTGAATTACACTGAAGATGCTTTTCAGGCTTCACTTGTTTTTATTGGGTTAGGTTAGAGTCTATCTATCCATTGACAGTATTATAATAACTTTTTTTTTTAGGCCAAGTAAGTCTCAATTTCAGGTGAAGTAACAATCCAAACAGTTTGGAAAATTTATGCACCTCACCTTTGGCTAGTTTATACACTGATCCAACAGAAAAGGTTAGCAACACCTGCAAAGAATCCAGCTTTCCCCAGGAACCAATGTAGCTACCAAAATTCTTCACCACAAAGTTGAATTTTAAAAACTAATCCTATTAAATAAAAAGAAAAACAATACTGTAGTTCACCATGTCTCACAAGCTTCCTGAAGAAGCCTTAATGATATAAAACATGCTGACCCTCCCTTTCTAATAATAAGTCTTTCCATTGGTAGAGAATGGGATAAAACCTAACAGAAACAGATTATACTGGGGATTTCACAGCATTCCAGCTCCACCCAAATTATTTAGTCAAGGGAAATGGTTTTGCTGACCATATTGACACCCGGCTTGCCAAGAAAAGCAGCAGACTGTTAAAAATGTGTTTTTCTTTAAAAAAAAAAAAAAAAAAAAGCTTTGTGTCAGAGAGCTGAAGAAAAAAAAATACATATAACAAATCTGTCAGCTCTGTAGGCAGGCTCTTGAAGTGAATACTCTGTAACCCATTTGGGGTTAAACTTTGGTTTAATCAGTACAGAATGACATACCACAATATAACAAGGCTTCCTCACAAAAATCCTTCATGTAGGGAAAAGTAAACATTATACACTTAAGATATCATTGCCACAAAAAAATTACCCCAAAATATTTGAACACAGTGATTATCAAAGGGTTCCATTTATCTCAGTTTTAAACTCCCCCCCCACCCACTTAAGAAAAACACCAAGCAAACATCCAATACAAACTGCTATAAAAGCTTCAACTTTTTTAGATTTAGTTCATGCCTTTTTATTTATAGATCAAGGTTTAATGTCTTCTAGGGACAGAGCAATACTCGTACCGACTGTACCTGAAACTGAATCTATACTCGAGGCAACAGAGGGTGTGCTGACTTGCACATAGTCAAAAGGAAAACAGGCCCAACAATAGATATGCTGGAGCCCAGGGCCCAAATTTGGGGAAGAGACCCCAAAGCTTGTACCTTCTTCAACTTCAGGCTGGGTTGGTACTCCCTGTGTCTTGAAGGCCCAGGGCAGTTGCCATGGTTTCATCCTCCTAATACTATACAAGAATGTGGATAGTGGTAAAAAAAAAACAACAACCTCAAAGAAATGTTTTTATTAAACAAACTACTGAAAAAAAGTCCTATAGCCACCACTATTCATCAAAAATATGAGTTCTTAAATTCAAATGTTATTAGGGGTAGGAAAGAGATGGTGGCACACGGGGAAAGGAAGAAAGAGGAAAATTGGGCATAGAGAAGGAGAGGTAGAGATGCATGAGGAAGAAAAGGATGAGAGGGAGAAATGTTGAATATGGTGGTGGAGAGGGAACAGAGGGACAGACTGAAGGGAATGCAACGGGGAGGAATATTGGACATTGTGATGAAGGGAGAGATGTTGCATGGTGCTGGAGAGGGGTGATAGAAGGAGAAATGGGCATGAGACTGGTGGGCAGTGGTGAAAAGTGCTGCATAAGATCCGGGGGATGAGACATGGAGAAATGTTAGACTTATGGAGGGAGAGGGAGAGATGTTGGCTGGGGAAGGGAATGAGGTCCAGAGAAGAAGCGTGCAGGAGGCAAAAAGAAAGAAATATTGGATGAACAGTCAGAAGGAAGTGCAACCAGAGATTCATGAAATCACCAGCCAACAAAGGTAGGAAAAATGATTTTATTTTCAATTTAGTGATAGAAATGTGTTTGTTTTGAGAATTTATATCTGCTATATATATATATATATATATATTTTGCACTATATTTTTCTGTTTGTCTATAGTTGTTACTGAGATTACATTGTATATTTTAAAGTCATCTGCCTTGACTTTTTTGGAACCCCCCTGAATATAAATGAAAGTGAACATTTTTTCTGTATTCACTGTGCTTTGTTTTTGTTTGGTTTTTTTTTTATTTTGTGGTTACCATTATGTATTAATAAAATTATATTCTGTGTACCTGAAAAATGGATGGAAGAAATTGCATTACGATTATGGGGTGGGGTCTGGAAAGGAGCTTGAGCAGGGGTATTCAGTTGATATTTGTTAGACTTAGGGGGTACTTGGCTTGAAGAAGTTGAGAAACACTGTCCTAGTGAACCCCCCAGTCATACAGTTTTTCTGAATATTCATGTTGAATTTTCATGAGATAGATTTGCATGCATTGCAGGCAGTGCATGCAAATCTCTCTCATGAACAGCTGTATACACCATAGACATGGAAAGTGGCAGACATGTTATAATTTACAAATAGCTTTGCATAAAGCAATAGCGTTGCCTGTGGAAACTCCCGAGGTAATTCTGTTAAAACAGTAAAAGGACAAAGAATGCCCGTCTATAGTGAAATATTTTTATTGGTATATCAACAGCTCATGTATAAAATTGCCATGGTCAGATTATGATTATTGAGAGCTTCTATACCGGGTGGAGTGGAGGAGTGACCTAGTGATTAGGGCTGCAGCCTCAGCACCCTGAGGTTGTAGATTCAAGCCTAGCATTACTCCTTGTGACCCTGGGCAAGTCACTCAACACTCCATTGCCCCAGGTATGTTAGATAGATTGTGAACCTGCCAGAACAGTTAGGAAGAAATATTTGAGTACCTGAATGTAAACTACTTAGGCTATAAAGTGGTCTATAGTAACATAGTAGATGACAGCAGATAAAGACCTGAATGGTCCATCCAGTCTGCCCAACCTGATTCAATTTAAATTTTTTTTCTTCTTAGCTATTTCTGGCCAAGAATCCAAAGCTCTACCCGGTACTGTGCTTGGGTTCCAACTGCTGAAGTCTCCGTTAAAGCTCACTCCAGCCCATCTACATCCTCCCAGCCACTGAAGCCCTCCCCCGCCCATCCTCAACCAAAAGACCATATACAGACACAAACCGTGCAAGTCTGCCCAGTCCTGGCCTTAGGTCTTCAATATTTACTATTATTTTCCAATTCTAGATCCTCTGTGTTCATCCCACGCTTCTTTGAACTCCATCACCGTTTTCCTCTTCACCACCTCTCTCGGGAACGCATTCCAGGCATCCATTACCCTCTCAGTAAAGTAAAATTTCCTAACAATGCTCTTGAATCTACCACCCCTCAACCTCAAATTATGTCCTCTGGTTTTACCATTTTCCTTTCTCTGGAAAATATTTTGTTCTAGGTTAATACATTTCAAGTATTTGAAAGTCTGAATCATATCTTCCCTGTCCCTCCTTTCTTCTAGGGTATACATATTCAGGGTTTCCAGTCTCTACTCATATGTCTTCTGGCGCAAACCTCCTATCATTTTTGTCACCCTCCTCTGGACCACTTCAAGTCTTCTTACATCCTTCGCCAGATATGGTCTCCAAAACTGAACACAATACTCCAGTGGGGCCTCACCAATGACCTGTACATCAACACCTTTTGCCTTCTACTGGCTACGCCTCTCTTTATACAGTCCATCATCCTTCTGGCAGCAGCCACTGCCTTGTCACACTGTTTTTTTCCCTTTAGATCTTCGGACACTATCACCCCAAAGTCCCTCTCCCCATCTGTGCATATCAGTCTCTCACCTCCCAGCATATACGGTTCCTTCTGATTATTAATTCCCAAATGCATTATTCTGCATTTCTTTGCATTGAAGTTTAGTTGCCATATATTAGACCATTCCTCTAACTTTTGCAGATCCTTTTTCATATTTTCTGCTCCTTCTTCAGTGTCTACTCTGTTACAAATCTTGGTATGATCCGCAAAAAGTCTATAAATGCTAAAAATAAATAAATAGCCATCAATTCTATAAACTACAAGGTTATAGAATAAACCTGCTTGAGTACCTGAATAAATGCTTGTAAACCGTTCTGAGCTTCCCTGGGAGAATGGTATAATGATAAATACTACTATTTATCATGTCTATAGCACTGCTAGACATACGTAGCACTGTACATTAAAAAACTTCTACCATCCAAATGACCCCTATCCTCCCAAATTCCCCCATTACCCCTCCTCCCCTTAAACCTTTGAAACCTATAACCCTCCCCATCACTTTTCCCTTCCCCTTGACTGTTTAAACTTTAAAAGGCTCAACAATGGACAAAATTTACAGGGGATGGAAATGTGGAAACTGAATATTCTAATTACGACAATTGCCCAATTGGTTACACCTCAACACTCTATACTGTAATTCCTGGTGATGTCCAGGTTCTTATTAACTTGGAAATCACATTGAACTCCTATTGGGGTACATCAGTGATTCATAAATATTTATGTAAATGTAATGTAATATAGTTGTTCCGATGGGATGTCCTTTCTACTTTTGCCTGAAATACTTAAATTTGGATAAAATCACTAGCGATTACACTACCACAAGTTTAACTTGATTTGCTCAGTTGAAAATTAAATGCACATTGGCTGAATGAGAGCAAAAAAGAAGACCACCACCACCTAATATGCCTAGAGATCTTTAAATTACTGAAGGTGCAAGCTGCTGAACAGTACCCACTGACATATTATTCCTCTTCTCTTTGAATGGTCTTTATATTGTAAAACTAAGATACAGGCTACGAACCTGACTGTGGACAAAATCTCTCAACTTCCAATGCCATCTATCACATGCTGCTTTCACATTCCTGAATTTTTAATGATTATTGTGAGTCACATAAACACACACACACACACAAAAAAAAACTTCTTAGCAACATGGTAAAAGCTGGATAGATCACAGCTACTCATGTGCTTTTAATTCCAAAATAACATTATTACTGCTGTTAGACATACACAGCACTGTACACAAACACACGAGACAGTCTCTGCTTGACAGAGATTACAGTCTATTCAAAACAAATAGAGATTGAAGAATTTCATTTATTATGGTTATTAAAAAGGTGAATAAGGGATTAATATTTAAAAGCAGCCTCCAGCTTTTAGTCTGAATTTAAACAAAACCAGAGAGATGAGCATAAAGACTCATTTCCCAATTCATATCATTCTCTATTCCCAATTAGAGAATGATATGGAGATGGGTACCCATGGATAACTGTAGGGCAGGGTTGGGGAAAGGGAGACAAACTATGTCCCCGTGTCATTCTCTACTTGAGACTAGCCTTAAACAGGCTATTCCTACTAGATGGAATAGCATTTATAAAATGCTAGTACCAATATTTAAAAACTTAACATAACTGAATTCAATGATTTAAAAAAAACTGCAGAAACTGCTTTTGGATTTAAATGACCTACTGTTAAATTACATCATTCGTGCCTTTTCTATCTTTGATGTGGCAGCAAGAATATTGTCTACCGAGCAGATTCCTACAACCTGCAACATAATTCCATCATGTGCCCAATTGCTCAGGCATCTAACTGTTACTGCAACAGATTCATCCATCATTGATGCATCAAGGAACATTTTCAACATTTAACAGGCACTTGTTGGTTCTCTTCTACACCCAAGTCTGAAAGACAATCCAATTATCTTCCCAGATGATATAAAAACACAGGCAACCAAATCTTTGGGAAGGTTGAACTAACACTAGATCCACATGAAAGGCTCTATTTGTGATTTACAAACAACAGTTGTGCAGAATATTATCCCTTTTTAATACTTTAACAAAAAGATTTAAACACAAGATCATAAATGGTCAAGGCTTATGCAGGTTACGATAGAGTCCAAGGGGATGATGTGGCGATGGGGAGAGCCATAGAGACAGAGCCTGCAAGGCAGAGTCAGAGCTCACAGGAACAGTCCAAGATGGGAACAAAACTCATAAGGACAGAACTCATGGAGATGGGGGCGGGGGCAGGGTCAAACTTTGTCCTCATGTAATTCTCTATATGTACAGTGCAGTAAGGTAGAAGAAATGGAGTTCACAACTGGCTGTGGAGGAGAAAGGCAAAGATAAGAACGTACGTTCTTATTATACTTTGGTTTTATATTATGCAAAACCGCTTTGAATTTTAATAAGGCGGTATATTAAATTTTTAAATAAACTTGAAACCTGTTGGGTTTTTTTTTTTAAAAACGATTGATGTTTAGTGTGGTCTTGATGTTTTGCTTTTCCTTTGGATCAATAGGAAGAAAGAAGGAAGACAGGCTTTATCAGACTATACCAGTGGGTCTATGTGTGTATATATGTCCCCTTTCTGTTATAACTTTATAGTAGCTGCATCTACCAAAACCACACTACTGTGGAATTAGACTCTTGCCAAGGAGCTTTTGAGTTGTATAGTTTTCTAAGTAGGAGACTGCTGTGGAAGGAGAGGGAAACAAGCAAAATCTCAGTACAGTATTAGCCTGAAGAATTACACCGAGGGGTCCTTTTACTAAGGCATGCTAGCCGTTTTAGCACACGCTAAATGCTAACGCGACCATAGACTATAATGGATATATTAGCGTTTAGCGCACGCTAATATTTAGTGCGTGCTAAAACGGCCTTAGTAAAAGTTCCACTGAGTTTGAAACAAAGTTACACAGAATGTTGTTCTTTCTAGTTATTGCTTTGTTGGATTTTAAGTTGTTTATCTGATTTTTTTTTACTTTTGTAAATGTTTGCACATTTCAATTTTCAGTTTGTAATTTTATGGTACATCTTCAAGTGACCTACTTTGAGCAACTGTGGTAAAGTGGTAAAAATTCTGCTGTATGACTTATATTCCGCGAGAGCCACCATACTCACATTACCTTCCCCTCAAGTCACTTCATTGGCTCTCCATCCATTTACAAATACGGTTCAAACTCCTCTTACTGACCTACAAGTGCATTCACTCTGCAGCCCCTCAATATCTCTTCACACTTATTTCCCCTATGCTCCCCGGGCAAGTCCCTTCTATCTGTACCCTTTTCCTCCACTGCCAAATCCAGACTCCATCCCTTCTATCTTGCTTCACTTAATGCATGGAACAGACTGCCTGAGTCATTATGTCAGACTCCATCTCTATCAGTAATGAAATCCAAGCTTAAAGCCCACCTTTTTGAGGCTGCCTTCAACTCCTAACTCACAATCACTATAAAATTACCTTTATCCATCCTATCATTCTCTCTGCAATTGATTTCCAACCCCTATATGTCCTGTCTGTCCAAATTAGATTGTCCCTGCTAAGAAGAGCTTACAATATATTACATGTTAAATGTGCAACGCTGCGTACACCTTTCAGCACTATAGAAATGATAAATAGTAGTAGTAATAAAGTAGCTAACAACCTGAATACATGAATACTTTTGAGTTCCTTTTACTAAGCCTTAATACAATCTTAGGTGGGTTTTTCCTGCATGCTAAGGACATTTTTACTGTGGCTGTAAAAATCCTCATTTTTAATTTTTT
Source organism: Geotrypetes seraphini (assembly GCF_902459505.1). Taxonomy (NCBI): domain Eukaryota; kingdom Metazoa; phylum Chordata; class Amphibia; order Gymnophiona; family Dermophiidae; genus Geotrypetes; species Geotrypetes seraphini. The sequence continues at coordinate 21,844,951 of NC_047088.1, forward strand.
TTTTTTCAATTAATGGCTATGCACTTACCAAAATCTATTTTATAGGTAGTAAGGGCTCCTATGTTATCCATGATCTAACCAGCTAGCGTACTGTAACATAGATGCGCTAACTGGTTAGTACAGGAACATCCACTTTCTGCCCCCGACATACCCTGTCAAAAATATTTAAAGAAATAACTTAGCATGTGGTTAGCACATGCACATTCTCAAATTTCTGCAAGACTCTGTAGTATGTCCTACAGTGGTGGTCCCCTGTCCTGAAGGACCACTAGCCAGTTGGGTTTTTGGGATAGCCCTAATGAATATGCATGGAGCAGATCTGCATTCCTATCATCTTCATTACATGCAAATCTCTTTCATGCATATTCATTAGAGGTATCCTGAAAACCTGACTGGCTGGTGGTCCTCCTCCAAGACAGGGTTGGGAACCACTGTCCTACAGTACTTTGATTTTTTGTTACATTAGGCGTTCCCCCAATGATGGAGTCCTTATGGCCGATTCTGCAGTGCAGGAGTGCGGAAGCCTATTATAAATTTTGAATACTTGAGCGATGTTTCAGTGAAAAATTTCCTCTGATGTAGAACCATTGAGGGTGCAAAACAGGAGTGCTTTTTGTTGGAAAGAGGACTGTAGGGGCAGCTTTTTGAAAAGATGAAACTGACATGAACTGCCACCAACACAGGATTTTTAGATAAGTGACATTTATACTTTAAAATTTGAGAATAAGCCTTTTCTGCACATTTGCCCACCTGTAGCCATTGATAGTATGTTTTTTGCAGTGAGGCTATTATTGAAAACAGAGTCCACTGAATGCATGAGAGACTGATATATTTATGTATGGAGTTTTTTTCAGACCAGTGATGATACAGACGGCTTAGGGTACAGTGCAGTCCCGGCTGTCTGTGTTAGAGAGTTGCGCGGGGACAGAAATCCCACCCGTCCCCACCCGTCCCCGCCAAAATCCCACCCATCCCCACCCGTCCCCGTGAGGAATCCCTCCGTCCCCACCCGTCCCCGTGAGGAATCCCTCCGTCCCCACCCGTCCCCGCGAGGAATCCCCTCCGTCCCCCCCCCGTCCCCGCGAGGAATCCCCTCCGTCCCCACCCGTCCCCGCGAGGAATCCCCTCCGTCACCATCCTTCCCTATAAACTTCAGAAATAGTTATTTTATTTAATTATGCTACTGAATTAAAGGCTCTGGTAGAGACCCATTTACAAATAAGCAAAGAGACTATTAATTTGGAAATATTAATTGGGAAGAATACATACTTTGTAAATGGGTTTCTACCAGAACCTCTAATGTAAATATAAAATATAAATACTCAGCTGATGAGAACCCACAAACTGTCAGCTGAGGACTTCCTTTGCAGTTGGCCTGGGGTCCCTTTTGCCAAGCTTGGCAGGCAGCAGTAGCGTCCCTGAGTCACAGATGCTGGCACCTCAGTGGCTCATGGATGCTGCCAGCGACTGCTGCGCTTGGTGGAGGGGAGTTCTGACCATCTCTAGAGGAGGTCCTCTGCTGGCGGTGCTTGGGGATCCCCACCAGTCACAGCAAGGGCCAACAAGTACTTCAACACTGTAGAAATAAAACCAGAAATGCATTTCCTTTTCTTTTGAACACAAAACAAAGATATCTGCCATATACATTTCCCAAGGCAGATGACTCTATGCAATGTCACCTCGGTAACAAAATACAAAAATAGACAAATACACCCCCTCCCTTTTTACTAAACCACAATAGTAGGTTTTAGCACAGGGAGTTACGCTGAATGCCTCGCGCTGCTCTCAATGCTCATAGGCTCCCTGCGCTAAAAAACAATATTGCGGTTTAGTAAAAGGGAGCCATAGTGCAAAATATAGACAACAGATATAAATTCTCAAAACAGACACATTTTGATCACTAAATTGAAAATAAAATCATTTTTCCTACCTTTGCTGTTTGGTGATTTCATGAGTCTCTGGTTGCACTTTCTTCTTCTGACTGTGCATCCAATCTTTCTTCCTTTCTTTCAGCCTCCTGTATGTTTCCTCTCCTCCAGACCTCATTCTCTCCCCCAACTTTTTCTTTCTGTCTCCCTGTTCCCCCTTCTTTCTGTCTCTCTGTCTGCCCCCTTTCTTTCTTTCTCCGTGCCCTCCCCCAAGCCACTCGGTTTGCTGCCACCGCCATCGGGGAATAGTCCCCAAGCCACCGCTGTCCCAAGCTTTCCCTGCAGAAGCGTCGCGCTGACCAGCATTCCGCTCCCTGACGTCAATTCTGACGTAGGAGAGGAAGTTCCGGGCCAACAAGGCATTTCTCCTCATTCCATCCAGCCTGAGCCCCATCTCTCCTTGATCCAGCATTTCCCTTCTGTGTCTGTCAGAATTACCATTCCACCTATTTTCCAGCATCACCCTTCTTTGTGTCCATCTCACCTATATCCCTATCTCACCACTTTTTCAGAATCTTCATTTGTCTCTGTCCTTGTCTTTACCCCATATTCACCATTTGCCCTTTCAATGTCTTTATCTCCCCCCCCCCACCCACACTTTTTCAGCATTACTTCTATGTCTCTATTTCACCTCCTCTTCATGTCCCCTCTGTATCTCTATCCTTATTCAGAAGGTCCTGCTTACCCTTTCTCTTCTTTGTGTCACTATCTCCATTTTCAGCTTTCCCCCTTTTTCCTTTGTTAATGCACCCTGTAGCCAGAATCTTTCCACCCTCTCTCCACTCCGGCCCAGCCCAGTATGAAATATTTCCTTTTGTTTCTCTCCCCTCTCTCTTCTCCTCCCTCACCCACGAGTCCTGCATCTGGCCCTCTCCCTTCTACCTGCACCTGGCAACACCCCCCTGCTCTCTTAAGCAACTCGTCAGCAGCGGTGATCAAGACAAGCTGCCGACATCGAGGCCTTCCCTCTACGAGTCCCACCTTTGTGGAAAAAGGAAGTTGAAACAAGCGGGACTCGCAGAGGGTAGGCCCCGACGCCAGAAGCTTGTGTCGATCGTTGCTGCTAAGTTGCCGAAGAGAGCCGCAGGTAGAAGGGAGAGGGAGATAGGAAGGCTGTAGAAGCTCCGGAGCATGACACCGAACCCGGCCAGGATGATTTCTTTTTCAGGCTGCTGCTGCCGCTACCATCCCCCACCCGAAATGACAAAAAACAGCCTAATGCCCGCGTCGGGAAATAGCCATGCTGAGCAGTGAGCTCAGCACGTACACAGATGAAAGCCTTGCTTGCTGATTGGTCCGGCGGCACGGTGGGGCGGGGCCGCCGGACCAATCAGCAAGCAAGGCTTTCATCTGTGTACGTGCTGAGCTCACTGCTCAACATGGCTATTTCCCGACGCGACGCCAGACTTGCATCGCCAGAATTTAGGTAGGTTGTTTTCATCCCCGTGGGAGTCCCGTGGGCAAGGGGGCGTCCCCGTGGGAGTCCCGTGGGTCAGGGGGGCATCCCCGTGGGAGTCCCGTGGGCCAGGGGGCGTCCCCGTGGGAGTCCCGTGGGCCAGGGGGGGAACCCGCGGGATCCCCGCGGGACCCGCGGGATCCCCGCGATCCCCGTTCCCGTGCAGACCTCTAGTCTGTGTATGAGGTCTGTTTTTCTTCATTTTTTTTCTGCATTTATGATTTCTGATCTAGTTTTGATATACAGTATTTTTTTGACTGGATGAGTGTGGAAACTTGCAAAACAAATATACAGTATGCTGTAATTTTATTTTTGTTTGGTCCTTATGGTCTGGACATGAAACACATTTGAAATCTGAAAGGGAAAGAAGAGAACTGCTACTGTTTCTAGTGACTCCTATTGGCCAATATGTAACAAGAAGGGCTAGCTAGTCTTGTAAACCTCCCTCCAGCCCTGAAGTTAAGTTTCTGTGTTGCATGAGCGTACCGAAGGTGAGTGAAATATATAACATGTGGATAAAAACAAAACAGTATATAAACTTAGGGAAGAGCAAAAGATGGGTATGGAAATGAAAGCTCCTAAGCAAAAAATCCATAGTAAATAGGATCAATAATGATCAAGCTTCTTCATAAATTATAGATGTACTGGATAAGAATGATTGAATTTCTCAAGCATACAGCATGGTTGAATAATTTACAACAGCAGACATGCCAAATGCTCAAAAATCAGCTAAGAGCTTCAAGTCATTTCACATCAAAAATTAGATTTTAAAATTCACTTAAAACAGCAGTTCTGGTCAATGTTTTTAAGTCAATTTAGTTGTTGATTTAGGTGACAACACCAGCCTCTTTTTTCCTCTAATTATTACTTTCCTGCTTTGAACAGGATCATTATAATAAATCTAAGCACATTAAGCTACTGCTGTTGCAATGACCTTAGTCAAACCCAGTATCACCATGATATGAATACATATAACAGCTAAAGAGTGAATCCAAGAGAGCCATTTATGGGAATACATGAGAAGTTGAGAAGGGGAAGGCACAAAAGTATAAGCTGCATTCTAGTATTTAAAAAAAATAGCAAAATATAAACACAACAATATCTTGATCCAAAAGGAAAAGAGAATTAGGAGTAAGACCCATATCAAGAAGGAAAGTAGCCAGGGGAAGAAGCTAATTGATATTTTGAGCAATCTAGTGGATGTTGAAGAATTAGAAAACTATTTGATAAAAGCCATTAGAATTTACAGCAGAAAATTTTTTAAATGATCAGTTTAAAAATATAGAAAATGGATTTGAAAAGCAAATGTAAAAGGATTTTAATTGAATGTAAAAAAAAAAAAAAAAAAGAAAGAAAGATTCATAGAAAGCTTCCAGAGGATACTTTAAGGGGCTCCTCTGTTAGATTACTGGGTAAGTTTACTGTACCAAAGGGAGGCAGATGTCCTTTTTTTTTCTGAAAAGGACAAAGCGTCCTCATTTGACAGGCAAAAAGCTAGCAGCCAGAAATGCTAAACTTCAGTAGAAAAAGATAGCAAATTAAGAGAAACACTGGCAGAGCTCCCGAGCCCTTGAGAACCCAGGGCTGCAAACATTAGTGTTTAGAATTCAACGTCAACGAAGAGAGCATCAAGCCTGCTAGATCACAAAGCCAGGTTTTACTCGAACATGCAAGCAAACGGAATCCGCACAGACGTGTAAACTGGCGAGCTGATTTCTGCACCGGAGTCTGTTCCTTGCAGGCCTGGGAGCGATCGTTTCCTATATTTTTGCAACGCACACCCCCTTTAGCTATTCAAAACGATGGACAGACCACGCCACAGAGTAGGAAGCCAGGGGGGCTCCGCTGCACTTGCACTTTCTAGTCGGGTTTCCTTTGATCCAAAGACCCCCCATCTCCGAACTGCTGCAACTTTACTACCAGACACTTAGCAGAACTTGCTAATAAAAGAATAATAGCAGCGTCCGTTGCTGGGACAGAGCCAGAGTCCCCCGAGTTATCGAGAACTAGTCAAATGATATGCAAACAGCCCACAGGGGGTTTCTTAGCGAAGTCAACACAGGAAGAGCAGAGATGGGGGGGGGGGAAGGACCTGTCCCGAACAAGAATACATTTTGTGCAATACGTCTATGTTCTTCCAACTGCAACGGACTCGACCGAAATCTGTCGGGAGCCTTAATAACTTCTCGAGATAACTTTCTTTAAGCAGCAAAAGAGCGTTCATGAAGGGGGGGGGGGAAGGGGGTGACACGAACGGGAACGCTCGAGCAAGACAGGTCACACTAACTGCCCCGTGAACCTTTTTTTTTTTTTTTTTTGTCAGCTGCATCCCAAGCGACAGTTAACGCAGCAGGCTGATAACATCCTCGGCAAAACAGGTTTTTGTGGGTTTTTTTTACTTACGTATCTCTTGAGCTTCTTCTCGGGGGGCGACTTGATGAGCCACCCGGTGCACACCACGTCCCCCGCACTCATCGCGGCCCCCCTCATAAACAAGAGAGAGAGGCAGGAAAGTCACAGCAGCGAGCGGCTCCCTCCGGCCGCCTTCCCCACAGCGCTGTGCCAAAAAGGAGGAAGTTCTGTCATTGCTTCACAGCCCCGCCGGGCTCCCTCCCGCCCGCCCAGTCGAAACACAATGCGCGAGAGCCGGCACGTGACCACGGCCCCGAGCTGGGGAATCAACAAAACAACAACGCGCACAAGACACAAAAGAGGGCACGTGCTGCGACCGTTGCTGCTCCTCGCCCGCCCCCCCTCCCTCCCAAAAAAAATAACCGTTCGGTCCCTGACGGAGGCTCCTTTCTCGTGACTGGCGCGCGGTCAGTTCCAAGGAGCCCACACAGACCCTAGAACAGTGGTCTCAAACTCGCTGCCCCGCCAGCTATTCTTTTGAGGCCCTGGTATGTTTATCATAATCACAAAAGTAAAATAAAACAGTTTCGTGATCATATTCTCTTTAGCTATAAATCACAATATTATTATTAAGACTTGGCCAAAAGGAAAGATTTAGAAACTATAAAGCAGTTACTTACCATAACAGGTGTTATCCAGGGACAGCAGGCAGCTATTCTCACATGTGGGTGACGTCATCCATGGAGCCCAGATGTGGACAAGCAGACTTATAGAAAACTTAGAAGTTTTGAATCTGCCGCACCGCGCATGTGCAAGTGCCTTCCCACCCAGCACAGGGCGCGTCTGCTCAGTCCATATATCTAGCAGAGAAGCCAACCATGGGAGGTGGGTGGGTTGTGAAAATAGCTGCCCGCTGTCCCTGGTTAACAGTTACGGTAAGTAACTGTGCTTTATCCCAGGACAAGCAGGCAGCCTATTCTCACATGTGGGTGACCTCCAAGCTAACCAGGATGGGATGGTGGAAGTGTTGGCAACTTAGGAGAATAAATTTTGTAATACTCTGGCCAAAATGGCCATCCCGTCTGAAGAAAACATCCAGATTCCAGACAATAATGAGAGGTGAAAGTATGAATGAACCAAGGACCAGGTGGCAGCTTTGCAAATTTCCTCAATAGGAGTGGATCCAAGGAAAGCCACTGTAGATGCAGTCCAGCCTGAGCAAAGCAGAAAGAGATACAAGCAGCCATCCAGTTGGAGATGGTACGCTTAGAGATTGGATGTCCCAACTTCTTTGGATCGAAGGAGAGAAAAAGTTGAGGAACAGATCTGTGTGGTTTGGTACGTTCCAAGTAGAAGGCCAAAGCATACTTACAGTCCAGAGTATGGAGAGCTGTTTCTCCAGGATGAGAATGAGGCCTTGGGAAAAACACTAAAAGTATAATTAATTGGTTGAGATGAAATTCTGAAACCACTTTAGGTAAGAATTTCGGATGAGTACAGAGAACCACTTTGTCATGATGGAAAACTGTGAAAGGTGAATCAGCTACTAAAGCTTGCAACTCACTGACTCTTTAAGTAGATGTGAGGGTAATGAGAAACACCACTTTCCAAGTGAGATATTTCAGATGAGCCGTATCCATTGGTTCAAAAGGAGGTTTCATCAGTTGAGCAAGAACAACATTGAGATCCCAAACCACTGGAGAAGGTTTGAGAGGAGGTTTGACATTGAAAAGTCCTTTCATAAATCCGAAAACCACAGGATGAGCAGAAAGAAGTTTCCCTTTGATAGGCTGATGGAAAGCAGCAATTGCACTAAGATGGGCTTGAATGGATGTAGACTTGAGGCCAGAGGTAGATAAGTGCAGAAGATAATCCAAGACTGAAGACAAGGAGGTATCTCGAGGCTCCTTGTTATGAGAAAAACACCACGTAGAAAATCTAGTCCATTTATGATGGTAGTAGCATTGTCTAGTGGCAGGCTTCCTGGAAGTTTCTAAAATGTCCCGAACAGGTTGAGAAAACTGAAGGGGAGTTATGTTGAGAGGTAACAAGCTGTAAAGGGTAAAGACTGCAGGTTGGGATGAAGTAGAGAGCTTTGACTTTGTGTAAGCAGAGATCGAAAAACTGGTAGAAGGTACGGCTCCCTGCTGCTGAGTTGAAGTAGAAGGGAGTACCAAGGTTGCCTGGGCCACCGAGGTGCTATCAGAATCATGGTGGCATGATCGTTCTTGAGCTTGACAAGAGTCTTGAGAATGAGAGGGAATGGAAGGAACACATACAGGAAGAGATTCATCCATTCCAGAAGGAAAGCATCTGCCTTGAGGCGATGAGGAGAGTATATCCTGGAGCAGAACTGAGGCAGTTTGTGGTTGTGGGGAGACACAAAGAGATCTATCTGAGGAGTTCCCCACTGAGAAAAAATGTGATGAAGAGGGGAGGAATTGAGTGTCCATTCGTGAGATTGCAGAAGATGATTCAACTTGTCCGCCAGACAGTTTTTCTCCCCTTAAATGTAGACAGCTTTCAGGAAGGTTTTGTGAAGGATTGCCCAATTCCAAACCTTCAGAGCTTCCTGGCAAAGAGGGAGAGATCCTGTTCCTCCCTGCTTGTTGACGTAGTACATGGCGACTTGGTTGTCTGTCCGAATGAGGACTACCTGGTCGTGAAGAAGATGCTGAAAAACTTTGAGAGCATTGAAGATCGCTCTGAGTTCCAACAGATTGATATGATACTGACGATCCGTGCTGGTCCAGTGACTTTGAGTACGGAGGCATAGACCCTGGAAGGATGATTCCTCTTTAAGGAAGATTCCACAAGAAGGGACTGATGAGAAAGTTGGGAGTTCTCAAAACCTTTGCAATGTTCAGTTCTGTACCTCGATTCCAATTTGCCTGGAACTGCAGGGATGGCATAAGTCAGGGGTGTCCAATGTCGGTCCTCGAGGGCCGCAATCCAGTCGGGTTTTCAGGATTTCCCCAATGAATATGCATTGAAAGCAGTGCATGCAAATAGATCTCATGCATATTGTCACAACCCCAGTCTAAAGGCTAAGCTTGTGCCAGGTAAAGCTCCTCAAAACCCAGGCCTTATCCTGAAAAGGGCTGATCACTGTAACAGGTTGAACTCTGACAGACAAATAGGGTCTGAGTTCCCATTGAAACATCAGCTTACAGAACCCCGGGGAGGGGAAGATGAATGGGAGAACAGCCTGGAGCAGCGGGAGGTGCCTGGCAGAAAAGAACAGCCTAAGAGGCAGGCTCCCAGCACAGCTAAGGCACAACTGCTGGGCCCAATTAAGGCTAATCAGAAAGCTCAGCAGAAGCAACAGGTTGTACCTCCTCCTTACAGGTTAGGGCGTAGCCAGCTCAGGACTTTAGAGGCTGCACTAAGGAGAAACAAATCAGTCTGCCCTGGGTCAGCCCAGGAAGGAGGCTCGAGGGACAGGGCTCCTGAATCATCTCAGAATCAGGACATTGAGATGGCAGATGTTACCACTGTCCCTGAGATCAACCAGCCAGCCAGCCAGGACACCATAGAACTCATGGATACTTCCCTGGAACCAGAAGAAAGCTACATGGATCAAAGCTAAGTTGGATTTCTTTGCTGTTTTTGTTTGCTTTTGAATTTGGTTCTCTTTTGGGGCTGTCTGGAGGCACAAGGCCAGTGCAAGCAGCGTGAGTAGTGCTAGGTTCACGGCTGCAGGTGTGCCTTATTGCCTGAGTCAGGGAAGAAAGTGGGTTTTTTTTCTTCAACATTTTGACTTTTGCCTTTTTCTCTGTTTGGATGTGACTTTGTGACTGTCCGGGTGAAAGGGATAGTAGTGGGGAGAATCCACTGAAGATCCTCAGGGCGGGATTGTGGGGCCAATTTTGTTGGCAAGCTTTAAATAAGTGGATTCTGCTTCTCCCCTCCCCCACCAGCTGTTTGTTAAGTTGGCTGGGGAAGGCCTGTTAAAGACCAGGCCTAGGCAGCACATTCCAACAGTGTTTAAAAACCATTGGGAATAACCAGTATAAAGGCTGGGTGTTCCGGTAGCCGTATCGTGCCCTTTTTGACTGTGAGACTGACAGAGCAAGGCTACAATTGGAGCATTTTGGACTTACCTGCAAGCAAGGTGTGGGCTGTATTTTTGTAAGCCCAAGTTTTATGTTTGTTTTTGAATTTGCAGCCCAAATTGTGGCAATTTGCTATTTGGGGGAAATAAAGTTGGACTCAATTTTGTTAAAGCTTTATTGTTCCTGACATTTGTTTTCTTCATACAATTAAGAACCAGCAGGACCTTCAACTTCCTTTGAAGGCACGTTATGGACGGTGTTTGCTGAGCCCTGGTCGGGAGCCAGTTGCAAAACCCGGCACCGGCAGGCTCACAATATTCATTGGGGAAATCCTGAAAACTCGACTGGATTGCGGCCCTCGAGGACCGACATTGGACACCCCTGGCATAAGGAGTCTCCAGGTTTTGTTTGAAAGTTTGAGAAAGAAGTTTGAGAGACTCCGCTGGAGGCCGAGGCATACTCATTTCCTCTAAATACTCCTTAGAGTACTTAGAACTAGCGTCCAATTTAAGATCCAGGTCCTCAGCCATTTGACAGAGGAAGGAGTAAAAGGACAATTGATCTGCCAGAGCATAGCCTTGAGAAGGACTCGATGACCTCGAGGCGCCTCAAGTGGAAAATGAAGGTGAGGCCTCTCTGGAATATTGGTATCCCAGCGAATAGACAGACTGGGGCGAGGCACTGGCAGAAGCGGAGCCCTCAGGTTCTGCTATTGGTGTCCTCGATCGAGGAGTTGGAGGCCTGGAAGAACTGGAAAGCCTGGACGAGGAAGGCTTCTCTCTGGAGGAGGATCTGCACCTCGATGAATGCCTTGATGAGGGCCTCAACCGGCGATGAGAGTGCTGCCTGGAAGCAGGTCTTGTGCGAGGTCGATGAGACTGCGCCCTATGCCTCAAGACATGCAATGCCTTATGTGAGGATATAGTACTGGAAGCTGTAGAATGAAACCCCATAGACTCAGTGGTTTGGATCGAGGAATCTCAAAGTACTGTACTCCAAAAGATTCGGCTCCTTGTATGGAGTGTGAGGATTCCAGATGAGACACTCGCAAAGACTTGACTCCTTGCATAGAGTGTGAATATTCCAGTTGAGACACTCGCAAAGACTGGACTCCTTGTATAGAGTGTGCAGATTCAGCTCGAGACACAGGCAAGGACTTGACCTCTTGTGAGATTGCTGATTGCCCAGGCTGGACTGCAGGAAGCAGAGTTGAGGCAGGACTATATTTGCTCAGTAACTGAACAAATTCCCGCTCTAAAATGTTCTGGATGATATCCTCCAATTGTGGATCCATGTCTGAAACTGGACCACTTGCTGAGGCTAAAGGTCGAAGAAGAAGAATGCTTCAACTTGGAGGAGTGATGTTTGGGTAGCTTGAGGACCACCGCTGGAACTGTCTGCTGAGGTATCTGACCTGAGGGAAGCTCAGGAGAAGACTTGGCAGATTTACTCGAGGTCGAGGACGATCCAAACGAAGAAGGTCTGATGAGAGTCGAGGTCGAAGTCGTGGAGGCAGGAGGAACCCCTGTAGCAGGCCTGACCGAGTCTGAGGTCGAGGGTGTAGTCGAGGTTTTCATACCAAAAATCTTCTCCACTTGAACTCGACTATGTTTGAGGGCTTGAGGTTGAAGGGTAGCACAGCGAACGCACAACTCCGAGCAATGGTCAGGCCCCAGACACTGAAGGCACCAGCAGTATAGGTCAGTGAGGGAGATCGCACGTTGGCACTGGCTACTCTTCTTGAAGCCCATGACCGGCCGGGACATAGAAGGAAAGATAGCCGCCGCAAAGTCAAAGCCCACAGATTGAGGACATGTGACAACCTGCCAGTCAGTTGACGAAAAATAAAAGGTTTTTAAAAATAATAACTAAAAGAAAAGCACAGCGACACAGAAATAAGAAAAATAAAACACGAGCCATGGTGAGAGAAGGCACTAAGTGAATTAAGTTCAGCGCAGAGCATCAAAGACTGACTTCTCGGCTCCACAGAAAACTGAGAACTGAGGAGACTTACTCTGTGCTAGGCGGGAAGGCACTCATGCATGCGGGGTGCGGCAGACTCGAAACTTCTAAGTTTTCTGCTTGCGAGGCTGTCCGCATCCAGGCTCCGTGGATGACATTGCCCACATGTGAGAATAGGCTGCTTGCTTGTCCTGGGATAAAGAGTTTTACCTCATGCAAAATTGTCATTTCTTTAATAAGACATTAACTGTTTTCTGAGGCCCTCCAAGTACCTACAAATCCAGTATGTGGCCCTGCAAAGGGTTTGAGTTTGAGACGACTGCCCTAGATGAAATTATATTTTTCAAATAAAAATCAAGCAGTTGTGTTTCTCGGTGTCTTGGACAGTGGAGCGTCTTTTATTTTTTTTTTAAACTTGGGAGGGCCAAACAAAGCAGGCTTTGTCCTTGCCCCTTCATCTAAGCTACTGAATTCTGTGTGGGGCAAAAATTTGGTAGGGCCATCGTGGTTCCTGTCATAGGAGCCAACTTTTTCTTTTTTTTTGTTTCAAATATTTATTACATTTTAAGTAGTTGCATTACAAAACATTCATAAACAGAGATAACAATAAACATTTACATGCTTGTATATAATAAAGTACAAAAGATTGACTAGAGAAAATTGTTCCCGAGTTAAATTGGAGATTACCACAGTAATAAATTTGAAGCATGAGTACCAACTTCCTTGCATGACAACACAAGTCAGGAGCCAACTTTTTCAAATTATTTGGGGTATTAAAGACAATAGAAATTACCTCTCCCCGGACACATTTGAGGAGTTTGTTTAATATTGGAGGTGCTGAAGCACCCACAGTGCTGGCTCTTATAATCCCTATGACCCACCTGGTTCCTCTGAGCATGTGGTAGGCATTCCCCAAAAGATTTCTCAGAATAAGACAGCTTATGCACTAAGAAAAGTTGGGAGTGGGGAGGCTGCAGGACGAAAAGTGGTAATGGCAGAGACTAGAAAATGTGTGGTACCTGCAGGGTCTAAACTTCTATTCTGTTCACCATATGCAGCCTCTGGGACATCTGTCCTCTCTACCTCATTAGCTTACAGACAGAAATTACTGTGTCTTAGATTGAATCAGATTGGGCTACCAATCTATTTACACGCCAAAAGCTCTTTAGATAAATTTAAAAGCAAACTAAAAAGTTACCTATTCAAGGAAGCATATGAGTCTCAGATTAGATAATTTTCTTTTTAGACCAAGTCTTATCTTAAAATTTCTAATAACCCGTCAGATATTGTCCTTTCCTAAATGTTTTTCTAAATCCTTTTTTTTTTTTTTTTAAACAATTGTAGTTTATCACTCCCTTCCTTATGTATCAATCGCACGGAACTTCACGGTCCTGCAGTATATAAACTGTTGCTATTATCACTGTTGTTACTATCTGATGTTCTCAGCTATACTCTGTAAGTCGCTGTCTGTACAGTTTCTCTTCGTTGTGAACCGCCTAGAAGTCGCAAGATTGTTGGTGGTATATAAGAATAAAGTTATTATTAATAATTAATTATGGATATGATTGTATGTTCATTGTTTTAAATGGTTTTATTTGTCCCCTCAATTTATTATTGTTATACGCATTGAATATATTTGATACTGGGTTTATATCAAAATTTTAATAAACTTGATTGGATGGACCATTTGGGCCTTTATCTGCCGTTATCTACCATGTTACTATGTTATTGTGACGAGGCTTCCCAAAGCCTGTGGCGACTGCAGGTGGAGTGGTGGGGACAGCACGTTGTGCTGGTCGTACATGCTGCTTGGATGGCTTTCCAGCAGTGTGGGAATGAAGATCTCATGGGTATTTTAAACAATATAAGTCAGCAGCAGTGCTTTTTAAATGGATAATATCTTCTACAGAAAGTCATTTCCAGAAAGCTAGAGCCATTGGTGTATTGATGTAAAAAGCTCCTGCAGGAAGAGAGAAATACACAATGTAACCGAAGTAGTGATTGATAGTCCGTTCTGTTGTCTTCCTGTTTATCTATGCTAATGTATGTTTATTGTAACCCACAGATTTTTGGGGTATGCGGGATATAAATGTTTAAAATAAATAAAACAAACATTAAATAACATACAAACCTTGATTAAAAATTGTAAACAAACATAATTTATCAGTAACAAAGTTACTCTCAAGTATGCTTACTGATAATATTAGGGCTGTAGCTATGGATACTCTGTGCTGATTGTTGCAGCCTTCTTGAATGCCCCATGCAACTGTACTGCTGATGTCAGGATTACAACCATCACCACTCCATGCTGTTTTCCTCAGCCTTTTTCATAATTTTAATGTGGTCATTCACCATTCTGCCCACTAACTTGTATCATCCTCTCTCTCACTCTAAAGTTTCATATGACTGAGCAAAACCTGTATGTAAACCACTTTGAGTGTCATCATAAAACTACAAAAAAGGCAGTATACAAGTCCCAATCCCTTAAATTTCTTTCTTGTTTACTCCTTACCTGCTCTTACCACTGTGCTCTTCCTTTACCTACCAAGCATATTCAAATTCAGTCATGGTTTTGCTACTGTCTCTGTCTATAAGCTATTCCACATCAACAATACATTTCATACAATATATCCCCCAGTGTCTATTATGAAAAGAACATCATCATCTCTGGAGGAAAGTAACTGTTCTGCCCCCATTTTATGTGGGCAATTTATCAGTTCAAGTATAAAACAAGTATATGAGTGTTTATTCTAAGATGTTTAATCAGTCTGTTCTGTGGACTCAAATCTCCGAGAGAGCCAGGCTGCAACCAGAAAACTTTAGCTTCTGGGAGAGAACAGTATACATTTTGTAAGACCACATGGCTGCATGAGTTGTCCTCTCACCAGGTTTTCACCATTTATTTTCGCGAGCCAATACAGCTTAGGTTCAGTTAAGTCTGGAGCACAGTGTTATTCCCCACAAGGTGTGTGGACACACTCCCAGCTTCCCTTTGGATAGGATGTGCTGGTAAAGTGAGAACATTCTGTAACAAAGTTGGACTGCCTTGAAATCATCAAATTGTGAGTGTTTATTCTATACTTCAAGTTATTAAAGAAAGTTGTTCAAAAAACTACTTCAAGACGGAAACATTCTACAACAGATTCTGAAAAAAAATTAAAACCTCTGTTCTTTGAAAGCATACACACTATAGACAATTAACCTAATATCACTAAATTCCAAACCTAACTCAAGTGTTATATTGGTACAGTTACTCTGTTCATAACTTGGTCCTCAAACTGCCATAATATAATGTAGTATACACATCTATAATACCTTATATTGTAAGTCACCTTAAGCCTATTTAGGCATAGTGTGACTCAGAAATATTGGATTAGGTTACATATCATTATTGTGATCATGAGCCTTTAGACAGTTTTGTTTATGTATTCCTATGCACTATGAGTACCACCCATGTTGCAATAATTCTGAAGAAACATTGACCAATTCCTTAATCTCATACTTGTTTGAAAGAAGCTCCCATAGTGCTATTTCAGAGAGAGAAATTCAGAACTTTTATCTTTAAAAATAGACAACTCTTCTGACAAGGGGATATGTGAGAACTGTAATTACTGTGACTAATTTGGAATGTGTTAATTGGATGTCATCTTCAAATAACTATACTATACTTTCTGGACACAATACTAATTATGGGGTCCTTTCACTAAGGCACACTAGCCATTTTAGCGTGCGCTAAACGCTAACGCGTCCATAGGATAAAAAGGACCCCTATATGTTGGCATATAGCCATCTTAGAACAGGAGCACAAATACTCCATTAGTAGCCCTCTGGAGGGAGAAGTTGCATGCTGTTAATGTTATTAAATGGAAAATTATTGATTTCTTCATTCCTAATGAGTTGGGGGATGGGGGCGCAGTGATCATGACTGCTTTTTAAATTTGAGAGAACACTATTGGAGCTTTTCTTTGACTATAGTTCAGCCTCAAGTGTTATATGAAGATTTTGTTTGGTTTGTGCTTATCTAAATATCTACTGCTGATTGGTGCTTTTAAAAAAATGCATTGATGCCACTTGTTTTATAAGCCTGCATTCCAGAAGAGTAAAGACCACTGATTGAAGATGAAGCTCTGTGAAACTATCCCTCTCTTATCAAGCTGCGCTAGAGGTTTTTAGCGCGGGCTGGCAAGGTAAGTGCTCCGACGCTCATAGAATTTCTATGAGCATCAGAGCACTTACCTCACCAGCCATCACATGCTATCTTGAATTAAGATACAGTCTTAAAACATAAGAATAGCCTTACTGGGTAAGACCAATGGTCCATCTGGCCCAATATTCCGTCGTCATGGAGGCCAATCTAAGACACAAGTACCTGGCAAAAACCCAAATAGTAGCATCATTCCATGCTATCGATTCAGGGCCACTTCCCCTATGTCTGTCTCAACAGCAGACTATGGACTTTTTCCTCCAGGAACTTGGCCAAAGCTTTTTTAAATCCAGCTACATTAACTGCTCTTACCACATCCTCTGGCATTGCATTCCAAAACTTAACTATTCTCTGAGTGAAGAAATATTTCCTCCTATTGTTTTTAAAAGTATTACTCTGTAACTTCATCGAGTGTCCCCTAGTCTTTGTACATCTTGATGTAGTAAAAAAATTGATCCAAAAAAAAATCGATCCACTTTTACCCGTTCTACACTACTCAGGATTTTGTAGACTTCAAACATATCTCCCCTCAGCCATCTCTTTTCCAAACTGAAGAGCCCTAACCTCTTTAGCCTTTCCGCATACAAGAGGAGTTCCATCCACTTTCTCATCTTGGTCGCTCTTCTTAGAACCTTTTCTAGTGCCGCTATGTCTTTTTGAGATAAGGAGACCAGAACTGGATGCAATACTCAAGGTGAGGTCGCACCATTGAGCAATACAGAAGCATTGTAACATTCTTAGTCTTGTTAATCATCCCTTTTCTAATAATTCCTAGCATCTTGTTTGCTTTCTTGGCTGCTGCCGCACATTGGGCTGAAGGTTTCAGCATATTGTCCACTTTGACACCCAATTTTCTATACTGTTCTTCCCAGGGAGCTCAGAATGGTTTACACTTCTCCCTCCGTATCTGCGGATTTGCTTATTCGCTTTTTTTCGGCTGCTGATTCCGCCCCCTAATTTTCATCACTGAACCCGACGTTTCACATTGGAAATCGCTGCTCCCGGTGGTTCCTGAAGGAAATCGCTGCTCCTGGCATTGTACTGAGCAAATCGAAAGGTCAGGTTATTCATGGCTTATTATCTTTTTCAGGTCTATTTTACCAAAAAAACCGCGAATAACATGCAAAAAGTTATTTGCGGTTTTTCGGTATTCACGGCTATATTCTGCCTGCATCCCCTGCGAATACGGAGGGAGAAGTGTACATGGATTTATTTAGGTACTCAAGCATTTTTCCCTGTCTGTCCCGGTGGGCTCACAATCTTTCTAATGTACCTGGGGCAATGGGGGGCATTAAGTGACTTGCCCAGGGTCACAAGAAGCAGTGTGGATTTGAACCTACAATCTCAGGGTGCTGAGACTAGCTTTAACCACTGTGCCACCCTCCCCCCCCCCAATAAAGAGATTCTGTGCCCAATTGCAGTGCCATTGCTTTTTCACAATGCCGTGAACTCGGATTTGAACAGAGGTTGCTGCGGCCACAACACAGAGTACTAACTGCTGTACAATCACGACGACCTAGTCAGAGCATCAGGAGGTTTCTATTGGAAGTATTGATAGGTGTTGATTTGACAGGTGTGTGGATTGGAATGGTACGGGATTGAAACTTGGCGGATGTGGATCAGAGTGGAGGGACTGCTTAACCTTACAGATTCCATTATGCGGATCCAAGCCAGTATTCAGGTTATGTAGGTTCTGGCTGGATATCGGTTCAGACCTGCTTAAGTTCTGGTGACCATGACATTGTTCACTCATACCTGGATATTCAATTTTGCAAGAAGTTGAACGGCATTGCAGGCCTTATGACTATCTCAAGATGACACTGAATGCTTGTACACTTCTCTCTCCGTATTCACTGTGATAGGGGATTAACAGACCCGCGAATAAAGAAAAACCGCAAATAACTTTTTCATATGTTATTCGCTGTTTTCTATTAAAAACCATCATGAATATGGCGAAACCGCAAATAACATGGTGGGAGACCTGGCCTGTTCCTGAAGGAGAGGCAAAACATGGTGAAGAAAGTGCTGGGAATCAGTGATTTTTCTCTGTAAACGCTTGGAATCAGTGATTTCTCTATGCAAGCTGACGTAATTGGGGGGGGGGGGGGGGGGGGGGGGAGGAGCCAGCAAGATAAAAACCGCAAATAATCGGAACCATGAATGCTGAAACTGCGAATACGGAGGGAGAAGTGTAGATGACTACACCAGTGTATGTGCTTAGCTATTAGGGAAAGCATGTTAAATTTCTGTTTTTTTACACAATAAAGTACAAATATTTAAAGTTAATTTAATAGAATACTGCCAGATATTTTTTTACATAAAATGTTTTATCAATGTATCATTGCTGAGTGTGAAAACATAAAAGTTATAGCTATAATACTAAGAAATGTGTGCCATTATGCAAACATAATAGAAAATTTTAAGAAAAACGGAGCTTTATGTAATCAGTGACTTTCAGTGACTCCAGGATGGGCTTTAAAAAATATTTTCTGATCAAGCACAATCAAATTAATGGAAAAACTTCAATTTGCAGGTTTTCCAACTTTAGTTTTTTTCTGGACAACCCTAAGGCATATAGTAACATGATGGCATGATAGGTAGTTTCAGCTATAAGAAAGAGGAACATAAAGCATGTGAAGTGAAGTGCATTGACCTTGCTGTGTCAGAACTTATTGTCACATGGCTCTGAGCAGTCAGCTAAATTTTTCAACTGTCATGAACCCTTAAAGGGTCATTTTTGATTTAAAAAAAAATTTGTAATGGGTGTAAGAAAAACCCCCAAAACCAGAAGTCTATTAACAATGTATATTTGTTATGCTCCTAAGTAAGAGAGAAGGTGCAGTAGTAAAACTCACAATTGAGGAACATGTCCAGGAAAGTGCTAACAGATTCAGTATTGAACAGAAGAACAGTGCCATCTAATGATCAATCACAGAAATGCATTAGCCTAAAATACAAGCTGTGGTGCCAGCATACCAGAGTTACCATATTAACATAATAGCCTTACTGGCTCCGACCAATGGTTCATCAAGCCCAGTAGCTTGTTCTCACGGTGGCCAATCCAAGTCACTAGTACTTGGCAAAGACCAAAAGAGTAGCAACATTCCATGCTACCGATCCAGGGCAAGCAGTGGCTTTTCCCATATGGCTTCAGAAAAAAGAGGACAGATTGATGTCTCTAGCTGTCCTTCTTACTTCCATTGCTTTCAATGGAAGCAAAACCAGATGTCTCAATCCGTCCGCCTTTTTCTGGAGCCATATGGTAACCCTACATACCATAAATTGCTGAAGAGAAACAATAAAGTGAAATATGTAGACAGCCACCTAGAATTACTGAGTTAGTGAGGGTTGGAAAGTTTTTAAAAAATAAATAAAATAAATATGTGTTGGCAGCCATAAGCAGAACCAGACAGTAGTGGGAGGAATTTTCCCCCCAGAAATCAGTGTAGTTTTAAATCAAGCAGAAACACGCTGTTGCAGGGTCTAGGTCAGGGGTATCCAACTTGCGGACCCGTGAAGTATTTTGTGCGGCCCTGGTTAAGGGTGATGCAGTGTTTTCCTCTGCTGCCCCCGGGTGTTTACCATCTTACCGGCTCCCTCCTCTGTCTTGCTGCAGCTTTGCACGTTTGTGTGGCCCCAGAAAAAAATTTTTGGCCAATGCGGCCCAGGGAAGCCAAAAGGTTGGACACCCCTGGTCTAGGTATTTAGAATCTTCAAAATGCAGTTGCCTTTGTCTAAATCCAGGACTGTGAACAATGACTATATTAATTTGTCACTGCAAAAGTTAAATAGTCTCCTGTATGCAACTACCATATTGTGACTGACTTATGGGGGCTGCCAATTGCGTGAAAGCTTCTTGTCAGACTATTAATGGGCTAGTGTGCCATTGCCTGCCCTAGCCATCTTTACTCCCTGGCACAGGTCAGGAACTCATTTACTGACTAAAAGTGGATGGATGGATGGCTGAGTTAGCCAGAGTCTGTCAGAAATCAAGTGCTAGCTCAGGATTTGAACTCTGGTTGTGAGCACAGTAGGCATACAACCTATTGAGTAACCACAAGGCTTCAGTGTAAGAAATAATAGATGGTACTCTACAGTATATGCTAAACTTTCTACTTCAGTTTTCACATGCTCTTTATTTCTGTTTCCAAACACACCATGTAATTGTTGCCAGTTTAAAAAAAATGCAATGCATCTATTTTTTTAACATAACTTTTATTCATTTGTAATACAGGAACAGATAAGAACAGCCAAACTGGGTCAGACTAATGGTCAATCTAGCATTGTATCGTTTCCAAAGATACAATTCAGGTACATATAACAGTTTAGAGTAGTCCCCATAACAGAGCCTACAACTGCAAATATCCCCTACATAACCACAATGAAGATACAAGGAACTGAAAAGGACCATAGCTGAACTGCTTCAACTAATAGCCAATCTGTCAATCAAAACAGGAAAGATTCAGGAGGACTGGAAGGTGGCGAATGTTACACCAATCTTCAAAAAAGGTTTGAGGGGATACCCGGGAAACTACAGACCGGTGAGTCTGACCTTGGTACTGGGACAAATGGTAGAGGTGCTGAAAAAGGACCGCATCATTGATCACCTTGATGGACACGGTCTGATGAGGACCACCCAGCACAGTTTCAGCAAAGGCAGATCTTGCTTGACAAACTTGCCGCACTTCTTCGAGGGACTAAACAGGCAGATAGACAAGGGCAACCCGGTCGACATTGTATATCTGGACTTTCAGAAAGTGTTCGACAAGGTTTCGCATGAACGACTACTTTGGAAAATTGCGAGCCATGGAATCGAGGGAGAAATATTCACATGGATTAAAAACTGGCTGGAGCATAGGAAACAGAGAGTGGGGGTAAATGGGCAATACTCAGACTGGAAGAGCGTCGCCAGTGGGAGGCCGCAGGGCTCGGTGCTTGGACCCGTACTTTTCAACATCTTTATAAACGATCTGGACATAGGTACAACGAGCGAGTTGATTAAATTTGCTGACGACACAAAGTTATTCAGAGTAGTGAAGACGAAGGGGGATTGTGAAGATTTACAACATGACATAATCAGGCTCGAGGAATGGGCATCTACATGGCAGATGAGGTTCAACATGGATAAGTGTAAAGTGATGCATGTTGGTAACAAAAATCTCATGCATGAATACAGGATGTCCGGAGCAGTACTTGGAGAGATCTCCCAGGAAAGAGACTTGGGAGTTCTGATTGACAAGTCGATGAAGCTGCATGTGCAATGTGCAGCGGTGGCGAAAAGGGCGAATAGAATGCTAGGATTGATTAAGAAGGGGATCACAAACAGATTGGAGGTTACCATGCCGAAGTACCAGGCCATGGTGTGCCCTCACCTGGAGTACTGCGTCCAGCACTGGTCACCATACATGAAGAAGGACATGGTACTACACGAAAGGGTCCAGAGAAGAGCGACTAAAATAGTTAAGGGGCTGGTGGAGTTGCTGTACAATGAGAGATTGGAGAAACTGGGCCTCTTCTCCCTTGAAAAGAGGAGACTGAGAGGGGACATGATCGAAACATTCAAAATTTTGAGGGAATAGACTTAGCAGATAAAGACAGGTTGTTCACTCTCTCCAAGGTAGGGAGAACGAGAGGGCACTCTCTAAAGTTGAAAGGGGATAGATTCCGTACAAACGTAAGGAAGTTCTTCTTCACCCAGAATGGTAGAAAACTGGAACGCTCTTCCGGAGTCTGCTATAGGGGAAAACACCCTCCAGGGATTGAAGACAAAGTTGGACAAGTTCCTGCTAAATTGGAACGTACGCAGGTGAGGCTGGACTCATTTAGAGCACTGGTCTTTGACTTGGGGGCCGCCGCGTGAGCATGATGTCTGACCCAGCAGCGGCAATTCTTATGTTCTTATGTCTTATATACTACAATTTCCCCTTGGGTTTGGGATTACACTCATTCTCCTGTGCACTCCAGGACAGATTACTTCTTAATTGATAAGGACTTGTTGGTCTTGGCTTCAGAGGCAGGGATAGAACCCATTTTGTGGTCGGATCATGCCCCTGTTTGGTTCTCCTTAGCGGGGGTCTGCAGGCACACCAGGATGGAAGTATTGGAGGTTAAACAATAGTCTTATAGAGCAGTGGTTCCCAATCCTGTCCTCAAGGACCACCAGCCAGTCAAGTTTTCAGGATAGCCATAATGAATGTGCATGAAGCAGATTTGCATGCCTGTCACCTCAATTATATGCAAATCTCTCTCATGCATATTCATTACAGCTATCCCCAGAACCTGACTGGCTGGTGGTCCTCCAGGACAGGGTTGGGAACCACTGTTCTAGAGGATAGGCGGCTAGTGGGTAAAATGTGGAGTGTTATTGCAGACTATATTGACCTGAATATGGGGGATATATGAGAGATGTCTCCGGGGGCGATCTGGGAGATCTTGAAAGCAGTTGTAAGGGGACATCTTATCTTCTGGGCATCTTTTAAAAATAAACAATGTGCCAGGGTTAGTGCCCTATATCGGCTTATTTCTAGGCTGGAGGGTACTCATAAGCATTGCCCTTGGGACAAGCTGGTCTGGAGTCGGTGCAGGAGGTTCGGAGGGAATTGCAGGAGTATGAGACCCAGTAGCTGCAATTCCATTTACAATTGTTGAAACAAAGATGCTTTGAATTTGGGAACAAGGCCAGCTGGCTGGTTGCCCACAGGTTGAAAACCCAAAGGCTGCAGAACAATGTCCTAGCTCTTCGAACAAGCGAGGATACCCTAGTGCGCAAGGAGGAACAACTTTTTTTGTGGTACTATTGGAATCTGTACATGAACCTGGAGGGGCCTCCTGCTGCAGAGCTTGATGCTTTTCAGAGGTCCGTTCATCTAAAAGTTATTGATCCATCTGATGCTCAGCTGCTGGACCGCCCCATTATATTGATAGAGGCCCAGCAGACTCTCCGATCTATGAAACTGGGCAGATCCCTGGGTCTGGAAGGATTTACAGTTAAATTTTATAGGTTGTTTCAGGATGCTCTATTCATGCCTTTATTATATCTCTTTAATTCCTTGGAGGGAACCCAAATACCTTATTTTATGTACCTGGCAAGGATCCTTTGTCTTGCGCCTCTTACTGGCCTCTCTCTCTCCTAGGCGTTGACATTTTACAAAGCCGCACTAGTGGTTTTAACGCACACACTGGATTAGTGCACGCTAGCCGAAAATCTACTGCCTGCTCAAAAGGAGGCGGTAGTGGCTAGCTCATGCGCTATTCCGTACGTTAAGGCCCTAGCGCGGCTTTGTAAAAGGAGCCCTAAGATCTTTGCTAAAATTTTGGTCGATAGACTATTGAGCTGGGTTCCCCGATTGATTCACCCAGATCAGTCCGGGTTTATATCGGGTCACCAGTTGGGAGATAATATTCAGAGGGTACTAAATTTGTAGGAACAGGTGCTGCGGCAAGGAAAGCCAATGGTGATGGTATTTATAGATAAGGAAAAGGCCTTCAATATGGTTTCATGAGCATTTTTGTTCCGGACTCTAGTGCGTTTTGGGGTGGGACCCTGTATGTTGAGATGGATTAAAATTCTATATACCAATTTTCTGCGGTGTGTCAAGGTCAATGGTAGCTACTCTGCTTCTTTTCCGCTCTCTCAGGGTATGCGGTAGGGTTGCCCTTTATCTCATATTTTGTTTGTGTTGGCTATTGAGCCTTTGGCTCAAATAATCAGAGAAAATGAGGATATTCGAGGAGTGGCAGTACTGGGCTTGGATTATATAAAATGAGTCTCTTTGCTTATGACCTTGATGGTTTCGGAACATTCTCTACCGTGGGTGGTAGTAGATTTGTTCACGTATGGAAGTTCAAGTTCAATTTATTTACTATACCGCAAATATAAAACAAAAAAATGTTAAAATCTAAGTAGTTTACAATAAGTATAAAATAAGGGAATAAAAAATTCAAGACAAACTATTACATTTAAAGGGAAAAGCAATATGGTAAATTACAATAAGAATTGCAAGAAAAATAAAGGAAGGGAGGAAAAAAACATCAACAAAAACCCCCAAATAGGCCTCAGGAGCTGTCTTCCCTCTGCCGTGATCATGCCTCTGACTCAGAGGAGGGGCGGGACTGCGGCAGAGAGAAGACAGTTCCTGAGGCCTATGGCAACCTGCAAAGATCGCTAAAGTACCGATGATCCTCTCTGCAGGCTGCTTCCTGCTGGAATTAGGTAAATGGATGTGCGGGAGGTCAGGGAGGAACATGCAGGCCTTCTGGGGGGTTAGGCCTTTGGGGAGGGACAGGCCTTCAGGGATGGGGTGCAGGACTTCAGGGGGGACAGACAGGACCAGGGGGACAGAGAGGCCTTCAGGGGGGGGGTGCAGACCTTCAGGGGGTAGTGCAAGCTTTCACAGGGTCCATTGCAGGCCTTCGGGGGAGGAGGGACCTGGTGTAGAAGTACATGGAGGGAGGGAGAGAAGGGGGGGGGGGTCGTCAAAGAGACGTGCATATACTGGACTTTGGGGGGAAGAAATAATGGGTCTAAAAACAGAGGAGAAGGAGAGAGATGGTGGACAATGGGATTTAGGGAGGGAAGGAACAGAAAGGGAAGAAGTTGGAGACAAGGGATGGTGTAGAGGGGGGATAGAGATACTAGATAGGAGGGTAGTTGGGAAAAGAAAGGGAGAGATGGTGGACCCTGGGGTGGTGGGGAAGGAGGGAGAGATGCTGGATGAAAGGGTAGTTGAGAAAAGGTGGATCTGTGGATGGAGATGAAAAAAAAAGGAAAGATGCCAGACTTCCGAGGGAGGAAGGGGAAACGGAAGGGGAGAAGATGGACGATGGATGGTTAGCATGGAGAAAGAAAACAACAAATGAGCAGGAGACCCTGGCAAGCGAGTTATCAGAAGACAACCAGAACCTGGGACCAAAATGATTTGAATAATGACCAGACAACAAAGGTAGGAAAAATGATTTTATTTTCAATTTAGTGATCAAAATGTGGTTGTTTTGAGAATTTATATCTGCTGTCTATATTTTGCACTATGGCCCCCTTTTACTAAACCGCAATAGCGGTTTTTAGCGCAGGGAGCCTATGAGCATTGAGAGCAGCACAGGGCATTCAGCGCAACTCCCTGCGCTAAAAACCGCTATCGTAGTTTAGTAAAAAGGGAGGGGGTATATTTGTCTATTTTTGTATAGTTGTTACTAAGGTGACATTGCATAAAGTCATCTGCCTTGATCTCTTTGAAAAAACCCCGGAATGTAAATGATAATTAACATTTTCTCTGCGTACAGTGCGCTTTGTGTTTTTTTTTTTTTTAATTTTATTGTTGGTAGATCATTTTGACTTGGTCATTTTCAAAGTAGCTCTCAAGCCCAAAAAGTGTGGGCACCCTTGACCTAGTGTATAGAATTTGGAAAGGATGTAACAAAAGTGGGTGCCCAAGTGTTTGAATGCCAACAAGAAACAACGTTGAGTGCTGCATTTTCAGCGAGCTGGTGCCAGTTTTTTGAAACAACTAGTTGCTGTTGATGAAAAATGGTTATTCCACTATGATCCTGAAACATAACAGCGGTCCATGCAATGGCGGCACACAGATTCTCCAAGGAAATTCAAGACCCAAAAGTCAGCAGGAAATGTCAAGGCCATAATATTCTGGGATCAGGAAGGTGTTGTAATGACTGACCATCTTCCAAAGGACCAAACAGTTAATGCAGAATAGTAACTTGCTTTGCCAATTAGGACTGTTTTCTTACTCTTTGTGACTGCACCGCTGCGTGCTTCTGGTAGCCGTATAGAAATAATTAATAGTAGTAGTAAAGGAAGTGTGGAAAGAAAAAAGGAGAGGGAAGCTGTGGAAAGGAGTTCTCTTTTTGTAAGACAATGCACCTGCTGACAAGGCTGGCAAAACAATAAGATGTTTTTATACAGTTGGGGTCTCAATGCATACAGTGGTGTAGTAAGAGGGGGGAGAGGTGGGCAGTCCGCTAGGGGCACAGCACCCCCTCCTCCTCTCCACCCTTTCCTGTGTCTTGCCTTCCCCCGTACCTATTTTACTTCTCCAAATGTGAGCAACATTGCTGCCCGCATGGGCACTCTGATGTCACTTCCGGGTCCCACGCCTAGGAAATGACATCAAAGGGTGCACCAACACCGATGTCAGAGAAGTTAAAAAAGTACAGGGAATGAGAAGAGGCATGTAGCGGGGGAGGGGGTGCCTCTGCCCTGGGCACCTCTCATCCTCGCTACGCCACTGAGTGCATAGACCAGTGTTTTTCAACCGCTGTTCCGCGGCACACTAGTGTGCCGCGAGATGTTGCCTGATGTGCCGTACGGTCAGGGCCGCCATCAGGGCAGTACCATCAGTCCTGCATTCAGGGGCCCGGGCTCCCCCAGGGTCCTAGGCCACAGTCTAAGGAGAGGGGCGGTCCGCCCCACGTGGACAGGAGAGAGCTGGACGGGGGACCCGCGGAGTTCAATACATCTCGAGCCGCGAGGCTCGTCTTCTGTTCCTGCCTGCCCTGCAGCTAACATATAGCCAATCGCAAGCGTTCCCCGATGTCAGCGCTGACGTCGGAGGGAGGGCTTAAGCAAAGCCTGCCCTCCGACGTCAGCGCTGACGTCGGAGAATACTTCCGTTCGGCTATTTGTGCGCGGCAGGGCAGGCAGGAAGCAGAAGACAAGTCTCGCGGCTTGAGCTTCGTTTTGCTGAGAAAGTTGCAAAGATGGGCTGGGAGGCAAACACGGAACAGAAAAGGGGGGAGGGAGTGCGTTTTGGACACAAGGCATGGACTTGGGAGAGAGGAAGGGAGGGAAAGAGATGCTGAGGTGGGGGAGGGAATGAGTGTTTGGACACAGAAGGCATGGACTTTGGAGAGAGGAAGGGAGGGAAAGAGATAGTTGTGTACACGGGGAATAGAAGAAGGGAGAATTTTTGGTCATGGGGAGGGAGTGAGGTACAGATAGTGGCATACCAGGGGGGGGGGCGGTCTGCCCCACCCCGGGTTTACGTCCCAAGGAGGTGCACAGCTGGCCACCCTCCAGTGTTGTCCCTAGGCCGGCAAACTGCGGCTCTTTAGCCACTTGAGTGCCACCGCCGCCATCGGGAACAGGCCGGCGCCAAGTTCTCCCTGCTTTTCCCTGTGGGGCCGGCCAACTCTCGCTACTCGCGTCAATTCTGACATCGGAGAGGACGTTCTGGGCCAGCCAATCGCTGCCTGGCTGGCCTAGAACGTCCTCTCCGACGTTAGAATTGACGACGGGTGGCGAGAGTTGGCCGGCCCCGCGGGGAAGAGAAGCAGGGAGAACTTGGCGCCGGCCTGTTCCCGATGGCGACGGTGGCACTCAAGTGAATTACTTTATATATATTGTCAATATAGGCACAGAGTTAAATTTTTTAACATTTTCTAATGGTGGTGTGCCTCGTGATTTTTTTCATGAAACAAGTGTGCCTTTGCCCAAAAAAGGTTGAAAAACACTGGCATAGACTATCCACCCTACTCACCAGATCTTGCTCCATCTGACTATTTCCTGTTTTCAAACCAACAACTTGCAAGTTTCATGGCTCCACATCATTCCCTCCTTGGTTCGGCCGAGAACTTTTCTTCCTGAGGCCCCCAACAAGCAAATGAAGCAGAGAGCAGAAAACAACTAAAGCTGTCTATGGACAAACAGTGCTTTATTAATGAAGGGCTCTGTTTCTCAGCATTCCTTATTTAAAGGGACTCTAAATAAAGGGCCAGAACCGGATAAAGGGACTGAGGCAAAATACCCATCCAAAAAAGTGGGTGCAGGGACCTGGTACTCCATATAAAGTACCCTCCCCCCCTCCCATATTGAGGAAACGTAGCTCTAGTCTATAATATATGCCAAGTAGTTTTAATGTGTCATCTAACCCTTTGTCAGGGTGACCTCTCTCCAGAGTCCCGATCAGCTTCTCTTTCCCTCGGGCGCCTCTTCCATGGACCCGCTCGGCGGCCCAGGAAGGCGGGAGAATCGAAACGAGAGAGGGAGGGCGCGTGCCGCCGTGCGCCATGTGATGGCGGCTCCGGCTCGCGAGTTAGACGCGCGCGCCCCCCCCCCCCCTGTTCGGAAGAGGGAGGAGCGCCGGGGACGGCTGGCGGTCTCGGGCCTGCGGCGGGAATCGGCCATGGAACCGGCCAGCGAGGAAAAGGAGGCGCCGTCTGACGAGGAGATGCCCTCCACCTCCCGGGAGCCGGGCTGCGAGGAGAAGGTATAAGTGGGGGAGCGTAGCGTTCTCGTTTCGGCCTCGGCTGGGGGAGTCCGGGTGGAAGGATGCGATGGCGGGAACTTGAGAGCTGGTTTCGCGGTAACGGAGCGGGGCGGCGCAAAGTGCCGCTCGCGAAGGCTCCGTCGAGTTCCTGGGAACGAACACGTCCTCGAAATGGGAGGAGGCGGCTCGGTGCTGTCTGGATAGTACTAGAAAGGGCGCAGGGCCGAAAATGTGAGGTTGCAGCTTTCTGGGCGGGTGGCAGGTGACCAGAAGCAGAGGTCAAGTCGTTGAAACTCTCGTCCGGGGCCGGTAAAAACTCCTCGGCCATTTAGGAGGCCCCTCTGGACAGTAATCTTGACTTTAGCTGGCATCTCCCAGGGTTGAAATCCTGTTGCATTGGCACTTGGAAAACCTTTACTCTTCTTCTTCCCGTTTGGACGGCTGCCCTGCGGCGCAGCGAAATAAATGGGGAAGAAAATGTTTTTTAAAAAAACATCTTATTTGCAATACAAAAGTAGGAGTAGGTTGCACACCTGATATAAAGGCCTTCATGCAATAACTGCGGTGTTGCTATAGAACACCGTGCTTAAAAAAAAACATATTTTTACTCCTGATGCATTAAACTAACTGCATGCAAATTACCACCGTGCACAACCATGCAAAAATGTGTACATTGTCACAGTAAAACTCTCCTCCAACTCTCCAAAACTCACAAATATCCTTGCTAGCTTGTGGTTTTTGGATTCCTGATCCTATACCTCATATCAAAGGTTTCTCTGGTGATGTAAGTGGCCCCTTGGAATTTCCTCCCTCCTTCCCTGCTGCATCCAGTCTTCCAACAGTGGGAGGCAGAAATAATGCATTCTCGCTGCCATCTTGAAAAATGGTGATGCTTAACTCTACACAGTATGCTCTGACTGTCAGTTTAGGAATTTGATATTTAGAAGACAGACCCTATATTGGTGTGTCCCAGTGTACCATATGACATGGAGAGAGACACTGCTGTTTGTAAAGACTTCCTTGAGTATAATAAGATAATCACTCATAACAGTTCTCACAATGTACAATGGCAATCTTACAACATTTGGTAGCTTTTGTGCTCAGAGTCATGGAGATAATAACAGGGGGGAACCCCAACACTACTGTCTCACCACTCAATCATCACATTTTCAAGCACCATTTGTAGGTAGTATAGATGTTTAAACTGTTGACTTCAGGTACCACTAAGGATAAACTATTCTTCTTTATATGTTTAAACTTAAGATACAAACAGCAAACTTATCTTATAGCTTGCAAGTACCAGGTTCTGACGTGACACGTTTCGTATCTGCTTCAGGGAATCAACAATATTGTGGAAAGATTTAAATTATGAGCGGTTTTAGACTCACAGGTTGAACACTCCTTGCTAACTGATCGAACAAGATGTTAAGACATGAAAGGAGGAAGTCTTAACATCTTGTTCGATCAGTTAGCAAGGAGTGTTCAACCTGTGAGTCTACACAGCTCATAATTTAAATCTTTCCGCAATATTGTTGGTTCCCTGAAGAAGATACGAAACGTGTCACGTCGGAACCTGGTACCTGCAAGCCTTAAGATAAGCTTGCTGTTTGTATCGTAAGTTTAAACGTATAAAGAAGAATAGTTTAGCCTTAGTGGCACCTGAAGTCAACAGTTTAAACATCTATACTACCTACAAATGGCGCTTTAAAATGTGATAATTGGGTGGTAAGACAGTAGTGTTGGGGTTCGCCCCTGTTATTGTCTCCATGACCGAGCACAAAAGCTACCAAATGTTGTAAGCAAGATTGCCATTATACATTGTGAGAACTGTTATGAGTGATTATCTTATACTCAAGGACATTCTTTTTAATAACTCAATTTGAGAAGCTTTGAGTTTTTCGTCCCCACTTGTGTGTGTTTGTAAAGACATGGCATGGAGGCAGGCGTGAGTGGTCATTATAGAGTATTAGGGGTAGTCAACTTGGGCATTCAGTGTATATTTTGTGGGAGGGAAGGAAATTGCAAGGGGCAACCAGGGAATTGGGATAGTGGATGAGAGGTTGGGTTCAAGGGTCACAGGCCAGTAGGGAAATTTCTGGGGTCAGATTGTGGGTCTGGAGAGTTAAGAGGGGTACAGTGGGAAGGGTGGAGGGATTGGGTGAGGGAGCCTACTTGGGCCCTGAATTGGCATAAAGATTCAACATTTAGGGAAGAGTAAAAAGCTACAGTAAGTTTCTAGTGCAATAGGAAAATCAGTCTTGAATCTGTGGGTTGAGTATCTCTGATGGAAGATCTGGTGTAGATAGCCTTGTTTACATTTTTCTGCTCCACCTCCCCCTCACTCTGGGCTGTCCTGTAATTCCTTAGTTTTCCTCTCTACATGCATGATGGTAGGAACCTGGCTGTTCTTGTATTTATTTTTCTTTTATTTTGGGGATTTTTATCCAGGTATGAAGCTTTTTGGTGCTGCAGAAGATCCCTTTTAACGGGACATCTCTGGCTGTGAGTGGACACAGACTGTAGAAGTCTGTAGCTAAGAGGCAGCCTGATCGTCTAATGATTGTCGCTAAACCAGTTTAACTGGTTTAGCAACTTCCTAATTTGCCTACATGATATATACAATGGCTTTCCCATGCATTTGTACACTCTAACTCTGCCATGCAAATGCCCTCATTAGTATTAATTAGCATCTGCCCCATAAAAAGTCATGTTGCCCCCCCCCCCCCGATAATGCCCCAGAACAAAAATAAAGAGAGGCTGGAGGGATGCCCATTCATGAGGACTGCCTCGGCCATCCAGACCCCTCCACGAGGGTGACCTGGACCCCCCCACACTGCTCCTCCATGAAGATCCCGGACACCTTACCCTGCGAAGATCCTCAGCAGGAGGGATGCCCACTTCCTCCTGCTTTGGCCTACAGGGCCCATCCACAAAGATC
Organism: Geotrypetes seraphini; assembly: GCF_902459505.1. Taxonomy (NCBI): domain Eukaryota; kingdom Metazoa; phylum Chordata; class Amphibia; order Gymnophiona; family Dermophiidae; genus Geotrypetes; species Geotrypetes seraphini. Next base: position 21,876,064 of record NC_047088.1, read on the forward strand.
ATGTGACCCAGAAACACTCACCCCTGCAAAGATCATGGCCACCTGAAACTCCCCTCTATGAAGATCCTTGGCAGGAGGGATTCCTACTCCCTCTTGCCTCTGCCACTCAGCTTTCCCATGCCCCCAACCTGCCCTGTACCTTAAAAAGAAGATTACAGCAGGAGTGATACCCAGTCCCTCCTGCCTGTAGGCCTGCTGCTTTGAAATGGCGGGCCTCCCCATTCCCAGTGCATCCTGGGATGCACTGGGAGGGTCCTAAGACCCTGATTGGCTGAGGTGCCTAAGGCCTCTCCTCCTGGGAGGGGTCTTAGACACCTGAGCTAATCAAGGCCTTACACCCCTCCCTGGAATACACTGAGAAAGGCCTAAGGCCCTGATTGGCTCAGGTGTCTAAGGTCCCATGGCCTATTGGACGAGGTGTATGGGAGAAGTGGCAACCTCCGTGACATAGGGCAGTGACTGAGACAAAGCCAGATTTCAGTTAGTGCAAGTAGGTGAAAAGAATGAGATAAAGAGGTCATGAATGTAAGCAATCTTGTTGGAGATGGAGCGTGCATTCTATAGGGCACATGAGAGAGGTAGAGAAGAAGGGAAGAGGAGAAGAACAGAGATAAGGTTGGAGATGTTACAGTGAGGTCCGTATGAGTAGGGTGAGAGTTGATTAGGAGGGCAGGATTGGGGTTGATGTCCCTTGCAATGAGCAAAAGTAGAAGGAGACTGGAGCAGAGTAGGAGCAATGCAACGACAATGCCGGCAAGATGTGATTAGATAGGAAGGAGAGGGTTGAATGAGGAGGAGAAACTGTTGGAGCTTTAGAGATGTGAAGAAGGTGGTCGATAGAACGGATGGTGATGTGGTGAATTTAAAAAGTGGGCAATGTGGACTTGAGGAATGTAGTGGTTTGGGGTGGAATGGGAGATTAGGTAAGCTCAGTATTAGAAGAAAGTGTAGTGGAGCCATAGACTTGGAGATGGAAATTATATCTGAGTTAAGGCTGATCAAGGTAGGTCAGGAGTCTGCTGATGGATTGTAAGGTCTGCTTGTTAAGGAGGGTAGATGTGGTAGCTAAATTACTTTGAATTAGTGGAATTAAGAGGAAGAGGAGAAGGAATGTGTATTGCATTCATATGGTTACATATTCAGAGTGGTGTACAGTGGAGGATTAATTGATTTGCCCAGGGTCACAAGGAGTATTGCTGGAATTTGACCTTACAACCTCTGGGGCAGAGGCAGTGGCTCTACAACTAGGCCAGTTGTCTGACATATTGTAAGAAGTAATGGTATTAGTTCAGGCTTTGCAAGCCCTGTGAATATAGCAGGTCTTGTAGGCTTCATGAATCTAAATTGTATTAAAACAAACAGGCTTATTATATACATGGTCTGAAGCAGTGTCTCTCAAACTGTGTGCCATGGCACTGTGGAGTGTTCCAAAGAGATTCCAGAATTTTACTTTAGTTTTTTTTAAACTCCCTTCATAAGTTTCAAGTTTATTTGTTATTTGATTAATCGCCTATTACAAATACTAAGCGATGTACACATAATAAAATAAATTTCTAAAATGTACATAAAATAGAAAGTAACGTTAACAACGGTATAAAATCACCAAAACAAACTAATTAAAACAAAACAAGCAAACAATAGGACAGAAGGGGAAGAAATACAATTTTCGATAGGAAAGAATCAACAATTAAATGTAAAACCCAATAGGAATGGGAGGACAAATAAATAATTGGAGGTAAAAATACATAAAAGAGCAAATGATGAAAGAGCAATTAACATTTCAATTAGGTATTGAACGCATCTTTAAAAAGAAAGCTCTTAAGTTGGCTCTTAAATTTTTCCAAATTCTTCTCCTCTCTTAAATATAGTGGGAGTGAATTCCATGTCTGTGGCGCCGTTACAGTAAAAATGAATTGCCTTCGAGTGTTAATAATTTTAAGAGTAGGAATGACCAACAAATATACACTAGAATAGATGATATGTACCTTCTGGTGTCAAGTCAAAAGCGCGCTGGGACAAAGGCGCGCGCAGACAACTGAGCGCAACGCAGAGGTGCGTGCCGAAGAAAATGACTGTTTTAAAGGGCTCCGACGGGGGGGGGGTGTGGGGGGAACCCCCCACTTTACTTTATACAGAGCACGCCGTGTTGTGGGGGGTTGGGGGGGTTGTAACCCCCCACGTTTTACTGAAAACTTCACTTTTTCCCTAAAAAACAGGGAAACAGTTAAGTTTCCAGTATAATGAGGGCGGTTACAACCCCCCAAACCCCCCACAACGCCGCCGCAATCTGTATTAAGTAAAGTGGGGAGGGGTTCCCCAACAAAACCCCCCATTGGAGCCCCTAAAAACACTCTTTTTCTTCGGCGCGCGCTTCCATCTTGCGCTCAGTTGTCGGCGTGCGCCTTTGTCTTCCGTGATTTTGTCTATGAACCGTACCTTCTTGCATTATGCAGCCCTATCAGAGTGTGATGAATATAGAACTCAAAATCCTGTGCTGTTCTTGAAGTCTTGCAAGGACAACAAATGATTTCGGCACAGCGTTGACAGTGATATACATGGTTCAGGAAGGCCATGGCAGCAGCTGCACTTGAACTACCAGCTCAAGGTAAATTATGCACAGGAAGAATTAAAATCTATGTACTACTTAGTTAAATGTCACTTAATATTGGCTGGTCCACTCAGTGTGGTTTAAGTTGAGAGGAGCCTCTTCTGCCTTTTTAAATTATACTGAATATCAATCTCAAGATATATTAATGTTTTATGTCTCTGATATTTCAGCTATCCCATTTCTCTTGCAGAGAAACTATGTGTTTTCTTGACATTCAAAGAACTTGAGCACAATAATATTTAGCCATTTCATTTGAAAGGAAGCTCTGGAATGAGGGCATAGTTAAGGAGTAATCTAAGGAAATACTTTTTTAGAGAAAGGGTGGTAGATGTGTGGAACAGTCTCCCGGAAGAGGTGGTGGAGACAAAGACTGTGTCTGAATTCAAGAAAGCTTGAGATAGGCACGAGGGATCTCTTAGAGAGGAAGAGATAATGGTTACTGTGGATGGGCAGACTGGATGGGCCATTTATCTGCCATCATGTTTCTATGTTTGTTTCTATTTCTCCTTGTCTCTATATTCCATGAAATTTGTGCCATCAAAGTTATTTGAAAATTTGATGTCTTTTTCTGATTGATATAATTTTTTTTATAGTTATTTTAGTGTAAATGATATAGTCTTTTAAAGAGTAAGCTAGGATTGCTGTTGTGACTTCTTTATTATTCTCTTTCAAATCTCTCTTAAAATTCTAAATACTGTATCATCCTTTTGCCTTTTTTTTTTTAATTCTAGAATGATCCTCCATTTCAGCTCAAACTTCCCCCAAAGGCAGCTAGGCTTGAGAAAGTTGATCCAGAATATGAGGAGAAAATGGTGAGTGCAGCGTTTTGTCACAAATTTGTCACAAATTACAACTCCAGTAGGTGGAACCTAAGGACAGTACCGGGTGAACTTCTATGATCTATGCCCCAGAAATGTCAAAGAAAGACAATTTAATCATGAATTAATAATGTGTATGGCTGTTGGGCAAACTAGATGGACTATTCAGGTCTCTTTACCTGTCGTCATTTACTGTTACTAAATATAACTGAAGATAATCTATTTCTAGCTAATATTTAACTGGTGGTGGTGTTCGTTTTGCTGATTGCTGCTTCCCTTATTCCCAGTTATTCAGTACTGCACCCTGTCTGTGCTTTGGCATTGAATATCCTTCTTTTTGAGCTGTCTAACACATAGCTGGTTATGTCAGTATTCAGCCCCCTAGTTCTTAAGGCAAACCACTTAAAGATAGGACTGCTATTTATGTGGCCCAATTTAAGTGGTTTATGTATGCGCTGAGGGGCTGAATATTAGCACTTAATCCGACTCTGCCCCTGGAATGCTTACAAGTCAGCTACTTTTGAATTTGGCACTAACCAGTCCTTTTCAACAGAAATAATTCGTTAAGTGCAGCTGGAAATGAGTACCGTATTTTCGCGGATATAACACGCACCATTGTAAAACGCGCACAGGGGTATAGCGCGCAGAAATCACGATGATATGTACAAAAACTTTTCTATACCGCGCTCAGGCATATAACGCGCATGCTGCCCGACTCTCCTTTCGCCCGCCCTGACTTTCCGTGCGCTGTCCCGACTCTCCGTTCACCCCCCTGACTTCTGTGCACTGTCCTCCCTTGAAGTCCTGTCCCCCCTTGAAGGTCTGTCCCCATCCTGAAAGCCTGATGCCCCCCCCGACGTCCGATACATCCCCCCCCCCCCCCGGCAGGACCACTCGCACCCTCACCCCGAAGGACCGCCGACTCCCCAACAATATCGGGCCAGGAGGGAGCCCAAACCCTCCTGGCCACGGCGACCCCCTAACCCCACCCCGCACTACATTACGGGCAGGAGGGATCCCAGGCCCTCCTGCCCTCGACGCAAACCCCCTCCCCCCAACGACCGCCCCCCCCAAGAACCTCCGCCCGTCCCCCAGCCGACCCGCGACCCCCCTGGCCGACCCCCACGACACCCCCACCCGCCTTCCCCGTACCTTTGTGTAGTTGGGCCAGAAGGGAGCCCAAACCCTCCTGGCCACGGCGATCCCCTAACCCCACCCCGCACTACATTACGGGCAGGAGGGATCCCAGGCCCTCCTGCCCTCGACGCAAACCCCCCTCCCCCCCAGCCGACCCGCGACCCCCCTGGCCGACCCCCACGACCCCCCACCCCCCTTCCCCGTACCTTTGGAAGTTGGCCGGACAGACGGGAGCCAAACCCGCCTGTCCGGCAGGCAGCCAACGAAGGAATGAGGCCGGATTGGCCCATCCGTCCTAAAGCTCCGCCTACTGGTGGGGCCTAAGGCGCGTGGGCCAATCAGAATAGGCCCTGGAGCCTTAGGTCCCACCTGGGGGCGCGGCCTGAGACACATGGTCGGGTTTGGCCCATGTGCCTCAGGCCGCGCCCCCAGGTGGGACCTAAGGCTCCAGGGCCTATTCTGATTGGCCCACGCGCCTTAGGCCCCACCAGTAGGCGGAGCTTTAGGACGGATGGGCCAATCCGGCCTCATTCCTTCGTTGGCTGCCTGCCGGACAGGCGGGTTTGGCTCCCGTCTGTCCGGCCAACTTCCAAAGGTACGGGGAAGGGGGGTGGGGAGGTCGTGGGGGTCGGCCAGGGGGGTCGCGGGTCGGCTGGGTGGGAGGGGGGTTTGCGTCGAGGGCAGGAGGGCCTGGGATCCCTCCTGCCCGTAATGTAGTGCGTGGTGGGGTTAGGGGATCGCCGTGGCCAGGAGGGTTTGGGCTCCCTTCTGGCCCAACTACACAAAGGTACGGGGAAGGCGGGTGGGGGTGTCGTGGGGGTCGGCCAGGGGGGTCGCGGGTCGGCTGGGGGACGGGCGGAGGTTCTTGGGGGGGGGCGGTCGTTGGAGGGAGGGGGGTTTGCGTCGAGGGCAGGAGGGCCTGGGATCCCTCCTGCCCGTAATGTAGTGCGGGGTGGGGTTAGGGGGTCGCCGTGGCCAGGAGGGTTTGGGCTCCCTCCTGGCCCGATATTGTTGGGGAGTCGGCGGTCCTTCGGGGTGAGGGTGCGAGTGGTCCTGCCGGGGGGGGGATGTATCGGACGTCGGGGAGTCGGCCGGGCAAGAGGGCTTGGGCTCCCTCTTGCTCCGATCGTGGATGCGGGTGTGGGTGGGAGCGCGTGCGAGCGGTCGTTCGGGGTGGGGGTGCGAGCGGTCCTGCTGGGGGGGTGAATCGGGCGTCGGGCGGGGTGGGAACTATGTTTAAAAACTTTTGTATACCGCGCTCAGGCATATAACGCGCGAGGGGTATGCGCGGTACGTAAAATCACGTATAACGCGCGCGTTATATCCGCGAAAATACGGTAGATAGCTGCAAACAAGTGATTTAATTGGTTGGCCGCCATTTTTGACCAGTTAAATAATTTTAAATATGGGCCTGTTTGTTTTTAGTGTGCTTTATATATAAAATTAGTATGAGACAGTAGCAAGAAAAATATATTGCAGTAGGATTTAAAAAACAAAGTGAGGAAGAGCATGAGAAATTTGTAGAAACCCCTTAATGAAGCAAAACAATTGATCTGTTCATGTCTATTTACCGTGTTTCCCCGAAAATAAGACAGTGTCTTAAATTAATTTTGGCCCAAAAAAGGCAGTGGGTCTTATTTTTGGGGTATATACATGATCATCTCTCCCTTCCTCTCCTTCACTCCAATACTTCCTCTTTCCTTTCTCTCCCCCACATGTGCAGCATCTTTCCTCCCCTCCCTCCCATCCCTTGTGCAGTAGGACCCTTGCCCAGCTTCTATCCTCCCCTCCCTCCCATCCCTCGTGCAGCAGGACCCTTGCCCAACTTCCCTTCCCTCCCTCCCATCCCTTGTGCAGCAGAACCCTTGAGAGAGCATCCCTTCCCCCCCCCCGAGCCCGCACCCAAATCCCCATCCTTCCCATCGGAACCCCGCAGCGAGCCCTACTTAGCTCCCTAAGCAGTGTCGGGCCGGCAACATTCTAACAGGCTGCTTTAGCCTTGTCCGCCCGTGAACTCTGCTGCTTTACTGATGACGATATCACGGCAGAGTTCATGGGCAGACAAGGTCAAAGCAGCCTATTAGAGTGCTGCCGGCCCCTTCGCTGCTTAGGGAGCTAAGTAGGGCTCGCAGCTGGGTTCCAATGGGAGGGAGAGAAAGATGGAGATTCGGGTGCGGGTGCTCGGGGGGGGGAGGGGTGCACTTTCAAGGTCCAATTTTTTAAACATTAAAGTCAATGGACGTAAACTCCGGATACTTGCTCTTCTGATAAGCACACAATCCGCTTTTCGCACAGATGTTATAGTTCCAACCGCCATTTGCTCACGTCACGTTCACTCCGGTTAAATGCACTCACACGTTCTGATGGGGATGAGCCACGTGTTTCAGAACTGCAGCCTAGGCCTAGCCAGGTGTTTTGAACTTTTGGAACTACAGTACTGTACCATGACGTCGCGTGAACAAAAATCATTGTCTTTGGCTGAACGTGTCAATGTGTTAAAGAGACTTGACCAAAGGGAGATTGTTTCCTTCACGCTGCGTTGTTATCTGGAGATAAATTGCTGTCACAACTATGGACAGTTTTGCAGCATCAGTAGTCAGATACACAGCCTGACTCGTACAATCTGCGTGCAGAAAAGAATGATTGATTTTAAAAAGTTATATTGCATTAGACCGAACAGTACTGTTTCTGCAACTGTACCATATTACATAGTACAGTATTTGGTGTGTTTTTGGTTGAATAAAAGTTTTATTGCATTTGACTACAGTGTACTGTAATTTTTCATGACTAACAAGTGGTACTCCTATTAAGCGCACACTCCGTTTAAGCACACATGGTGACCCGGTCCGAAGGGTGTGCACTTAAGCGGAGTCGACCGTATGTGCTTTAGAGAATGACACGGTGACAAAATTTATCACTGTCCCCGTCCCCGTGGATAACCGCGGGAAATAATCCCATGTCATTTTCTAGTGTCTATTTCAACCTCAGTCCTTCGACACCAGCATTCTTCAAAGCAAAGCTCGAGGGTCAGTGGTTGTGGCCATTCATACTCTGATTCTTATGGGAGCCAAGGATAATGAAGCCATTGTGACATCACTGATGTGATTGGCTCTTAGGCACTGGTGGAATGAGGCATTATGACATCACAATATCTGCTCTGGATACCAGAGACTGTCATTCTGTAGTGTCTGTTTCAACCTCAGTCCTTCTACACCAGCATTCTTCAAAGCAAAGCTTGCGGGTCAGTGGTTGTGGCCATTCATACTCTGAGTCTTCCCTCTCTCCTTAAAGAATGACATGAAGTTTCCCGCGGTTATCCGTGGGGATGGGAATGGTGATGAATTTTGTCACCGTGTCATTCTCTAATGTGCTTGGCTTTGGGATTGAACTGATTTTACCACTAGGGGGTTCTGAAAAGATGTGAATTCCTGCAATACCTGGACTGCGTGTTGGAAATGAACACCTAACGTATGGAATCCTCCAGAGACTAACAGAAGATTATCGTAGGTAGAAACCTAATCTTGCAATATCTTATAGCCAGGCAAAACTTTTCCTTTTTCTCTTCTTAGAAAACAGATCGATCAAAAAGGTTTGAATTCCTGCTGAAACAGACAGAACTTTTTGCACATTTTATTCAGCCAGCAGCACAGAAATCTCCAACGTCACCACTGAAAGTGAAACTGGGACGACCTCGGTTGAAAAAAGATGAAAAGCAGAACCTTCTTTCAGCTGGAGAGTATGTTTCTATTTTAAATATTATTTTATACTTCTAGCAAAATAAAAATTAAAGAAGCAATTTAAAACGGCCCGCATTAATGTACATACCATAGGTACTTCTTACCTGCACTGATAATGAAGGCAGAATTAAACATGCAGTTTTACTTTGTTGCTGTGAGGAAAAAGTACGCATGGTATAAGCATAAGAAGTAGAGATGCATTTCTTCTTCAATTTTATTTATTTATTCAATATTCTATACTGTTCTCCCAAGGGAGCTCAGAACGGTTAACATGAATTTATTCAGGTACTCAAGCATTTTTCCCTGTTTGTCCCGGTGGGCTCACAATCTATCTAATGTACCTGGGGGGAATTAAGTAACTTGCCCAGAGTCACAAGGAGCAGTGTGGGTTTGAACCCACAACCTCAGGGTGCTGAGGCTGTAGCTTTAACCACTGCGCCACACTCAGCGTTTGATAAGTAGATTTAAATTCTATTGCATAAATTGAATAGTTTAGGAATTCTAGGATCTGTTCTCAGTTGGTTTAAGGCAGGGGTGTCCAACCTTATCCCAGGACAAGCAGGCAGCATATTCTTGACTGATGGGTGATGGCACCGACGGAGCCCCGGTACGGACAATTTTAGAGTGATTGCACTCTAAGAACTTGGAAAGTTCTAGTAGGCCGCACCGCGCACGCGCGAGTGCCTTCCCGCCCGACAGAGGCACGCGGTCCCCAGTTTCTTAGTTTCCGCGGAGCTAAGAAGTCGCTTTTTTCAACGGCTGTTGAAATTTTTTCCTTAACGCCTTCCCGCTCGCGAAACCTTTTTGGAAGTTTATTTCCCTTCATTTCTTTTCTTTATTTAAAAAAAAAAAAACAAAAAACCGAACGTTTACTTTTTATTTTTCTCGTCATTTTGGTTTTGCCCCGGCGGGGCCTTCTGCCACCATCGAGGCCTCGGCCTTCGATTTGGCAGAAGCCGTTTTTACTTTCATGCCCCCCCCAGCCAGGGTTCAAGAAGTGCCAGCAGTGTGCACGGCCTATATCCCTCACGGACCCGCACAACTGGTGCTTACAGTGCCTAGGTCCTGAACATCAGGCTTCCACCTGCACCCACTGTGCCACGTTAAAAAAACGTACCTTAAAAAATCGCCAGATACAACAGCGATTACTTTTTGGTGCCGAAATGTCCGATCCCGCGTCATCGACACCGGCTTCGGCTCCATTGCAGTCGGCACCCACTTCGTCGACACCGCGCCGGCGTCGCAACAGCCAGGTAAGCCGGCTAAGAAGCCTTCCCCGTTGGAGCGTCCTCCGGTCTCGATTGCAGCGAGCCCAGTCCTGCCGACCGTGAGGCGCCCGCGGAAGCGCTCCGCCCCTATCGAGGTGAGTCCCTCGACCTCGGGCTCCTCATCTTCGGGGCGTCGAGCGGCACCGCAGGTACCACAAAAGAAAAAGGCGGTACCGGTGCCTACTTTGGATGAGCGCATTGCAGCTATCCTACAAGTGCAGCTCAAGGAGCAGTTACAAAAACTCCTGCTCTCTTGGCACCGAACCTTCCGGTCCCGGTCCGGTCTGAGCCACCGGTACCGGCAGTGGAGCAGCCCCTATTGTCAGCATCCACTGTTTCGGTACCGGTTCACTCGGCATCATCGGTATCGATGCCAGTCCTTGCACCGGAGCCGAGAGCCCAGCATCAGTCGGTGCAGACTTCGGCACCGTTGCAGTCGGTAACATCTCCTTGTACCGTATCTATGAGGTCGGGTAAGTCGGCACGCAAATCCCGACACCTAGAACCCTCTACTCCGGAGTCTCGGGACCGCGGCTCCCATATTAGGGACCCTGATCTGTGGGGTGACTCCGAAGAGCCTTTTCTTTCTGAGGGTGAGTGTTCTTCGGATGAGGATGATCCTGCTATTCCTGATCCATCCTCCAAACATGATTCCACATCTTTCACTTCTTTCTTGAAGGACATGTGCGAATCTCTTTCCATTCCTTTGGAGCCTGAGTCTAAAAAATCCAAGGCCTTTCTTGATGCCCTTGACTTTGACCAGCCTCCAAAGGAATTTTTGAAACTCCCTCTTCATGACATCTTGAGGGAAACTTTCTATAAAAACCTAGAGACTCCTTTAACTATTCCAGGAGCTCCCCGCAAATTGGATTCATTATACAAAGTAATCCCTATTCCTGGGTTTGACAAGCCACAGCTTCCCCATGAATCTCTGCTTGTGGAATCTACGCTTAAAAAGTCTGCGGGGACTAGTGTATATGCTTCTGTCCCTCCTGGCAGATAAGGTAAAGCCATGGACAAATTCGGCAAGCGATTATACCAGAATGCTATGCTCGCTAACAGATCTGGTAATTATGCTTTTCATTTTTCTTTTTATCTCAAGCATCTCCTTACCACCATGGCTTCCTTTGAAAAGTACCTTCCTGAGCGGAAACGACAGGCTTTTCTTCTTCTCTTTTCCAGCTCCGTAAATTTATGGTAAGATCCATTTACGATACCTTTGAACTTACCTCCAGAGCGACGGCCATGTCTGTGGCCATGCGCCGCCTTGCCTGGCTGAGAGTATCCGAGCTTGATGTCAACCATCAAGATCGGTTGGCTAATGCTCCATGCCTGGGGGATGAGCTCTTTGGGGAATCCATGGACTCGACCACCCAGAAGCTCTCCGCCCATGAGACACGCTGGGATACTCTCCTCAAAAAAAAAAAGAAGACTCCACCGGCACGGCCTTTCAGACAGCAGTCGGCCTACCAACGCCATTATGTGGCTCGTCCATTGCCATCAGCTCCCCAGCAAACTAGGCGTCAACGTCAACAACAACGACAGACTCCTAGACCACCGCAGCAACAACCTGTAAAGCCGCCTCCACAGCAGAAATCTACGCAGCCCTTTTGACTTAATTCTCCAGGGCATAGCCAGCGTCACCACATCTACCCACCTACCTCAACCTATAGGTGGCCGTCTCACTTTTTTCCTCAGTCGGTGGGAAGTTATCAATTCGGACCAATGGGTCCTCAACATCATTCGCCACGGCTACTCTCTCAACTTTCAGACAGTTCCTACCCTAAGTCTGCCAAGAGAGTCTGCTTTGAACACTCCTCAGTCTTCTCTTCTTCTCCAGGAGGTTCAATCCCTCCTCCTTTTGAACGCCATAGAGGAAGTTCCTCTAGATCAAAAGGGACAGGGATTCTACTCCCGTTACTTTCTAGTCCCCAAAAAAACAGGAGATCTCAGGCCAATTCTAGATCTTCGCGATCTCAACAAATGCTTAGTCAAAGAAAAATTCAAGATGCTTTCTTTAGCCACTCTTTACCCTCTTCTCAATCAAAACGACTGGCTATGCTCCCTCGATCTCAAAGACGCATACACTCACATACCGGTCAATCTGACCTCCAGACAGTATCTCCGTTTCATGATCAATCACTGTCATTACCAATACAAGGTGCTGCCCTTCGGCCTTGCCTCCTCTCCACGAGTGTTCACCAAATGTCTGATTGTGGTGGCTGCCTTTCTACGCTCTCACCACCTTCAGGTCTTTCCTTACCTGGACGATTGGTTGATAAAGGCCAATTCATCTCAGACAGTACTCCTGGCCACCAACCAGACCATCCTGTTTCTCCAACTTCTGGGGTTCGAGATCAATCTACCCAAATCTCATCTCATCCCCACTCAAAGACTTCAATTCATTGGAGCGGTGCTGGACACAGTCCTCATGAGAGCGTTCCTGCCGTCCAACCGTCTTCACACTCTTCAATCTCTATGTCAGCAGGTACTTCCACAACGTTCCATCTCTGCCAAGCAAATGATGATACTCTTGGGTCACATGGCCTCCACAGTTCATGTCACACCCTTCGCACGTCTTCACCTGCGCACTCCTCAATGTACCCTAGCTACCCAGTGGTCCCAAGTGACGGATCCTTGCTCACGACACATATCTGTGACATCATCTCTTCATCAGTCTCTACAATGGTGGTTGATATCCTCAAATCTCTCCAGAGGTCTTCTGTTCCATCTACCTCCTCATCAACTGGTCATCACCACCGACGCCTCCCCTTATGCCTGGGGAGCTCATTTGAACGAATTCCAAACTCAAGGACTTTGGACAGTCCAGGAAATGAAGCATCACATCAATTTCCTGGAACTCAGAGCGATGTTTTATGCCCTCAAGGCCTTCCAACATCTTCTCTTTCCTCAGGTTCTCCTGCTGTGCACAGATAATCAAGTTGCGATGTACTACATCAACAAGCAGGGTGGGACAGGCTCTCGCATCTTGTGCCAGGAAGCCCAGAAGATTTGGGCTTGGGCCACAGATCACCACCTATTCCTGAAAGCTATCTACATTCAGGGAGAACAGAATTCTTTAGCGGACAAGCTCAGCAGAATTCTCCAGCCTCACGAGTGGACACTCGTTCCTTTAACTCTACAGTCCATCTTCGCTCAGTGGGGCACTCCTCAGATAGACCTCTTTGCAGCTCCTCACAATCACCAGCTGCCCCTATTCTGCTCCAGACTCTACTCTCCTCACCGTCTGGCAGCGGATGCATTTCTCCTCGATTGGTCCAATCTGTTCCTGTACGCTTTCCCTCCTCTGCCTCTCATGTTACGAACCTTGTTCAAGCTCAAGAGGGAGGGAGCCACCATGATTCTGATTGCTCCGAGGTGGCCCAGGCAACATTGGTTCTCCCTTCTACTTCAACTCAGTTCCAGGGAACCTTTTCTTCTTCCACTGTTTCCTTCTCTGCTTACACAGCATCAGGAGACTCTTCTACATCCCAACCTCCAGTCTCTGCACCTGACAGCTAAGTATCTCTCGGGCTGACTTCTCATGATACTCTTTTGTCTCAGCCCGTTCGTTCCATTCTAGATGCCTCCAGGAAACCAACCACTCTGCAATGTTACCATCAGAAGTGGACACAATTTTCTTCCTGGTGTCTTCTTCATCAACATGATCCCACTTCCCTGGCAGTGGAGCCATTGTTGGATTATCTGCTTTCTTTGTCTGACTCTGGCCTTAAGTCTACCTCTATCAGAGTCCACCTCAGTGCCATTGCTGCTTTTCATGAGCCGGTTCATGGAAAACTTCTCTCAGTTCATCTCCCGGTGTCCAGGTTCATGCGGGGTCTTTTCAATGTTAAACCACCTCTTAAAGCCCCTCCTGTAATCTGGGATCTCAATGTGGTTCTTTCCGCCTTAATGAAGCCTCCATTTGAACCTTTGGCTACCACTCCTTTCAAGTTTCTCACTTGGAAAGTACTTTTCCTTATTGCTCTTACCTCTGCCAGGAGGGTCAGTGAGCTACATGCACTAGTTGCAGATCCACCTTTTACAGTCTTTCATCATGACAAGGTGGTTCTGCGTACACATCCAAAGTTTCTCCCTAAGGTTGTCTCGGAGTTCCATCTCAACCAATTCATTGTTCTGCCTGTCTTCTTTCCGAAACCTCACTCTCATTCTGGAGAACAGGCTCTGCATACTTTGGAGTGTAAGCGGGCTCTAGCTTACTATTTAGAGCGTACTAAGCCTCACAGATCATCTCCCCAACTCTTTCTGTCCTTTGATCCAAATAAATTGGGACGTCCTGTTTCTAAACGTACGTTATCAAATTGGCTTGCAGCGTGCATTTCTTTTTGTTATGCTCAGTCCGGACTGACACTGGAAGGTTCTGTCACGGCCCATAGAGTTCGAGCTATGGCAGCATCTGTAGCTTTCCTCCGTTCCACTCCTATTGAGGAAATCTGCAAGGCTGCTACTTGGTCCTCAGTTCATACTTTTACATCTCATTATTGTCTGGATTCATTCTCCAGACGGGATGGACACTTCGGCCAATCTGTTTTGCAAAATTTGTTTTCCTAATGGCCAACCTTCCCTCCATCCCTCTTTTTTGTTAGCTTGGAGGTCACCCATCAGTCAAGAATATGCTGCCTGCTTGTCCTGGGATAAGGCACAGTTACTTACCGTAACAGGTGTTATCCAGGGACAGCAGATAGATATTCTTGCGTCCCACCCACCTCCCCGGGTTGGCTTCTTAGCTGGCTTATCCTAACTGGGGACCGCGCGCCTCTGTCGGGCGTGAAGGCACTCGTTCGTGCGCGGTGCGGCCTACTAGAACTTTCCAAGTTCTTAGAGTGCAATCACTCTAAAATTGTCCGTACCGGGGCTCCGTCGGTGCCGTCACCCATCAGTCAAGAATATCTGCCTGCTGTCCCTGGATAACACCTGTTACGGTAAGTAACAGTGCCTTTTGGCTTCCCTGGGCTGCATTGGCCAAAAAAAATGTTTCTGGGGCTGCGCAAACGCTGCAGCAAGACAGAGGAGGGAGCTGGCAAGATGGTAAATACCTGGGGGCAGCAAAGGAAAACACTGCTTTGCCCTTAACTGGGGCCACACAAAATACTTCACGGGGGCCGCATGCGGCCCTTGGGCCGCAGGTTGGACACCCCTGGTTTAAGGAGTTAAGAATCTATTATTGTCTAGCTGGATTTCATGTTGTAGAGACCCACAAGGATCACCATTATCCATTTTGTTCAATATCTATGTGAGCATTTTGAACAGATGTTCTCTACAATGTCTTTTGCAGTGCAATAAGAATGGTATGCTACTAAACCTTAGGGTACTGTGTCCATTCTTGTGAGCATACTGCAGAAAGATGTCAATTGCAGCTTTTGAAATCTTCTCCTTCTCCCAGGAGTCTGTTGCCCCCTTCGGTTTCTCTTTCTGCAGGTGAGCATGAAAGGTGTCTTCTGATCTGCTCGGTTTATTTCTTTTTTATTTTGTGATAGCTTTGCGGTTTTTTGCTCTAGTCACAGTCTTTTTCGTGGAATCAGAGATCCCTTTTGATAAGGGTCTATTCTGCATGCATGGAGAGGAGCAGATTTTAAATCTTCAGCTGGCAGGTGTATCCTTCGGGGACCTGTTTCAGCCAGCCTGCTGAAGATACTGGAGCCCAGGGTCCGTTCCCTTGGTGTTTGCTTGCCCCTTTGACTTGGTCAGGGGCTGGGGTGCAGGCTGTTTAGGCACTAATTACTTATCACATATAGGGCTGAAAGTTGTATGCAGCGCTGTACATTTTGACATTTTTTGACAGTCCCTGCTCAGAAGAACTTACAATCTAACTTGGACAGACAGACATGGTGGTCCGAGGACAACAAATGGGATGTGGCCCTGCCAGGGTACAAACTCTACAGAAGGGACAGGGCACACAAGAAGGGGGGAGGAATAGCACTGTATATAAAGGACTCCATTCCTTCATCCAAGACAGAAACAACAGTAAGGGCGGACAGTCTGGAGTCACTATGGGTTAAGCTAACAGGAGGGGAAGGAGCTGACATCAAATTGGGACTGTACTATCGCCCACCAGGACAGCCAGAAACAAACGAACCACGGGGTGCAAGGGGAAATCTACCGATGGATCAAACACTGGTTGGCGGGCAGGAAACAGAGGGTTGGAGTAAAGGGCCAATACTCAGACTGGCAATGGGTCACGAGCGGAGTTCCGCAGGGGTCGGTGCTGGGACCTCTCCTGTTCAATATATTTATTAACGACCTGGAGACGGGGACGAAATGTGAGGTTATCAAATTTGCTGATGACACCAAACTCTGCAGCAGGGTTAGAAGCACGGAAGACTGTGAAGACCTGCAAAGGGACCTAACGAGACTGGAAGAATGGGCAAAAAAGTGGCAAATGAGTTTTAACGTAGAGAAGTGCAAGGTCATGCATGTAGGGAAAAAGAACCCGAGGTTCAGCTACAAAATGGGGGGAATATTGCTAGGGGTGAGCAACCTTGAAAGAGACCTGGGGGTGATGGTGGACACAACATTGAAACCATCGGCGCAGTGTGCGACAGCCTCAAAGAAAGCAAACAGAATGCTGGGCATCATCAAAAAGGGTATCACAACCAGGACAAAGGAAGTCATCATGCCGCTGTATCGCGCAATGGTGCGCCCGCACCTGGAGTACTGTGTCCAGTACTGGTCGCCGTACCTCAAGAAGGACATGGTGGTACTAGAGGGAGTCCAGAGAAGAGCGACTAAACTGATAAGAGGTATGGAAAATTTTGCATACGCTGACAGGTTAAAAATGCTGGAGCTGTTCTCCCTGGAAAAGAGGAGACTTAGAGGGGACATGATAGAAACCTTCAAAATCCTAAAGGGCATAGAGAAAGTGAATAAGGACAGATTCTTCAAACTGTGGGGACCCACAACCACTAGGGGTCACTCGGAGAAATTGAAAGGGGACAGGTTTAGAACAAATGCTAGGAAGTTCTTTTTTACCCAGAGGGTGGTGGACACATGGAACGCACTTCCAGAGGATGTGATAGGCCAGAGCACTATACAGGGGTTCAAGGAAGGTTTGGATAGGTTCCTGGAGGATAAGGGGGATTGAGGGGTACAGATAGAACTAGAGGTAGGTTATAGAAGTGGTCAGAAACCACTTCACAGGTCACAGACCTGATGGGCCGCCGCGGGAGCGGACCGCTGGGCGAGATGGACCTCTGGTCTGACCCAGTGGAGGCAACTTCTTATGTGAGAGGAGTTAGGAGTCGAATACACTCTCAAAGAGATGAGCTTTTAATTGGTCCTTGAACACTGCCAGAGATGGAGCCCGCCATAGGGATTCAGGCAGCTTGTTCTAAGCATATGGCACAGCAAGGCAGAAGGGACAGAGTATGGAGTTGGCAGTTGAAGAGAAGGGCACAGATAAGAGGGGCTTACCAGCGGATTGGAGCTTATGGGGGGATTATAGGGGGAGAGTAATGAAGAGAGAGAGTGAGGGGCATCTGAGTGAGTGCATTTGTAGGTCAGTAAGAGGAGTTTGAATTGTATTCGGAAACGGATGGGAAGCCAATTAAGTGACTCTCCCAGAATATGAGTCATGCAGCCAAATTCCGGATGGATTGGAGGAGAGTGAGATGGTTAAGCGGAAGGCCTAAGAGTAGCGAATTGCAGTAGTCTAAGCACAAGGTGATGAGGATGTAAATAAGTATTTTGGTTGTGTGCTCGGAGAGGAAGGGTCAGATTTTGATAATAATATAGAGGAAGAAGCCTTGAAGCCGAAGGTGGTCTCACCAGTCTGTGGTCCACCTTGTCTTGGGTAGTTGGGAGGGCTTTTTGGAACAGAGGCAGTTGCGCAAGTTGGATGTCTGTTGGGTCCTTTGCTCTTATGTTCAGTGGACCCAGGAGTTCTGGAAATCAGATCGTCTTTTTGTCCTCTTAGCGGGTCCTGGTAAGGGGGACGGTGCTTCTAAGGCTACCATTGCGCGATGGATCAAGGAGGCTATTGCTTCAGTGTACCTTCTTCAAAAGAAGCCTGTTTCGGAATTTCTCAAAGCTCATTCCACTCAGGGGCAGGCAGCTTCTTGGGTGGAGTCTTCTATGGTACCTCTGGTGGATATCTGTAAAGATGCGGTTTGGTCACAAAAATTAAATTGAATCAGGTTGGGCAGACTGGATGGACCATTCAGGTCTTTATCCCAGGACAAGCAGGCAGCATATTCTCAACATGTGGGTGACGTCATCCATGGAGCCCCGTAGTGGCAGCCTTGCAAGCAGACTTGCTGGAAGAACTTTCAAAGAGTTTGTGAGTGCCTTCCTGCCGAGCGTAGATCATGCGTCTCCTGTGAGGTACCTCAGTTTTCGTTTTTCCGCAGAGCCAAGAAGCACCTGTTTTTCAGCTCTGCTGTCTTCGAGTTCCGTGTCTCACACCGTGGCTTTCTTTTTCCTTTATTTTTAGTAGTTTGGGGTTTTTTTGTCAGTTCTCGTCCGGTGGGGCTTGGGCTCAGGCCCTGCCCTGCCGCCGACCCTCATTTGGCTGCGGCCATATTTTTTTCTATGTCCCGACCTCTTACGGGTTTCAAATGGTGTAGCCAGTGTAACCGGGCGATTTTGCTCATCAACCCACACCATTGGCGTATTAAGTGCTTGGGACTGTCACAACCCCAGCCTTAGAGCTAAGCTTGGCCAGATAGATCTCCTCAAGACCCAGGCCTTACCCTTAAAAGGGCTGACCAATATTGCAGCTCCAACTCAGACAGACAGGTAGGCTCTGAGTTCAGATTGAACAACCAAGATCCAGAACCCTGGGGGGAGGAGGAATATTGGGAGAACAGCCAGGAGCAACGGGAGGTGCCTTGCAAAAGAGACAGCCTAAGAGGCAGGCTCCTAGCTCAGGGAGCTCACAGCTGTTGAGTCTAATTAAGTCTCAAAGGAAAACTCAGCAGAAGCAGCAGGTTGCCCTTCCCCCTCCCAGGTTAGGGCGTGGCCAGTTCAGTGCTTTAGAAGCTGAGCTGAGGAAGACCAAATCAGTCTACCCTGGGCCAGCCTAGGAAGGAGTCTCGAGGGACTGGGCTCCTGAATTGCAACAGAGCAATGAAATTGACATGGTGGATGCAACAACTGTCCCTGAGGCAGATCAGACAGCCAGCACTGATCCCATAGAGGCTATGGACACTTCCATGGAACCAGAGAAAATCTACATGGATCAAAGCTAAGTTGGATTTCCTTGCTGTTTTGTTTGTTTTTGAATCTTGTTTTCTTTTGGGCTGTCTGGAAGCACAAGTCCAGTGCAGACAGTGTGAGCAGCGCTAGGCTCACTGCTGAACTTGGTGCCTTATTTGTGGGACACTGTAGGAAGTTTGTTTTTGCATTCTCTTTTCTTTTGGACTATTGGAATGAGACTCTGTTGCTGAAGTATGAAAGGAGTAGTGTTGGGGAGAATCCACTGAAGATCCTCGGGTTGGGATTGTGGGGCCAGTTTTTGCAAGTTTGTGATAGTGGATTCGACTACTCCCCTCCCCCACCAGCTTGTTAAGTTGGCTGGGGAAGGCCTGTTAAAAGCCAGGCCTAATCAGCAGGTGCTAAGAGAACTGAAGAGATATAGTGAAGAACCAGTATAAAGGCTGGGCCATTTTTGTAGCTCTTATCTTTCCCTTTTTGAATGGTGGGGACTGTAAGAAAGAGCTGCAACAGAACTGGGGACACTTACCTGCAAGGAAGATGTGGGCTGTCTTTTTGCCAGTCCCAAATTTTTCTGTTTCTGTTTGATTTTGAATTCGTAGCCCAAATTGTGGCAGTTTGCTATTTGGGGAAATAAAGTTAGACTCAGTTTTGTGAAAAGCTTTATTGTTCCTGACATGTTTATTGTTTTACTCATAAGAACCAGCAGGATCTTCAACCTCTTTTGAAGGCACGTTATGGACGGTGTTTGCTGAGCCTTGGTCGGGAGCCAGTTGCAAAACCCGGCATCGGCAAGCTCACAGGACCCAAACATTGTCCTGAGTCCTACCCATGCTTTGCTACCCTTCATAAAAGAGCTCTCCAGAGACGTCGTGTCCAAATCCAGCAGCTCTTTGGTTCCATGGAGCCATCCGCAGAAAAGGCCTCAACCTCGATGGCGGCCTCGTTGGCCAAGTCCTCGACCTCGAGCAAGTCGCCCTCATCTGTGAAGGCCTCGTCTGCTGTGCCTCTTAAGGTCTCGTCCTCAGTCAAGTCTGCTCTTCCCTCCACATGTACACTAGCTAAGAAGCCTCCAGCTGAGTCTCAGGCAGTCCAGGCAATGAGTACAGTCGTGCCAGCCTCTACGAGACCTCCTCTGGAGCGTGCCTCCAAAAATAGGGAATACTCATCCTCGAGGTTGACCTATGTAGAGTGCATTGCTGCACCTTCTAGACCAGAGTCATTGGTCTCGGTGCCTGTATTCGAGGACATGCTGCAAGCCATATTGACCAGGCAGCTCACCTCTGATTTTGCCAAGCTTGCCCCTGCCTTGGCCCTGTTCTCTGCAAGCCAGTCTGAGCATACTGTCGAGGCACAACGAGAAAAACCTGTTAGGTCTCGGCCTTTGTCCTCCAGTGACTCCTCGCCTTGTCCTTCCAGGTCCAGGTCTCTGGCTACTCAACCTGTTCGAGAGGTGGAGGAGGATCCTCGATTAAGACCCCACTCGAAGCATTCTTCGTCATCAAGGCACCTGGTTTTGAAGAAGGATAAGGAGTCTTCTCTACCTTGTTCTTCGAGGCCCATCGAGACCCCTTCAAAAACCAGGCATAGGTCTTGAACTCCGAAGCTTTCAACGCCTTGTGCTTCTCCATTTCGAGGCTCGTCCAGGTCCCGGACTCCTCTGTCGAGGCATACGACGAGGGATCCTCGTTTGCCTGTTTATACGAGGCACGAGTCGAGACATTCAGTTCCTCATACTCCTGGGATCTCTCCATCGAGAAATCTCAAATGTAAGCACTCTCTGACTCCGCCTATATCACACAGTGGAGCTTCTTTTGTGATTCTTACGTTGGATACAGATGACCCTTCCCAGTACTCCAGGGACGCTTCTCCTTATTCAGCAGCGCCTCGGTCTCACTCCACTTTTCTTCCTGAGGGTTCTTCATCTTCGAAATCCACACCTTTTTCAAGATTCATCTTTGACATGAGTAAGGCTCTTTAAGTTGATCTTCAATCTGAGTCAAAGTATACTCCTGAATATTTGGCTGAGATGGAATTGCCCCACCCGCCAAAGGACACCATGAGACTTCCCATGAATCCTGTTATAAAGCAAACTTTTCTGAGAAGTCTCAAGACTCCTTATTCAATTCTGGATATACCCTAAAAAATGGAATCTCGTTACCGTATGGTTCTTTGTAAAGGGTTTGAGAAGCCGCAATTGTCTCACCAATCTTTGGTGGTAGAATCATCTCTCAAAAAATCTAATCCCACCAAGGTTTATGCTGCAGTCCCTCCAGGCAAAGAAGGATGGACAATGGATAAATTTGGACACCGTCTGTATCAAAATTCCATGATGGCAAACAGGATTTTGAATTACAAATTCATGTTCACATCTTATCTCAAGTACTGCATAAAGATCATGCCCTACTTCTTCTCTGATTTACCTGAGCACCGGTTGCCTGAGTTTCAACAACTCCCCCATATTCTATCACAAATACGTCTATTTATGTTTCAAGCGACTTATAATGCATTTGAAATGTCATCTTGAGTCACTGCTTTTTCTGTGGCAATGCGACATCTGGCTTGGCTACGCATTTGGACATGGATTTTAACCTGCAAGATTGTCTAGCCAATATACCATTCCAAGGTAATGAGCTGTTCGATGACTCCATTGAGGCTGCCACCAAGTATTTATCAGAGCATGAGCGGTCCTTTACCTCTTTGATTCGATCTAAAGCTAAGCCTCCAGCTTCTAAGCCTTATAGGCCACCTCCATGTTGTTATCCACAGAAATCTACTCCAGCTTTCTCCAGGCCTCCACCTAGAAAACGACCACAGCAGCAGCGTCAAGAAAAACCCCAGACTCCTGCTGTAGCTAAGCCTGCACAGTCTTTTTGATAATCTGAATTTGAGCATAACGTCAATCTTCATCCATCAGTCTTCTCTCCTCCCCTTAGGAGGTCATCTCCATCACTTTTACCAACAGTGGGAGCAGATTACATCAGATCTCTGGGTTCTCACCATCATCAAAGAGGGTTACTCACTTCAATTTCTTAAAATTCCACCAGATCTCCCTCCAAAAGAGTTTCCTTCCAACATGTCGCAACTTCCCCTTCTTCTTCAGGAGGCTCAGACTCTTCTTTGCCTCCATGCTGTCGAGGAGGTTCCCTTGACCCAATTATTTTCTGGTCCCAAAGAAGACGGGGGATTTGCGAACTATCCTGGACCTCAGAGTTCTCAACAAATTTGGATGCTCTCTATTCCAACTCTGTATCCCCTGATGGATCAAGGAGATTAGTTATGCTCCCTAGATCTCAAGAAGCTTATACTATAGTTCAATTCATCCAGCCTCTCGCAGATTTACAAGATTTCGTGTGGGGAATCTTCATCTTCAATACCGAGTCTTTGTACTCAAGGTCACTGGTCTGGCGAGCTGTGGGGACTTTTTTTGAAGGTTTTTATTCTATTCAATATCCAACAGTATTTCTCTCTGTTAGTTACTATTCTCCTTCTGGGAGTATTGTTGCTTAGTTTTATTAGTTCTGCTTGGCTATTCATCAGACTGATTGTACTTGGGACTGCACAGCCAAAAGTTTGTGTCTTAGTCTCTACCTGCTGGTAATGGTGAGCTATTACCCATCAGTTTCTGTGCTGGTCTGGAGAGACTAAAATAAAGAAAATTAGCAGGTAAGAACCTAATTTCTCCTTCTACTTCTTTAGCTACCGACACCGACGCACAGAGCAAGAAGAGGATGAAGAACTGCTCTCTGAGAGCCGGAAAACATCAAATGTGTGTGTACGATTTGAGGAATCTCCTTCTTGTAAGTAAAGATCATCGTCATGTTTTATTGAAAGTGAATTAATATTTTGCCAATTTCAGCAAGAACAATCTTTAAAGTAAAGTATATTTCAAGTAAAGATAATTTTCTACTTGCAGATGTAAAAGGAGGAACGCTGAGGGATTACCAGGTTAGAGGTTTGAATTGGATGATCTCCTTATATGAGAATGGCATCAATGGAATTCTAGCAGATGAAATGGTGAGTTATCACTTAATACCCTAACTTTGAAGGAATGAAAAAACAAATCAGAATTATGATCTTGTGCTATATGTAGATTCCTTTTCAAACTGATTTTGCATTATTTTTTGACTTGGCAGGGTCTTGGGAAGACTTTACAGACTATTGCTTTGTTGGGCTATCTGAAGCACTACAGAAACATTCCTGGCCCACACATGGTTTTGGTTCCAAAGTCAACTTTGCATAACTGGATGAGTGAATTTAAACGCTGGGTTCCTACACTCCGTGCTGTCTGTCTGATAGGGGACAAAGATGCTAGAGTAAGTGATTCATAATGGTAACATTAAAAAACACTAGGCAATACATCTTGTAGAAAGGTATCTTGTTTTGGGGTATACAGTTTGCTTCCAGAAAATAGAGAATGTGCGGTGACAAAATTTGCCACCGTTCTCATCCCTGCGGAAAACCATCTCCATGTCATTCTTTAAGGAGAGAGGGAAGAATCGGGGTATGAATGGGCTCGGGCACTGACCTTCAAGCCTTGCATTGAAAAATGCTGATGTAGAAGGACTGAGGTTGAGATAGATACTAAAGAATGACAATAAGTGTTGCCATACTGGGACAGATTGAAGATTAAGTCAAGCCCAGTATCCTGTTTTCATCAGTGACCAACTCAGGTCACAAGTACCTGGCAGAAGCCCAAAGAGTAGCAACATTCCAGAGCTGAGATTGTGATGTCATAATGTCTCATTCTACCAATGCCTAAAAGCCAACCTCATCAGTGATGTCACAATGAGTTCATTATCCTATACTTAGCTCACATAAGAATCGGAGTATGAATGGGCACAACTATTGATCCTCAAGCTTTGCATTGCAGAATGCTGGTGTAGAAGGACTGAGGTTGAGATAGACACTAAAGAATGACATGAGATTGTTTCCTGCTGTTATTTGCGGAGATGGGAACGGTGATGAATTTTGTCACTGTGTCATTCTCTACCATAAAATTCTGTTGCTTTTCTTAAGAAAATAAGAACATAAGAAGTGCCTCTGCTGGGTCAGACCAGTGGTCCATCGTACCCAGCAGTCCGCTCGCGCGGCTGCCCAACAGGTCCAGGACCTGTGTAGTAGTTCTCTATCTATACCCCTCTATCCTCTTTTCCTTCAGAAAATTATCCAATTCCTTCTTAAACCCTAATACCGTACTCTGTCCTATCACACCCTCTGGAAGCTCATTCCAGGTGTCCACCACCCGCTGGCTGAAGAAAAACTTCCTAGCATTGGTTTTGAATCTGTCCCCTTTCAGCTTTTCTGAATGCCCTCTCATTCTTGTAGTTTTCAAAAGTTTGAAGAATCTGTCCCTCTCCACTTTCTCTATGCCCTTCATGATCTTGTCTCTATCATATCCCCTCTAATTCTCCTCTTCTCCAGTTGTTGCTATGGTTCTCTTTCCCTTCGGTATTCCTACTTCAACTTTGAACTTAGAAACATAGAAACTGACGACAGATAAGGGCCATGGCCCATCCAGTCTGCCCACACCGATGACCCTCCCCTACCTTTCTTTGTGAAGAGATTCCACGTGACGATCCCATTTTGTCTTAAAATCAGGCACGCTGCTGGCCTCAATTACTTGTAGTGGAAGACTATTCCAGCGATCAACCACCCTTTCGGTGAAGAAGTATTTCCTGGTGTCACCATGCAATTTCCTGCCCCTGATTTTCCACGGATGCCCTCTTGTTGCCGTGGGACCTTTGAAAAAAAAGATATCCTCTTCCACCTTGATATGGCCCGTGAGATATTTGAACGTCTCGATCATGTCTCCCCTCTGCGTTCCTCGAGTGAGTATAGCTGCAATTTATCCAGCCGTTCCTCATATGGGAGATCCTTGAGTCCTGAGACCATCCGGGTGACTATTCGCTGGACCGACTCAAGTCTCAACAAATCTTTGCGGTAATGTGGCCTCCAGAATTGTACACAGTATTCCAGATGGGGTTTCACCATGGATCTATACAATGGCATTATGACTTCAGGCTTACGGCTGACGAAACTCCTACGTATACAACCTATGATTTGTCTAGCCTTAGATGAAGCTTTCTCCACTTGATTGGCAGTCTTCATGTGTTCACTGATGATCACCCCTAAGTCTCGTTCTGCTACAGTCCTCGCTAGGATCTCACCATTAAGGGTGTAAGTCTTGCATGGATTTTGTCTGCCAAGGTGCATGACTTTGCATTTTTTGGCATTGAAACTTAGTTGCCAGGTCCTTGACCAATGCTCCAGTAGGAGTAGGTCATGCATCATACTGTCGGGCATTGAGTTTTTGTCAGGCACTGTGCTTTTTGTCTGTCGTGCTCTTGCCTACTATATTGCAAAGTTTGGCGTCATCGGCGAATAACATTATTTTACCTCGAAGCCCCTCAGCCAAGTCCCTTATGAAGATGAACAGGATCGGGCCCAAGACCGAGCCTTGCGGCACTCCACTGATCAACTCCGCCGTTTCAGAGGGGGTGCCGTTCACCACCACCCTCTGAAGTCTACCCCCAAGCCAGTCCCCAACCCATACAGTCAATGTGTCACCCAATCCTATAGAACTCATCTAGCTCAACAACCTGCGGTGTTGTACGCTATCGAATGCTTTGCTGAAGTCCAAGTATACGATGTCCAGGGACTCCCCAACATCCAGCTTCCCTGTCACCCAGTCAAAGAAGCTGATCAGGTTGGATTGGCAGGACCTCCCCTTTGTAAATCCATGTTGACGGGGATCTTGTAGATTCTCCTCGTTCAGGATCGTATCCATTTGGCATTTGATTAGAGTTTCTATTAGTTTGCTCACTATTGATGTCAGACTCACCGGTCCCACTACTTCCACTTCCTTCATAGGTCCTCTTAGCCCATTTAGGATTAGATCCAGAGTGGCATTCCCTCTTGTCGGTTCTCTAACAAGTTGATCCTTGAAGCAATCCTGTATGGCCTCCAGGAATCCGGTCTCTCTGGTGCATTTTGAGCTTCCAAGACTCCAGTCTATCCCGGGATAGTTGAAGTCTCCCATAATAATCGTGTTGCCGCTTTTGCATTCTCGCTTCATCTCTGCTTTCATTTCTTCATCGATAACTTCGGTTTGCCCAGGTGGACGATAGTACAGTCCCATCTTTATCTCGGGCCCTTTCCTTCTGTTTAAATTTCTAAGATATTCTGGGCAGATCACTTCCAGGAACAATATATTGAGCTACTAAGTTTGTTTCAGATGCTCAAGTCTTTCTCTTCCACATTTTTATCTTCTTTTACTATTTTACTTTTAGCCATAAATAAACTTATGTTTTAACAGGTAGCTTTTGACTTGAGTTTCACAAATATTTTTAGTAATCACATTAAGTTTAAGGAATAACCATTTTAATATATATTTGTGGGGTACATAAATAGTACTTAAAATCTGAAGACCGTAGGATTATAGTTCTTTTTAATGTCATTTATATTGTTTTAAGTGGAATATACAGTCTAATATTAGTAATGTATACATTATAATTGTGCTGGATTGTGAATTGGTGAATTGGTGAAGGAAAGGAAAGTTGACTAAATACTGAGACACAGTGTTTGGAAAGTGTTGATTTGGTGCATATGAAAATTGTTGGAAAGAAAGAAAGGCATTGAGAAGAGGTGAGGCAGAGGCAAGTAAACAGGCACAAAGAGTGAAGGATTAGGCATAGCTATAGATGTGGGTAGTTTTGCACTGAGAATTGACAGCTTTTATAATTCATTTGTCTTAAGCATTTTGCAATAACATTGTGAAATATTATTTCCCAGTAGTAGGATAAGTTTGGAAATTCTGTATTATATATGTTGTTAATTTTAGCTATAATTTTGATCTGTCAGTCAGTTGTTTTGTATTAGGCTGCCTTTATTCGTGATGTTATGATGCCTGGAGAGTGGGATGTTTGCGTTACCTCCTATGAAATGGTGATCAAGGAAAAATCTGTCTTCAAGAAGTTTAACTGGAGATATTTAGTCATTGATGAAGCTCACCGGATAAAGAATGAAAAATCCAAGGTAAGCTTTGTAACATTTGACTGATTTCCATGAACATTTTAATTTACCTCCACATCAGCCTCATTGTTGTATTTTAACATTATTTGTGTTGAGCATTTTGGTTTGTTGTTTTTCAACCTGGTTGAAACCACAGCATGTTTCCGGATCTAGAGAAATTTTTTTAAACTGTATGAAAAACAGGCTACTTATTGTATTGAGATGAGGAATAATTATTATCAAGTAGAGTTCAAAATAAATTAACACCTATCCCAATAAACAAATCAACTAATCAATCTATATGGATAAACTCCAAGATCAAAATTGGCGGAGCTCAAATCCTTTGGAAGAACTGGATTATTGCAGGCATTAGATCTTTAGATGATGTTATTTCAGAAGGTAAACTGCTGGACTTTTCACAATTGCAACATAGATTTGGTCTTAATAAAACACAAAGTTTTAAATGGTTGCAATTGAAGCAGGCCATTCAGGTTGGGTTCCCTGAATGGAAAATTTTAAATAATCAATATAGTTTAAAGTTCTTATGTTTTCAAGCAGACTTCCTAGGACATCAAGCCGCATTGTGGTATAAATTAATATCTGGATATTTGAATAAAAAACCAAAAAATGGTCTAAGAGACATTTGGAGCATTGAGATTAAGCATCAAATTAATGCATCTCAATGGCCACTAATTTGGTCTTGGAGAATAAGATGTACAGTGTCAGCATCTATGAGACAAACTTGGTTCTTTTTATTACATAGAGCTTTTTGGACCCCTACACGTTTGCAAAAATTAGACAGTTCTAAGTCCAATAAATGCTGGCACTGTAATCTGGAACCAGGGACATTAGATCACTTATTATATCATTGTCCCTACATTAAAACTTTTTGGAATTCAATTTGGCCACAAATTAATAAACTGATGGAAAATCATATATCAATATCATATGATACAATATTATTTGGAATGATGATGAGAAAAAAAAGTCAAATTTCGCCAGAAAATAACAAGCTTTTATTAATTATGACAGGAGTTGCCATTCAACATATAACCAATAACTGGAAGAATTATAATAACCTAAATTATACATTTTGGTGGAATACAATTTGTCATATATTCAAAATGGAAAGAGCAATAGCAATACAAAGAGGGACATATATTAAATTTATAAAAATATGGGGGCCATTGACAAAATATTGCAATGAATAAACAATAGAATTTTTCTTCTTCTTTTCTTCTTTTTAATAAATTTTTTAGTGACACACATAGAGGGGAGGTAGTGAAAATAATTTATACATAATATGATATAATATGATATATAATATGTAATATATGATTGAAAAGTAATAGAAGGGTGGGGGGAGGGAGAGGGAGAAAAATATATTTAGAACATGATGTATTAGATATAAAAGTGATATTGTATATTCATTAATTGTATTTTAATAGTTTGTTCACTTTATGAAAAATTTGAAAATAAAAATATTGGGGAATACAAAATCTCTACAGCATGGCATCTTTTGTTTTTTTATAATACTGTTTATTCAGTGTAACAATAAGAGAAAGCATACAAAGGCAGATATAAACATTTCAAAAGTTTCAAGAATACATCTAAAGCAATCAAGGCCAATGGCCATACAAAAGATAAGACTAAGGTCTGGACTCTTAGGACCTGGATTCAATGAAGGAGTGTCCCCCTCCCCCCCACTCCTTCCCCCTTTCCCTCCACCCCCTTCCCTCAGCGACTAAGCTCTGGTAACAAAGGAAGCGAGGGTTTCTGCAATCTGTTTAAGATTTGACTCCTCAATGTGGGGAAAGAGTAGACAAATAGGAAGAACCACACTGAAAGGAAACTTTTGTTCCAGCTCCTGGAGAAGTGGGCAGACATAGATTCCCATAGCATCAAAGTGTGAAATTTATTCTTCCAGTACCATATGGTAGGTGGGGAATCTTGCAGCCAATAGTTAAGGATTCACTTCTTCCCCAGGATATAACTTTTACTCGAAAGCAGGCTATCTCCTGAAGACCGTCACCCCCCCCCCCCAAGTGACCCATGAAGAGAAAAATTATGCCTTCCAGATGATGGGGAAGGATGTATTCCAGTAAAGACTGTAAATAAGTCTGTATGTCTAGCCAAAAGGCTTTGATTTTTGGACAGAGCCAAATGCAATGACAAAAGGACTTATCTGCCATTTGACATTTTAGAGGTAGGTGATCCCCCAAAGTGGAAGGCATGTTTCTGAGATATGTAGGATATGGAACTGGCATTCCTGGAGCTCCACACTTTGGACCAAACGAGGAATAGCAACCACAAGAGAGAACAGGGAGATAAGTCGAGGCTGACCACTCAGGTCTCCTGCCTATTTATCTAAAAGTTCCTGATAAGCTTTTTGGGGTGATAATTTTTCCAGTAGTGAAAAAGTCCTGGAGTGTAGCCCGGAAATCCCTTCTAATTACTTCAGCAGGCAAGAAGGCAAAATAATGTGCTAACTGTATGTATGCAAAATAGTCATTGTGTCCAAGAGACCAGGTAGTCCTCCACTGAGCTAACTCTGCTGCATTTCTTGCAGTTCTGTGGTTATAACTGTGAAGCATTGGTCCATTGTTTCCAACTTGTCCAAAATTAATTGGAGCTGCTTGCCAACAGTATGTTCGCTTGGATCTCATTCATGACTTCAGCCACCCACACTGAATTTGGCGAATTTGGGGAGGGTGAAGCTAGAGTAGTTGGATCCGCCATCTTGGTTTCCTGTTGCTTCCCCTTCTCCTGGTCTTTGCAAGGCGGTTTTGTAGCCATTAATCAATGTTCTCAAGAGCTCCGATAGTAAATAAGCAGCCGAGGAAATCGCCAAGTCATGTGTGATTGAATGAAAAACAAAAGATAGAGATTTAAGAAGCTTTCACTGCGGGGTCTTCTGGAGCTGCTACAGAACACATCCTCACAGCTCCATGGCTCCACCGGAAGTCCAGCATGGCTTCTTTAATACTGAGCCTGAGGAAACTCATGCTTGTTTAAACTCTTTTCTTTCTGTTTTCCTCCCCATCTCATGACAAATCTGCATTATTTGGTATTTATTCAAGAATAATGATTAGTCTGTTGAGGTAAAATTTTGTAAGAGGCATGTATTTAGCAAGATTGCCACAGTTCTAACTGATGAATTCACTTGCATTGGGAACAGTGTAGCTGCGTTTTTGTTATTTTTTGCTTAAATTTAATGATCAAGAAAAAATGCAAGAATAATAAAACTGGACTATGAATCACCCATTTATCCATAAGTGGATATAATAGCAATTTGTGTTTCAAAGCAGGATCTATGTGTATTTGCTTTGGTTTCCTTTTGGAGAATTCATTTCTGCTCAAGCTTGTCTTGTCATATCTTTATTGTGCTGAAACATTATCGATGAAATTACATATTGACTTGGCCTTACTTTTCTAGTTGTCTGAGATAGTTCGTGAGTTCAAGACAACAAATCGGTTACTTCTGACAGGAACTCCTTTACAGAATAACCTTCATGAACTGTGGGCATTGCTTAACTTTCTGCTACCTGATGTCTTCAATTCTGCTGATGTAAGTTTGGTTTGCACTTAACATTTGCAGACAGTTTTGAAGTAATATGTAGATAGAACTACTGTTATCTAATAATTTGCCTGGTTGGTATTCCAGTTCAGACAGAACTGGCCATTGCTGGCTAATGCATGTGATTCTGTATTCACAATAGTTTATTTCTTGTATTATATATCCACTTCTAGCTCACTTGGCCCAGTTATTGCAGGAACAAGTCTCCTATAATAGAGACTCTGTAGCTAATTTCTGTTGAACAATGACTGGTGCTCCCTCTACTCCAGGGCGTATGAATGCTTATGAGTGAATATGATGGGTTTTATAATATGAGATGCTTTCACACATTTAGGATAAGGGGAAGTGGAGTATGTTTATTCTAGTTGACACAAGATGATCATGAATTTATAATAAATTTTTAGCACTTTTTTCATACAGACATTACTTATTCTATATGCCATACCAGTCCAGATAAATACCAGCAGATGTAGACAAAGAAAAAAAGCTCAAAACTGACTTCACTATAGGGAGCTAGTCCTGCTTTATCTCTTCAGTATTTCTTTTTCTTCAGCATATGGTGCAGACTTGTGGTTTGATGCAACAGGATTGCTAAGCTGTAAGGCAATGGTCTTCAGACCATCTTCTTCTGGCAGAGAAGAATCCCAGTTGAGCCACCAGGGTGATAGCCTTCAGGCCGATTCTCCTGCAATCCAGTAACCAATAGCTTAGTATCTAGGGTGGAGGGAGTAGCCTAATGCTTAGAGTAGTGGACTGAGAACCTGGTTCAAATCCCACAGCAATCCCTTGTGATCTTGGGCAAGTCACTTAACCTTATATTGCCTCAGGTATAATCTTAAATCGTGAGCTATCCAGCGACAAGGAAACCTCTGTGGACTGGTGATTATAAAACTCATCAATAATTGTATGGTTGTATTGAGCTCACACACCATATAAATCACAGAGTCAGGGAGTCACAGCAATCTAATTCATATACTCATAAAGCATATTATTATTGAGGACCGTATGGGGTATCAGACAACCCGACAAACAACTTAGTTTGAAGGGAGAGATTCTTCATTTGCCCCGCGGTACCTCCTCCTCCATACTTCTTATTTTATACTATTTTTTCAATTATTTATTCTTTCAGTGATAATTATCTTATCATTTCATGTATGTTGAACTTATTAATTAGAGTTACTTAGCTTTCAGCTTTTGAGCTTTGAAGTCATTCCCCTGAACGCCAACGCGTTTCGAGTGTCTTTGTCAAGGCGACATGGGGAAGATATTTTGTGAACATGCACAGCGTACCGCCAACCGACTTAGAAAAGCCGACTTAGAAAAGTCGGTTGGCGGTACGCTGTGCATGTTCACAAAATATCTTCCCCATGTCGCCTTGACAAAGACACTCGAAACGCGTTGGCGTTCAGAGGAATGACTTCAAAGCTCAAAAGCTGAAAGCTAAGTAACTCTAATTAATAAGTTCAACATACATGAAATGATAAGATAATTATCACTGAAAGAATAAATAATTGAAAAAATAGTATAAAATAAGAAGTATGGAGGAGGAGGTACCGCGGGGCAAATGAAGAATCCCTCCCTTCAAACTAAGTTGTTTGTCGGGTTGTCTGATACCCCATACGGTCCTCAATAATAATATGCTTTATGAGTATATGAATTAGATTGCTGTGACTCCATGACTCTGTGATTTATATGGTGTGTAAGATACTTGACATCATTACTATAAGGCATTTTGATTGATGTATTGAGCTCAAGCATTGGGATAAACTGCATGGAGTGACATGATTAAAACTCAATTTACTACTACAACTACTTATCATTTCTGTAGCACTGCTAGATCTATGTAACGCTGTACATTAAAACATTCAAGAGACAGTTTCTGCTCAGTAGAGCTTATAATCTAATCAAACAATATACTTTTATCCCAGGACAAGCAGGCAGCATATTCTTGACTGATGGGTGACGGCATCGACGGAGCCCCGGTACGGACAATTTTAGAGTGATTGCACTCTAAGAACTTGGAAAGTTCTAGTAGGCCGCACCGCGCACGCTCGAGTGCCTTCCCGCCCGACAGAGGTGCGCGGTCCCCAGTTTCTTAGTTTCCGCGGAGCTAAGAAGTCGCATTTTTCAACGGCTGTTGAAAACTTTTCTTATTCGCCTTCCCGCTCGCGAAACCTTTTTGGGAAAATTTTTTACTTTATTTCTTTTCTTTTTTCTTTAAAAAAAAAAAAAAAACTGAGTAGTTTTTGTTATTTTTCTTCATTTCGGTTTTGCCCCGGCGGGGCCTGCTGCCACCATCGAGGCCTCGGCCTTCGATTTGGCAGAAGCCGTTTTTACTTTCATGCACCCCCAGCCAGGTTTTAAAAAGTGCCAGCGGTGTGCACGGCCTATATCCCTCACGGACCCGCACAACTGGTGCTTACAGTGCCTAGGTCCTGAGCATCAGGCTTCCACCTGCACCCGCTGTGCCATGTTAAAAAAACGTACCTTAAAAAATCGCCAGATACAGCAGCGCTTGCTTTTCGGTGCCGATATGTCCGATCCTGCGGCATCGACACCGGTATCGGCCCCATCTCAGTCGGCACCCACTTCGTCGACACCGCGCGATACCGCGCCGGCGTCGCAACACCCAGGTAAGCTGGCTAAGAAGCCTTCCCCGCTGGTGCGCCCTCCGGTCTCGATTGCAGCGAGCCCAGTCCTGCCGACCGTGAGGCGCCAGCGGAAGCGCTCCGCCCCTATCGAGGTGAGTCCCTCGACTTCGGGCTCCTCATCTCCGGGGCGTCGAGCGGCACACAGGTACCGCAAAAGAAAAAGGCGGTACCGGTGCCTTCTTTGGATGAGCGCATTGCAGCCGTCCTACAGGTGCAGCTCAAGGAGCAGTTACAGCAATTTCTTCCTGCTCTATTGGCACCGTACCTTCCTGTACCGGTCCGGTCTGAGCCACCGGTACCGGCAGTGGAGCAGCCTCTATTGTCTGCATCCACTGCTTCGGTACTGGTGCACTCTGCCTCATCGATATCGATGCCACTCCTCGCACCGGAACCGAGGGCCCAGCATCAATCGGTGCAGACTTCGGCACCGTTACAGTCAGTGACATCACCCGGTACCGTATCTATGCGGTCTGGTAAGTCGGCACGCAAATCCCGACACCTAGAACCCTCTGCTCCGGGGTCTCGAGACCGTAGCTCCCATATTAGGGACCCTGATCTGTGGGGTGACTCCGAAGAGCCTTTTCTTTCTGAGGGTGAGTGTTCCTCGGATGAGGATGATCCTGCTGCTCAAGATCCATCCTCAAAACAGGATTCTACATCTTTCACTTCCTTCCTGAAAGAGATGTGTGAATCTCTTTCCATTCCTTTGGAGGCTGAGTCTAAAAAATCCAAGGCCTTCCTTGATGCCCTTGACTTCGATCAGCCTCCAAAGGAATTTTTGAAACTCCCTCTTCATGACATCCTGAGGGAAACTTTCTATAAGAACCTAGAGACTCCTTTGACCATTCCAGGAGCTCCCCGTAAATTAGATTCATTATATAAAGTAATCCCTATTCCTGGATTCGATAAGCCACAGCTTCCACATGAATCTCTGCTTGTGGAATCTACACTTAAGAAGTCTGCGGGAGCTAGTGTATATGCTTCTGTCCCTCCTGGCAGAGAGGGCAAAGCCATGGACAAATTCGGTAAGAGGTTATACCAGAATGCAATGTTAGCTAATAGATCTGGTAATTATGCTTTTCACTTTTCTTTTTATCTTAAGCATCTCCTTACCACCATGGCTTCCTTTGAAAAGTACCTTCCTGAGCGGAAACGACAGGCTTTCCACCACTACTCGTCTTCTCTTTTCCAACTTCGTAAATTTATGGTAAGATCAATTTATGACACTTTTGAACTTACCTCTAGAGCCACGGCCATGTCTGTGGCCATGCGCCGCCTAGCCTGGCTTAGAGTATCCGAGCTTGATGTCAACCATCAAGATCGGTTGGCTAATGCCCCATGCCTGGGGGATGAACTCTTTGGGGAATCCATGGACTCGACCACCCAAAAGCTCTCCGCCCATGAAACTCGCTGGGATACTCTGCTAAAAACAAAAAAGAAGACTCCACCAGCAAGGCCTTTCAGACAGCAGTCGGCCTATCAACGCCGTTATGTGGCTCGTCCATTGCCATCAGCTCCCCAGCAACCTAGGCTTCAACGTCAGCAACAACGACAGACTCCTAGGCCACCGCAACAACAACCTGTGAAGCCACCTCCACAGCAAAAATCTACGCAGCCCTTTTGATTTGATTCTCCAGGGCATAGCCAGCGTCCAAACATCTACTCACCTACCTCAACCTATAGGTGGCCGTCTCACTTTTTTCCTCAGCCGGTGGGAAGTTATCACTTCGGACCAATGGGTCCTCAACATCATCCGCCACGGCTACTCTCTCAACTTTCAGACCCTTCCTGCCCAAAGTCTACCAAGAGAGTCTGCTTCGAACACTCCTCAGTCTTCCCTCCTTCTCCAGGAGGTTCAATCCCTCCTCCTTTTGAACGCCATAGAGGAAGTTCCTCTAGATCAAAAGGGACAGGGATTCTACTCCCGTTACTTTCTAGTTCCCAAAAAAACAGGAGATCTCAGACCAATTCTAGATCTTCGCGATCTCAACAAATGCTTAGTCAAAGAAAAATTCAAGATGCTTTCTTTAGCCACTCTTTACCCTCTTCTCAATCAAAACGACTGGCTATGCTCCCTCGATCTCAAAGAGGCATACACTCACATACCGGTCAATCTGACCTCCAGACAGTACCTCCGTTTCATGATCAATCACTGTCATTACCAATACAAGGTGCTGCCCTTCGGCCTTGCCTCCTCTCCACGAGTGTTCACCAAATGTCTGATTGTGGTGGCTGCCTTTCTACGCTCTCACCACCTTCAGGTCTTTCCTTACCTGGACGATTGGTTGATAAAGGCCAATTCATCTCAGACAGTACTCCTGGCCACCAACCAAACCATCCTTTTCCTCCAACTTCTGGGGTTCGAGATCAATCTACCCAAATCTCATCTCATCCCCACTCAGAGACTTCAATTCATTGGAGCGGTGCTGGACACAGTCCTCATGAGAGCGTTCCTGCCGTCCAACCGTCTTCACACTCTTCAATCTCTATGTCAGCAGGTACTTCCAAAACGTTCCATCTCTGCCAAACGCATGATGATACTCTTGGGTCACATGGCCTCCACAGTTCCTGTCACACCATTCGCACGTCTTCACCTGCGCACTCCTCAATGGACCCTAGCTACCCAGTGGTCCCAAGCAACGGATCCTTGCTCACGACACATATCTGTGACATCATCTCTTCGTCAGTCTCTACAATGGTGGTTGATATCCTCAAATCTCTCCAGAGGTCTTCTGTTCCATCTACCTCCTCATCAACTGGTCATCACCACCGACGCCTCCCCTTATGCCTGGGGAGCTCATTTGCACGAATTCCAAACTCAAGGACTTTGGACAGCCCAGGAAATGAAACATCACATCAATTTCCTGGAACTCAGAGCGATGTTTTATGCCCTCAAGGCCTTCCAACATCTTCTCTTTCCTCAGGTTCTCCTGCTGTGCACAGACAATCAAGTTGCGATGTACTACATCAACAAGCAGGGTGGGACAGGCTCTCGCATCTTGTGCCAGGAAGCCCAGAAGATTTGGGCTTGGGCCACAGATCACCAACTATTCCTGAAAGCTATCTACATTCAGGGAGAACAGAATTCTTTAGCGGACAAGCTCAGCAGAATTCTCCAGCCTCACGAGTGGACACTCAATCTTTTAACTCTACAGTCCATCTTCGCTCAGTGGGGCACTCCTCAGATAGACCTCTTTGCAGCTCCTCACAATCACCAGCTGCCCCTATTCTGCTCCAGACTCTACTCTCCTCACCGTCTGGCAGCGGATGCATTTCTCCTCGATTGGTCCAATCTGTTCCTGTACGCTTTCCCTCCTCTGCCTCTCATGTTACGAACCTTGTTCAAGCTCAAGAGGGAGGGAGCCACCATGATTCTGATTGCTCCACGGTGGCCCAGGCAACATTGGTTCTCCCTTCTACTTCAACTCAGTGCCAGGGAGCCTTTTCTTCTTCCGCTGTTTCCTTCTCTGCTTACGCAACATCAGGAAACCCTCCTGCATCCCAACCTACAGTCTCTACACCTGACAGCTTGGTTTCTCTCGGGCTGACTTCTCATGATACTTCTTTGTCTCAGCTCGTTCGTTCCATTCTGGATGCTTCCAGGAAACCGGCCACTCTGCAATGTTACCATCTGAAGTGGACACGGTTTTCTTCCTGGTGTCTTCTTCATCAACATGATCCCACTTCCCTTGCAGTGGAGACTTTGTTGGATTATCTACTTTCTTTGTCTGACTCTGGCCTCAAGTCTACTTCCATCAGAGTCCACCTCAGTGCTATTGCTGCTTTTCATGAGCCAGTTCATGGAAAACTTCTCTCGGCTCATCCCTTGGTGTCCAGATTCATGCGGGGTCTTTTCAATGTAAAACCACCTCTCAGAGCCCCTCCTGTAATCTGGGATCTCAATGTGGTTCTTTCCGCCTTAATGAAGCCTCCATTTGAACCTTTGGCTACCGCTCCTTTCAAGTTTCTCACTTGGAAGGTACTTTTCCTTATTGCTCTTACCTCTGCCAGGAGGGTCAGTGAGCTCCATGCACTTGTTGCTGATCCACCTTTTACAGTCTTTCATCATGACAAGGTGGTTCTGCGTATACATCCAAAGTTTCTCCCTAAGGTTGTCTCGGAGTCAACCAATCCATTGTTCTGCCTGTCTTCTTTCCGAAACCTCACTCTCATTCTGGAGAACAGGCTCTGCATACTTTGGACTGTAAGCGGGCTCTAGCTTACTATTTAGAGCGTACTAAGCCCCACAGATCATCTCCCCAACTCTTTCTGTCCTTTGATCCAAATAAATGGGGACGTCCTGTTTCTAAACGTACGTTATCAAATTGGCTTGCAGCGTGCATTTCTTTTTGTTATGCTCAGTCCGGACTGACACTGGAAGGTTCTGTCACGGCCCATAGAGTTTGAGCTATGGCAGCATCTGTAGCTTTCCTCCATTCCACTCCTATTGAGGAAATCTGCAAGGCTGCTACTTGGTCCTCAGTTCATAATTTTACATCTCATTATTGTGTGGATGCTTTCTCCAGACGGGATGGACACTTCGGCCAATCTGTTTTGCAAAATTTGTTTTCCTAATGGCCAACCTTCCCTCCATCCCTCTTTTTGTTAGCTTGGAGGTCACCCATCAGTCAAGAATATGCTGCCTGCTTGTCCTGGGATAAAGCACAGTTACTTACCGTAACAGCTGTTATCCAGGGACAGCAGGCAGATATTCTTGCGTCCCACCCACCTCCCCGGGTTGGCTTCTTAGCTGGCTTATACTAACTGGGGACCGTGCGCCTCTGTCGGGCGGGAAGGCACTCGCGCGTGCGCGGTGCGGCCTACTAGAACTTTCCAAGTTCTTAGAGTGCAATCACTCTAAAATTGTCCGTACCGGGGCTCCGTCGGTGCCGTCACCCATCAGTCAAGAATATCTGCCTGCTGTCCCTGGATAACACCTGTTACGGTAAGTAACTGTGCTTTATTAACATAATTAAACATATATATATATATATATATATATATATACTGTATATGGTTGTAATATATTCAGGATAGAGGTAGGAAAGGGAATATAAAATAAGGGAAAAGATTTGAAGGTAGTCAAGAATGAAACTATGAATTATGGTACCAGATCCTAGCTCTGGCTTCAGCTGAGCTGGAAGCCCAAAAAAGTAGAAAGAATCTGCTGATCTGATAAAAAAAGATGTTTGTTTTAAATTTCAGGGCAAAATAAGTTGGTAACTCAAACAAATATTGCTTCTTTTGTTACAGGATTTCGATTCATGGTTTGACACTAACAATTGTCTTGGTGACCAGAAGCTGGTTGAAAGACTTCATGCAGTAAGTAATTGTCCCATGGTAGCTTGCTAATGAGAAAGAATGAAGGTCGTTCAAGCTGATTATGGCAGGTCTTATTAGGAAATGGCATTCCTCAGATGAGAATACATTTAACCAACCTTCTAAAACTAACTACTCTTTGTGTCTTAAATGAGTAAACTTAAGCATTTAATTTTTTGGCAAAGAAATTAGTCAATAAGATACCAAACGTGAGGGCTGAAAATAAGATGAAATATAAACTTACCTGTTAATTTCCTTTCCTCTAGTCCTGCCAGACCAGTCAATTTGGTTGCATTCTCCTACCAGCAGATGAAAATTGAGAAAAAAAAAGCTCAGAACTGACTTTATGTCCATTATATGACTTCTGATGCAGAATGGGACGATTTATTCAGATGTTTCATCATGGCAGTAATGAATCATCCTTTCCATAATGGCTGCGATGAATCGTGCCTCTCCTTCTCCTCCCCCAAGCCGGTGCCTCTCCTCCTCCTTATTCCCCCCCTACCCGCCGATGCCTCTCCTCCTCCTCTCTGCCCCCTCCCCCTGCTTACCTCTTGAAAAGTTCGCTGGTGCGAGCAGCATCTTCCCACCCCCTCCTCAAATGGGCTTGACTCCCTTCTGATATCACTTCCTAGTCACGGGGTCAGGATGCGATGTCAGAGGTGAGCTGAGGCTGGCGCAAGCAGGAGGTGGAAGATAATGCTTATGCCAGTGAACTTTTCAAGACGTATGTGGGGCAGGGAGCACTCCCCACATCCACCCAAAGTAAGAGGTGCTCTTATTTTGTGGGGATGTGGGGGCACCCCTACTTTGGCAGGGTAGGTCAGGTGCTGCTATGGACGATTCATCGTAGCTGATTCAGCGATGAAAAGGCCGTGCTGAACCTGCTGCGATGAACCTGCTGTGATGAATTATCCCAAACCCCTTCTGATGTTACCTTCAGGTTTTCAGTATCCCATGTCAAAACTAAGAGAACCGAAAGCAATTATGTTTTGATTTCCAGTTCACCACCACAATCAACCTGATACAGTCAAACATTTCACTCCATTGTTACTAACCCAAGAATGATATACCCTATACCAAGGGTCTAACTAAGCCAATTACCTTCAGTGTGGACATCAGAGCATCTGAATTTATCAGACTGAGAACCATTGGTCACCATTGCTTCCCTGGGTTGACTTTGGACTAGTCTGGCAAGACTAAAGGAAAAGAGTAGCCTAGTGTTAGAGCACAGAGTTGACAACCAGGGAAATTTGGTCTAAATCCAGGTGAAGAAACCAACTGTTGCAATGATTATGTCCATGAAGAAATAAAGCTGTTTGAGTTTGAACTAATTCCTAATCAGGTGTTCTTATCATTTGATCCACCACTCCAGAGGGAACTGATATTACCGCTTGGTCAGCACCGTGTGCTCTGGGATCGCTCGGCCATACCTGCTTGGGTCATGGCCTAGTGACGCACTGTGACAATATGTATACTGTGGAGGAAAGGTGGGAGAGGGAAGATATGATAAAGATGTTTAAATAAATCTCAAAAAAATTTAATGTTATTAGCCAAGTGGTGGAAATGCCCACTGAAAAACCATTTCATTAAAGTGGAGAAAAAGCCTGAACTTAATTTCATATGCAGACAGCAACCCAATGAGTTTTTCAGCCGTTCTTATTCTATATCATGGGCAAAAAACTCCACTACTTCTCAAAAATGTAATCTTTTAAACCGGGAACATATCCCACCACTGTGCACAGGGAACAGGTAAAAGAACCTATGGAAAAGTTTCTTTTATTTTCACAGCTGTTAATAAGACCAGGATCGCGATCCAACGCAATGATTTTGTACATCTCAGAAAGTTGTTTGTTTAACATTCTTTCTAAACTGTATTTTAGTTAATAAAATGTTTTTAATGATTTTGTACACCGCCTAGAAAGATTGATTAGGCAGTATAAGAAATTTTAAATAAACTTGAAACTTAATATTACCCAGTTATCTCATGGATCATTTAAAATTTGCCAATAGAAAACATCTACGTGATCGTCGAATCTTTGACTTTCCTTCTGTAAAAGGAAGTGTGTATAAATGCTTCCTTAGTAAGATCTTAGCATATCAGGCAGCATTACAGGATAAACATGTTAGTATGTATCTTTCTATCTCTACTTCTTATCTAGTATTTAGAAAATCTATGAAGACTGATCTATTTGGCAAATATTTTGATTAATTAACTGTTTATACAGTGTATTTTAATTTGTGTTAACCGCACAAAACCGCGAGGTAGCTGCAGTAAATAAGAAATTTTGTATTGTAATGTAAGTCCAGATTCCCTGAGTTGTCCAGGGATGATTCGCCGGCTGATGACATGGATGACCCAGATGACCTGAAGATGCCATTGCTTACGCAGACAGGCAGTACCACTGTGGGGAATACAGTGGCACTTGTGGATCTCCAAGATCCAGACCTGGGTGAGGACCCCAAGGTGCACAGATTCTTTAAGCCCTCAGCTTTGGTTGACCTAATTTCCGAATCCTTCCAGGAGTTGAAATTGAAGGTTGGGCAGTCAGCAGTAGCAGAATGCTCTCTTATGAGTAGCACGAAACTGCATTCTTCATCCTTTCCTGATCATCCAGACATAGCAAAGATGCTCATGGATCACTGGGAAGTGCCAGAGGGTACTCTGAGAGTTGCTAGAACCATGACCAAGCTCTACCCGATGGCAGATGCATTTAATCAGCGTTTTGCATCCCCAAAAGTAGATTCCCTGGTGGCACAGGTCACCAAGTGCACTTTTTGCCCTAGTAATGGAGGGGTTGTGCTGAAGGACACTTAGGACCGTAGGATTGATTTTGTCCTCAAATGACTCTTTGGCTCTGCGGCCTCCGAGCTGAAAGCAGCTGTGGCCGCTTCATTTGTGGCCAGAGGTTGTCATTCTAAGCTTCTCCATGATCCATATTTTATGATCCATATACTATAGTGCTCCAGGATCTCCCCTTTTTGATTTCAGGTGTGGATTATGTGGTGGACGCCTTGTATGATCTCTTCAGAGTGTTGTGCAAGCTTTCAGCTTAATCTGTTTCGGCATGTAGTATGTTGTGGATCTGGCAATGGACCGGTGGCTCATCCTCTAAGGTTACCCTGAGTAAATTACATTTTAGAGGGCAGTTACTGTTTGGTAACGGTCTAGACAACCTCATGGCTAGTGTGTAGGACCGCAAACCCCTTTCCTGACAGGCCCCAGTCCTCTCGAGAGCTGGGATGTTTTAGCTTTCATCCTTCCATATGTTCCCGTAAGTATTAAGGAGGCTCCTCAGGTCAGAAATCCTATCAGTCAACCAAGAAGCTGTTTGGTGGAGCCTGGCATTTGCAGTCTCTGGGGAGCCGTTCCTCATCTACCCCTAAAAAGCAGTTCTGACACCAAGCCCTCAGCTGCTCCTTCACAGATTGGGGGGGGGGGAGGGGGTAGGCGGCTTTCAGCCTTCCTTGGAGAGTGGATGGCTATCGCCTCTGATCGCTGGGTCCTGGACGTTCTTCGGGACAGCTACATACTAGAGTTTTATTGGCCTCTGTCAGAGCTCTTACTGGACTCCCCAGTGGGGAGGCCAGACAAGGTGGCCCGGGTGGAGGCCACAATCCAAAGGTTGCTGGACATTGCAGCCATAGAGCCCGTTCCGGAGCATGACTTGGGCCCGGCAGATACTCAATATACTTCATCGTGCCAAAGAGAGGCTCTGAAGACCTCAAAGCGGTTAGTGTGGCCCTCAAAGTTCCCCATTTCAAAGAAACATTATACATTCTCCGGAAGAAGCCGAAATGTTTGGTGAAACGGACATCATTGGGGTTGGACTGACACTTTAGTTTTGAGGCACTTTATTTGCTTATTTAAAGCTGCAGTTAACAACTTACTAGATTTTTTTTAACGTTTATTTAAAACTTTTAAAGTACAACGAACAAACAATACTGGCACTATGAATATTGCAAAAATGATACATATTTTGTGTTTTCAAGTTTATTATAATTATAATATTTGATATAATCGCAGTATCCAAATACAGGCGGAAATTGCATAAACATAAAAACATAAACAAGTAAAGAAAGCTTGTCATATTTGTAAAGTCTTAAATTTGTAAAGCATGAATCTCGTATGATTACCTAGAGTTAATATATTTGTTCTGCATGTAGATACACATTTTCAATATAATTAAAAATATGCTAAATATTTATATATAATAAAATTGAGAAGTAAAAATAAGCATACATTTAATGGGGTGTTTGAAAATATGAGAGGGTTTTTGTAGGATCAATGATTGAAATCTGGAACTGATAAGTATCAGACTAATGTAAACCACAGAAACCAGGTAAACCCTAAAGACTAAGGACATTTTATCATTGTATATATGTATTTATATAAATGCTCAGTTTCTAATTGGATTTACATTAATAAAAGTTGTTGTTTCCAAGGTTGATGTGCAGAGTCCCACTCCCTACTTGGTTTCTTTTTCTTTAAGTCTCAGACTAAGTCACTTTAATCAGTTTCTGATCAGGTTTCTGAGATCCTTTTTCCTCTCATGTATGACTAATTACATGTTGCATGGAAGCCATTGTGTTGTCTGAGCTGAGCTATGGCTTTCTTTTTCATCTCTCATTTTGGTTTAGAATTCTTAGCTTCCCTGGACCTGACGAGGCCTATCTTCATATCATCATTTTTCCAGAACACAGGAGATACCTGAGATTCTGTGTTCTGCAGCATTTCCAGTTTGCAGCCTTGCCCTTCGGGTTGGCAGTGTTGCCCAGGACATTCACCAAGGTGATGGAGATAGTGGCAACCCACCCGCAAAAACTCAGAATTCAGGTCCATCCGTACCTGGATGACTGACTCATCAGAGCCCAGTCAGAGTCCAAGGGGTGTTGGGCGGTTCGCCTGCTCATTCAACTGCTTCATTGCCTAGGCTGTGTGATCAATTTTTGCAAGAGCCCACCTAGTGCTGACAGTATCTGCAGGTCTTGGGGTCCATGGATGTGACCATAGATGTGGTTCCCTGGGCGAGGGCCTTGCCTCCACTATAGGATGTGCTTATTTCTCGCTGGAGTCCACTGCGGGATCTGTTGCGTGCCCAGCTCCCTTAGATGGCAGAGGCTCGAAACAGTCTGGCCTGGTGGTTGAGTCTCCATCTCAATCCTAGGGTCTTCCCTCCGGATCTCTGGGTGATCCTGATAATGGATGCCAGCCTGTACATCTGGGGTGCACTTTGCTCAGACAGCTCAATGCAGGGCCAGTGGTCCCCATCCGAAAAAAAGTGGCTGACCAGTCGTCTGGAGATTTGGATGATTCGTCTGGCTAACCTGTACTTCAAGCATATTCTCCAGAATCAGGCAGTGCATGTCTTCTCAGACAATACCACGGCAGTGGCTTATGTCAATCGCCAGAGAGGTACAAGGAGCACATCTTCGCAAGGAAGCTCAGCTTCTCTTTTGGTTCAGCAGCACACATGGCAGGAGTGGACAACGTTTAGGCGGATTATCTCAGCCGTCAGACTCTGGATCCCAGGGAATAGTCCCTGTCCCAGAGAGCATTCAGCTGCATAGTGGAACAGTGGGGTTGTCCAATGGTTGACTGCATGGTGTCAGTGGTTCTTCAGCTGCTATCATGAGCTAGGAAGCAAAGGCTTACATGCGCTGGTACAGCCTTGGCTGTTATTTTTTCCCTCCGTGGCCCATGATAGGCTATCTGCCGAGATGGATCAAAGCACACAGAGGTCGGGTGATTCATGTGGCACCTGACTGGCTGAGGCGAACAAGGTATGTCGATCTGATTCATCTGCAGTTGGATCAGAGACTCAGACTTCCTTTCATCCTCATCTTCTTATGCAGGGCCTGTTGCGCTCCAGGATATGGACCACTTTGATCTTACAGCTTGATTATTGAGCACGTGGCCTTAGTCTGCAGAGGCCATTCTTCGGAGGTGTTAGCTAC
This sequence comes from Geotrypetes seraphini, assembly GCF_902459505.1. Lineage (NCBI taxonomy): Eukaryota > Metazoa > Chordata > Amphibia > Gymnophiona > Dermophiidae > Geotrypetes > Geotrypetes seraphini. The sequence continues at coordinate 21,920,321 of NC_047088.1, forward strand.
TCTCTTGCACAGCTGTGGCAGCCCATGCGAAGTCTTGGAGATGTTATCAATTGTGGTGTGTCCAGAAGTCCGAGGATCTGACTTTGTCGTCGGTACCTCTGTTTCTCGCATTCCTTCAGGACCCTCTGATTACCAATCTGTCTTGTTTTAGTTCTAAGCCTCTGAGATGCTCTTTAGCCACTCATCCGCACATTGTCCAGTTTCTTAGGGGCACTTTGAAAGTTTGGCCCCCACTGCGGCTACCCTGTCTGACTTGGAATCTCAATCTAGTTCTCAGATCACTGGCTCATCTGCCCTATGAGCCTCTGGAGCAAGCATCCTTAATTGATCTCACTGTCAAGACAGTTTTCCGGGTGGCCATAACTTCAGCCCGCAGGGTTTCCAAGTATCAGGCTTTATCCTGTAGAGATTCTTTTCTTAGGATTACACATTCCAGCGTATTTCTGCGTACTGTTCCCTCTTTTCTCCCGAAAGTGGTCTCTAGTTTCCACATCAGCCCAGAGATCCATCTACCTACTTTTATTCCCTTAGGTTCGAGAGAGCAGGACCAAGTGTTGCGGTCTCTGGATGTGCACAGGCTCTTGTAGCGGTACTTGGAGTTCATGAACGTGTTTCAGGTTTCACGTTTTGGTGGGCCCTGCCCATAAGTGCAGGCTGACTTCGAAAGCCACCATTTCCAGATGGATTCATATGGCTATTTCATCTGCCTATATTGCAGCTGGAAAGAAACCCCCTATTTCTGTGAGGGCTCATTCTACTAGTGGCGTTTCCTCTACTTGGGCAGAGTCGTCGTCGATCTCTTTGGAGGAGATTTGCAGGGCTGCTACCTGGTCCTCCTTGCATACTTTTTCCAAATTTTACAGGATTGATGTGACAGCCAAGCAGGATGCTGCTTTTGGTTCCTCCGTTTTGGCAGCAGGCTTATCAGTCCCACCCTGACTCTACAGGACTGCTCTGTTACATCCCACTTGTCCAGGAATAGAGTGGGATTGTACAAGAACGAAAGATTAGGTTCTTACCTTTGCTGATCTTCTTTCTTGTAAATCCACGCTCTATTCCTGGAACTCGCCCTGAGAGTTGCTGATTCGTTGATTGTCTGCCTTAATGACCACTGGTAAGCTGGACTTATGGTTTCTTGACCAGCCTTTCTAAGAATACAATCTGAATAGTTAAGCACTTTGCTCTGGGGGTCCCTAGCTGGGGTGCCCCCTCTGTTGCTGCAGGGTGTGTCTCCTTATAGCACAGTTTCTTTCAGGTTTATACTGTTTAATAACCTGTTTCAATTGTTTATGATTGTTATGACTTTTTTCTTGTTATGAGCAGATTATACTTATTTGTCGGGGAGAGTCCCCGTACCCCTCCCTTTTGTCTATATCCTCTGCTTTTGCACAAACTGGAGTCCCGAGGGCAGTACTGAGGTAAGAAGGGGGGAGGGTCTGAAAAATTATATAAATGAGGCTTCCTAAAAGCAGTTTCGCAACATGAGATGCATAACCCAGTTGTCCAGGAATAGAGCGTGGATTTACAAGAAAGAAGATTAGCAAAGGTTAAAACCTAATCTTTCGTTCTGTATGCTAAGTGTGAAAACATAAAAGATATAGCTGTAATAACAAGAAATTTGTTCCATTAAGCTAAAATAATTGCAAATTTTAAGATAAACAGAACTTTATGCAATCTGGTTTTGAAGGACCCAAGGATGGGCTTTAAAAAGTTTTATAAAATTATTTTCTGATCAAGCACAATCAGTTTCATGGGAAAAACTTCAATTCACAAGTTTTTCTATCTTTAGGTTTTTCTGAACAACCCTACTGTACATTGTGTGTTGAATTCACAATAGAAAGTCTCATTTGGACATGACCTTTTCCAAATACATGTTTTTAGGTTCTGAAGCCATTTTTGTTACGTCGAATAAAAGCAGAAGTAGAAAAGAGTTTGCCTCCCAAAAAAGAAGTGAAAATCTACCTTGGGCTTAGCAAAATGCAAAGAGAATGGTGAGACATGCTTTTAAATCATTGACCAAGATATTATATAAGCTAATTCTGAACCTTAACCCGCAGTGCTTTTTATTGTGCTTGTCTTGGTGCAGTAGTGAAGCATTCCTGCTTTGTTTCATTTTGGATACAATGGTTAATTGTAGCATACTGTTGGGCTTGACATGCTGAATGGATCTCAGATGGAAATCCCCAACCAACTTAACTGTGGTTATCTGTTGGCTTAACATGAAAATAAAATTTTAACAAAATTGAGAGAGATTTTCTTCAGAGACAAGCAGGGGATATGCAGGCACACTTGTTAGTGAAGTCTTTAGACCGATCCTGTGTGTTGGTGCTCTCCCCTAGCTACAGTAAGCCTTTGGCTTACTGGGCATATGCAGGGACTCCCGCCTTCCAAGGCTCCTCTCCTTGCCCCTCAGATTTTTCTTTATCCACTCCTGTAAGGTTGCAGCTCTTCCCTCTCACATATTATTTTTCTAATCACTATTTAAAAAACCCCCAAACTTTACAGAAACAACATTTTTTTTTCCAAATAATTTTCCTCATATATTAAAATAAAAAAAGAGACAGGAAGAATAACATCTTCACAGAATCATAAAAAAAAACACCAAACAATCAGAAGGCTCCATAGTATGTCTTAAACAAGAATTCAGCAGCAGCTTCACTGCAAACAGGTACCAACCAGCAAAACCGGCCGGCTTTAGGACCGCCAAGGCTCCCTCAGTAAAATCACTGGAGCCCAACACTGATAGTTGTGGCCTGCTTGGTCATGGCTCAGACCACTGACAAACAGATTTCTGTGGCAAAGCCATCAGCTACTCCCTCCCCCCTGGGCCCTGTTTTTGTTACTATCCCAGTCTCCCAATCAATGAAAACTAATCTCTTAGCCACCAGATGGCCCTCTACTAGAAAATCTTATTAGTTAAAGTGGACACATTTTTCTCATTGGGCACTATCTAATATCGGAACCCCTCAAGTGTCCTTACTTCTTCCACTTATTGGATTTAGGCTTCAAGACAAACTCAGTGCACCTTGGTGATTTCTGCCTATCATGATCCAGTGATTAGGAAACCAATCTCTCAATGACCCTTGGTGGCACACTTCCTAAGAGGCCTCACAAGTTTCCAAACTCCATTTTGTGACCTGCTACCAACATGGGATCTCAACATTGTCTTGAAATAACTCACGGGTGCCACCTTTGAACCTCTGGGCATCACCTCTCTTGCATACCTTACATGAATTCCAAGCACTGGTAATTCTCTTATATCCATACACATAATTCTTCCCTAATCTTATCCAAAATGCCTACCTAAGGTGGTTTCCGATTTCTACCTCAACCAGTGCATAGTTTACTACCTGTCTTTCCGCCCCTGCATACCTCAGCAGAAGAACAATGCCTCCATACCCTGGACTGCAGGAGAGCACAACTTTTTACCTCAGAAACTGCAGCCCTACTTCATATGAATCAGCTTTTCATTACCTACAACCTGGACAACCCAGGTCAACCAGCCTAATGGACTATCTCCACATGGATTTCCCATTGCTTTGAATTCTGTTACCCTAAAGCAGGTCAACCGCATCCTGGCAAAATTGGTGCACACAGATTATGTGCAACAGCTTCTTCAGTGGCTAACTTCCGCTCAATTCTGATTTAAGACATCTGCAAAGCTGCAACATGGTCCTTAGTTCACACTTTTACAAAGCATGATGGTTTAGACCAGAGCACAGGTGGGAAAGGCCATGTCTTGTACAGATCTGCAGTTCTGTTTTGTTTTCTCTTAGACCAGAGCACAACAAAGGGGATTTTTTTTGGTCAATCTGTCCTACGCATCCTATTTGCTCCTTGATTTATCACCACCCTTCTATTGTCAATAGCTAGGGACTCAGTAACAAATGTGCTTGTATATCCCCTGCATTTCTCCAGAGAAAGCGAAGTTGCTTACCTGTAACAGAGGTTCTCTGTAGACAGCAGGGGAATATAGCCACACTTACCCTCTCATCTTCCCTACTACAATATACGGTATATATTTTTCAACTAAAGACAAAACTGATAGGCAAGGGGAGGAGCCTTGGAAGGTAGGAGCCAAAGGCTTACTGTAGCTAGGTGAGAGCACTAACACACAGGATCAGTCTAAGGATTTCACCAACAAGTGTAGCTGCATTCCCCTGCTGTCTATGGAGACCCAACTTCGCTTTCTGCACTACTGACACACTCCATTCCTAAAATCTCTGAACAGTTGGTATATTCATGAGAAACAGTTTTGGGTTTCTTGCTCCTGTAGTGCTAATGTCTATCTTATAGAAAATCTGATGCTCAATCCTAATGGCACATATGTCAATAAAATTACATGCCAAATATATTTTACTACTGCTGCATACGAGAAGGACAATTTTCAAAGCCATTTACACAGGTAAATAGTGATTTATATGGGTAATTTGTTTGGGCTGACAGTTGCCTGCCTTTGCCTTGCAGAATGAAAATGCAGGTTTCTGTAGTATATATGTACTTCTGCCTAAGTTAAAAAGAAGTCTTCTTGAGGGCATTTAGATTGTGGGAGGAAAACTGCGTATGTATTTGGGAGCAATTCTGTATCATAACCTGGTATCTGGTGTACTTTACATTTATGTGCTTGCAGTTATTCCAGTTATAGACCTGGTGTAACTGCAGCTGCATAAGTTTGGCAGGAACATACATAACTCAGTGTAAGTGGGAGCTGTGTCTATGCTCTTCCCATGTGTGT